>NC_091125.1:10877372-11486747 GCF_040183065.1 Periplaneta americana | reverse complement strand
GCATTATGATCTGGCATTGCGACCTTTCACGATCTATTGCGCTAACCCTCAAATTAGGCGCATTTCCAAACTCACACCGGCTGACTACGGTTCGCTGCGTACCTAGGTTTTGAGCAGGCAACCCCACGTGACTAGCCAGCCGGCGTTCGGGTAATGCTCCGGAATGATGACGAAATAGAGAAATATTGACGGAATGATGTAGATGCCAAATGTGGGGAAACAGGAGAACCCCGAGGAAAATCCCAACTGCAACCTTTTACGCCACAAGTGTCACTGTCTTGACTGGCACTCGAACCCGGATCGCCTGCGTGACAGGCTAAATGTCTGACCAATCAGCCATTGTAGAGGTCAATCGATAATTACTTCAAACATTAAAACCTTATAAATATCATGTTTAAGGTCGAAAAAGGTAACAAAACACAAAGCAACAGAATATTTACAGTAGGCCTGTAATGACGTCAAACGTTTATGGTCTGTGCTGGGTGCTATTGTGATACTCAGATTTTTAAGAAATTTTAAATGAGGACAGAAGGAGACCAGACAAAACAAGTAAGAGTTCACATGATGACGTTGGCAAGGGTGTAGAAGCATTGGGCATAAGAGATTGGAGGAAATGTGGCCAGAATAGTGGGCAACTTCTGTAGCAGAGACAGGCAAAACCTCATTCAGGCCTGCCATAACTGTTTACCTTCGTGAGTGGGCTACCGCACGGTATCGCTCTTTCCTTTTCCTTTTTTCCTTGCCTTGCCTTGCCTTGCCTTGCCTTGCCTTGCCTCCCCTCCCCTCCCCTTTCCTTTCCTTTCCTTTCCTTTCCTTTCCTTTCCTTTCCTTTCCTTTCCTTTCCTTTCCTCTTTTTTAATCAGTCACAAGTTAAGAAATGTTACTACTGTATTTTGTTGAGTCAGATACACTTTGCAGTAAATTGAAATGTATAATATTTGTTATTATTTTATTAAATTCTGTAGTGCAATTAATTGCAAAACTATGTTACTTTAATCAAAAATTTTCTGCCGTATTTTTCCACCAAATACAAATTTTTTGAAGTGACTAAATAACCAACGAACTTAGATTTCAAACTAGTACTGTTTCATGATAGATAAACATAATATATGAATGCAAGTCACTCTATAATACGAGCACACAGGCTGGCTTTTCGGGTCCCGCCTGGACTGAGCTTATAAAACCCGGGCTGAATGGGCCAGTCCTAAATTTTAACCTGCTCTCTAGCTGCGCCGGAACCCAAGCCTGACGGCAGGCAGTTAGGGACTTGAATATTGTCTACTTCGCCGGTGTCTGTTCTGTAGGGCAGGAGGGTCCTACATTGACTGTAGCACCTGAACATTACATTACGAAAATTAATTCTTGCAGCATTGTGTGATGCTAGTTCTTAATCTAACAAAAGCTTTGAAAACATTAACTGCTTTCCACATATTTGGAGACATAATTTCTTCAGGAAGCACCACGTGTTATTATGTGTTTGGATATTAACATTTGGCAAAAAAAAACCACAACAACAAGTAACCACAGGAATATTGAAAGCATTAACACACGAATGTATGATGTATATTTTATAGAAATGGTTGGGAGCGCGATGCATTCCTTATTAATGTGAAAAGTGAATTAGTTTTACAAGTTATTAAAAGAATTTTACTGTTTCCGTCCACTTAATAACTGTTGTCCAATGTGGGTGACTACATTTTAGGCACAAGCATGTTACAAGGCTTTTTTGATGGAAGAAGGAATAGGAGGAAACATTTTACAAAGTTTCCTATAAATTGCCTGCCTGAACGGATCAATTCCAGAAAAAGAAAACAATTTTCACCCTAATCAACTTTGAGAATTTTGTATATATATCATCCTTTGCCATTTTGTTCAATGCTGTAAGATACTTTTTAAATTTATTATAAGGTAGGGTGCCCAATTATCGTTCCCCGTTTAGTTTCGTCTCACCATTCATAGACCATTGAAGTTGAAGACTTGAATCTAATCTAGTTAAGAACTTTCAAAATTTAACTACAAGGCACAGAATTCGAAATTCATAAATTTGGAAGCAAATAGAATATAAAACTTGAAGAATGAAAATGTGCAATTTTTGACATTTCAATAAAGCCGTCTAAACTTCGTCCCCTATACTTTTTAAACTATTGAATGACAATTATTTCAATAGTACAATGAAATGAAAACATAGTACATCAAGGATGTATATTAATAACTAATATTTATAGAAAGTACGTGAGAGAGCATTTAGAAAATTATTTAAATTACATATTGTAAAAAAAATCTTCCTATGATATTTTCTTAAGTTTCTTAGCACTTTCAAAACAAAATTACATAGTTTAACACTTTAACCTAAGACGCGTCCAATAGAACTAAAACCATTCAATTTGATGTTTCACCCATTCAGACACAAGTCAGAAATAAATTATTTGCGTTCACAAGATGGACACATTTCGTCAGCATTGCGTGCATTTTATCAATTCCTGTCCTTGTTTTTCGTATGCAATTTTTTTTCCCACAAAACGGGCACACTACAAGGCGTGTTCTTAAAGTAAGTTCCGTTATCAATTATAGCCGTCGCATAACTGCAATCGTTACTTTGCGCATGCGTGTTTTTTTCTTCAGTGCAAGCTATGCATCCAGTTTCAGAGCTTCAGTCCGTGTGTGTGTGTGGTTAGTTGTGATCAGTTTAAATGTTTAAAGTGCTCGAGCACCCCGCCAACTGTGATATGCGGTCTGTTATCCGTTTCTTGAATGCGAGAAACATCAAACCAGCTGACATTCATCGTCAACTTTGTGCGGTGTATGGTGATGATGCCATTAGTGATGGAATGGTCAGGAGATGGGTTAGGAAGTTCAACCAGGGACGCGTCTCTGTGCATGACGAGCAGCGTATCGGTCGGCCACCTTTGATCAATGGCGTTTGGTGCGTGCGTCGATGAAAAAATTCATGAGGACAGGAGGTTCACAATTTCTTTGATTTCCTTGAATTTACCCCACAAATGTCGCGAAGGGTTCTCTACAAAATTGTGACAGATCGATTACGATATCGAAAATTGTGCTCACGATAGGTACCCAAGATGCTCACCGAGGAATACAAAACCAAACGAGCTTCCAGTGCATTGAGCTTTCTCACACGTTACAATGAGCAAGGTGATGAGTTTCTTGACGATATCGTGACAGGTGACGAGACTTGGATGTCTCACATGACACCTGAATCGAAGCAGCAGTCCATGGAATGAAGGCTCACTGCAGCGCCAAGGAAAAAGAAATTCAAACAGACCATGTCAACACGCAAGATCATGTGCACTGTTTTTTGGGACAGAAAAGGAATCCTACTCACCGAATTCTTGCCTCGGGGTGAAACCATTAATAGAGAAACCTATTGTCAGACCTTTAAGAAGCTCCGTCGCGCAATTCAGAACAAGAGACGTGGGATGCTGACCGACGGAGTTGTGTTGCTTCATGTCAACGCTCGGCCACACACAGCTCGTGACACCCAAAATCTCATCTCTAAATTTTGCTGGGAACAAATTGACCATTCCCCCTACAGCCCGGATTTCGCTCCGAGTGACTTTCATCTCTTCCTGCACCTCAAGAAGTTCCTCGGTGGTCAACGTTTTGATGGCGACGATGAAGTGAAAACAGCAGTGCGGGAGTGGTTCGCATCGCAATTCTACAATGAGGGGATAGAAAGACTTGTACCACGACTCGATAAATGCCACAATAATGGTGGAGACTATGTTGACAAGTAATTGAAGTGTGGGGAATGCAATGCAACAAAAATGGTTTCTAAATATCTTCCCGTTTACTTACTACACCCTTTTGGAACTTACTCTAAGAACTCGTACATCTTCATCATCATTGTCTTCATCATCACTTCCTCTGTCGCTAGAAGACTCGCAGGAAATTTTATTGTTTGTTTGTTTCGGTGCACTTTTTCTCGTTGAAACAGGCTGCAGGTTGTGAACCGATAATGGTGCAGAAGTCGACATTAAGATTTCTTCTCGTCTGCTTTCGCTTTTGGTTTTCAGACTCATTAGATTTTCTTTTCTGCTGCTGTCTGAACATTGTTGTTATGGGGTGTACTCGCTACTAGAAGTGCTGTGCCACACCTATTGGAAGACGATGGCTCTATCACTGGAACTTTCCGAATATCTTTTGGACTGATCACAGAATCTTAAGTTTCAGATTCAGTTTCCTGATATTCTGTCACTTGGGTGGGTTAATGTCGATTAGATGCAATTTGTAGCCCACCTTTTTCTCCCTAACAGCTTTTACGGTTTCTATAATTTCGTTCTTGCTCCAAAGTTCCGTTTTCCCATCTGAAACCCAGCAGAAATATAAATGACAACAGCCTTGTTGAAATTACATGATATGGGAGTAGCATTCCGAAATCCGTCCCAGGGACGAAATTTAGACACATCCTGGGGGACGAAATATAGGCATGTGCACGACAAACGTATGGCGGCATGTTATTCTAAGCACGCTGCAATGTCCACTCCGTTTAATATTATCCTTACACTACGCACTTTACTCTCTATATAGAAGCAAAAAATGTTATGAAAATACGTACCTTAGGTTGTGAAAGACTGCTGAGAATATATAAGAAGAATAGTTTTCCACCTTCCAGATATTTAAAACTTAAATAACAACTAAACAGATAATAACACTCGCTCCAACTGAAAGCACGCTTGCTACTGCATAAAGAGGGATAGTCTGTATTGACCATCACCAGGGTGCGACACATTATGGGCGAAATACTGTGGGGAACGAATTTAGGCAAGGAGACGAATATTGGGCATATATTACACCTTATAAGATTAAATGTTTTCATGGTTATGGTATCCTGTTTTATCAACATTTGAAAGTTTCTATTTCTCATGATTTCATTGTTAACTTCCATGTCTTGTCCTCTTGTCATTTTTTTATTATTTCAAAGTCCGTGTTTATACAATCTTAACACGTTATAATACACACATTTATGTAAAGCTCTAAACGAACATTTATTTATAAAATATTAACACGTAAAATAAACACTTAAGTAGATCTCTATAAGAGCATTTGTTTAAAATAAATTCGTTAAAGTACTTTGGCCTATACTTAAGTCACATCAAATCCCTAATATTATAAAAAGAAAGCAAATACATTATCACTAAATAAAGGTAGTTTTTGCCTATGACATAGGCTACAGTAGAGTAGGCCTACGTTGCCAAACCAAGCATGTTGAATTATGAACATGCGTACATTATAAGTAGAAATTAAACCTATGTCTTAAGGATAATATGTGACGAAAACGTTGTGTGAAAGATAAACTAATTTTTTTGTTTTGCGGTACTGGCATGTGATGTGATAATGGATTGCGCATATGCATAACTGCATTGTTGTCGAGAAAGCATAATATATGTTGAATTTATGTCCATTTGGATTCAGCAGCAAATTAATTTAGGTTTCTCTTAGGTGGGGACCTATTTAGTCCAATGAGAAGTTCTGATTCATTCAAACTATAATTTTAAGTAATGAAACTTTAAAGTTTTGTTACCGTATGCATTATAGTCAGTTTTTTTTAATTCACATTCTCCCGTAATCAAATTCTGGCCGCGCCACTGATCATAGTGAGGTTGTATTTGGCGAATTCAGGCCGAATATTCGCCATATATTACCTGACATTCTCCTTAGAGATGGGGAAAACCTGGGAAAATAAACTGAAGCACAGGTAATCATACTCTTATTATAATATTTATACACGTTTTAGGTTTGTTGCACTAGAAATTTCGTCCATCGTAATTTATCCTCAAGTCTGTCTCTCTGCGTGAAATTACTCGGTCCCGACAGGAATGAGTGCGGGGATTTTTGCAAAATTTTATAATTACAGTTGTAGTAAATTTTATCTACAAAATGCAGTGTCTTATTTAATTACGTAAATGATTCTCAGAGTTGTTTTGAAATGTTGAATTTTCATTATTAACTTGCGACTGAAGTTGAAAAACATAATGCAAATCGATAAAATAATATGAATGCCATGTTATTTACTTGTACTATATTGTAAATTATAACTGTAGAGTATTCGGATCTTAAATTGCAGTAGAGCAAAGAATGGAAACTATTAGTCTGTTTCCTTCTCATAAATTTCATCATAAGCGCCATCCTTTTCAAATCTAACTAGGTTGCCACATTTCCGTAAAATATATAGTAATCGATTAAAACACATGAATATAATATAGTTATGTAGAGAATTTGAAGCTGCATCTGTGTGCGTTAATGAAAAATGTCTTACGAAGTAATTAAGGGTTAAATATCAATATAATGAAAATTTACCCCAAATGCAAAATCTTCGCTACACGAAACATATCTCATAATAAATCCTACATTAAATCCGTTAGAAACTTTTCCTTTTTACTGTTGGTAAAGAAACATTCACTCTCCACGTACGTAAGTTTAAATCAACATTTGAATGATAAAAGAATGCAGACTGTCTCTTTCTTTTTAGTCATAGTCAAAAATGTTTACACGAAAACAAGAAAAAGTCAGCCAGCGGAAAACTTTTTCTGGTGTTGTCTATACATGGGATCAAGCGGGAGAAATGTCCTTTGAAGACGGAAGTTATTTTTAAAAGAAACCCCAAATCTGTAGCTAATTTAGTTCCGGATTCATGATTTAGAAAAGGGTGGATATCTGTTCTGTTCCGTTTTGACGCGCCGAGATAGCTCTTGCAGCTATCGTACAACATACACACATTCGAATTTTCCCTCATGGAGATCACGGAGTTATATACAAATTCTCAAATGAAGAAAAAACGTTTCATAGATAAGCTTATGTAGTTGTGACGTTTCGTTTAAGCCACTGTTGCGAGCATTCTTCTGCAGTTTATGTCGCAACAACGCACTCCATAAGCGCTGTATTGCAATTTAAGGTGCGAATACCTATAGCAGCCGTGGCGAAAATGTAACTCACGAGCACATTGTGGCTCGCAATGATAGCTGTGCATGTCTCTTGCTCCCCCAACCCCCACCCTCTCACTCATTGGAGTCAAACTCCGTTCCATTTGTATTTATCTCTGACCTGCGAGTGGCGTATCATCGCAATGTGTCTCTCGAAACCATGTATCTCTAAAAAAAAACGAAAGTTTCAAGTAGGACACATTTTTTTTTGCTGTCAATGTGGTGAGAACATTAAATGTATGATTTGTTCACAAGTATTACCAGGAAAACGGTTGTATAACATAAAACGACATCATGCTACATGTTACTCACGAAACATTAAAAGGTTAAGTGTTGTTATTATTATTATTATTATTATTATTATTATTATTATTATTATTATTATTATTATTTCGATCCTTTTCAGCAGATATGCGAATAATGCGGTTAGGTCTTCAATTTGAACTCACAGATTTACAATGTAATGTTACAATGAAAGCTAGATGTAAGGACTTGACAAATGTTGAACTTTTCAAATCTTTGCCTAAAAATAAATATCCGAAGCTTCGTTCTTTCGCTTGCTCTGTTGAAGCCATGTTCGCTACAACTTACGTTTGTGAAAAATTATTTTCAACAATGAAAATAGCAAAAACCTAATTCAGATCACGACTGACAGACAAATACCTTCGTGATCAACTACGACTGGCAGTAAGTGACATAATTCCTGATTTTGAAACTCTTTCGCAGAGACATTCTGAAGACAGTTAACTTTAGATTATGATAATGAGTCCTACGTTTTATTGTTCATTTCTTTCTTCGTTACACGTACTAAAAATTAGTTTGTAACCTTATACTCTATAAAATTATATTTAAATGCTTGACGTAAGGAAAATGAAAATCCGTTAATAAGTCAGACAGTTGCTTCACTTCCCCTTCGGGTGTCCGCCTCCCTCCATAGGTGCTATGCACGTTGCAGGTTACACAGTGGCTCGGCGCACGATTACATTTTCGCCACGGCTGCTCTATAGGGACCGTATTTTGTCCCAGGCGTATGGAGATAAAATTAACTGTTCGCAGACTATACTGATGTGGCGTCATATTTGACGCGTGTCACAGTATCTTGTTTGTGCTGAAGTTGACGTTCTATTCATGATTCAAAACTAAATCTCATAGACAGTTTACAATGCATTACAGTGATAAAGACTGATAGTACGATGATGTTTTCTACAATTTAAATGATTTGTTGATTTACTTTTACTGACAGAGTTAAGACCATAAGCCCTTCTCTTCCACTCAACCGGTATAAAAATTATAGGAAATATAAATAATAGCAACACAGAAAACAATGGAAAAATAATAATAATCTTCTTCTTATTTCCCTAAGTTTAACCTCTCCCTTGTAGGTTCATTTACACGACCCACGCCACACGAGCCTTACAGGGCCGCGACCTGTCAGGAGAGGAATTAAACTGTGGATCAAATACATACTTTTTTGACCACACAAGGACATGGAGGGCCTCCCCGGACGAGGGATCAGCCAGGGCCACCTCCGATACAATACAAACATTTAAGATATTACACAGCATAAATAATAATAATAATAATAATAATAATAATAATAAAATGTAGATGTGTTTAGTTACATGTAATTCCAAGAGTTAAACATTTACAATTTAACGTTAAATAAGACAATTTGTATCAAAGGAATGATATTTTAAGCTCGACCATGCCAAAATGTAGTAATTATACACCTGGTAGTAGCCCTTTAATGCACCTCATTAAAGTACACCTATTCATTATAATTCAGTTGTTCAGCCAATGAGAAATCACCTTTGTACCATTATAAAACCGCAAGTATCGATTATTCTCGGATATGCAATCGAAAGACAATTAGCGAAAAGTCACGGAGGCTGGAAATCCAATATTGTCGTAGAAGGTTATGTTCTGTTACTATAACAATTAGCGTTAATTGTAAATAATATTTAAAAAAATTCAATTTGTCATCTCGTTTTTCAATTATTCTCGGAAAAAATCAATACTTTCGCATCTGCGCACATCTCACAATTCAGGTCAGTTCCGCTCCTCACATACATAACCATAACATGAATTCTTATGAATAATTTCAAGTTAGAAATATGGTCGAGCATAAAAAGTCATATGAAACTTGCCCATAATGGTAATTAAGAAGTTCGTATGAAAATTATGAAACTCGCTTGCGCTCGTTTCATAAACAGACATACTCGCGTTTTAATTACTACCATTATAGGCTCGTTGCATAATGTATTATTATAATGAAGGAAAACTGATACATTAAAAATAAAATCATATTTCACAAAATATATAGCCTATTTGGAGAAAGATTAAATTCAAGCGACGAAAAGCAGTCTTTCTGACAATCGGCTTTCGAAAGTAGTCAATGCCTGGAGCCTCTTTATACACTATTTACAAAATAAGTAGGCTACAGTATTAAGAAATAAAACACCTTGCATTACAATAACAACACTGTACATAACAGTGTAAATAATGTTTGATCAGTGTAGGCCTACATTCTTCTATAAATAATAAAAATAGCGTATTCTGGTGTAACCTACACAGTTTAAATAATATAATTTGTGAATACTAGTGAAATTTTAAAGTAGTCTACGTTTTGACAAAACAGGAGTCGCGTGAGAAGACACAAATACGTCGCTTGCTACATGGACGCACTCATCAGCTACAGTAAAATCTCCAGAAATACTTAAACTTGTAGCCTCCTGGGACAAAGTATGGTCCCTAGTTATAACATTTTATCTCTGTCAATTTCAAAACAAATGACTACTAAATGCAAAGTTTAGAGTTATATTCGTATAGTGTCATAAATTAAATATGATTATGATTATGTTTCGTGACCTGAATATTGTACGAAATGGAAATATTAAAATTGTAAATTTGTGTTTGAAGAAGTGGAAAAATTCAAATATCTTGGAACAACAGTAACAATATAAATGACATTCGGGAGGAAATTAAACGCAGAATAAATAGGGAAATGCCTGTTATTATTCGGTTGAGAAGCTTTTGTCATCCAGTCTGCTCTCAAAAAAGCTAAAAGTTACAATAATTGATAACTGTTATATTACCGGTTCTTCTGTATAGATGTGAAACTTGGACTCTCACTTAGAGAGAGGAACATAGGTTAAGGGTGTTTGAGAATAAGGTGCTTACGAAAATATTTGGGGTTAAGAGGGATGAAGTTACAGGAGAATGGAGAAAGTTACACAATGCAGAACTGCACGCATTGCATTCTTCACCTGACATAATTAGGAATATTAAATCCAGACGTTTGAGATGAGCAGGGCATGTAGCACATATGGGCGAATCCAGAAATGCATATAAAGTGACAGTGGAAGGCCGGAGGGAAAAAGACCTTTAGGGAGACCGAGACGTAGATGGGATAATAATATAAAATGGGTTTGACGGAGGTGAATTATGATTGTAGTATAGAGACTAGATTAATCTTGCTCAGGATAGGGCAGGATAGGATGGCGAGCTTATGTGAGGGCGGCAATGAACCTCCGGGTTCCTTATAAGCTATAAGTAAGTAAGTAAGTAAGTAAGTGAGTAAGTAAGTATGTAAATAAGTAAGTAAATAAGTGTCAAATAAATAACATTAAATATTTCAACTTAAGAAAGAAATTGCCAATAATTAAACATTGTATATGTTATTATTTAATATACCAGTACAATAATTACTATTAACACTTAATGCCTATTCTTGAATTGCATTGCGTACAAAATAAATACATCTAAATGTTTAAAGAATAAAGTGAAGAGTTATTAGATGGAGGTTTTGAGACATGAAGATTCAACCGCACAACATATAGGCCTAACATTGAGACTTCTTCTCTCACTGTGATATAAACAAGACAAACAAGTAGATGTAATGGTTACTGAAATAATAAACTAAAATAAATGCCGAAACCGAATGCATATAAATTTAGGCAATATTCTTGGTGGTTTGTTGGTTTCTAAGACTGAGCACTTGACTACAGAGCTTTCACTTCTTCTTCGCCTCTCCCTTCTTCATTTCACCGATTAGTCTTATTGCCTGTTCAGACTTCATAATAATCATGACTTTATTGCTGGCCCTTCCATTTCTTTTGATCTTCCGACATCTCTCGTTATTCAAGGTCTTTAGTTGCACTATTTTGCATAGTCTGGGGTCTACTTGGTAGTTGTAACCAATAGTCCTTTATTTTATGATTTTTGTGTAGATGTCTAATTCTTTCCTTAACGCCTCGTTTTTTATAAGTCTAAGCTTATATATCACTTTGTGCTTCTCATTATTTATATCTCATTTCTACGCTTTGTAGTTTATTTTGAGTTGTCTCAACTTGATACCCAGGTTTCTAAATTATAAAGTGAAACGGATAGAGCCATTGCTTTTATAAAACTTCAGTCTAGTTCCCTAACGAAGAAAGAGTGAATTTTCTCATGCACTTCATTCCTTTGCAAGTTGTTTAGCATTATTATTATTATTATTATTATTATTATTATTATTATCTAATTTTTTTCCATGATAGGGTGCATTGTCCTTGACGATTACAGATGGAATAAGATTATTTTTATATGAATTTGGACTTCAACCACACTGTTGAGATGGGCGGGGCATGCAGCACATGTGGATTTTTATTTTTTAGTTGGTTATTTAACGACGCTGTATCAACTACTAGGTTATTTAGCGTCGATGAGATTGGTGATAGCGAGATGGTATTTGGCGAGATGAGGCCGAGGATTCGCCAGAGATTACCTTGTATTCACATTACGGTTGGGGAAGACCTCGGAAAAAACCCAACCAGGTAATCAGCCCAAGCGGGGATCGAACCCGCGCCCGAACGCAACTTCAGACCGGCAGGCAAGCGCCTTAACCGACTGAGCCACGCCGGTGGCTACACACACATGTGGATGAATCTAAAAATGCATATAGGGTGTTAGTTGGAAGATCTAAGGGAAAAATACCTTTGGGGAGGCGGAGACGTTGATGGGAGGATAATATTAAAATGGATTTGAGGGAGGTGGAACATGATGGTAGGAATTGGATTAATCTTGTTCAGGATAAGGACCGATGACGTGATTATGTGAGGACGGCAATGAACCTTTGGGTTCCTTTAAAGCCACTTGTAAGTAAGTATAAGGCAGTAGAATGGAGATGCACAAGCCTTGGGAGGTGAGGATAGGTTTTCATTAAGATCCTTGGCAGGTTATTCGTTAAGGGATCATAAAAAAGCATTGAAATAAGGAGTAATTTGTATATAACATTATTATAGATATTACTGAAGTTATAAATAAATTCATACCCGAAAGTTGCCACGATTTGTAGACACAATTCTAAAGAAATCTATAGGCCTAAAAAACATCATTCATCCTATAAAGAAGTGGAAGGAACATCTTCTGTAGAAGATGAAATAGACGAGTTGCTTAATGTAGCATTTTTGTGATAATTATATCTGAACTGTTTGGTTTCCGGAGAAACTGACTGCTCCACCAGTAATTTGTAGATGTCAGGCGAGTTTAATCTGAATTTTCTTCAGTTTCATATGTATAGTACTACAGTAGAAAGCAATTTAGAAAGGAGATAGACGAGAGTTCAACAAAGAATAGTACAATTTTGGTAAAGATGCTGTCATAAGCTAATTTACATGTCGTTCACTACAGCTTTGAAGAACACAAGCTAACATTAAACGGCAACTTCACAACCATCGCATTTTTCACGCGCCGAAATCTAGCAGTCCCTTTTGCCACGAATCAGAGGTTGGAAACACCTTCGATGCAAATGTTACCTAAGATAACAGTTGAAAAATAGAAAATAAAACGATGTGGAGGTCAGAAAAGACATCTATGCCTCATGAAGGAATGTGGCAGACAATGTTGGCTATTAAAATAAAGAATATCTCATTATATCTATCTTCAATCAGCATAAATCACTTTCTTATTATTTTATAGCTCTCTTCACTATAAAAATAATGTGTAATTATGGTACAACTGGCTAAATTTAAATGAATAATCAGATGTTTCAGTTAAGTTGTATTTTGTATTTTAGATCATGCTTTTCAATTTTGAAAGTATTATATATGCGAAGCCAAATATTAATGCTGCATTATTGGCAACGAACTACCTGAGACTTGCGCATTTTGAAGAGATGTAGATCAAATTGCGAGCGAAAAGATTAAAAAGTAATCAATTACAGGCGGACCTTCTCTCTGAAACACATCATTTGCGCGAGGAACATTTCATGAAAAGACATCAATATTCATATGAAGGGTCCACGGGAAAAACACGTTTAGTCCAAATCTAGTAATGTATATATTTTAATTTAATCTGGCAGTTAAAGTTGAGATCTTTCAGATCCTATAATCATACAGGAGAAAAACTCGCTTGGTTCCACATTATAAGCATATCCTGTAAAGTCTGAATTATTTTTATTAAACATTTTTTTAATCTTTGCTTTACTCAATTACACTTGTCCTTAATTACATGAAAAACACAGTCATTTTCACTAAACATAGCATACTTCGCGAAAAATGCCTGATACCATATGGCATCGCTAGGCTCTTATGTTAACATTACATAGGCCTACATTCATGTACTTTTTGTTAGAAATTGAAAGTAATACAATACAATGTATAATAATTGACGAAAAACGTGATATGAATACAATTTTTATTTTGAATTTAACTAAACGACACAATCAATACATATTCCAACATTACACTTCTTGTACTGGAACATAGTCTGTCTTTTGCAACGTTCATATGCACAATAGCGTCTCTTCTTATCCTTAGTTGGAGCGTCACGATGATCCAGTCTATTATAGTATCTTATGTTTTTTACAGCCTTGAATTGGTTCCTGTGCAGAGAGCCATTGGTGATTGCCATATCTTTTGGAGTTCTGTACCTGACCAGACATGTCTGGTCAGGTACAGAAGAAATAACTCCTAAAGTTTAGCTGCCTTAGCTGTGAACCTGAATCACTCGTAACATTGCCCTAGTTGTTCCTTACAAGAGTCGATGAAAATGTCCTCCTTGTAATATTCCACAGATAGTGTCCACACCTGTGGAGTAACGGTCAGCGCGTCTGCCCGGTCAGGGCAAGTTACCTGGTTGAGGTTTTTCCGGGGTTTTCCCTCAACCCAATACGAGCAAATGCTGGGTATCTTTCGGTGCTGGACCCCGGACTCATTTCACCGGCATTATCACCTTCATTTCATTCAGACGCTAAATAACCTAGATGTTGATACAGCGTCGTAAAATAACCTAATAAAATAAATCCACAGATAGTAGGGTGGTCCTTATAATGGGGAAAATAAACGTTCTATTTTGAAAAGGCATACCAGCTATCTAGTTTCAATATGTTAAACAGTAACCAATATTTATCAAAGTAAAACTTGAATGGTAATTTTCTCACATTGTCAAGTAGGTTTTCTATCATTTGTGCCAATAGGGCTGCTGCTTTTCCAAAATAATTTTCATAAATATCATTCCTCTGTGGCTTTTTTTTCTTGATACACATCAAAGTTCACTAAGTAACCATTTTATGTATTTAGGCACAAACCAAATTGGAGTGGATTCCCTCTGTTACATTGTTTGTAACTATGGCACCATAACAGGGTACCATGCATTCATCATAAGCAATCACTTGCATCATTTTCCTCGGCTCTGAAATTATCTGAAAACATGAGTTGCAGGATATCCATTACGTATTTCAATTTCCACATTTTGTCTTCAGACCGTTTGGAACCATTAATTTCATTTCTCATGTATGTAGAGAAATTAAGACCTCGGGGGTAAATAATGATAACCCTTACATTTTATATTTTCAATGTTTTTGGTGCAAACAGTTATATCCAACAAGAACTTTCATTTTCATCAAGCAGTACATGAATCTACTAGGAAATGGGAGAACAATGCAGGCTATAGTTTATAACAATCCACATGCATGTGTAGTAAATAATCACAATCACAAGATGGAGAATGGTGTAGTGAAACATAAGCGTTCAGCTAAAGATGATTGTGTTTATGAAGAGCAAAACAGTGAAAACGATGATGATTTTGATAGTGACGACCTCTATTATTTGTCTATGGTGACGACAGCCTAAAAGATCCTGATTACAGGGAAACGTCAGTTGGTATAAATAATTCATCAGAATAAAGTATGCAGGTTAGTTGCCCGGATAGTGTATAGCTATGTGTACCGCGTGGTTTCTGATGTGGGTTTGTGGATTGTAATATTATTTACATGCCAAAGCATTAAATGATTATAAAATATAATTTTGTTATATATTAGCATGACTATTGTTCAAATTATTAATAACATGCATTTATTTATAATTTCAACACTACGCCACATTCATTGCTCATTTTATAAACGTGATCAGTGGCTTAGCCTATCATTTTTTTTACATTTTAGTATAGAGTTCAAATATAGGTTATGAGATTTTGTATCAGTTACCTATTTTAAAGAAAAATAATGAGGTAGGCCTAAATAACGGTATGTAAAACATGTGACCTACTTTTTAATTTGGCCTACTTTTACACAGTCTTTGTCTTTGTTTTCAAGGATTTCACTTCCGCCAGTGTCTCTGAGCAAAGAAAAGGACATAAAAGAAAGAGAGGAGAAAGCCAGGAGATGATAAATAGCAAGCAAAAAAATTCTGGAGTATATTATAAACAGTATCGTGGGAAATGAGCCGAAATGAAGGCTACGATTTAAAAGCATTGAATTTATTAAGTATATACTACAGCAATTTAATATTAGATATTAAATCAATGTAAGATATTTTATTTGTGTTAATAGTTGTCCACTACTTGTACCATTATTTCATGTAAGCAGTTATAACCCTCATACATATAGGCGCATCTAATGTAGAATATGATAAAATGTCTATAAATTAATGACTATAATTATGTGAGTTTTTTATTAATAATATTTAAAAGAGAGTCGTATGTACAATTATATTCAGCAGTAGGGCCTAAGATTCCAATATCAATACTTGTAATAGCAGATATTTTTTGAAAATACAATTCCTCATATCTCTCAACTTTATAAATATGGGTTAACATTATTTACCCCCGAGGTCTTCAAATTCCAGTATCTGCATTTCTCAGAAAAAATAATATATCCACTCAACAACAGTATAGGCCTAACAATGAATACCCCCATTTTTTTCATAACTTGAGGATTTTTTTTTTCTTGGAAAGTGCGTAACGATGAGTACGATTTACAAGAAATTCATTAATTTTGTCATCAAAAACATATCGAAGACTTATATGGGTGACTTATTCCGAAATTCTGAGAAATCTGCTATGTTTATCGTTGGTCATTTCTTCTTTTGGCACAAAAGCATTTCAACACTTGCCCTGATCTGTTTTCCACGTACAATCAAGTATACCACCCTTATCCTCAACAGCTAATCTTCATCAGTTAGAATGGCAACATCAGGAGTTTATATGTATGTTTTTTGAACATCACTTTCATTTTCATCAATAATACCAAGAGCTTCTTCAAAAGTTATTCCCCTAAAATACATAGAAGGCCACCAGTTAGGGCCAAACGACAGAAAAAAAAATGAAAATATTGTGATAAATTTGCAAAGGAGCTTACTTTAGCCCTCTACATCATTACCATTTCGAATAACACAGAGTGTTAACATATAAGTCTAGAGGTGCCAAACGGCATCACGCAGATTTACTTCAATGCTGCTTCCATAAATAAAAAAGAAATAGAGTTCTCATTACTCGCATATTGAGTGTAACATTTTAGGCTAACGATCATATAACAATCATAAAATTAAAACAATACATTTAATTATTTACTAAAATCAGAGTCATTTTTTGCATCACACAGGTTACGCCATATTTATATATACGATATTTACACTTTGCTAAGAAAGGCTCTGATAAATCCAAAGAGATTGCATATAAATCACTAGTTCGTCCAGTAATGGATCATGGTGCTGCATGTTGGGATCTTTACAGATTAGAACATTTTAAGACACTGGAAAAGATTCAAGCGTTGTCGTAATAATTCAACATTAAAATGGGACACACTCACGGACAGGCGAACGCGAATTCGATTATGCGCAATGTTCAAAACTGAGCCGTGCCCACGACCACGGCCGTTCACATAGTACGTCACTTCATCCGTCAGAGCGCTCTCAGACGTCACAGTATTGATAGCGCTATCAATCCCTTCATTTGTTCTTTCCAAATAACCCTATTGGCCGGTGCATTACGTCTACGAGGATAGAGGGGGAGAGAGTTTACCTGTTTTAACGGAGATACACGGAACGTCACTTGGGTTCCGGTACGCGGCAGATACACTTAACAAGACTTAGGCTCAGGTACGCGGGAGATATACGGAAACAGTTGGCTCAGATTCAAGCTCTCGTCCGCAGCAGAAACATTAACAAGACTTAGGATTTTGCTACGCGGCAGATATAGTCAACGTGACTCGGGCTTTGTACGTGTGGGAGATAGATCAGTGGAGTAGTTAAATTGCGTCGTGTGTGTTTGGGATTTTAGTGGATCGTAGTTTGAAACATCGCTTGCTAGTGATACGTCTTGGGGGAAAATTTTAGTATTTGCATCGAGTAACATATTTGAGATATATATGTGTTTGAGGTAAATTGTATTTGGGGATTATGTTATGAGATTGATTTGAAACGTGAGTTCATGTTCCGAGACGGTTAGAGTGATAGAGCAGCGGTTACGGTCTCACATATTGTTTTTAGTGTAATCCCTGCTCCATTTTATTATTGGTTTCCTTCGCCGCTATTTTGTTATCATATACGTCGAGTTTGTTGCTATTTAAATGATCGTTGAGATTGGAATTATCGTCCGTTTACTTATTACGTGTATCTGTCTCCATCCCTCTCTCTCTCCGTTGGGTGTTCATTTTGTAAAGTGCAGAGATTTGTGTTAGTGCAATTTGCACAGGTTATGTGAGCAATATGTGCAATGGGTAATGTATAGTGATCAGTCATGTAATGCCTTATGCTGGGTAGAGTTTCTCTCTTATTGAGTGTGCATGTATTTATAGTTTGGTTACTCAGTTTGAGTGGTATCTATAGTCGTATGGATCATGTATTAAGTTAAAGTGCTGGCTGGGTGTTGTGTTCAGATTCGTACTCAGATAGTTTATATATATATATATATATATATATATATATATATATATATATATATTTAGAGAGTGGTTCATGAACATATGCTTAATAGATTAGTCTCTGATTGTCGAGAGACGGGCATGTTAGATTGTTTCATCACGTATAAGTGTGTTGGCCTCAGCCTTGTGATACTTCCATGATTTACATATCCTGGGGATATCATTTCAGATTAGTTTGTCCTATTCTCACTCACCCATTTCATATTTATTGTTATTTCATTTTCCATTTATGTACATTGTTACTGATTATTGTTAATTATATTTGTTTTACAAATTCACGCTATTTATTTCTAAACGTCTTCCACTGCGCACATCCAATCTTTCCAATGTGCCATCCACCTGGCGAAAGCAGCCAATATAAGAAAGATAAAGAGGAGGAGTGGATGATCGTACCACCGCCGCCGCTTCTAGCAAAACATACAGAGGTTGCAGCCGCCAAATTACTTTTCACTCATATAAATTTAAGGAAAGAAGACAGAGGACGGACACTGGAAAGTTTTCTTTTCTCAATCGTACTATCAGGGACTGGAATACTTTACCTGCAGACTTACTGAAGGCTTTACCAATAACCAAAAAATGTATTTAAAATAGACTTAAGGACTTTAATAATAGACGGTAGTATATTATACACACTATTTAAAAAGTGTAATTGATATTTTGTTATTTGATGTATTGTATCAGTGAACAATTGTGTTGTGTCAGTGAAGTGTGTTGTGCCAGTGAAGTATGTTGTGTAAGTGAAATGTGTTTCTGTCAGTTAAGTTTTATAGTTTATAGTGGCAGTGCAAAGTATTTGAACAGTGAAATGTTTTTGAAGTGTTTGTGGAATCAGGATAGAATCAGTAAAATGTGTCGTAGTTCCAATGCAGTGAGTGAGTTATCAGCGAAATGAGTGTGGTTCTGAAAGGTACTTGTGCAGGTATGAACATATCATACTCATGAGTTTTAGTTCGAACTTAGGGTTAAGATACAAATTACAGTCGCGCTCAAACCTCCTGACGTTTGCAGGTGTGTCTGCTTATCGGCGATAGCCAATAGCGGTAGTGCTGCGTTGCAACATATGGGCTACGCAGACCCGCTGCATAGTCGCCGCTTAGAAATCTCAAAATCAAATAGTGCGCTGGGAAAATTGGTATGTTGTTGGGACCCTGCATGTATATATGATGAATGTTTAATGTTTTCTGAACACAAAGAAACAAAAATCACATTTCTACCCCCCCAGTGGTTCCAATTTTATGGGTTAATACAGTAAAACCCCAATAAGATGCTGTTCAAGGGACCGCGTGTAAACCTCGTATTAATCGGGACCGCGTATCAGACAGGTATACTAATTTTGACTTATATACAGTAACTATTAGCATTTTTATTTATTGAAATACATGATTCATGAAAGGTAATACAGCATTACTCCATTATGTAATTACTATACTGTACGTCAAAAACATTTACATTTACAATATATACTGTATTCAATTCTTTCGAAAAAAAGTAATTTATAGTTATTTGTCGCGTGCGTGTTTCAAAGTCCTCATGTTTATCACCTTCACTTTCCTGCGCTTACATCCTTCCGACGTCGCAGCTGCAGAGATTCAGTCGCGATTTTTTATAATTTCCTTAATGTGGATGATGGGATTTCTAATGAATCAGAGAGTTGTTTCTGATTAAGAGTACTGTTTTCATCGTAATTTCGTAAGATTTCCATTTTTTCCATCACAGTTGCCTCTGTCTCATTGCTTTTGTGCTGACTTCCAGCAATGAAGTAGTGGACGATGTTTATACAGCTGCGATGCGATAAGGAATGTTTATCATATGTAAGAATTTTGAGAACCATAAACTTACAGCTTCAAACAAAGGGTCCCTTCAGAATATAAACAGAGTCATCTGTTTGTGAGAGGAGAGAAGAGAGACTACTAAATTGAAATGTCAGTTCGATTTTTGATGGTGTTGTGTGCAGTTGGCTCTGTTTAAAGTACGGTATATGAAAGTGTAATGTAATATCTTTTTCGTGTGTTGGCAATTTGGCATTCTCAAAACAATTAATATGTCTCTTAGTGAGCCCAGTACAAGTGGGAATGGTGGACCGAGTGGATATGTCAATAAAATTCGGAAAATGGTGTTTAGTGTTTATAATTTTTCTAGGAAATACTCTTCTGAAGAAATGCGTAAAAATCTTAACTTTTCAAAATGTCAAGCACTGACTGCCGTGGCGTGTTCTTTAAATGTCTCTATAGTGTCCCGGGTATGCAGAGAAGTTAAAAGAGCGCAAATACAGGGTGCCGATAAATTGTTCCATTCTCCTATGAAGCATATAAATGTTCCTAAAAGAGTTACAAATCTAGACGACTTCCAAAAATACGTTGTACGACGTACACTTTTTGACTTTTACGATAACGGAAAATTTCCGACAGCTGACAAACTAACCGTACTGCTTAGAAAAAAAATTAATTACTCAGAACTAAACAATTTTGTTGGGCCACCTGTGCTTATCTTCTTAAATAATATTAACGTTTTCGATACTACTTATGTATCATCATCAGATGTTAGAGTATTGTGTTAACTAACTTATATGTAATGAAAACTTAGCCTCTTGGTATTTTATGAATTTACTATTTGGTTGCATATTACTTATCGTAATGTCTAAGCCTTGTTAGAGTTAACATGGTGACAGTCCGTTATGATTTCTTAGCCTAGGTCAGTGTCTCTAGTTCACAATAAAATACAATTAAAATGCAATATAAAATACAATAAGATACAGTTTTAAACAATTTAAAGAACACTATATAAAATATAACATGTAAAAAAACTATATACACTTGTTGGAATGGCTGTGTTGGTCAATCGTTTACGCCGTTAAATAGGGCGGTTTCTGCTGGTCCTAATTTAAATACTAAAATCATTGTCTGGAAAACGAAGCACTTGTTGAGTTACTGAATTTCTGTAGTTGTTTATACTGTGTGTTGTTATTAAGACCTTAATGGGCTTTTCACTTATAACCAGTTTCACTCTAACTTAACTATTCAGAAATTCATTGATGTCTACTGATATGCAAGTATCGGTGATTAGACGTATGTAGACGTATATGTTATGGGATCACATTTACCAAAACAGTCAAGAGAAAATTAGTAAAGTAATGAAACGGAAACATGAGACACTACAAAGAAAACTAAACAACCTAATCAATAACCAACTACAACAACAACCCAACAATATCATACATAACGACAGGATAGTGAATTTAACAACTCTTAAACTAAACAACCAAGAAACAAATATCCTAAACAATGGATACAAACACAACTATCCACCAAGCAACATACACAAAGTAGACTAATAGAAAACTTAGCAATCGAAACCCAACACATAATCCAGAACAGTGAACATGAGAACAAAAAATTTTTTACAATATAGTACTGCTAAAATAATAGGTAATTATATATGAGATCCAATAACTAAAAAGAGTTCAAAACAGCTACGAAACAACATAAAGAGTTAAAGTTATTAAAACAAAAACTAGATGATAACAACATCATACATATAAAAGCTGATAAAAATGATTCAGTAGTACTACTGAACAAAACAGAATATATAGACAAAACTAAAGCATTTTTCAATAACAACCAGATCACCGAAATGACAGCGGACCCCACAGAAACATACCAAAAACAAATCAAAACCGCCATAAAAACACACCAGATTTCATACCAAAATGTAAAGCACACAGCATTATTATGAAGAATCCTAAAGCACCAAACTTAAAAACACTTCCCAAAACACATAAAACAGAAATGACAATGAGACCAATAGTTAATTTCAGGGAAGCACCAAATTACAAGCTCAATAAACATTTATATAAGTTTTTTTAATAAAAATATAACACAAGATACTCAATACAACAACATTAATACAAAACAAATTATAAAAAACTTCAAAAATTGAAAACTACAAACAATACCAAAATATTATCACTGGATGTAACAAACTTATACACAAACATACCAATAGATGAAACCATTAACATAATAACTAAAAAGCTCAATGAAGCCCAACTTGAGAATAACCTTAACCAGCAGGTCACTCAATTACTAAAAATATCATTAAAAGAAAACTATTTCAAATTTGATAATAAAATATACACCCAATCTTCAGGTTTAGCTATGGGCGACCCCCTTTCCGGATACTTAACAAACATATTCTTACAGGACCTAGAAAACAAACATATAAACAACTTAAGCAAGAAATTTAACTTTAGCATTTACGCAAGATATGTCGACGATACATTAATAGTATACGAAAACACTCAAAACTTGAATACACAAATACAAGATGATTTCAATAAATGGCATCAAAACATAAAATTTACATTAGAGCAAAGTAATAAAAACAGTCTCAACTTCCTAGATTTAAACATAACAATAGATCCCCCAACAATAATATTATATATATATATATATATATATATATATATATATATATATATATATAGGAAACAAACAGCAACTACACACTCCATAAATAAACACTCCATATACCCCACCACGCACAAAATTATCAAATTCCGTTTTCTCATCGATAGGTTGCTCACAACCCCACTAAACAAAGATAATTACAACAAAGAAATTAATTACATAAAAAAATAGCCATCGAAAAACGGATATGAAAAACAACTAATCAATAGATTAATTCAAAAAAGGAAAACAAAATTAAATAAAAATGATTTTACCACACTCCAACCCGAAAAAACAAAAAACAATGGCACAGTGTGACATATTACGTAAGATTTCATATAAACTTTGTAATTTCTTCAAAAAACAAAATTTCAATATAGCTTCTAGCACTAATAATAAACTAAATAACATAATTCCCAACAAAATCAATAGTAACGAACCCCTCTTAAACAGTGGCATATACCAACTAAAATGTAAAAATTGCACGAAGACATATATAGGCCAGACCCGACGTAATTTCAAAATTAGGTACCGAGAACATACCTCAGATTTCATTTACAATAGGAATAAATCCAAATTTGCACAACACCTCATCGATGAAAACCACCAATTAACCAATATAAACGACATATTAAAAGTATTAAGAATTACAAATAACTCTACAATAGATACAGCTGAGCAATTTCATATTGTAAAAGAATTCAACTCTGGACAACACCTTCTTAATGAACAAATAACCAACACAAACAATACACTATTTAATCTGTTTAAACTGCTCCCGTCAAAACAAACACACACAATAGCCAATCAGATACTCCCAACTCCCTCCCCACCTTCGATGCCATTCGATATTCATTAAGAAATAAATATATTGTGAGCGAGCTCGTCAGTCTAGTCCAAGCCATGCAACCAACAAGAACAGCATGACAAACAGCAAAATCGTAAGTCACTCCACCTGCATAAGCTTCAATTATTAATAGTTCCAACCATAAATCAACATCGAATCAATATTTTATTAATAATATGTAATTGTTGCAGACACTCACGGCTTTGCTAGATTCACGGAGCTCGACATTAAACCGCTTGTAACTACATACGTCTAATCACCGATACTTGCATATCAGTAGACATCAATGAATTTCTGAATAGTTAAGTTAGAGTGAAACTGGTTATAAGTGAAAAGCCCATTAAGGTCTTAATAACAACACACAGTATAAACAACTACAGAAATTCAGTAACCTCAACAAGTGCTTCGTTTTCCAGACAATGATTTTAGTATTTGAATTAGGACCAGTAGAAACCGCCCTATTTAACGGCGTAAACGATTGACCAACACAGCCATTCCTACAAGTGTATATAGTTTTTTTACATGTTATATTTTATATAGTGTTCTTTAAATTGTTTAAAACTGTATCTTATTGTATTTTATATTGCATTTTAATTGTATTTTATTGTGAACTAGAGACACTGACCTAGGCTAAGAAATCATAACGGACTGTCACCATGTTAACTCTAACAAGGCTTAGACATTACGGTAAGTAATATGCAACCAAATAGTAAACTCATAAAATACCAAGAGGCTAAGTTTTCATTACATATAAGTTAGTTAACACAATGCTCTAACATCTGATGATGATACATAAGTAGTATCGAAAACGTTAATATTATTTAAGAAGATAAGCACAGGTGGCCCAACAAAATTGTTCAGTTCATAATAGCAGCTTATCGGCACACAACAAAATGAAAGTGTTAATTACTCAGGTTCAGTTTCTTCCACTAAAAGTATCGGTTGGGATTCAGCTACAGAAAAACCAATGATAGGCGAAAATATCTAATGGAACGGAATGATATTGTTGCCGCAAGACTGAAGTTTCTGCGCAAAATGCACATGATCAGATCATCAGGTGAAACTCTACCCACATTTTACCTTGATGAAATGTAGGTCAACAAAAATCATTCTCTGAAATATGTTTGACAATACTCAAATAGAAATGGAGGTCTTAAAGTGCCTTTAGGAAAAGGAGGTTTGCCATGTAGGGTCAGCTGAAACAGGTTTCGTTCCAGGTAGTAAATGGGTATTCAGATCAAAGAAAACCAGTGATTATCACGAAGGAATGACGGCACAATCATTTCGCGATTGGTTCTTAAACATATTTCTAAATCATCTAGAGGAAGGGAATATAATTATAATGGAAAATGCTCTATATCATTCCGTTAGCATTAATAGAACACCAAATACCTCCTCTAAAAAATATGAAATCAGTGAATGGCTAAAAAATAAAGGTGTTAGTTTTTCTCCATCAGAAACTAAGTCAGAACTTTTGGAAAAAGTGTTGCCTTTCAAAAGCAGTGAAAAAAATGAATGAACTTTATCAGCTGGCCAATGAAATGGGGCATGAAGTGATAAGACTCCCACCTTATCATTGTCAATATAATGCAATAGAACTAATTTGAATCCGGGTGAAAAGGGAGGTCGCTAGAAACAACAAAACTTTAAAATGTCGGATGTGGAAGAACTTGTAAGTAAGAGACTTGATAATGTGACAATTGAGGACTGGGTAAAATAAGTGAAACACGAGGTGAAATTACAAGAGGAAGATTTCGCTAAAGAGTTAGGTCGGGAAAACATTTTAGAATCAGTGGTCATAAATTTACAAGAAGACAGTGACACATGACAGTAAAACTGATGGTGAGGAGGGTGACGACGACGATGTTAGCTCACCATTGCTCTGCCACTGGAGTAGACATTTGCAGCACAAAAGGTACGTTTTATTAATTCATTTTCCTTAAACGAAACAGAGGCATATATAACCGCTATTTTCTAAGAATGTGCTCCGACAGCATGGACATAATGCTATTTAGGGCCATGTCAAGTCAATCAATTCATTTGTACAGAAAATTACTATTTAAAATTAATCCCATCATTCAATTTATTTGATCAAACTGCGCCTTTGTGTTATTCGACAACTTTATTAACCCTAATAAAAGTAAAACTTACAAAACTGATATAAATTCAGCGAGTCACGTCTGACTCAACTAATTTTTCTACATTTTGTGACTTAATTTCATTCGATGCAGTCTGAAGATAATAATAAATATTATTATTATTATTATTATTATTATTATTATTATTATTATTATTAAGTCTTCTGCATCTCCCTATCAAACCATGCTCAGGAAAGGGTCGCGCTCCACAGCTTTAAAAGTACTGCCGCTGAGAGATAGAGACGGAGAGAGGAGAGAGTAGTTGTGACAACATCGTGCTCGCATATTACTGGCTTTCGCGAAACGTCAGGAGGTTTGAGCGCGACTGTAGATTTATTTTAAATGTTATTTTAAGTGGTCGTCCTTCATTTAATTTAGGATGCGCCCTGTTATTATTATTATTATTATTAATTTATTATTAATAGTATTTTTATTGATTGTGTTTATTATTAATTGTCATTATTGAGTGTAATTAGTTACCACTGCCACCGGATATCTACCCATTTGCAGTGTGAATAAATACATACAAAATACACACATACATACATTGTAAACATACAGGTAGCAAGGCATGTAGGCTAGTATTACCTTTATTGTAATGGGACATGCTGTTCAACTGATATTAAAAATACATACATACATACATACATACATACATACATACATACATACATACATACATACTGAATTGTATCACTTGAAATAAGACTGTGATATAGAAACCTCTTGTATCACAACAATCAGACTATCCAGCTGTACAATTATAATTGCTTGCAGGAAATTACGAGGCAGCCAACTTCACATTTTTATCTCCTTCACTAAGTGATGCCATACGGCATCGCTAGGATAATAAGGGTTACAAGAAAGGCTTACAAGGGAAGAAACGCTCAGTTCTACAAGACTGTAAACGCTCTCTTGAAAATTTTGCAAAATGTGATTAAACGTGTTTTTTTTATCCTGGATCCTTTATATGTTTGTCGCTTCAAAATTTGGACCTACCTGTCAAGTGTAAAGAAAATAACACCGAATTTTGGTAAATGGCTGCACTTTACATTTTTGATCTACATTTCTCACTCCGAAGATGTCGAAGATGCTTTTGTTGAATATACGATTAGTGTTCAACCAGTAAATGTAATTGTGATAAACTTTGCTGATTATTTAGTATCTAACTTGATAACACCTAATTCATTATTTCCCTTTATTTTCTCTCAAGATTTGGGCTTCGAATATTATTATTTTTATCATAACAACAAATGCATAAGAGGCGTTTCGTTAGGCTTTGCCGCTTAATTTTAATTGAACATATCCTCACATTTATAATTTTGTAACGCTATCGTTCAGACGCAAACAAGCACATACACTAAAATGAATTATAGAAATAATGTTTCTAGAATGAATCCCAAATTTAGAAAAATGTAAACAGTATATTGAAGATCTGATTAACAAATATAACCACAAAGTCTCCTAAGTCTCTATAAAATGGAACGGAAAAGGTGCAAAAAATAACTATCGCGCTAAACTGCTGTACTCCTTGAAGTCCGGAACTGATCACAGAGCGCAATTGATGCACTCAACTCAGGTAGAAATATTTTTGCGTGAAATTGATGTTTTCCCTTTTGAAGTACAGAGATTTTAAAATTTTTTCATCCCAAGCTAATTGTTCTTCTTCAGCTCTGTTACTAGATTAATTTACTTTACTTTCGTAAATACGTGTATATGGGGAATGTATTTTCTATGAGTTAATTGTTTTCTTATTTTTTAAATCACTGCAAATTTCAAGTTTTCTAACAAATTGAAATATTTTAAAGTTATTTGCACAAATATTATCAAGTGATTACAAATATTGAATGCGATGGACAAAAACAAACTCTCTCTCTCTCTCTCTGCTTTCCTATAATTTCTTCTCTTAAGAATACAAAACGCTCAACCACAACGTACATATACAATCTTTTGATAGTGTCTTGAAAGACGACGAAATTTAATTGCTCAAATATTAGGTATGTCAGTGAAATTGAAGTTTTGGGTAGAGTTGAAGTCCATGACCAATTTCCACCTGAGTGCCTTATAGTTATATAATTTACTGACGACTCTAAGATGAAAGGAGCTACCGGAGATGCAATGTACCGGTAGGCTCAGTTTCTCTTCACGAGAAATACCGGATATGCAAATGTAATAGAAAACGAAGAGGCTAATGATATGAACGAAAAGAGAACTTAATCTCTTCTATTAAGTCACTACTATATTCTTGGTCCATCATAGAGCACTGAGCACTGAAATAATAATTACACCTGTACGGAAGTTTTTCCTCTTAATATTTTTCTTTGTAACTCACTTTCTAGTTTTGTGACATTTAAGTGAAATATTCCCACACCTTTCACAAACATCCTATCATTTTTCTACGAAGTCGACATCATTTTCTACGCACCTGCGATATTTGTCAACGAGACGCTGTATTCCATCTCGGTAATATCCTTACTGCACTTTCAGAGATCAGCACAAACTCTTTATTTCAATTAATAATGGTGGACACAGGTTTCATCTTCTGTAACGCTTCGTTACCAAAAAATATCCGCGTCATTTGCATAACGCTTGAAGCTCCGAATAGATATCTTTCAGAACTTGTTTTACTCGTCTTTCAGTAATTTAGGTACTCAAAACTTTCTGTAACCATGCTCCCGAACAGTAGCTATGAAAGCCTATTTTCTGGTGATTACTTCATCAGAGATCACGTGTTGTGATACGGCATGGCGGTATTCTTTAATGAGTGCATCGATTCGCCCCATGTTGCATTCTATCACTGCCGTTGCTGGCTGGACGCTTCGAGGCTTGTCAACGATGTTCGTTTCTCCACTCTTGAACTACTTCATCCAGCTTCAAAATGCACTGATGACTACAGTATTGTCACCATACACATTTCTTAGACGGTTATGGATACACATTTCTTAGACGGTTATGGATCTCAGTTGGACTAATTTTCCCCACAGTGAGGACAAATTTTGACAAGAAGCTAAATAGAGTTATGGGGAGTATTGAAGAGTGAGGTGAGAGAGTGAATGCTTCTTCGTTCTTTGAAAGGGACTCAAGATAGCATATTTAGTGAAGGTGAGATGAGGTCATATCTATGGATGCTGCAAATAAATTGAACACATGCATTATGAACATTCTGTGATCTTTCTGTCAGTCCCACATTGAGGTCAATGGATAGAGTAAAACTGCAGGCCAAATCAAAATGAGGCATCAAGAATGACTGTATTAGATTGTTATGTGCCAACAGAAGATATTTTGGATTCTTTTTAGTGCGCCACTGACAAAGTAACTGTGGCTATAATAGTCAAACTATATTCATATTAAAATAATCTTTTCTTAGTCTGCAGCAAAAAGTA
Organism: Periplaneta americana; assembly: GCF_040183065.1. Classification (NCBI taxonomy): domain Eukaryota; kingdom Metazoa; phylum Arthropoda; class Insecta; order Blattodea; family Blattidae; genus Periplaneta; species Periplaneta americana. The sequence continues at coordinate 11,457,817 of NC_091125.1, read as the reverse complement.
ATTCTGCGATTATACAACCACATCTGCTGTGTACGTACAACTCCAGTCTGGAGGTTTACATCTAAAATCAATAGGATGAAACTTCATATTCCATAAAATAATATTGTAATTATGTAGCTGTGACTACTCTGTTAGTAATATTAAGATATATGAGAACTTGGAACCTTCCATCTATATAATGCATGTAGTTTAAAAATTGGCTAGAGCGTTCTATATTAGTTCGCGCTTAAATAAAAATGCACTCGTATGTGACAGTGTTCTTCCACCATTCTTGAAGAGGATTCGCAGCTTGAGGTAATTGTACAATCCAATAGAATACCGTACTTTAAACAGAGGACTTCCAATAAACATTTAATTTTCGCCATCCAATGTTACAACATTTAATGTTTATTAATTGGTACATAATATATATAGGCCCATCATCTTTCTTCAGATTTTACGCAAGTAAGGAAAGCTTCAAGAAGAGCTATTTTAACGTTATTCAGATTCTACGTAGGGGAAAGTTCATCATCTCGGTACCAGGGCATACAAAAAATCGGTTTATTCCATATGTTTGCCTTTGAGTTGCTTGTTTAATTCGTGTAGGTGGAGCGCACAATAAATTATTACGTCTCAGTGCTATAAATAATATTATGCAACGAGCCTATAATGGTAGTAATTAAGACACGAATATGTTTATGAAACGAGCGTAAGCGACTTTCAATTTTCATACGGGTGTCTTAATTACAATTACAGGCAAGATGCATATGACTGTTTTTGTTAGACAATAATTAAATGTCTAAGTTTTGAGTTTTTACAAATATCTTACCTTGTTACTTGTTACTTTAGTGATAATGAAGTGGTGAGCATGCGTGTATTTTCAGCGTTATCTCGACTACTGCAACAGAGGACACGAGTGTGAGTGCCTTTTCAGCGTGTTCCCGAGTAGTGCAACAGATGGAATGCGTGTACGCCGTTTTATTGATTTTTTTGCATGACTTGATTTGGAAATTTTAACCTCAAAGCAACACACATTAAAACACAGAAAATAAACTCAATTTATTAGAATATTTAAATTAACAGGAACAGAATTTATTTTATTTGAAATATATTTGTTGTTGATTTTGCATTTTGTGAAATTTGTCTGGAGAATGGCTCCCACTAGAATGTTTGAAGCTGGGCTAATGTTTATTTGAATGATGTCACTTTCAAAACTCGTGCATGCCATTTTGGATTATGCCCTGAAGGTTTGCGGGATGTTGCGCGTACGATATTAATTAATGTCACAAATTCTTAATTGGAAATTGATATTGCAATAACATAATGGATAGCAGTACTTTAATGCATGTCTTTAAGATACAGTTACGCCATATGTAGGCCCTAATTAATGTATGGTTGAATAAAAATTGTTTATAGATTCTGAAGTAAAAGAAAATATAATTCAGCATAAAAAATCTTCAGTGGTAGCACCCTCGAGAGGTTACATGCCGCAATTATTCCATGTTGCTTTCTTATCGCGTTTACATTTTATGGTGAATTACGGGAAAATATAGTAAGGCAAGGAAAACGTGAGATCCCAGAGAAAAGTGCTTTATCATTCTCTTTCTATGAGATTTCAGTTTTCGACGCGGAAAGATAACTGTCTAGCAGTTCAGTTAACGTTGCGCCTACTGTCAAGTATATCGTGAGGTCACAAAGTGGGCGTACCCTCCATGTGTTCTTATTTCACTTACTTTGTGAATGTTGAATGTGAATGTTGGTACCCCCATGCTTACGTTCGCACCATGCTACCATAGTAACCGTGCCCTTATGAACAAACATGGCTGACCAGAATCCGTTTACCTTCGAACAAAGATTAGTGACAATGGTTTTGCTTCATGAAAGGCATCATACCGGTGACTCCGTAGAAACAGGATAGATGAAATTTCGTGACCGCTTTGGTGTGGAACCGCCAAGGAAAGGAACCGATGGATTGGAAGGGGATCTGTAGGTGATCAAGCTCCTTATGTCTGGTCTCCATGAAGTCCTGACCTCACAACATTTGATAATACTCTCTGCGGGTTCATCAAGGACAAAGTGCGAAATCACCGCTTAAATAAAACGACACAATTACGAGCAGCTGTGGAAGATGCCTTCAACGAAGTGACTCTTCATTATCTCCGCAAAACATCTGCCAGGACATGGCGCAGAATTCAGCTGTGCTATGAAATGAAGGTCTTCAGAGCGATGTCTTGGATCGTTAAATTATCAAGTACATGTCCATGTCAATCAATAAATCATACCCATCGTAGTGTCGTAAAACACGGAGGTATGCTCACTTTGTGACCTCTCTGTAGGTTGACAAGATAGAAAAGAATCTTGCCTGTTTCATATATTTACGTCAACGAAGACACATCACACGCAAGTAGTCCGTTAGACCCAGTTACCCTATTAGATTATTCGGACTTGTTTTCTTTTTTTTTTTTTTTTTTGCGGGCACTATTTTCAGCAATAATTGTAAAAGATCTGCCTTCCCTCATATTTAAATGAAATTTTATATTATTTTGCCTTAACCACTGAATGATATCTGTTTTAAGATCGTCGGTGTAGGATTTTCATGTATCTGTATTCTGTGATAGCTGTCATTGCCCATCACAACGACTGACTTACAAATCATATTAAGCAGAACTTGTGTTTCTAGTCATTTTGTCATAATAGTCGTCCGTCTTCTGCTTTGATCAGAACATTAGCAGAGCGATTTTTAGTGTCATTTTCTTCTCCTGCATAAGCTATAATCAGTCTTGGTCCTTTACCAATAGACCTTGTGACCCCTGCTTCGTCTTGAGATTGCCAACGTGAACCAATCGTATAACGAGCTTTTACATATACATCTAATTATATAATGTCTCTCTTCTGTTGTCGGTATTTTCTAATTGGTCGGAGGTAATTAGCATGCCAGGAAACAATCTCGGGCTTTTCAGTCAGAAGTGTTTTTCTTGACACACATTTCTTAAGTTGAAGGCTAATTAGAGAATGAGTTTTCTCAGGTACTCCCTGCTGCATTTTAAACTTCCACTGTTCTGTAAATCAGTATTCAGTGTTGCCAGAGTCTTTATAATATATTACTCTTGTCTTTTCCTTCTAACAACACCCTTAGCAAAGTAATTGAAGGGCTGAGAGCCATAGTGAGCCAAATCCATTTTTAGAGTTTTTAAGTTTATCTCATCTTTTGATTGTCTGCTGACTCACGTACTCAGCAGATAGCGTCATTTAATACAAATCTCTCACGTTGTGAAATAATTAAAGCAACAAAAATACTCTCTCAAGCAAATGCCAGTTCTTGAGAAGCAGAGTGGACCATATCTAAACATCTAATGAAAGTTGTGCTTCTTGCCACGTGACTTGATGTAGAGCATGGCAGACGAAGTGGAAGAAAATAACTCGACTAAGGTGAAAAAAACTGTGAAAAGAATGTACGAAAAAGGAAAATAAATAGTGGCCAAGAGTATGTAAATGCAAGTGTAAATCCTGTGTCCACGAAAATGTACACTGACAATGACTGCAAATGTGGATTATATTGTGCCGAACGCTTGGATAATGAAAAAAATGATCGAGCACACATGTGCACGATGCATTCTCATCGATAAGTAATTTTGACCAGCAAATGCAGATATTGCAGAAATGGTTCAGATAATGAATATAAAGAGGCACAGAGGATCTGCTGATGTAGAAGGTAGTCATGAACAGCATTCACGGGTATATTATATTAAATTACTTCAAAAATTATATTTGCAGTATATTCATAAACAAGGCACCTATTTAAATAATTCTATCTTTTAGTATAAAAACCTTATTTCTGAGCTATTAAAATTTCATTAATCTAGCGGCATACTGTACAATTTTACCTAACTTCGTTAGACTAGTCTATGTATTAATTTATAATGAAATGAAAAAGAAATTATTAAATAAATTCATTCAATTTAGAGTATTATATTTCAAAAGAAGGCGAATTTTTGGAGCAGGAAACAAGTTTAAATTGTTACCTCTATAAATGTAGCCTTTGTGTACCTATGGTAAACATTAATTTTTATTTTTACTATGACACTATTATCCGAGTATGCAAAACTATGTTCTTCAATTTGCATAATATAAAACGTTGGAGTGCCTGACTGTGAACGTGATGTTAGGCTACTTGTGGAGAGAAAACACTGCTCAGAGGTGGGCATCTGAAGTGAGATCATATCTACTGTCTTACTTTAAAACTGTAAATACTGGAGCAAACCACAAGTATATTAAAATAACGTGTGGAGAACAAAACAGAAACCATAGTTTAATTTTCAGCCTCCATTGTCCATCATTCACAGTTTAAGAAATAGACCATAAATTTCTAGAATTTGGGCATTCTTTCCTCCCTAATGACAGGAACTTCAGCACTATTGAGTCAGATAAACGCAAAGCCAAAAATCTCTTTATCGTAGACGATTATGTGTGTTAATGCAATACTGTAGGAGAAAGGAAAGCCCTTGTTGTAAATAAAATGGAACATTCAAACTTCTTTAATATAAAAAATATTGAAAACTGCAATTTTTTGATGTGCAAAGACACTACAGATGGTAACAAGGTCCAATGGATGACAAATAAGTGGCTTAGGTGCGAATCAGCTGAACCAATGAAAATTAAAATGTATTATTCTCTAAATGAGCTAGAAGCAGTTTTCCAAAGTTTAGAAATTGAAGAGTAGACAGTGAGACAGCTTTTGGAGATGGCTCACTAGCACATTTTTGTTTAAATAAGATAAATGTAGTGTCATAGTGAGCCAACTCCAAGGCTTTGAAATACGTGTAATTTCATGATGTTATAATTAGGGAAAAATATATGTTTTTCCTTTTTATGTCATATATAATTTCATCATTACCTTTTTTATATATTAAATTAATAATTACTTATTAATATGCATTCAATTAATTATTTTATGTATTTAACTTTACCTCAGTTTTTCTCAGTTTCATGAAAATTGCACTTGGCTCACTATGGCTCTCAGCCCTTCAATTGATCCATTCTTTTCTCTCTCTCTCTTCAGACTTCCTCTTCGGGATTGAAAATTTGACCTAAATAGTGATTCCTTTAATATTCTCTTCACCCCGCTGGTACAAACACCCGAAATTTCACTTGTCGATTAAGTAATATGTTTGAAATTGAACCCTTTTAACTCTTGCAAATATTTCGCAACACTATTAATAATTGGCCTAGCATCGCTTTTCAATGGTCTGCTAGGAACACTAGACTTATTATTCATTTTTGTACCTTAATTGAGATTTAACCTAATGACAAATAACAAACTATTGTCAATTGCACAATGTTGTGTGCTCTGACTGTACAACACTGAATATACTGAATAGAGATGGGTAAAAAAAAGCTGGAACAGTTTATTTGAAACTGTTTCACAATTGAAACTGTTTCGTATCGAAACAGTTTCGTGATATAACCTTTTCCAACTGTTCCAAAGAGTGTTACACTGCTCCAGTGATAACTTCAACGTTTCATATGGTTCCAACAGATAAACAGTTCAGTTTCTAAACAGTTTTCCTCTTCTTTGTTGTCTGCAAAGGCCATGTGTAGCGCTATCATTGACCTCCAATCGAAAGTAGATATAATATCCATGTTCTAGTCCACACCTGTGGCGTAACGGTTAGCGCGTCTAGCCGCGAAACCAGGTGGCCCGAGTTCGATTCCCGGTCGGGGCAAGTTACCTGGTTGAGGTTTTTTGCCCTGACATAGTGTTAATCATTAATATACCGCCAAAAATATCATCGGGTAATGTTATCGTTATTAAACTCTCCTAGGGTTATATGCGTTATTTTTACTAAAATCGATTCATTTTGAACTGTAGTTATTTACTGTACCCTTAACAGTAACTACGAAAACTATCTTTCGTTGTCATAATACTCTGAACAGGTGATTTAAAGACGATTCAAGGGCCTTGAAACATGCTCCCGAAGCAGATGAGACGTTGAATCAGTTGGAACAGTTGGAACTGATGTTGTAAACATATTCTTATGAAACTGTTATTTTGGAACAGTTTCGTTCATGAAATAGTTACAGTCGAAACTGTTTCTTAAAAAGAACAGTTTATCCCATCTGTAATACTAAATATACTGAATATACAGGTTTCAAGAGGAGTTGAAATGAAATTTTAAAGAAATGGAAGGAAATTACTTATTACAAATAAAGAAAATGATTTAATATCAAGTCCAAAGCAAATAGGCAATTGAAAATGCTAAACAGATACGAAGATGGATAAGGGATAGATTAATGGGAAATGAAAACCTAAGCTTAAATCTGTAATTTATAAATACTCAGAATCATAAAAATGTACTCGATGCGGGACGGTCTGTCATGGAGCGGTTCTAGAACATAACTAATTCCCACCATTACGTTCTGCGCAGTACCGATAAGTGGTCTGTGGCGCAGGTTCTTTTCTACTTTGTATACCTATACCAAGTTAAGTTTAAACACAGCTCTTCTCGTTACGTCAAAAATAGAGACTCAAGAATCAAATGTAGGAATCATTACCGTTATTTACTCCATGATATATTCGCGTTAGAATCATAAGGCTTTGATCTTATAGAAAAATAACACATTGAAGTGTTCTCCTTTGTTATCTGTCCTGATAATAAGGATGACTGTGAATAAAATTAAAAATAGTGAAATCACTGTAGATAAAGTGAAGTATTACGAGAAAATCTATCAAATAGTGTCTTTAACCCATGTTTTCCGTGTAGAAACAATTGGACTCTTGTTGCAATGGCAATTAACTTAAAATGACAATAATTGGAAGGCGAAAATCTATAAAGTCCACATATTTCATGCCTTTCCAAGAGGTCACGGAATAGATGGAATGTCTACTACATTATGTAGCTTTCAAGCATGTTCACAGTCTTCTCTCACTCCACTGAATGGACTTATGTCATTTTGAAGGGAAACCCTAAAAAAGAGTACTATTTAACATAACTTGAAACAGGGAGGAATTCTGATACTTTATATGCCTATTTTCCATTATACAGTACTTTCGCAAAGTTGATTCGAAATCCTAGAATGACATGAATTAAACATTCTTCGTTATTTTGCTACGACTTGTAGTAAAACGTCCAAAGTGTTAACTTACACTAGCACACATCAATGTGAAACCTTGAAAGTTAAGATAATTTGAAGTATTTGCCATTTCGCGAGGAGTATATGCGCACGCATCAGATATACATCTCTGATATGTACGGGTTTCCAGGTAATCAGCGAGTGATTGGCAAACAATGATCTCCATATCAAGAAATTCAGAGGTGTTATGTGCAGATTAAAAGTGTGAATCTTCTCTGGCGATTCAGTTTCATGAATTAGCTTATTCATGTACATTAGTAGTCAACTGGTCCAATCCCTTGGCCCCGTTGTCTGTACGTAGCAATGAACATCTTAGTTTAAGTTTTAAGTTTAAGTTCATTACCAGGAAAATAAAAAAAATTGTAAATATATAAAATTGCAGCACTTCTCTGAAAGAGAGAATCCCATGCTAGGGAGAGGATTCGATACATAATAAAATTACTTAGCCTACTTACTTACAAATGGCTTTTAAGGAACCCGAAGGTTCATTACCGCCCTCACAGACACCCGCCATCGGTCCCTATCCTGTGCAAGATTAATCCATTCCCTACCATCGTATCCCACCTCCCTCAAATCCATTTTAATATTATCTTCCCATCTACGTCTCCGCCTCCCAAAAGGTCTATTTCCCTCCGGTCTCCCAACTAACACTCTATATGCATTTCTGGATTCGCCCATACGTGCTACATGCCCTGCCCATCTCAAACGTCTGGATTTAATGTTCCTAATTATGTCAGGTGAAGACTACAATGCGTGCAGATCTGCGTTGTGTAACTTTCTCCATTCTCCTGTAACTTCATCCCTCTTACTTACTTACTTACTTACTGGCTTTTAAGGAACCCGGAGGTTCATTGCCGCCCTCACATAAGCCTGCCATTGGTCCCTATCCTGAGCAAAATTAATCCATTCTCTATCATCACATCCCACCTCCCTTAAATCCATTTTAATATTATCTTCCCATCTACGTCTCGGCCTCCCTAAAGGTCTTTTTCCCTCCGGGCTCCCAACTAATACTCTATATACATATCTGGATTCGCCCATACGTGCTACATGCCCTGCCCATCTCAAACGTCTGGATTTAATGTTCCTAATTATGTCGGGTGAAGAATATAATGCGTGCAGTTCTGTGTTGTGTAATTTTCTCCATTCTCCTGTAACTTCATCCCTCTTAGCCCCAAATATTTTCCTAAGCACCTTATTCTCAAACATCCTTAACCTATGTTCCTCTCTCAAAGTGAGAGTCCGAGTTTCACAACCATACAGAACAACCGGTAATATAACTGTTTTATAAATTCTAACTTTCAGATTTTTCGACAGCAGACTGGATGATAAAAGTTTCTCAACCGAGTAATAACAGGCATTTCCCATATTTATTCATCCCTCTTAGCCCCAAATATTTTCCTAAGAACCTTATTCTCAAACACCCTTAATCTCTCTTCTTCTCTCAAAGTGAGAGTCCAATTTTCACAATCATAAAAAACAACAGGTAATAATTGTTTTATAAATTTTAACTTTCAGATATTTTGACAGCAGACTGGATGACAAAAGCTTCTCAACGAATAATAACAGGCTTTTCCCATATTTATTCTGCATTTAATTTCCTCCAGAGTGTCATTTATATTTGTTACTGTTGCTCCAAGATATTTGAATTTTTTCACCTCTTCGAAGGATAAATCTCCAAAATTTATATTTATATTTCTTACAATAATCTTCATTCATTCATTCATTTATTTTATTCCATAGATCTTACATGAGCAATGAAGCTTTAAGATGTGGAACATGTCAACATTTTACAATATTACAATTACAATTTTTACAAATTTTTATAGTTTTACAATTTAGTAATTTTCTACAATTTTTACAATTTTGTACAATTTTTTTACATTTTTTTACATTTTGGCGAGATGTAGTGAGATGAGATGAGGTCCGAGGATTCGCCAAAATATTACCCGGCATTTGCATTTTCGGTGGGGGAAACCTCGGAAAAACCCAACCAGGTAATCAAATCAAAGGGGGTAATCAAATCAAAGGGGTTGATGCCAAGGACTCGCCATAGACCATCCGGCTTCAGTCCCGCCATAGACCATCCGGTTTCAGTCCCACGGCTGGGGAAAACCTCCGAAGAAACCAAAGTCCAAAGGGGGATCCAACCCAAGCCCGAACGCAGCTCCGGATCAGCAGCCCAGCGAGTCTGTCGACTGAGCTACATCGATGGCTCTACTAAAAGTATACAATACATAGCCAATCAGATTATTAAATTTACAAACGCAAACGATCATTCATAAGTTGAGCTATATTATAATACAAAACAATTTAATTAAATTTAAGGCATAAACAATTCAACCAGTTGTGATATACAGAAATTGATAATACATATCATGCAGACTACTTCAAATTACAAACACAAACAATTTATCAGTAGAGCTATATAGATTACTATTCAATTTAAAGCATATACAATTCATCGGCCAAAACTATACAAATATATACAATACAAAGTAGCATACTTGCATTAAGCTATACAAATTTGTGCAATTAATATCAAGTAGATTAATTCAATTTATAATCATAAACAATTCATCAGTTGAGCTATACATATTACCATTCAATTTACAGTAGGTCTATAAACAATTCATCAGTAGAGCTACACAGACTAGTAATCATTTTAAGAACATATACAATTCATCAGCCAAACTATACAAACATATACAATCAAATTAGTTCAATTTACAAACTTATTTTCGTTAAGCTATACAATTCATATGAAGTAGATTAATTCAATTTATAAGCTTAAACAATTCATCAGTTGACCTATACAGTATACTATTCAATTTACAGTACATACAATTCATCAGTTATGCTAAACAAAAAATACAATACATAGTAAACAGATTAAGTCAATATAAAAACATATTTTAGTTGAGCTATATAAAATTGTACATGTCATTTAAGTAGAATAATTCAATTCACAAGCATAAACAATTCATCAATTGTGTAGAAGGTATGAGTATGTAGAAATTTGGTTAATTCTTTTCTGAAACTTTTCTCGTTGTTCTTCAAATCTTTAAGATAATTAGGCAGTGCATTGAAGACTGTTATACATGAATAGCGAACTCCTTTTTTAAAACAGCTTAGACTAACAGAGGGTAGATGAAGATCTGATTTATGTCTTGTATTAAAATGATGAATGTCTTGATTAGTACTGAATTTATCTTGGTTCTTAATATACAGCATCATTAGGGAAAGAATGTATTCACAAGGTAAAGTCGAGATTTCTAAGTTTCGGAAAATATTTTTACATGAGGTCCTTTTATGCACACCAGATATAATCATATACTTGGTATTTTCTGGATTTACTTCCAAACCTATCTCTTTACTTGCTTCAAGCAAAATTTGCGTGTTTTCCCTAATCGTTTCTGGATTTTCTCCTAACATATTCACGTCATCCGTATAGAAAAGAAGCTGATGTAACCCATTCAATACCAAACTCTGTCTGTTATCCTGAACTTTCCTAATGGCATATTCTAGAGCGAAGTTAAAATGTAAAGGTGATAGTGCATCTCTTTGTTTTAGCCCACAGTGAATTGGAAAAGCATCAGATAGAGACTGACCTATACGGACTCTGCTGTAGGCTACGTTTCACTGAGACACATTTTGATTAATCGAACTAATTTCTTGGGAATGCCAAATTCAATAAGAATATAATATAATACTTTTCTCTTAACCGAGTCATATGCCTTTTTGAAATCTATGAATAACTGATGTACTGTATCCTTATACTCCCATTTTTTCTCCAATATCTGTCGAATACAAAACATTTGATCAATAGTCGATATATTAAGCCTAAAACCGCACTAAAGATTCCCAATAATTTCATCTAAGTACGTAGTTAATCTTCTCAAAATAATATTGGACAAAATTTTGTACGACGTCAACAAAAGTGATATTCCTCGAAAGTTACTACAGTTAATCTTGTCCCCCTTTTTGAAAATAGATACAATTATGGACTCTTTCCATTGTTATGGTACAATTTCCTTTTCCCAGATAGCAAGTACAAGTTTATAATAATAAATTTACATGCATACATTACAATAAAATTACATCTAAAAATTAATATTTACTCATAACAAATTACGTATACACATTTTTAAATTTGAAACTGTTGATGAGGGTATTTCTTTATTAATTTGTTGTAAATTCTTGGGCCGATATTACTACTATGATTCAAAGCAGTATTCGGTAAACACTTGGATTCAAACAAACGTATTGCGTCCATTACTTTGGTTTAGTAAATCGATGTATTTGTTTACATATGATAATATCTTGCAATTGAGTATAAGTAGTAGTAATATTTTATTTAACAACGCTTTCAGCTGTAGAGGTTATTCAGCGTCCATGGGCAACGCCGAGTATAGTAACCACTAGACAATCTAATTCGTGTAAGTTTATTCATTAATTTATTTGTCGTAAGGAATCTTTTGAAATATTTGTAATTTTTATTACTGGAATTGAAGTTAAGACTATACATCTTAATTACACAACTTTTAACACTGTATCACTCCGGAATATGTATGATACTCTACTCTACACTACGAACGCACCCACACAGGAGACATGAGGCGCCAACACCAACAACAACCAATTCTGAGGATGACCCAAAATAGGTCGAAACATTTTAACAAGGTACGTTAAAATTTAACACAAGAAAGACTTATCATACATATTCTGAAGTTAAGAATAGATAAGATGCTAATATAATTGTGATTGTGTTTTTGGTTGATTATATAATTTTATAAACACTTTCACGTTTGAGTGTTTCTGAAAAAGGCTCAAATATTAAGGATATTGCTGGAGAGTTTAAGGTAATATTTATTTATTCATTCAGTCGTTTATTATTTACTTATTTATTTCCTTACTTATTTATTTAGTATATTTATTTATTCATTTATTTGTTTACTTATTTATTTATTTACATATATATATTTATTATTGTACTTTATAGATATATAATATATTCTAGATAATAAAATTAATTTGTATTAACGTTGTATTAATTCCCTTTTTATAATGAATTAACAACTCTTAAATATCCATTCCCGTATGAACGATTTTTTACTGTCCATAATATTCCTTGAATTTCATGGTATACCTAATCATGACGCTTGCCGATTGCAGAGGACTTGCTCCGAGTGTTATATCTAAGTAGGTACACAATGACTTTCTTCTATATCTACGGAGAAGTGTACTACTACTACTACTATTACTGTTATCGCTACGACCACTACTGCTACTATTGCTTCTACTACTGCTAAAGGTCTCGCAAGTACGGATTACCGACGGAAGGAATGAGAATCAAACACTGCGATAAGGAAGAGCGGGCGAGAGGAAAGGTCACGAGATAACTTGAATGATATTCGAGAGTACAGTTGGAAGAGAAATGACATCAATAGAATCCGTCTTGCGTTGTGATAGTTACATTACGACTTTAGTTTGTTCCATTGCATGTGAATGCGTGTCTTGTATCGCACGGTATTATTATTTCATTCGTAAACATATGTTGCGCGTTTAATTAGCTTCGAATGTTTCTCTTGCTACGTTCTTTATTTCCACAGTGATGTCCTCATATGTTCATCTGCTTGGAAGAGACAGTACTTCCATCGGCTCGCATCTCTCCTCCCTTGGCGTGCCTACACACATACACGTCAAAACAGACAGCAACGCCACCATTGTTTTTCGGTAATCGTTTCTTGCGCGAGCTATACTACTTACTACTACTAATAATAATACTTTCTCCATGCGACAAGGATGTCGCATAAAAGTGTACTAAAATTATTTAAAATTTGATATTCTCGCTGCAAGCCATAAGAGAAGGCCACTTAAACTCATATTAGAAATAAACCATTTTAAATATCCCCGAGGAACTTTATGGATAGGCCTACACTTTATATATTGTTGATCACTTATAGCCCTTTCGAAAAAAATAAGAAAGCAGCGGAGTTTCTGGTCACGTGGTGAACATGGTATACAGTTTCTGCTTACGCAGTGTTGAATTCAGACCTTATCCCCGGGGAGGATTTGTACTATCCCGGGGGTGAAACCAACAGCAAAAGGAACAATAATTCTGATCTTACGTTATGGTACACGTTATGATTTTATACTATTTCTTTTAAAACTTTAACTTCTTTTGGTGATTATCTGGTGATTGTATATTTATTTTTTATTTTATTTTTACATTTATTCATATTGTAGTAACCATGTATTATATATTTCTACTCTGACGTCTATGGCTGTAAATCGCTGAATGACATTACATTCATCTATCTATCTATCTATCTATCTATCTATCTATCTATCTATCTATCTATCTATCTATCTATCTATCTATCTATCTATCTATCTATCTATCTATCTATCTATCTATCTATCTATCTATCTATCTATCTATCTATCTATCTATCTATCTACCTATCTACCTATCTACCTATCTATCTATCTATCTATCTATCTATCTATCTATCTATCTATCTATCTATCTATCTATCTATCTATCTATCTATCTATCTATCTATCTATCTATCTATCTATCTATCTATCTATCTATCTATCTATCTATCTATCTATCTATCTATCTATCTATCTATCTATCTATCTATCTATCTATCTATCTATCTATCTATCTATCTCTCTGTCTGTCTGTCTGTCTGTCTGTCTGTCTGTCTGTCTGTCTGTCTATCTATCTATCTAGAGGGAGTATATTATAGAACTAAAGCTTTCATTCCTTTGTACTTGTTTTTAAACACTATTAAATTTTAATACAGGCCTTAACTTAAAAATGTTATTACTGTTACATAAAACGTGGTGTCTATGAATAGGTAACTAAACTGCTGTGTATAATTATCACTTAAAGCCGGTGTTAGGTGTACTTTTGTGTAAATTAGCCTATATTAATAAAGAAAATTCAAATCACCAGGGGAGACATCCTGAATTCTTGGGGAGAGAGATTCCTCCCCCCCCCCGGCCCACCCCCCGGATTCAACACTGCGACAAAGGAACAAAGACACAGTCGTTATGGATTAGACAGGAATCTCCACTTCCCTGACTGAGATCGGACGTGGCCACGCTGGATTTGTAGCATGATCTGGTACAACTTGAGTCACAGCGGAAAACGCCATGTAAGACCACCATATGTTTAAAACAAACTCCTGCATAACTAGTAGGTAATGATGAACTGCCATGCCGCGAAGATATTTCAGTCAGTCAGTTCCACGAGTTTACTGTAAACAGACTAATCACGAGAAGGCAACGAACTGAAAGGCGATAAGAGTGCTTTCGCGTAATTATTGTGAAGTTATCGGTCGTACTAGTTTGCTTATCACAGGCAATGCGCAGCAAGTGTGAATTATGAATTGATATATTACTGTGAATCGGTCTGTCCGAAAGGAAGACATCTGCTTGTTCAGTGAGTAGACGTGACCAATAACTCTGATGTCTCAGTAGAAAAGCACGTAGACTAGAGCATCGGAGCCCATTCTTTTTCACATTCTGGTCGTCCTCGGTGCTCGAGTGAGCATTCTTGGAGCCATGAGCCATCGGCGTAGCTCAGACGGTAGACTTATTTGCCTGCTCATCCGGAGCTGCGCTCGGCTGTGAGTTTGATTCCCGTTTGGACTGATTACCTGGTTGGGTTTTTATCGAGGTTTTCCTAACTGTAAGGCGAATGTCAAGTAATTCATGTAGAATTCTCGGCTTCAACTCGTCATATACCATCTCGCTCTCGCCAATTCCATCAATGCTAAATAATCTAGTAGTTGATACAGCGTTGTTAAACAACCGACTGAAAAACATGCTTGATATTATATTCGAGGTTCGAAGATTAGAGTCCGCCGAATGCCAAGAAATGTTTTAAATATAGATATAACCAAGAAACCAAAGTAGCTCAAATTTTAGGTTGCAGGGCTCCAAGCAAAATTTACTAGGAAATAGTCTTTTAGGTCAAAACTATTTTTGCTACTCACCATCCATACCATTCACTCTGTTATTGAAGATAATGATTCCTGCCTCACAGACATTCTTACATCAGAAATGATATTCTTCACATTGTCACATTAGTGGAGTCCAGAAAGATTTTCGTGAATCCTATTGTGAGGTTTTAGCAACCATCTCTTAGCAGTCTGTTTGCTTTTATATCCTTGATTTAACGGTACGCTGTAATTTCAGACTTGGGCTAGGCTAGGGATGTCAAAGCGCCTGCACTGCGTGCTCATACTACAGGGACATCATTTTATTTTACTAATATTTTTAATATTAACCTGGCTATACCTTTGAATTAACGGATCGAGAACCGGAAACAACGTTTGCTACCCCCTTCCACGACTGGAGTTCGATGATACTGGCGTAAAATATAGGCACTTTACTAGGTACAGGAGGGAAGAAATGTAGTTCATCGATTTACGTAAACTAGGAAATATCGCAATTTTGAGTTTTACAATTTTCATGTAGTTCATCGATTTACGTAAACTAGGAAATATCGCAATTTTGAGTTTTACAATTTTCATTAGGTTTTTGTTTAATCAAAATACAGTACTATATTAACAATAAGTGTTTTTGCTCGCGAACTGAACTATCCATGCGAATGTATTCATTATGCAGTGTATATTATACTGTCTACAGCACATTAGCTACAATATAGAGAATGAAGTTAAATTGAAAAATAATCACAATATGGATATTTAAACACATTTTTGAAACTAGTGGCCGTTCATTTCGATACAGGCTTCAGTTCTTTTGTGCATATTATCGCACGATAGACTATTGTATCTAATTCCAATTATTACCTGTTTCGTTCTCCGTACTAGTAACTCATGTTGAAATAATTCTGTACCTACTCTATAAAAGAGTACCTTACGTACTGTAAATTCAATCTTCACTTCTGCCCGACCCGGAAAGATAAAATTATTTAGACATGCTATCTACTGTCCTTCCAGTGGTTATGTCGCAGGGTCATAGAAAGGGGGAAAATCACGTGCCAGTTAATTACTTAACAAGACCCTTTTATTTAAGTTATTTTAAACAGTTGTATAATATTAAGTAGATGTCCAATTCGTAACAGAAATTATTGTTTTCAGGAAAGATGTAAGACAGCCCAGCCACTAGTCATTTACAGAGAGGCGAGCAGAAGCAAGTGGGGGAAACCGGGATGCGACGTAGGCAAACGGACGACAGTACCTGTGCGAAAATATGGTTCAATATTGAAATCTCTTTCGTCACTGGAAAACGCGAACATATTTCAGAAACATACTATAGACTACTCAATAACTCACTGCGGTCTTGGTTCTGTGTGCAGGACAGTTGGAAAGTCATTAGTAGAAGGGGTGGGAGTGAAGTACATTAAAAAACTCAGGTACAATAAAAATTGAAGTAAAAATAAAATGATGTCCCTGTACAAGCAATACAAATCCAACAAGGTTCACGTTTTTAGCAAGATAATATACAATCATCGCTTTTTTAAGGAAATTTGGGCTGGTGCAGGCGCTTTGATATTCCTGGGCTAGGCTATTATACAGAGAGTTTCTATGCAGACCGGTTCCAGTACTTATAGTAATGTTCCGTCGGCTTAATGATAATGCGGAGCACCTGTCCTGAGGAAGCTAAGCGGTAAGGAATGAAGTGGAAATTGTCTGCGTGTTAAATAGGGCAGACACAGCAGCATGTAGCCCAAATACTGAACGTCTCACAAAGTGTTATCGAGTAGACTATAGAGACGTTATAGATAACTAGAACTGTTGAAAGACGACCTGGCCAAGATGGTCCTAGATTGATAGCACCACGAGATGATCGTTATCTTGGTTCTTTGGTTCGCCAGAACCGACATCTCCAAGCATCTCTACTTCAACAAAGTTTGTTTTGGCCTAAGGAAGGTGTGTATCGTCGCAACGATATGGAATCGTATACATGATATCGTGATTCGTGCCCGACGACCGAGGAGACACGTTCCTCTTACAGCAGCAGCTCGGAGAGAATGGCCCGGAGAACATCGAAATTGGGGCCATAACAAAGGCGTTCAGTTCTATTCACAGATGAGTCACGCTACTATTTACATCCCGATAATCAACGTATCCGCATATGGAGAGAACGAGGAACCAGAAATAACCTAGATTTTGCCATAAATATGTATGCTTAAGTAGGAGGAGGACTAAAGGTTTGGGGAGGAAATAGCATTGGAGATCGCACAGACCTCTGTTGTCCGTGACAGATCCCTGACAACTGTGAGGTATAGGGAAGCAATCCTCACACCCATAGTTGTTCCTTATGCTGGAGCAGTTGGAGAATCCTCCATTCTCGTGGATGGAGCACACAGAGGACACGTGGTGGACAATATGCTTCATGAACAAGGTATCCAGCAAATGGAATGGCCAGCTCGATCCCCGGACCCCAACTTCATTGAACATGTTTGGGATGTTCTATGTAGAAGGATTGTAAGTCGTCAGGATCCTCCACTGACCGTACAGTATACTTAGAATACTACCTCCAAGAAGAGTGGCGACAAATTCCTCAAGAAATCCACGACAGCCTCATACTGTCGATGCCCCATAGATGTGAAATCAGACTTCTTATTAATGGTTTGTTTGTGAAGATTAATTTTGTTCCTTTTAAGAGCGAAAATGTTAAGTGCTCTGATCAATGGTTTGTTTTGTTTAGTCCACCAAATAAATTGAAATATAATGTGTTTATTTATTATTTTAATTGATTAAGTGAACCACACACACTTACGAATAAGAGCCTGTAAGATACACAAATATTCCTTAATTTTTTTAGCAGTGTAATTTCTTTCAGAGGAAACAGGGAGGGAGTACACCACGTCTTACTCTCCGAAGCAAAATCTAAGTGATATCTGTGCATGTCAGTTTGCAGACCAGCAATTGAGTTTTCAAGTGTCATTAAATTTTACAACTATTTCTATTAAATTATACCAAAGTCTTATGTAATAACAAGACTACTTTATTTTACATGTATTGGAGACAAGTTTAAGGGGCGAGTCTTGAGCCACTGTGTGGTAACATCCTTGCCTCTAGGCGACAACATGTTGATTTCAATCCACTTGTTTCAAAGACTGAAAATAAATACCCATTATTTATCAACAATAGTAGGTACTCATACAGTAGACCACGTAGACAAAGCATGTCAGGCTTAAAGTAAGATAACAGACTATGTATGTATGTATGTATGTATGTATGTATGTATGTATGTATGTATGTATGTGCTTGCGTGTGTATGTATGTATGTATGTGTGTGCATGCATGCATATGTATGGATATATATATATATATATATATATATATATATATATATATATATATATATGTATATGTATTAGGGATACCATAATGAAGAAACACAAAACCTCTGTACTCGTAGAAAGTGACACAAATTATTAAACAATATGGACATCAGATAATAGTAAACTTTCGCCAGTAGTTACTTGTGGTGTTCGGTGATAAAGAGAAAGTAAACTCGTGTGCTGTTTTTTTTTTAACTTTAACTACGACTTTAATTTTAACAAATTACCACTTTACTGAAGTGATTCATTATGGCGCTCTCTGATTGATATTTCAAGGCTTGAAGATAAGAAAGCAATTTTGCAATCTTAGGATATGGTGTTTTTAGACGAAAATTTACCGTTAGGTTATCAATTTTGTACTGGCAATATGTGAAAATAGGTAAAGAAAAGGTGACAAATAGACATCGAATGAAATATGAAATATGCATTTGAAAATGAGTGTAAAAAGATATCACATGCTTTCTTCGCTATACATTTTACCCGTTTCGCAACAACTTTGTTCGTTTATCATGTGCGGGTGATATTACTCTTTACGGTTTATTTTCTTAATTATTATTCAAAAGAAATACATATGAAATAATTTTACATGAACCCAAATACAAAGATCTACATGTGTTAACTATAAATAATAACAAATTTGGGGTAGGCTAATATATCGAAGATACAGACGCAAGTTTTATGCTTGCATATGTCGCCGGTATAAGCTAATTGCTGTAAAGCTAAACGTCAGCAGTGACAACCAACATCCTTTCTTTCCGAAGTTCCGCCGATTGGTCCCAAACACTTTCGCCCCATATATTTATTACGATTAAACTTTAACCCCATTTCATTTGGTTCCAGACTCTAATTAATTCCATTCCATGTTGTCCCAGATTGTAATTGGTACCTGTCCCTGAATTTCACTTCTTCCAGCTAATTGAATAAAGTCGTTTATACCATGAATTATTAATGTAAATTCACCACGTATATTGCTGTGACACATAATTCCCGGAACAGACCGAAAGGTTCCATCACAAATGCAATGGGCTATACATAACGGTGAAGTCTATGGAGATGTGAATCGGCGTCGAATTTTAGAAGCCTCTGACTTCCGTTCCCATCTAATGTAGCCTGTATCTATCTGATATAATCTGTAGAACTTCAGATTTCATGGAAAATTCTGTGTCATGTGCTGGATAATATTTTTCACGCTCTGTCTTTTGGGAAACTTAACATGTTTCACTTGAAATTGTACTGACATGCTTATTAGGCTAACGATGGAAGCAGAGGGTTCATTGGATGTTTGTGCTATTTCCTTTATTCGTGCCGTTATATCTGCGGCATTACATTTACCCCAATCAGGACCGTGGGCACGGGTGATGAATTTGAGCACCTGCTGCGTGTTAATGGCGAGATGGACCCGCGCCGAACATTCATTTCTTCGTACATCATTCTGTTTTTCTTTCTCCAAAACGATCTTTAGTGTACAGAAAATCTATTTCTTTTTTGGGTGGCCTCTTTCAGAGGTTCGGGCGACCGTCCATGTTCGATGTTACTATATACAGGCAAAGGGCATTTAGTGTAGCTAATGATTTAACTGGTAAACTGTCAAAAGACATAATTTAATTCTGGTATGTGTTGTTGCGAGACAGATTTAGTTGTGGACGAGTTGACATGGTACGAATTACCTAGGACAAATTGCTTATAAGCTGCTCCCATTTGCGCTGCATATGCCTCGTCATTGTGAATTTTCTCGCTCCACTCAACTTCACTCGCGAAGTTTTCCAATTTAACTTGTAAATTGCTGATTGTTGCTCAATTGAGATTGTAGCCTGGTTCGTTACGAATCATTTGACACCACTGCGAACGTTCTGTCGCATCGAATTTTCGAGTTACATTGACTCGGCTGCAGTGCAACCCGCCAATTCGTGCCTCAAATTCTCCCTCCCGTGTATCGCTAAATGACTTTGCCTGTTACAATTCTAGATCACTATGGTTACATTGAGCCTTCTTCTGTTGATATCCATAACATCATTGAACTAAATCGTACAGTTTAGAAATTATAGGTGCGACAATACTTGCCTGAATATGTGTCGATCGACTTTCTGGGAAGGCACCCTGGTACTAGACCAAACCTATAGACGTACTCACGTCAAAATTAAGTTTGTCTTGTATAAACTATACTGTTTAAATAGATACAGATGCCATAAGCCTAATGATTGTTATTCGTCTTCTCTATTGTTATTTGAAGAAAAGAAAATTTTATTTTAGAAAAAAATCTGATTCTTCGTCCTTTCTTTCTTCTAGCGCATGTACAGACGTGTACAAAATTATTAGACTCAAACGAATATATATATATATATATATATATATATATATATATATATATATATATATGATTCAGATAACATTTATTCTACAAAGCTCATTTACTACACACACTGTTTGTAACAATTAATATTTAGTATGAAACCCTTTGTTCTTTATTATCAATTTTATGTGGTTTGGCATGCTGTTCATGAGATTTTCACATTGTTTTTTGATGTTTTCATCCCTATGCCATATTTTGATAAGTGTTTCCTATGAGGTCCACCTTGGTGGTAATTGCCGTTTTTTTAGTTTTCTCTTTATGATGGACCAAAGATTTTCAATTGGATTTGCGTCTGGGCTGTTACCTGGCCAGGGAAGGACGTCTGCATTATTTTCAGGTAGAAAATTAATTACTGATCTGACTTTGTGATAGGGTGCTCTATCCTGCATGAAGACACATTCACCATCAGGGAACCAGTCCCTCATTTGTGGAAAAATTCGGGTTTCTAGAACTTTTTTGTACTGATTCAGTCGCATAGAATCCTAATGAATTGTTTTGTGGCCAGTAATTCATGACAATTATGAAAATGTAAAAAATGTGGACTGAGTCTCATAATTTGCACACGTCTGTAATATTGCTATGTTGGCTAAATGTCCTCGATCGATTCTATATATTTCTTTACATCTTATTTCATTGGCCCAACTATAGTTCAGGCCTATGACTTCGTTCGCATATTCCATTAGTCTAAACATTATGGCTAGTCCGACCTGTGCTGTTCCAGATTGTGGAACTCCTCTGTAAATCTTGGTGCATTTTGCTAAATAATGGCTTCCATTAATTTTTTTGTGATAAATGCAACTTCAATGTTTCTTTCTTCTAGTAATAATAATAATAATAATAATAATAATAATAACAATAATAATAATAATAATAATAATAATAATGATTATTTATTTAACCTGGCAGAGTTAAGGCCATACATTCTGAAGTTCGATTTATTTAGTGGAAATCCCATATAAAGTAGCTACATTCCAAGCAACGTTGTTGAGATGTTCCGAAATACCTAATCGTTTGTCCTTTGTTTCCGGTCGACATAGAATCTGTCCAGTTATATGTAAACTCTTAGTAATGATTCTTTTACCATTTGAAATTACGAACCTTATGCTGGCTAAGCCTAGGAATTACCACCTTTAGGCCTATATGATTTTAGTTTAGTGTAATCTTCAGTAGGTGAACTGTCTTCTATATGGCTTAAAGCTTCACTTATCTTTTGTCTTCATTCTTAACGTTCGGAAGTTGAGTGCCCATTCTCACAACAACTAGCGAACGAAGAGAAAAGTCACCAAATTATTTTCAGTTATCATTAAAGGTAGGAATTTATACCACAACATGAGGATATTAGGTTAGTCGTGCTTAGACTGTCGTTACGTCATGAATGACGTGAAGCCTGAGGTACGGCCAGATTACAACTGAAATGTGTTGTGTATCGCAAAAATTGAATGGGGTTACATTTCTCGTGCGTAGGGTTCAGCGTTGTGCTCCGGAAATTGGTTTGTTTACATTGCACTGCGGTTCGTTGATTGATTAACCACATAAAACTACAACCTAACCCTGCTTATATCACAGCAGAATTCCCTAACAGATACCCATGCACCTGCATTGCTAGCTACGCTCGCTCTCTCTTTCAACAACGAACACTCTGTGCATACCTAACCTTGTAATCTCTGTGGGTAAATTCCTATCTTTAGTTATCATAAAATAACTAATGACTTTTCTCTTATCAAGACCTATTTTGACTGCCTACATGGTCTTGTGGTCAACATGAGGGCTTCTAGGTTTGGAGGTCCCGGGCTCGGCACTTGGGAAATTTTCTTTGATGAAGAAAAGTTCCTTGTATGTGTTTGGAGGCTGAAAATTTGTACGAACGTGAATGTGATTGCAAATGTACCAGGTAATTACTTAACCAATCTTCAAAGCATTTTTTAAATACAATGTATCAGGTTTGTCGCTGGGCAGACACCTGAACAAAAGTTTCAACGTCATATTATTGACATGTAACATCATCAGTTAGCATAACCAGAAGGTACTCAGAAGCTAGAAAGTTAACAACGAATTAAAGAAAAAGGACTTACTTAAAAAGGAAAGTACAGAATTATAAACCATAAGTGTGAAAAAAAGAAAATGAAGGCAATACATAGTAAAGGACATAGGTAACAAGCGAGTGAGACTCGTGCTCCCGACAATATGTTTGAATCTCACTTGTGCTAATTACATAGTTGGAATATTTTCTGAGGTTTTTTCTACTGCAAGGCTAATATGTATTAGGTAGTCCCAATACGGATCTTCGAACTCGTTTCGCTATCCTCAATTTCATGGACGTCAGATAACCACATAATTGATACAGTGTCGTTAAGTAACCGAAGTAAAAGAGAGAATTCATTTGAATGGTCTCATAAAAAATTACATTAGCAAAGAGATGAAAGAAAATTCCAGAAAGAATAAAATAAAATTCAGGAACAAAATGTTCATACAGTAGAACTGAAAATATCTAGCGGGAACAAGTGACACAGCCGAAGATATTAAACCAGGGAGGCGTCGACTATCGGCGTCTCCATGTCACTAAGGAATTTGTTTTAAACAGACAAGAAGTGTTAAATCTTATACAAAATGTTTCAGGAATTCCATAAAGAAATATAATATACCATTTTAAATGAGCTCCACAGACATATTAGGTTCAAATTCCAGATGTAGTATATCGTAGAATGATCTGATGATCATAGTTTTCCTGAAAAGACGTGGCTTTAATTTGTTTTATATGCATGGTGTGAGTTCATACGTCTTCCGCCGCACATTTATTTTCTCTACTTTTGCATTAATATGCTCAAGCTTTAATACATTTCATATTTATTTATATCTTCGAAGGACATTAATTTTAAATGATCTGAAAGCCTTAAAGTTTTTAATAATAATAATTGGCATTAATTAGTTCAGTTGCTTTCGCTAGTTAAAGAAATTCGTTGTCATTTAGACTGATATTCACTCAGCCTACTGCAGAAATGAGTACCCAATCTTTACAGCAGAGCCGCAGATGAACACATTACTTCCTTCTAGTAGCGAACTCAAAAAAGCATGGGAACACTACCCCTCCTTGCCTTACTTGCGCCTCTATTGTGCAGGTGAACACCTTCATCTTTACAGTATCACGCATTATGATTGGTTTCTCAGTTTTATAACTTACCCTACGTCAATTTCTCCCTTGTATGACAAAAGAAAGTCCAAGAATTAAAAAAAAAAATTGTAAATTATGTTTTATTTAATGACGCTCGCAACTGCCGAGGTTATATTAGCGTCGCCGGTGTGCCGGAATTTTCTCCCACAGGAGTTCTTGTCCAGTAAATCTACTGACATGAGCCTATCGCATTTATGCACATTTAAATGCCATCGACCTGATCCAGAATCGAATCCGCAACCTCGGGCACAGAAGGCCAGCACTCTACCGACTGCGCCACCTAGGGCTTCTAGGGTTTCTAAAAGATTTGACTTGTTCCAGCTTCACTTGTTAAAGCATTGGTAGCGTTGGCTTACGATGACTGCAGATCCGACTTCGAATCTCGATGATGGCAGAGTCATATTTTTGTGAATAAAGCCATGATTGTGATGAATATTTTTGACTTCTTCCGTTTTTCCCTCTTCATTTCACTACCACTCGCCACAAGGAGAGATTAGGGTTTTTTTGTTTCTGTTACGGAGGAGGGGCTAGAAGGCTTGCACAGCAGCCTGAAGCTTATTGTGCTTACGACTTTTCGTAGGGATGATTGTTTAAGTCCATTCCTCTTTCCTAAGTATCATGATTTACTGTTTGGCGCCATCTATCGGTTCAGCTATATCCAGGTCTAACGGGGTCCACGATTAAAGCCCTTCCATTCCCCTAGGATTTCTGCAGTCTTCTCAGAACGATGCCATCTGTATGCAAGGCAACGGTACTACATCCCGCTTCATCCTGTATTGAATGAAGATGAAGTTGAAATTAATGATGATGGAATGAGTCCAAGGTCCAAAGAACGCCGAAAGTTATCTACTGGTTGACAGAGAACATGCTAACCATTACTCCACAGCGGTGGACCAAGGAAGGAGTCATCAGGCCTGTACCGTGGCAATGTTATGATGGGGAAGTAATCTGCAGTTTTGATTAATTACTTCTAAAGTCTCGTCTTTGGGCTAATGATGAGCAATTAAAATATTTCTCGTTTGGAGGAAAGGAGGAAAAAATTTAGATAAACAAAATCACTTGTGTTTTTGGAATCAGCTTCAATTTCTGCTGAATTTTATAAGCACGTAATGTAAAAGCCATGTTATATTATTACATTTTCGATTTCTGTCGTAACTTTTCGTATATTTTAGCAAATCTTGGAAATGCAAATTTTCATTTCGATTGTTTGTTTGGCTTATGCGTTGCAATTAGTTGACAGAATCATTTCATCATCTGCATATAGAGTTGAGTAGATAATATTAATTTCCCATAACAACTGAATACGATTACATTCTTCCTTTCCATTCTTTTATTTTTTCTATCTATAAATTATTGTAATAAATTTATTTACTTCTAAAAATCTATTTGACCATTAAAAACAAAGTATTGTGTTGACAATTTACAGCCTCATCATACACTCCTGTTGATGTTGGTTGTTTTAGAAATTAGGCCATCATTATATTTAATTTTGATCTTTCAAATCTTTGTTGTTCATGTACTGTAAGCTTTACTCGTATTTCGTCGATTAACGAAGGGAAATTTCGAAACTCTCAATGCTATTGTTCAACACGAGAAAAGAAAGGGCACAGAAGGAAACTCTTCGTTGTGAACTTGCGAAAGGAAACATATGATGACCAATTTGAATGAAAAAGAAAAAACTTCTAAGCAAACATAAGCCTCTTATATTAATATGCAACGAATCTAGTGCAAAATACAATACTAACATGTAATATCCAATTCATTGCGTAATTATTCTATACCGAGATGCATTGTAAGAGTTATGCATGCGCTATAAGCACATCAATGAATAGAGTGAAAGAGTTTTTCTCACTGCTGTCAATAATAATATTCTGGATTGATCGGGATACAATTCTTTTGAGTTGTCATAATTTCGCTGTGTTGAAGGTTAGAATTTCATTTGAATAGGGTTTTTACTTGTGGGTAGTGTCAGTACCTTCATTATTAATTTGTTGTGATACAGATCTTCTTTATTTTCTCTTTTAAGTTATTTAACGTCATTTTGTTGCTCATCTTCCTTTGCTCGAGAATAAGTCATAGTAAGTGGAACATCAATATCTTATACAGGAAGGGACAAGTCGATTCTTATTGTTTTCTCGCATAGTTCAATAAGAGCTTTAAACACACATGATAAATAAAAAGTTCGTGTGTATGTGTGTATGTGTCCACTGAACCAAATCCATGAATCTCCCTCAAAGATGGGCGATTGTTGAGTCAAGGTCATGAACACATTGCAATTTTTTAGTAGGTTATTTTACGACGCTTTATCAACATCTTTGGTTATTTAGCGTCTGAATGAGATGAAGGTGATAATGCCGGTGAAATGAGTCCGGGGTCCAGCACCGAAAATTACCCAGAATTTGCTCATATTGGGTTGAGGGAAAACACCGGAAAAACCTCAACCAGGTAACTTGCCCCGACCGGGAATCGAACCCGGGCCACCTGGTTTCGCGGCCAGACGCGCTGACCGTTACTCCACACGTGTGGACCATTGCAATGTCAAAAAGCTTTTCATGTCTCTTACATTTCATAAATCGTATGAGAAACTTGGACTCTTACTTTGAGACAGAAACAGCGGTTAAGGGTGTTTGAAAATAAGGTGCTTAGAAAAATATTTGGGGCTAAGAGGGATGAAGTTACAGGAGAATGGAGAAAGTTGCACAACGCAGAACTGCACGCATTGTATTCTTCACCTGATATAATTAGGAACATTAAATCCAGATGTTTGAGATGGGCAGGGCATGTAGCACGTATGGGCAAATCCAGAAATGCATATAGAGTGTTAGTTGGGAGAACGGAGGGAAAAAGATCTTTGGGGAGGCCGAGACGTAGATGGTAGGAGAATTTGAGGGAGGTGGGATATGATTGTAGAGACTGGATTGATCTTGCTCATGCTATAAATCAATGGCGGGCTTATGTGAGAGCGGCAATGAACCTCCGGGTTCCTTAAAAGCCATGTAAGTAAGTAAATGAGTCGTTCATTGCTTTATTTCCTGTCTAAAAGCATCTCGACATATAAACCACAGGCAGACAGGCAGTGTTAACTTAGCAACAGCTGAATTATTGATTATAATGAGAGTATTTTGTTTATGCTGTCCGTATCTTCGGAATTCGATTGCGTTACATAGTAATTCGCTTTCCTTCCGCACAGTCGAATAATCGTCTACTTATAGTGATTGGAGAAATGGTAAAATAATGGGGGACGGAAAGGATGTACCTCATTGAAAGAAGTCCCCCACACCGTCTTTGCTACTTATAAATTTATCTTTGACTCTCCGGGACTCTAGGCTCGGTTTCCCGGTGTGAAAAACAAACCAACGCTCTAGATTTTTGGCTATTAGTGCTCCATGCGTACAATATGTAAGTGATCTGATTCAAGCAGTTCAAGGTGATTTTGGAAGATTGAAGCTAATAGCGTTTTAAAATGGAAATATGTAATTGGCGGAAACATCATTATGAACCAGAATGTTCCACAGCAGTAGTTACAAAAGCTTGAATCCTGCCGTCCGTAGTCATTCACGGTACGAATCTCTGATGCTCGTGACAGCAAAAGTGAAAATGACAAAACAATTGAATATACAGATGAGTCATAAGCAAAATAATGTAAATATTATATGGATGTAAGAATAAGACTAAACAGCTTATAACACTTTCTCTGAAATTGCTCGAGTTCTGAATCATGTAATGGAATGGATAGATCATGGAGGACCAGTGGTGTGATCAGCCAGATCACCGGGCATAAACCCGCTGGACTTCTGCCTGTGGTGTCGTCTGAAGTCACTAACGTACGACATTGACATTCCGGACAGAACAGAAGTGCAGCGACGAATTGAACGTAATTGTGAAAGTCTTCGGAGTTAGCTGAACGTGTGATGGTACAAAATGAGTAAGGCGATCAGTAAGTCTCTGTCTACCGAGCTCATAGAAACCACTTCGAACACTTATTACGTATTTTGTAATTTTTTGTAAACTTCTTGGAACAAATTGCAATTGCTTTAAGTTTTTGTTGAGTTTTTTTTAACATTTGTTTGCGACGTAACTCTAATATAGAACACTTTCAGACAAGTGTTATAGGGCATTTTAATCTTGTTTTTATTACTACATTACACCCATCTATTACTTAAACTTATTTTTTAATCACCCGGTGAAATATTCCAGCAAAAGTACGCTTTCTCGACATACGATGATCATATCGTCGGATGTTGCACTCGTATCTGACGTACATATTCTGAACTCGCTGTAACTTGACTGACAGTTCAGAACTTAGGTTACTTAGCGGAATTTCACAATAATCGAAGCGGCATTACTAGGGTTTGTACTAGGGTAAGTTTTAGTTGCCGGTGCAAGAAGTTTCTTAAGCGATTCAAACAGTAAATGGAGGAACAGATTTTTTTTTATTGCTTCTTTAACTTGAAAATTTCAATTTAGATTATTATCGAAAAATAAACCAAGATATTTTACGACAGATGAATAAGGGATTAGTGTATTAAGTGTAATAACTGGAAGATTACTGTTATTAGGAGAGTTAACTGAACGTTTATGTCCAATAATTATAGCTTGAGTCTTACTTGGATTAAGTGCTAGTCAGAAATTGGCGCCCAAGTGGAAACAGTGATCAAGTCACAATTCAACTTATCAATTGATTCATTGATCGTATTGGGTGTGGAATGTATGCAAAGTTGTAGGTCGTCGGCATAGAGATGATATCGGCAATACTGTAAGTTATTTGATGCGTCATTAATGCAGATAGAGAAGAGTAGCAGTCCTAATACGGAGCCCTGCGCCACTCCCGCCTTTGTGCATCGCCATGGGGAGAACTGATAAGATATATTGCGCTAACTTTCAAGCTAGGCGCAATCCCAAACCCAAACCGGCTGACTACACTAAAGTTCGCTGCATATCCAGGTTTCAAGCAGGAAAACTCCCCTCATCCCTACGCCAGTTTCCTCTGTGCGTCGCCAGCCGACGCGACGTTCGGGGAATGCTATGTAATACTGCTAACGAAATGATATAGACACGCAATAAGGGGAAACGGGAAATCCCCATTAAAACTCCAACTGCGACTTTGTCCGCCACAAATGTCACTATGAATTTTTCAGGCCTAACAGGGACTCAAACCCGGACAGGCTGAAGGTCTGATCACTCAGCCAACACAGGGGTAAATTTGTCATAGTGTGTAAGTATAAACTGCGCTCTTCTCTTCCTATCGATGGTTGCAGTTAAAAATAATTTGGCTTGTGGTTTTCCTTTAGACTGTACTTCTCTATCTAATGTGTTTCGCTCGATTGAGTTACTAGTTTTCCTTAACATTTCATTATTTATTTTGTTAATAATCCGTTATTGCTGACGTCTTTACTGACACACCTGATTATGACGTTATCTGTGGAGATAGAGATTTAGCAATGTCATCACAAGACCCCCCCCCAATACATCTACATCGATATCGGGAAGACCAGGTTTCCTCACTATTCCGTCTGTACACTGGAAGTCCCTGATTACACATAACAACTCTGACGAAGGTGAACGAGTCTTCGAGATGTTTGAATATATTGCAGAAACAGAGTGACAAAAGGCGTGTTTAGAAAATCGGAAGTTATTTATTTTAATATTGCTATTATTTTAATGTAATCTCCTTTTCTTAATTGCATACCGTTGGGATGATAAAATTGATGTCATGATTTCGAAACTAGGTATAACACTAAGATACTAATCGAATGTTTTTTCCCATAAAAATTATGTTTAAACCTCTAGAAATTTTATCCGCCGAGTTAGCTCTGTGATAGCATATCTGCCTCCAGACTAGCCAGCCCGGATTCGATTCCCAGCGGGGTCAGAAATTTTCATGTAAATGTTCTATCTGGGAACTAGGAGAGATGGCGGTGCAGTACTTCTAATCACTAAATTATGGATCAATATGCCCAGGTTAAATCCCAAATCTCTCCGCAGTGCATATGAAGAGAAGGCATATGTCACTGTTGATAGTGATTCGTCCGTCGGATGGGAACATTCAGACTGGCTGCCCCCTTGGTGCTATTCGACAATAGTAGGCTACGTGCCGGCACCGGGTTTCCCCTTCTCCCTACTTCAACTTCATCATCATCCTCACCCATTCCCTACACTACACTTACACATAAACTCATGATATAACTCTTCATAGATACAAATTATGCACAACGTGGCCCGCCGAAGTGGTGTGCAACTTGAAAATGGGTCACAGTTCTGCCATCTATCCGCAGTATGCGTAACCCGAATCACGCAAAGTGAAGTGGATAGGCATTGGACAGACACACACACACACATTTAGAAATTATTGAGTTGCATATAATAGGGGCTGCGTCGATAGTCTAGCGGTTACCGTGCTGGTTCAAGTCTCGACTGACAATGATGACTTTTTAAGCAGCGAAAATAATCCCAAGTTCTGTGTCTATTGGATGACGAAGAGAAACCTCGTGTTTTATTGCAAACGAAATCCCTTTATTCATCTACTTATAAGGAAGAATAAAGGCAAAACGTTATGTTCAAATCTGACATTACTCTGTTCGTAACTTGTAACGAGTGTGTGGGCTTCTATTGGAAAATTCGAACCAAAATCTGTAAGTTAAAGTAGATTATGTATAACAATTTCAGCTGAATTAAGGAGATGCAAGAATTGGAAATACACATCAGTGTACACCCAGAACAGTCTGGAAGAATCAATAACTTAGTTGTCAACTTCGACATTGGAAACTAATCACCAGAAATAAAATTCTGATTATGTTATATAAGTCTTTTTGCGAATATTAAAATTTAAATCTTTTATGTTGTTTGTAACTTCAGTTTGAAATGTATTTATGATCAGAAATTTGTTGTTTGTTAAAATAGATACCTGTTAAAAAGTTTTTCAGAATTAATTTTTTGAAATTAGATACTCCGTGTCCAGGAACGTTTTATAGGTAAGAGAGCTCTGCTAAGGATAAACACGTCTTTCATAACAAAATGGCACGTGTACATACTATTGCGTAGGAAATAAAAGTAAGTTTCACGAACCCGGGAGGTCCCATTTTCATTATTCTTTGTTTTTCTCTGTACGTGATATGTTCATTAAACATACACGTGTGGCTGATAATGATAAACTAACTTCGTGATTTAACTACAAATATGTATGTTAATTCGATGATATAGTACTGCGATGAATTTAAAATATTTCGTATAACCTGAGCTGTCTAAAAGTGCCTAAATAGCAATTCATAAGACGACAAAGTTGGCTCACTATCGTAGACTAGTGTTTATGCGTTTGACCGTTACATAAAATACCATAGGTTCGAAACCACGAAAATAATTTATAATCTCTTTTTTTGGTCTGTGTTGCTTCGTAGATATTTCCAGCGACCATTCTTACGCGATTAGTGAAATATCGTTGTAATTATTGCATTTATCCATCATTATCATTATCATTACCCTACCCTTACCATCATTATCACTATTACCATCCACGTTCAAAATTTCAGAACTTCCGAAAATAAACTGCAAGTTTAAAAAATAATAGGCCTACATAGACCATTAAAAACGAAACAAATACACTTTTCTAGGTTCTCGTAACAAAAGAAAAGACAGCTGCAACAAGAAATTACTTCACGAAGGAAGAATCTCTATTAGAAATTGCTGTCATGAAAAAGACACAAACTTTACTATTCTGTGTGTCATGTGCTTCGCACCAGTCCACTTTATTTAACGTTTATTGCGAATGATTTGCATTTTTACGGGTAAGATCTTGAACAGCCATCCAAAATACATAACTGTACATGCTTGAAATGAATTACTATATAAAAAGTAAATTCATGGCACTACAGGCCTTAAGGGCCAAGTCCGACCAGCCGGCTGCTGGCCTCACGTTCACATGCCAAAGCAGAGGTGGACGATCATCCAACCAAAATGGAGGTATCGTGTGGTTAGCACGATGTTTCCCCAACCGTTACAGCTGGTTTGCTGAACCGGATTTTCGCTACCTATCGTAGCTCCCAAAGTGAATCACGATACTGGGTGGGCACCGGTCCCATACACTAGCCGAAATTTCATGAGAAAATTTCTTTCCTCATGAGGACTCGAACCACTGTACCCAAATAACAAGATAAACTTTCATTTCCTGGATTTCTCCCAAAATACATTTGAATGGGTGAGAATGATACAATCCTAAGCCACAAAGACAAAATTTTACAGGAGAGCGTGTTAAAGGTTTAGAGTCCAATGCTATTAGGTAGACGCCTTATAAGAATTTCTTTAGCGTTCTATTACGTTACTTGTTGAGTAGATTTTATAATGTTTTATTACTAGCTTCACTATATGTGTGTGGGCGGCCGGGTAGCTCAGTTGGTAGAGCAGCTGGCTACGGACTGGAAGGTCCGGGGTTCGATCCCAGGTGGTGCCAAACTTTCAGAACGGCCCCAAGGTTCACTCAGCCTTCTATAAAATTGAGTACCGGGTCTTTCCAGGGGGTAAAAGGCGGTCAGAGCGTGGTGCCGACCACACCACCTCATTCTAGTGCCGAGGTCATGGAAAGCATGGGGCTCTACCTCCATGCCCCCCAAGTGCCTTCATGGCATGTTACGGGGATTCCTTTACCTTTACCTTTTCACTATATGTGTAAGAAATGAACTCTCACAAAACATTATTTTTGTTAAAAGTGTGGTTTTGGACTATCTCATTTTAACCTTTTTATTTAAATTTATTGTTATTTAACAACGCTGTATCAATTGTGTGTTCATCTAGCTTTGGTAGATTTTGTGATATCGGAATTGTGTTTTGCAAGATGGGAATATCAATTCATTGACATTCGCCTTACAGCTGGGAAGAATCTTTGGAAAACTCAACTAGGTAGTAAGTGCAAAGGGGATTCGAACCCACTAGCAGGCGCAGCCTTGGATCACAAGTCTTAACTCGTTAACAGGATGTTGTTAAAATCCAAAGAAATGAGATATCAGATGTCATTATGAAGTTTACAAGTAACTAAATATATGCAAGAAATTTCGTATAAATCCACATAAGTCAGGTTAGGTTAGATCACGGTGGCTATGGGTGGGTTAGAACGACTCTTTGCACGTCGGTCATACTGAAACCTATTGTGCAACCCGAATTTATGGGATGAAAGAGGATGAGGGTGTACCAGCACCGCACCGGCCGCATGTGGCTCCTCATCCGCTCCTATCTCCCCGCACTAAGTTCATACCGCCAAGGTGACCAAGCTGTAGAGATGGGATAAACTGTTCGACTGTAACTGTTTCATGATCGAAACTGTTCCAAAATAACAGTTTCAAAGAAACAGTTTCATATGAATATGTTTACAACATCAGTTCCAACTGTTCCAAGTGTTCCAACTGTTTCAACGTCTCATCTGCTTCGGGAGCATGTTTCAAGGCCCTTGAATCGTCTTTAAATCACCTGTTCAGTGTATTATGACAACGAAAGATAGTTTTCGTAGGTTACTATTAAGGGTACAGTAAATAACTACAATTCAAAATGAATCGATTTTAGTAAAAATAACGCATATAACCCTAGGAGAGTTTATAACGATAACATTAGCCGATGATATTTTTCGCGGTATATTAATAATTAACACTATGTCAGGGCACCATGAAGATATTCTCCACCAATGGACAGCTAATAATTAGGAGATTTATTAGGGAATTTGATTCGTACAATTAAATTGCGCGATTCTACATAGGCTACTGTTGCACGAAGGCCGTGTGGAACATGGATATTATATCTACTTTCGATTGGAGGTCAATGATAGCGCTACACATGGCCTTTCCAGACAACAAAGATGAGGAAAACTGTTTAGAAACTGAACTGTTTATCTGTTGGAACTATGTGGAACGTTGAAGTTATCACTGGAGCAGTGTATTTGGAACAGTTGGATCAGGTTATATCACGAAACTGTTTCGATACGAAACAGTTTCAATTGTGAAACAGTTTCAAATAAACTGTTCCAGCTTTTTTTTACCCATCTCTACCAAGCAGCACAGGATCAATTCCAAGGTGTCGAAGTGCCCTTGGAAGTGCTCTTAAGGAATGAATCCTGGCAGAGATATTGCGGAAGGCTGGGAACCCAGGAACGGTTGAGGAGAGGAAGCCCCTTATGTAAGTGGATGAAGACCTGAATATCGTTCTAAGAAAGTTGCAGGTGAAGTCTCAGGGGGACGGGGTGACTGAGTGTTGTGTAACTGAATAGATAGATGGCACCAAACAGTGGATCACGATACTTACAATACGGCTTGATTCAGGGATTTCGGCCTTTTCAAAAAGTAAATAGACTGAGAGCGAGTTACTCATCACTACTGGCGGGCTGGATCACACAGGTCAGATCCCGCAGTCATACCACCTAAACTAAAGCGTCCTTCTTATCATGTCGCGCTATACTCCGTGTTAAAACACAATACTCTTCCACACGCCTGTTGACTAAACAATGTCATAATGAAAGATTTTCTTGACATGAGTGTCCCTCAGCTACCAGCATAGATATTATTTTCATTCTTTCTCTTCCCTCGTCCCCTCCTTGCACTTTTGTGATTAAATTTCTGTCTTGTGACGCAACATACAGCTCGCTCACTAGCCAAACAACCAAGGACAGGGGCCATTAACGTTGAATCGAGCACATGAGTGCGGACCTACGGACTTAAACAATCATTGTTACTGAAGTAGTGGTAAGCACAATAAATAAACCTCGGGCAGTTGTGCAAGCCTTCAAACTCCCCTTCCGCAAAGAGTGAAAAAAATTGTAAATGACTGATCTTAATTTTCCTTAGAACTTTAATCCTGCTTCCTAACACACAGTTAATGAAGTTATCGCTTACTGATTACTGGCAGACTCTGGTCTTCGGCTGGAAGGAAAAGTTCAAGATCATTTCTACACACAACCACGTTGCGGTTGATAACCTGCTGGCCCAAGCAGTTCTCTGATTGGTTGTTTGTGGCTTAGTAAAATCCAGAAATTTGGTACGACATGCTTATTATATTTTTCTATAGAGGAAAGATATGTTGAAAATGATAAGTGCTTTATGGTGGTTTTGAGGAAGTCAGTAGTTTCACAAGTATAAAGTTTAGCAATTCATGTAGTTCACGTTTTCTTCTGCGGCCCAAGTGATAGATAGTCCAATTATGTGTACAGGAAAACAATCCTTAATCATATTAATACCCAGAAGCAGTAATAAAACTGTGATGAAACCTCGTACTATTGCGATCCTGTTGTAACGATTGGCAAAACAGCACATTGCAAAATCCAATAACAGTTGTAAGTAAGATCCAGAATCTAAAAACTCAGATTATGTATTTAGAAGTGTGTTTTAAGGATTTATAGGATTAGTGCTTTTAGCAAAAATTAAACTTACTTACCTCACTCTTATCATCACATAGCATTTACAAAACATTAAACAACATACGATGAAAGAGTAATGGAACGGAGAAAAATTCTCTCCGGCGCCGGGATTTGAACCCAGGTTTTCAGCTCTACGTGCTGATGCTTTATCCACTAAGCCACACCGGATACAACCCCGGCGTCGGATAGAATCGTCTCAGATTAAGCTCCAACTCTTGGGTTCCCTCTAGTGGCCGCCCTCTGCACTACGTCATAGATGTCTATGAACGTAGGACCGAAGTCCACACATGTGCTGAGGTGCACTCGTTATGAGTGACTAGTTGGCCGGGATCCGACGGAATAAGCGCCGTCTTAAATCACGAAGTGATTTACGCATATCATATATGTTATTTTAATGTACCGAAGTACATATGATATTTCCATGCAGATATTCTGCGTCATCATACGATGAAAGAGTAATGGAACGGAGAAAGATTCTCTCCGGCGCCGGGATTTGAATCCGGGTTTTCAGCTCATAGACATCTATGACGTAGTGCAGAGGGCGGCCACTAGAGGGAACCCAAAAGTTGGAGCTTAATCTGAGACGATTCTATCCGACGCCGGGGTTGTATCCGGTGTGGCTTAGTGGATAAAGCATCAGCACGTAGAGCTGAAAACCCGGGTTCAAATCCCGGCGCCGGAGAGAATTTTTCTCCGTGCCATTACTCTTTCATCGTATGATGACGCAGAATATCTGCATGGAAATATCATATGTACTTCGGTACATTAAAATAATATATAAAATAATATATATTAAACAACATGTACTGATACAGCTAATACAGAGACCGACTAGCAAAATAAGAAGGATCTGTAACCATAATCCCGATTGTGTTAGCAGTTTATATGAACATTTTATACAGGAATTTGAAGAAGATTGATCTTCCTCCAAACATCTACATCTAACTGCAAAATTTCGCCATTCTATTAGCGTTTTCAATAGTTCGTTTTAAGGCTGGTTCATAATAAACCGGGAACGGAAACAACAACGAGAACGAGAAAGGAAATATAGTTAAAATAAGTGTATTTAAATGTGTGCATTCAGAATTAACTATTGTGAGCGCTCACATTTAAATACACTTATTTTAAAATTATTTCCGTTCTCGTTCTCGTCGTTTCAGCTCCCGGTTTATTGTGAACCAGCCTTTACTCTCAACATAAGTGAACATAGAAAAATATAAAATTTATTAATTTAATCATTTCTGTCTGCAGTTATCCATCGCAATTATGAGAATTATATTAAATAGTATAACAATAACGAAAATCATAATTATAATCGGCTTAGGATCCGCGACACTTTAGCAACCAATGTACGCACAACTTGACTGTAGAGTTCCTTGAACATAGTAGACAGACATACTGTGAATGTAAACAACGACGTCAATGTGCTTCATTATATTCTACTCTTAATATTACAACCTAGTGACGGTGAAAAAAGAAATAGGATACGTACCTCACAAGCTTTCATGTCGCTCGGCGACGTCGAAGGCGTTAGCGTTACAATGAACAACCAAGTACATATTGCAACTAGTTCGAAATAACTGTTCACTAAGAATTGAAAAAGCACTGTGATGGCCTGAATTCGTTTCGTAGGGAGAGACGGAAGAATACTGTACCTCTGATCACGAACCCGATTGTACAGTAACGCACAGGTAAACAAAATTCAATGCGCAGCCTCACTCCAGCTATACTCAGTTGCGCTGTAACTTCACTTCATTCTTAAGTTGTCTCGGATCCTAAGCCTGATTATAATTATTATCTTGAGATTATATATGTGAAATTGAGTAATGATTTACAGCTGTAAGATCACTAGCTTAGTCTCGGGATAACCCAGGTTTCCCTAAGTGTAAGGCGAATGTCAGTTAATCCCACGACGAATATGTGAAATTGAGTAATGATTCACAGCTGTAAGATCACTAGCTTAGTCTCGGGATAACCCAGGTTTCCCTAAGTGTAAGGCGAATGTCAGTTAATCCCACGACGAATCCTTGGACGCACCTCGCAGATTACCATTTTGCTATCACCAATTCCGTCGATGCCGTATAACAACATAGGTATTTGATGTAGCGTCTTTAGATATCTCATTAAGGGAAGAGGATGGTATAGGAGAGAGTGGGATAATTGCACGCACCTGACTTCCTAATGTTATAAATTCCAGGATAATTTTAATGTAACACTGAAATTTTCGGAGATAATAAAACAATTTGATTCTAATAATATTTACAAGTTACAAAATGTATTTCTAAACGGCATTCTTTTCTGTTGATGATATATGAAATAATTGTAATGCGTGCCGTTACCCTACCAAGTGGGAAATAGGACGCAGGCAGTTGGGGTACTAGTACGCAGGTACAAATGCATTTGGAACATGTTTTAATACGGGAGGGGGGCACTACGGCTCAGCACTGCGACCTGTTAAGGTCTATTGCGCTAACCCTCAAGTTAGGCTCATTCCCAAATCCACACCGGCCAGCCCCCTCCGTGCCGGCGAACGGGGAATGCTATGGAATGATGACGAAATGGAGAAATGGTCACGGAATGATGTAAATGCCTAATATGGGGAAAACGGGAGAACCCCGAGAAAAATCCCAACTGCGACCTTGTCTGCAACAAGTGTCACTTTGGATTTTTCAAATGAAAAATCGTAAACCTGACCGGAACACGATCCCGGGCCGCCTGCGTGACAGGTCAGAGGTCTGACCATTCAGCCAACGCAGCGGTATGTATTAATAAGTATAGAATCAACATTTAGCAACAATATGCAAAAATGAGAAAAAACTAATACTTAATTTTATTTCTTGTGTTTTAACGAGAGTCACAAATTAAATTTTGAGGAGTTTTAGCAGTACTGCAATCTGAGTGAACCCATCCTGGACACAGAACACAACGATACCAGAGTTCATTGTCTTTACTGAATTAGCGTTAAAACAGACATTTACTGTTAGAATCATTTTTTTTTCTAATTGAATGTTGGAACGCAGGTGGAGTATAGGGAAACACAACCGCGTGCGAATACCCCAAGAGTCGCCATTACAATAGTTTAGCTCTGAATGGTCATTGAAGCAAAGTAACAGAAAATCTTTTCGGAAAACGTATTATGTGTCTTTCACGTGTTAAATGTGTTAACATGTTTCAATCTGCTATTGGCCATCTTCAGAACTGGCTGTTGCTGATCTTGGCGCCTTCTGTTTTGTTTCCTCTGGGGGTGTGTTTTGTAGTGTAATGTGGAGTCAAAGAGTATGTGTGTTCTGAAATTGAGTTGTGTATTGAGAATTTCATTTGGATGTGTTTTTGTGTGTCTATATATTTCGTATTGTTGTAGTGTGTTTAGTTTCTGGCTTCTTGGTTGGATGTGTGGAATTCCCATGTCTGTGTTGATGTCTCTGTAGGTGTGGTTAGCATTTGTGATATGTTCTGCATATGTGGAAGTGTTTTGTAATTTTGTTATGGCTATGATGTGTTCTTTGTAACGTGTTTGAAATGATCTGCCTGTCTGTCTTATGTAAAAGTTATTGCATGTGTTACATTTATATTTGTTTGTTTGTGTTGCTTGTGTGTTGAGAAGTTTTTTAAGAGTATTATTTGTTCTGTATGCGATGTTGTAATTTAATTTCTTGAATGAGGTTGCAGTCTTGTGTGTGTTTTTGTTTTCGTATGTTAGTGTGATGCATTTTTTGTGTTCTTGTGTTTGTGTTGTATTCTTATGATTTTTGTGATTATGCTTTGTCTTTCGTATTATGCCGTCTATTATGTTGGGGTTGTATCCATTTTCCTGTGCTGTGTATTTGATTGTGTTTAGCTCTTCTTTGTAATCCTGTTGGTTCATTGGTATGTTGAGTAGTTTGTGTATCATTGTT
Organism: Periplaneta americana; assembly: GCF_040183065.1. Taxonomy (NCBI): domain Eukaryota; kingdom Metazoa; phylum Arthropoda; class Insecta; order Blattodea; family Blattidae; genus Periplaneta; species Periplaneta americana. Next base: position 11,418,568 of record NC_091125.1, on the reverse strand, counting down.
CGGAATGCAGCTTGTTTGTGTTGTATTGGGTGATTGGAAGTGTTGTGTATGTGTGTTGTTATTGTTGTGGGTTTTCTGTAGACTTTGAATGTGTGTTTGTTGTCAACTTTTGTTATTGTGATGTCTAGAAAATGTATGGATATATTGTTTTCAATTTCTAATGTGTAGTGTAGCTTTGGGTGTATTTTGTTTATGTGTTGATGCAGGTTTTGGATCTGTCTTTTGTTCCCTTTATATAGTATTGGTATGTCATCTACGTATCTGTGCCAATATGTGAAGTTGTCTGCGTGTTTGTTGTTGTCTTTGTTTGGTATGTATGTCTCTTCTATGTGGTGTATGAATATTTCTGCTAGTATGCAGGAAATGGGTGATCCCATGGGTAGGCCTTCGGTTTGAGTGTAATATTTGTTATTGTATCTGAAGTAGTTTTGTTTTGTGATGATGTCTGTGATGTGGATGATTTCTTTAATGTATTCTTTTGGTGTTTTGTTGTTTTTGAGCATTTGTTCTAGTATCTGTAGTGTATCTTTTATGGGTATGTTCAGTGGCGGCTCGTGGGTATTGAATTAAGGGGGGCTGCATACAAAAATAAACCAAACAACTTACTTTATTTAAAGATTACTTCCATGCGCCTTGTCTTGTAGCTTGCAAACTTTTGAATCATCATCTTATTAAAATCCGATATGTCGTTTAACATAATCTTTACAATGGAAAACATAGCTGATGCGGTCAGTCTCTCGTCTCTCATCGTATTTCTAAGATAGGACTTTACTCTCTTCAAACACAAAAAGCAACGTTCTGGTTCGGAAATTGTCATTGGTATGATGATAGCTATGCGTAGTAGTTTCACAACTTCTGAAAATGAGACCTGCAAGTTCTCAGATAGAAGAAACTGCAAGAGCTTGACTGCGTCACTGATATTTTTGAATTCTTGTTTCTGATACAACACAGTGAGTTCCGTTCTTAGTTTGTCTTTATCGAGCATTGGGAAAAGCTTCACACATACATTAGGTCATTTTCAGGAAATGAGCTTTTGTAGGATTCAAATTTTTCCTGACAAAAAAGAGAAGATAATATCAGATGATGTATGAACTGGAATCGGGTGTTAGCTTTTGTGATAATGAGGTTACACACTTCCTTGGCTGCCGCAACCCTTGTCTGAATCCCTTCGACCTTACGACGCTTTTTAGGGTTTTCATTTTCACAGATCTCGCTGCTCAACTGTGCACTGTTCCGTACTGTCTGTATGGCATTAACAAAGCTTGATATGCAGAGTCGGCCTCGGTAGCATAATCGGTTGTGGGTTCGATCCCGGCCCAGGTCGATGGCATTTAAGTGTGTTTAAATAAGACAGGCTCATGTCAGTACATTTACTGGCATTTAAAAGAATCCTGCTGGACAAAATTCCGCCACACCGGCAACGCTGATATAACCTCTGCAGTTGCGAGTGTCGTTAAATAAACCATAATTTAATTTTTTCTATGTATATTTGAACCTTAGAAATATCTAACTGGTGATGTTGTAGTTGGTTGTATAATATATCTACATGATACATCAATAAATGAAAAAAACTGAGCCAGAAATTGAATTCAGGATCTTCAAGAGTACGCACCAGGGCGCTTGCCTCATTAATTGTGTTGTTAGGTGTTTCAGATTCCATTATGGTTTGAAAACATTTTAGCAATTGCTCCTTCTTCTCATGAACGACATTCACTGTTTTATTTAAAACTACATCTTGTTGCCCCAGCTGATGGAACTGTCTTTCAAACACATTAATTTAATATAGACTGTGTGGAGATCGAGAGAAGAAAGCAGGGATACTGGATACATTAGCAAAAAATATGCGAGCTTTGTAGGCTACTTTGTTTAGCGACTCTTTCCATTATGAGATTCAACTGATGGGCACTTAATTTCACATTTCTCCTGAACTGTTAAGGTACTGAACTGAATAGACTGTAAATAATGTACAGAATTAAACATTGTCGCACTTGTTATACTCACAACGTTAAAGAAAATGTATTTAAAACTGCGCGCTACTTACAAACTGCTGCAAATTTTGCAGCGCCTGGAAACTCTGGATTCATGGCAAGGGGCTAGCAGGGGAGGGGTAAAACTAACACGCAAAGCTTCCGAGACGAGACTGGCAGCTCCAGGAGAGGAAGTGGCTTCACCCTATAGTCCTTGTCTCTGGCAGCACCAGGGGAGGAAGTGACTTCACTAACGATTACGTGCATGTCAATGAGAGCGAAATTTTAAAAAAATTCGAGCCGCTAAATAGAGACTGTATAATAAATGTATTTCACAACATAAAACGAGACAAGAAGCACAAATATCTGGGGGTGCTGCAGCTCCGCAGCCCCCCTTCGAAAGCCGCCCCTGGGTATGTTTGTGTATAGGTTAGTTATGTCGAAAGTTGCTGATGTTGTACTGTGTGGGATATGTTTGTCTTTTATTTTATTCACTAGGTCTATGTTGTTCTTTATTCTTATCTGTTTTTTCGAATTTTATGTTGTTCCTTATGATTTTGTCCACGTAGGCCTATATGGCTAGTTTGTGTGTTAGTGCATTTCGATGATTGACTAATGGTCTGATGGGTATGTTTTCTTTATGTATTTTCGGTAGTGCGTTTAGTTTAGGTGCTTCTGGTTTGACTGGTTCTAGTTGTTGTTTCATGTTGCTTGGAATTGTGTGTTTTGTTATTGTGTTTTTTACTATATTGTGGTAGTGTGTAGTGGGGTCGTTTTGAGTTCTGTGATTTTGTTCTCCTTGAAATAAGTTTCTATTTTATTGTGTATGTCTTGTTTGTGTAGGATTACCGTGCAATTTCTTTTGTCTGTTTTGATGAAAGTTAGGTTAAGAAACATGTTGTGGGTTTGTTCATTTTGTTTATGTTTCTTAACCTATCTTTCATCAAAACAGACAAAAGAAATTGCACGGTAATCCTACACAAACAAGACATACACAATAAAATAGAAACTTATTTCAAGGAGAACAAAATCACAGAACTCAAAAAGACCCCACTACACACTACCACAACAGAGTAAAAAACACAATAAACAAAGAAACATATAATTCCCAGTAACATGAAACAACAACTAAAACCAATCAAATCAGAAGCACCTAAACTAAACGCACTACCGAAAATACATAAAGAAAACATACCCATCAGACCATTAGTCAATCATCGAAATGCACTAACACACAAACTAGCCATTACTAAGCAACTGATGTCAGCATAGTGTGGCGTAACCCATCGCCGTTGTTAAACAACTAATGTCAGAATAGTGTAACGCAACTCATTGCCGTTGCTCAGCAACTGATGTCAGAACAGTTGATGTAACCATTGCCATTATTAAGCAAATGATGACAGGTGTTAAAATTTTTCGTTGGCACTGGAAGGTAAATCTTAATATAATAACAACAACGTAGTTAAAATTCACATGCTGACATAATTAATATTTTTTATTATCTATAGTAATACTTTATCTGATCGCCATGCATTCAATGATTTTTATGCAGCTTTGTCGACATTAAGATAAAGACTAGGCCTATGGATCATATGAGGAAACAAAGAGGAAGCAGAAAATAGGAAAGATTGGAGAAAGCTGGGTTTGCAGTGAAAGATCGGCCCTTGGGCAGAACACTAAATGAATGAATGACTCTACTTGGTAATCATGATCGTGAATATGATTACCGCCTGTTTGCCCTTCGTCAGTATAACGCACTATGTTCCAAAGATTGGTTTATAAGTAAACCTGAGAGAAGTATGAGAAGCCTTGAGAGAGTTACATCAGCTTATAAATATCTTGCATTTTAAGATGAATATAGTCGCCGACGCAAAGTGCCGTTAGTAGAGTCAATTTTCTACCGCAGACGTGGTTTCTATTCTCGGGAGTCCGAAGTGGGACTGTAATGCTTTGGGAGGCTTTAGTATTAATGAAGACTGGACATATAAAAGGCTGTAAGTGCTAAAGAGAAAAACCCTAGAAAACTGGGCTCTCTTGCGCAACTAATAATGTACCGTAATATCATACATTTTGCACAACTATGGAAGAAGCTAGGTTTTAAGTAAAATTTCAATGGGAATTATCCTCTTTTCTAAGTTGATTGAGCCATGGACATGAGACTCTTTTTCGGAAAAACTAATTTTCAAAGACATTGGCACTTACAGCCTTTTTCATGCACAGTTTTCTAACGTTTTCTTTGGCATAGCCCCAACAATACTCACTAAGCTAACTAGTAAAATAAATTATGTTCTGTTGGATGTGGAAGGAATATCATAAATTGATTTCCTACTTTAACTGCATACAAGTCTGACAAAAATCAAGAATATAAGGAGACTGCTAGCTAAGTTTTGCAAGTCAAGAATGTGAATCTAGTTGCATTACATGCAGTAGTCCTCGAAGTTTGTGTTCATGGGCTAGACAGAGAATTTAGGGTAGAAAATGTTAAAATCTTCAGTTAAAGATTACAAATGCATAACAAATTGGGAAGATCATATTGAACTAATGACATCTAAGCACATTGAAATAAGTTCAGAAGGAAATGAAGACTGGGACTACCCTAACAGAAGTGGCGAGAACAATAAAATTCTGAGAATTCGAAACGAACAATAATTATTTCCAAACCGTAGAATATGGACGGCGAAGTAAATATGGTAGCGATTGAAGGACGAATTCGGATTCATTGGTTTTAATTTGTAATATTTTATTATTCATTGTCATAATAGCTATCACCATGATAAGATAATCATTATCACAATTGTGCCTTAAGTTTAAAAAATATGCAGATACGGGTAGATAAATAAAGTTGAATTAACATTTTTATGGGAAATGACTGTATGTACAACGTGATGCAAAAACACGTTATTCAGTTAAGAATTACAAAGTTCTCATTTGTACAGAAAAATGAAAATATTCCCTCTGCAAACTATTTATAAGTCAAAATTGAAAATGAAATCTAAAATCAAGTGTCTCTGAATTTCAAAGCAGACAGGTGTAAGTCATGGTACTTTGTTCTACGACGATTTCAACTGTACAGGTTATTGACGGCCAGCAATTTTGTCTGCAGCCTCCTTCAGGGATGGGATTCTTCTATGTGTCGTAAACATACGAAACATGAGCCACAACTTTACTTCTTCTCGGGCGAATTCATGATAAGGATTTTATTGTTCTTTAAAAGCTATCGTTGTTAGCGGGTCTGAACCTGCGAACATTTGATCAACAGCCAACATATGAGCCGCAACAACAGCGAAGACGACAAGAGGTACAAGTCCAACACGCTTTCTCCGATAAGAGGCTCTGCACGTGGAATATGTCACGTGATCAACTGGAACAACAATAAAGTTTGTTTTATTATTATAAGAGCTCATATAAATTGTGTTATTATTATTATTATTATTATTATTATTATTATTATTTTATTATTACTATTCTTTGTCAATATCAGTGAAAGTAATTCTACCCAAATCATCTGAACGTCACCAGAGTTCTTACCTAAATTATTCTCATGGTGATTACTTGAATCTTTATAATAGATAATTTGTTTAATTGAATCGTTTGTTTCAGAAACAACACTTCTCCACTATTTGACGGTATATGAGTTGTTATCACAATCGCAATTACCGACTGAAATGCTACAGTTTTGTGCAGAAACAACACTTCCATCACATAACTGCTGCTTGCAAACTTAGTCGAAAGTTTCCGTTTTGTGCAGTAACAACACTTATCCTGGAGAGGTGCTGTTTCTGTTCTCCACAAGGAGTGTTGCTAGTTTCCTCCAATAGTACTATTCCAACATGGCGTCTAGTAGTGATGAGGGAGCTGTTTTGTCCGTAGTGAAAAAACGAAAGAGAGGATTTTAAAAAGTGTTGAATACAAACGAGAACATGTGAAAAGAGGAAGAGTGAAGGGGATAGAAGATATCAACTATGCTTCTAAGGTGGTCGCAAAGAAGAAAATTGGAAATGATTGCAAGTGAGTATGCCACAGTATTAATGTTTACCTGTTCAATAGCGTTGCTGTTATGAAAATCATACTTTGCAATGTAACATGATTGATAATATGTTAAATCCATATTTACTCTTGTTATACTTTTCGTCACATAACATAATCTCTCTTTTCTTGAGGTGTAAATTGAAGTGCTTTGGAAGATTATTGGAGGGGGATCGAGAAGAAATATTTACAAACTTTTATGCCAAAGAAACTAAAGACGAACGGGATTCGTATTTACAAGCATTAGTGGAAGTAGTGCAAGTTAAAAGGAGACGTCCGCAGGGAGATGAACCAAAGAAGCCACGTTCGCGTAATTTCAAGTATTATGTGACATGTAGTTCTGGACGACAACAAGTGTGTGCCAAAGCATTTCTAAACTTGCATGGTGTGACAAAGGGTCGCATTCCTCGTCTAACATCTTTGTTACTGCTTGAAGATCTCCAAAGGATTTGAGGGGTAAAAACACTTCTGGAAATGCAACTTCTGGGGAAGTATGTATATTAGTGGAAGATCACATACACTGATATCCAACAAAAAAATCTCACTACTCATCAAGAGAAATAGAATATTTGAGCGAGAGGTTAAATATCACATTAATGCGGGCCCCCTTATTGAGAAGTATCCTGACCAACAGGTATCCTACTGGTTATACCGCAAAATTTTTAAGGAGCGATTCAGTCTATCATTTGGGAGGCCACAAATTGATACCTGCTGTACATGCGAACAACTATCGGTAAGGATGAAAAGTCCATCGCTGAATGATAACGCCAAACATGTAGCAGGAGCAGAGTTTATTGTCCATAAAAGAAGAGCCAAAAAGTTCACAAAAAATGGAATATTGTTCTAATCTCTGCAAAGAAGACAATGAAACTGCTTCAATATGTATAGATTAAATGCAGAATTTGCATCTGCCAGAGATACCTGTGCAGGAAGCATTCTATCTCAGGCAACTTAATGTTAATGTATTTAATATATATAACTTGAGGGATAACACAGCAAAATTGTACATATATCACGAGGGACTGGCTAAAAAAAGTCCAGATGAAGTCTGTTCATTTATCTTAGATTACATAAGCAACGGGTTACCAAACACAACAAAGTACCTACACATCTTCTCTGATAGCTGCCCAGGTCAGAATAGGAATAACACAGCTGTTCGATTTCTCCAAACTCTTGTTATTACTGGCAGATTAAAAAAAATATACCATTATTTTCCGATTCGTGGGCATTCCCTCATGCCCTGTGATCGAGATTTTTGGTGTTATAAAGAGGAAGATTCGCACATCAGACAGAATCTATTCAATAAAAGAATACATAGAGTTAATAGTTGCATCAAATAAGAACAATAGATTCTCTGTTCAAATGGTATAAACTGCAGACATTTTGGACTTTAACCATTGGTGGAAGACCTATTTCAAGAAGTCTGTTCTGTCCATTGAGTCCATGGGAAGAGGAGTGAAAAGAGATAAGAAATTAACGTTTCATGTGAATGACTGAATGAATGGCGTTCCAATATGAAGTGGATCATATCTCAGGAAGGAACTTTATTGATGGACTGACTGTTCATACTTTCAAGTTGTTCCTTTCTAGAAGTGTGCTTCCTATGCTGCCCAGTGTTCCTGCTTATCCACATGGCTATGTGGCTTTAAATGAAAAGAAATTATCAGACATTAAGAAATTGAAACCATACATTCCAATAGAATATCATGATTTTTATAATGAACTATATACTTGGCCAACGACTTCAACTGATGACTAATCATGGTGATGCAAGAAAACATACTAAGGAAGAGTAATGTTGTGTGTATGCTTTGATGCCATCATGAATTTATTATTGACATAATTAAAAATGTCCTGTTTGACAGAAACTTAGTGAACTTCTTTTTCTTTGCAAGTAATATTTTCTGCATTTTAAGTTGTGATTATTAGGCAGGTTATGCTGTGAAGTTTGAATGATTGGGTTTAAAACATGTTCTCTGACTTATATTAGCATTTCTATATTAATTTAAGATTATTAACATAGAGAATCTACTTGTTGTTCTTGTTATTCCTACTGTTTGTTTCAGAAACAGCACATCTCCTCCAAATTAAACAAATTCTGTAGATGTGGGTATTGAACTCATTCAAATAAGCAAGATGTCAGGATGTTTGTATTTAGTAAATGATCAAATGAAAAAAATACCACAAGTGTGAACAATAAAATATGCCTTACAGAATGTTTTTTCAATTTCCTGAAAAATGTTACTGGAGGGAGAAGTGCTGTTTCTGAAACAAATGATTCAATTATGATTGGTCGTGGATTTACGAAGGTAAAGTGCTTCACAATGTAGTGAATTCACTTACATTTGTCGCTAATAACTGTATATCTTAGCGAATTACAGTCACAAAAAAGGATATAAATTTTTTCTCATTGGTTTTATAAAAGTTTACGTAATTAAACTTATCAGAAAGAGAAAAACTTGACACAGAAACATTTACAAGAATTCAATTTTGAATATAATTATCAAACACTTCCCTGTTATAAAAAATTATTATAAAAGATCAGATTTGGTAACAATGCATGGCTAAAAATGTACTACATGAGAATTTGAAAACAGAACCAGAAACAATTTGGACATAAAATAGATAATAGTTCAATATAACTTTGCTTACACAAACATTATTTCGACTATATATATATTTTTTTCTTAAGTTTTATAATTATTAAAGAATGTTCTGAAAATTTTATTTCTCTTTTAAATCACACACTTAAACTCTAGGCTGAAATACTGTAAAATTTGTACACTATGGAAACGTAAAAGTGGCAAAATACATGATGTTAGAAGCTATAACTAATTTATACTCTAAATACTTAAAAAAAACAATTCTGAAATATTATCTATAAAACATTTCCTTTAATCTATGCCCAACATAACATGGATTCATTCAACTTATATGTCCACAATAATATTAATCTAGGCCTTTATCGTATATTGCGTTTGACGTGATTATTTTATCAAATGAAGTCGCTATATATATATATCATTATATATATATATATCATATCATATCATATCATATCATATCATATCATATCATATCATATCATATCATATCATATCATATCATATCATACCATATTGTCATAATAATGATAATAAAAGTATGCATAACAATAGTAACAATAATAGTCATAGTAGTAGCAGTATTAATAGCAGTAGTAGTAGTAGTAGTAGTAGTAGTAGTAGTAGTAGTAGTAGTAGTAGTAGTAGTAGTAGTAGTAGGCCTAGTAAAGTGACATCAAAAGGTACCTATGCAGTGTAAAATATTACCATAGCAACTAAAACTTACAATAAAGCAAAGCCGGTATAGTAAAAAAAAAAAAAAAAAAAAAAACAAGGTACAATAAAGATGTAAGGAAAAAGTTTTTGATGTCACTGTTGTTGTAGTAGTAAGTTTAATGTGGTCGAAAAATGGTAGATAAATTTTGCCTGGATCCCTCTATTAGGAACAGAATTTCTTATTTCTTTGAATCTACACGAGACCCACAGCTTTAATTTATTTGGGGAGAAAACCATTTCTTCGTCATACGAAATTCATCTTCATTTAAGACCCATCACTCTTAGGACGCTTCATAATCATTGATGATGACGAAAAAAGGAATTCAATATGTTTGAAGTGCAATATTGAAGAAGAAGAGGAAGAGGAAGAAGAAGAAGAAGAAGAAGAAGAAGAAAAAGAAGAAGAAAGGAACAATAGGCATGTATTAAAGTATATATTGAGTCTAGAAATGCCAAATTTCTTCAGAATTTAGGTAAATAATGTTTTTGCCCATCTGGAAGCTCATTTCTCCTAGTTTTCATAATTATTTGGGCATTTATAATATAATCACACTATACTTTCTGTACCTTACGCCATCTTCAGTGTCTGTTTTCTCCTATTTCAGATTTTTCGATATTTTTGTTATCCTTCTGACGGACAAAAGTAGACTTTCAATAGGGAAAAAGACTTCATTGAGGTACCAAATTAAAGTTTAAACATGTGGCTATGTTGTAAACTAAAATATCATTGTTTTCAATAGATTACATTGTTTCCCAAAAATGTACACGTATACATTTTTTTCTAAAGTGCTTATATAATGTGGCATATCTTTCGAATGGTTCAAGATAAATAAATACTTTTAGCATGTAACATTCTCCATATGTAGGGGATCATTTTGGCGAAAGAAGTTTTGCCCTAGATCAATTTCTAATGGAGTTAGGTCAGTTCAAAATTGTATTAATTTTCTTAAAAGAAATTCTTTGGGTCCCAACGTTCGATTTGAAAGTCTGAATTATATAAATTGATTAGTTTACTCCCAAGAATCATGTCCCCAAAGTTTGAAAGGCATTAAGAAAAAAATGTGGATTTTTATCCTAAGAGTCGATGTATAGCTTACCTTAAACCGCTCCAGCTGCTCAAATACTAATCTTGGAAACAAAACATCAGTTATCAGGAGATTTATAGCAACCAATCTCATTTTTATGTTTCCATTATAAATCACGGATAAGCAACACACATACAGCTTTCAAAATTACTCTCCATAGAATTATCTCTTAAGCGAATAGTATCGATTCCAATATGTTACGCTCTTCCGTCACTGTAGTTTCAGAAATGAAGCTAGAACTTTTAACATAAGAAAAATCACTTTGAGAGCCTGAAATATCATATTAATCGCTATGCTACACAATTAAACTAGCAGAGCGATCAGAGGGAATTTGGTATGACATCTGAAGGAATTAACGCTGCACTCATATCTGAAATATGTGGACCAATGCAAGTTATCGAAACGTTAGAAGAAAATTCGTATAAAATTATGTATTTTTAACTTATAATGTATAATTATTTACGCAGTTCTCCGGGCGGTTAGACAATTAATTTTTTTCATTCTGGGTTTGAATGCCGACGGTATCAACTCACTTTATGAAGTTTGTGGTAAACAAAATGATTTATGACATGTATGGTATTTTGAATCGTAAATATTGTTTAACAGAGGTGCATCTATGTAAGTAAAGTACAACTTAACGGACTACACAACTGTTTCATTTAACATCTCACTCACCGTTTTTTTTTTTTTTTGGCATTCATTAAATAGTGACAGCTCTTTATGTAATGAATGAAGGACTGTGGCAGGAATCGTTTCCTCAGACTTTATGTGGCTTCACACTCCGATAAAACATGATGTGAGGACATATTCTCGTCCTATTCACTATAATGCTTTTCACGCAACTTAGCTCATACATCTCATCTTCTTCACGGCTACAATATTTTATCTGGACATATGTAATATTTAACTTACCATAACTAACATCGACTGAGTATTACTACGTTACTACAACGCAAATGGCTCGTGTTTTTTAGTAGGTTGTTTTACGACGCTGTATCAACATCTCAGGTTATTTAGCGTCTGAATAAGATGAAGGTGATAATGCCGGTGAAATGAGTCCGATGTCCAGCACCGATAGTTATCCAGCATTTGCTAATATTAAGTTGAGAGAAAACCCCGGAAAAAAACCTCAACCAGGTAACTAGCCCCAACCGAGATTCGAACCGAACCACCTGGTTTCGCGGCCAAACGTGCTAATCGTGGACGTGTTGTTCTGGGCAGCTAAGAAACTGCTATTAGCACTTCTGACTTAGTAGACCTACTACTATTATTATTATTATTATTATTATTATTATTATTATTATTATTACTACTACTACTGTTATTGTCATTAATAGTAATACAAGTACAACTAATAGTGCCATCAGCGCTGGAATTACTAGTATCAGTATTACTATTAGAAGTGCTACTCATTAGGCCTACTATTCTGCTAAAACACTAATTCTCTACAACTTTTAGTAGCAAATAAATCTATCATCTCAATTCAAGGTTTGAATAAATAAGAAAGTAGAATTAGTTCAAAAAATGTTTACAAAGAAGAATGAAACTGATGGGATGTTAATTTTTGCAGGTTTCCTTACGTTTTCTAGTTTCGTACATCATAACTATTTTTGTATGCTTCCATGTGAGCGAAATACGTAAATCTTAACATAGCATTAAATATTTGGGTCAGAAAGACTGATATTTTCCTGGGCATTGCTTTTATGAATGGTTGAACAATATATTAAGGTATGCCTCGGGCCTTTTTCTGAAAGCGCTCTCATTACATTTCTCGGCTCTGATGTAAAATAATAAATAAATTGTGAAAGTTGAAGAGGTTATGTTATTTTTAATTACTTTTTCAATAAAGTGTGCATTATTGTTCGGACTAACAGGAAATTACCTTTTACAATTTCACTAAAAATATTATTTTGCCTTGTCATTTTTTGAAGTATACCTAGTATTATTTATTTCCAATGATGGAATTTTGTCATTTGTTTTCATTAAATATTATTTCGTCTCGTTTCAAAGGGTACTTACTGTGTGTTGTAACAAGATTGTGTAGTTGATTACGAGTTGCTTCATTGTTCAATTGTTTTAGTGCAGTTTTAAGATCAACAGTTCTTTGTAAACCGTTTTATGAGTAGGATATCTCATGTTTTCCCTGAGTCTGCGACATTTCTTCTTTTTTTGGTGTAGCTGTTCAATATGGAGCGAAAATGAAGCTATTGGATAGTGATTTGACTGTTAGCTCTTGTTTACTTGATTGATGTGCTGCATACTGTATCTTTCCGATCAGCAAGCACACCCCTATATCAGTATTACGGGGAGTTTTTAATGGGATTTTTACTCTAGTGTTGTCAACCAGACTTGACTGTAATGTTGCCAATCAAAAGGATATCTAATTAAAGTTGTGTGATTGAAGCTGTATATAGTGTTTGAATTAAAAATCACTACTACTGGATAGTGATCAAACTAAGTTCGTATATTTCAGAGGGAAGTGGATTTCCTTTGCAAATTAATATTTAACATTTTATTCCTCTGACTTAAGCAGAAATGGAGCAGCGCTTTACTTGTCGTGGATGTAGTGATATGGGTTTCTTTCACACAAAAATTTAACATTTTATTCTTCTAATTTAAGTAGATATAAAGAAACACTTCTTAGTCGGTATAACACTGGCGTTGTATGCTCGAGATGTGTTTAAATGCGACACGCTCATGTCAGTAGATTTACTGGCATGTAAAAGAATTCCTGCGGGAAAAAATTCTGGCACACCGGCGACGCTGATATAACCTCTGCAATTGTGAGCGTCGTTAAATACACCATAATTAAAAAAAATAAAGAAGCACTTGAAGTGTCTTGGAGATCATTTGAGACAATGCCCACAACGAAAATGTCCATTAAGCGTCCAACATTTGAGTCGCCTAGAATCAAACTGCACATTATCCAAATTATGAAATATGGGATTAATGTGTTTTAGTGCAGAATTTTGCAGTGAATGTAATAAACTGCTGGTTTGGAGTCAAACTGGAATTTATCTCTGTCTTAACTTCAGTAGTAAAATCACCATTTGGAGTCTAACTGTACTAGTTCTTCATCTTTTCTGACAAATAAGATTTTTGGAGAAAGTGCAATTTAATTCTAGACAAATCATTTGATAATGTCCACATGTAAAAAAGTCTTCTCTTATAATTTAGTTCGGTTTCTTTTGTATAGAATTTTGACATTGTATTCCGTTGATTTAAGCAGAAGTTGTGAAAGACTTGACGTGTCATGGAAACAGTCTTCTTGTCTTATTATTTTATTCGAATTTCTTTTGCAAGAAAATGTAATATTGTACTATTCTGATTTAACCAGAAGTAGAGAAGCGCTTGACGTGTCATGCAAGTAGTGTTCTTTTATTGTTTTATTTGGTGTTTTCCAAAAATTTAGCTTTTTTTTCCTCTGATATACGCCAAGTTGAGAAGCTCTTGACGTGTCTTTGAAATAGTCTCGTTTTCTTATTATTATTTGTGTTTCTTTTGTAATATATATATATATTTCTGTGATTTAAGCAGAAGTTTAGATGTACTATATGTGTCGTGGAAATAGTATACTTCTTTTACCGTTTATTGCTTTTTTTTCCTTGTTTGTAATAAATAAAATTCCAGCCATCGCTTGAGAATTTTTTTATTTATCCCTTCTATTGTTCCTTGCGAATTTTACAATTTCCTTGCCTCCTATCCTGTTGATATTTTCATTTCTTTCGTTCTTTCAACTGGTTATCCAATTCCCAATTAGATGAATTTGACACTTCTCTAATATCGTAATTTCTTATGCGATTAAATATTTTCTCTTACTATTTTCCTCAGGATATAACATTTCAGTTGCCTCAATCATCTGTCTTCTTCTTCCTATATTTGTTTTTGTTGCATGGTGGTTATTTAGGCCACAGCAAACTTTTTTGAAAATTCGAATACAATTGTGTGCCAGTTTCGGATCACAGTTTCTTACTTTGAAAGAGAATACCCTATACCAGTAATCATATAACTTATAGTGAATTTGAGTTTTTTACTACAATGAAGTGATTTTGCTATGTTTAAATAATTAACGTAGGATTTTGAAATATTTTCGGAACGAAAGATATCTGTAAGATATTGTGATTACACATAATTTATTTGACACAAAGTCGAGAAAAATAGCAGTTTCATTAGTACTGTAGTTGGTTGTTTGAAATATTCAGAAACTATGTTATGACCAGGCAGTGCATTTGTGTTCCCAAACGTACAGCGGATCGAGTAGTTTCATCTGTACATTTATTACGTCACGTGGATTCATAAGCAGGGTAGAATTGCAAAAAGTTATGCATAGAGTATGAATCATAGTAGGCCTACAATACAGACGCTCCATCGTCAATTATGTTTTTGTAAAACACCAAGTTACGACTACATTGTGATCTGATTCTAATACTGCGTAAGTTCAATTTTCATTCATACTTTTGTGTTAATATTATTTTAATTTATTAATCTTTGTTATATTGTGTTTAATTTTGATCTATATTTTTTAAATAATTTTCTAAGTGGGCTTGTTTCTGAACACAAGTTTGTCCTATTGCAATGTCGCTAGAGCCTAAATTAATTTAACTTAATTTGTAAAATATACAATATTTATTTCTTCTTCATTTTCTTTCTTTCAAAAGAATGCCTCCAGCAAGATCTACCTCACAGTTGGTTATATACGAATTTCGGAAGGACTATTTCGACATAAGAAATGGAAACATACTGTGATTTATGTGAAATGATGATCTGTGTTGTGATGTAATGTATTATACATATGCCCCTGTAATGTCATGTGACGTAGAAAGAACATTCTCTCAGTTTAAACAAATTTTATATGAAGTTCGTAAAGGATTTGCATTTCATAACCTCAGAATGTACGTTTTCGTTCACTGCAACGCGTATAGGTTATAATAAGTGAATTATTTGTATATATTGTGTAAAATATAAATATTGTTAATTTGTATATTGAATTTTGTTATTATAATCGTGTCCCTGTAACGTCATGTAATGTAGGAAGAATATTTTCTTAGCTTAAATAAATTTTTTACTGACATTTATGGCCAAAGATATGAATTTCATAATCTCACAATATATATGTTCTGTTCACCGTAACAGAATTGATCTTGGTACATGAATTAATTGCGTATATTGTATATAGAGTATATGCAATTAATGTGTATCATGTTTACTATCATGTTGTTTAATATATATTCTATATGCTAGTTCAGTATTATTATCTAATTATATTTTCTGTCATATGTAGCACTAATGGCGGCCAGGTAGCTCAGTTGGTAGAACAATTTTCTACAGACTGGAAGGTCCGGGGTTCGATTCCAGATGGTGATAGGATTTTTTCTCGTTGCCAAACTTCAAGAACGGCCCCGAGGTTCACTCAGCCTCCTATAAAATTGTGTACCGGGTCTTTCCCGGGGGTAAAAGGCGGTCAGAGCGTGGTCCCGACCACACCACCTCATTCTAGTGCCGAGGTCATGGAAAGCATGGGGCTCTACCTCCATGCCCCCCCAAGTTCCTTCATGGTATGTTACGGGGATACCTTTACCTTACCTTTTATATAACACTAATATTTTGTAGAGCGCTAGTTTCGAAGATTTAGTGCATTTATGTGGTTAAAAAGTATCTGCACACACCATTTCAATTTAGTAGTAATCCCACTTACAGTTGTCACGATCCATTATTATTAGGTACTGAACTATACTTTTCGTAGCGTCCTGACGTAAATATATATATTATTATAATGTACCGAAGTACAGAATTTTTCTCCGTTCCATTACTCTTTCATCGTCATGACGTAAGCATTTAGCGTCACAGATTGAACTCTGAAAGGCCAGGATGCATTAATCGATAACTTCTTTAACTTGTTTGGGAACGAAAATGCGCTCCCTGGTTATGACATTTACATGGAACAGATTTTTCAGATTGCTATCATTCATTGTATGTTTTTCTTCACCTGACATAATTAAGAACATTAAATCCAGACGTTTGAGATGGGCAAGGCATGTAGCACGTATGGGTGAATTCAGAAATGCATATAGAATGTTAGTTGGGAAGCCAGAGGGAAAAAGACCTCTGGGGAGGCCGAAACGTATATGGGAGAATAATATTAAAATGGATTTGAGGGAGCTGGGATATGGTTGTAGAGACTGGATTAATCTTGCTCAGGATATGTGCCTATGGCGGATTTACATGAGGACGGCAATGAACCTCAGGGTTCTTTAAAAGCCATAAGTAAGTAAATAATAATAATAATACACTCAGGGACAAAAAAACGGACACTTCTATATTTGCTAGTATTTTGTTGCCAATTATTTCAAAATGAAACAAAACCCATTTAAACAAAATAATGTTTCATTTAGCACCTTATACGCCAACATTTGAAAAAAAAATCTCTGATGAGAAAATTGACAAAAAATTACAAAGGGCGTATAACTATGGCATCGTTTGGTCAAACTGTTTTTTTCATTTTATGGTGTCTTAAACATTAAAAACTCTTTTTAGTAACGGGTATTACCCCCTCTGGCTTGAATAACTGCATCCATACGTCTTGGCATGCTCTCAATTTGGTTAGCAATGTCTTCTTGAGGAATAAGTTCCCATTCTTCGCCAAGTGCTCGCCTCAACTCTTGTAACGATTCTGGTCTCGGTCGTCTATTCTTAACACGCCGTCCCAGCATGTCCCACACGTGTTCAATTGGGTTCATGTCTGAACTCCTTGCTGGCCATGGAAGAACATGGATTCCCACTTCTTGGAGATAATCTCCGACCGCATGGGCAATATGCGGCCGTGCATTATCATGCATTAAAACAAAATTATCGCCTGCAAATTGGCCAAAATGGCACAACATGATCAGCCAAACATTCATTTATATACCTATCAGCTGTTAGTCTTCCATTTTCAACAAAACCCAACTCTGTACGAGCATCCGTACACACTCCTGCCCAAACCATCACTCCACCACCTCCATACGTCACATTTTCGGAAATGCAACACTGTGAAAATCGTTCTCCCCTCCTTCTCCAAACTCTTTCACGTCCATCAGGTGAGCACAGATTGAAACGGGACTCATCGGTGAACAGAACACAGCTCACTGTCCATTTCTCCAATCCT
This sequence comes from Periplaneta americana, assembly GCF_040183065.1. Classification (NCBI taxonomy): domain Eukaryota; kingdom Metazoa; phylum Arthropoda; class Insecta; order Blattodea; family Blattidae; genus Periplaneta; species Periplaneta americana. The sequence goes on along the minus strand of NC_091125.1, from coordinate 11,401,026 downwards.
TGTGATCATTTGCAAAACGCAGTCGTTCAACTCGATGCATCCTGAGAAGTCTGGGACCAGTTGCAGGTCTACTTGATATCAGTCCACTTGCTTTCAACCTTCTTCTAACTGTTTTGGCCGAAATTGGGCGTCCATGCATGTTAACAAATTGCTGGGCTACACTAGTAGCTGGCAGGTTGCGCTCCCTAAGAGCTCTCAACACCATATACCTGTCTTTTGGATTTGTAGCTCTTGGACGACCCGAACCTGGTCTTCTGGTATATTCTAGGGTCTCTCTATACCGTTTTATGGCATCATGGGTTGTGCTTCTAGCCATATTCATAACATTTGCAATGTAACGTACACTGCGTCCATCATTGTAAAGGGCTACAGCTCGAGCCACATCTTCAGGTCGCATCTTGTTTTAAGACAAATGTTACAACCCCACTTAAACTCAGAAAATGTAAAAATAAAGAAATAACGAATGATAACGATAATGAAGCACAAAATGGTTGAGACAAAATTGTTATAGCTGAGACTCCGAAAGCAAAATTGGAATATTTGGTTGTAATGGCTTGCTTATAAAACAAAAAACAATCAACAATGTATACAAGTCTCCATAACAACAGATGGCTACCGTAATATTGTATGAGAAGATAATGTTTTGCAAAATACCAGCAAATATTAAAGTGTCCGGGTTTTTTTGTCCCTGAGTGTAATAATAATAATAATAATAATAATAATAATAATAATAATAATAATAATAATCTTCCTAACAGATAATACATAGGTGACCAAATTATTAGTCTAAAACGTTTCTTTTTTAAACAAAGACCTAACACAATAATAATTCGTCATATCATCTATCAGTATAATTCCAGAGTCTATGTTGTTGTAAATTGATTGTTTACATTTTGTGGTATATTTTTCCAACGGTTGGATATAATTTATTTGGTTGTGAATACAATGCGTGCAGTTCTGCGTTGTGTAACTTTCTCCAGTGTCCTCTAACCTCATCCCTCTTAGCCCCAAATATTTTTCTAAGCACCTTATTCTCAAACACCCTTAACCTTTGTTTCTCTCTCTCAAAGTGAGAGTCCAAGTTTTATAACTATGAAGAACAGTCGATAATAAAACTGCTTTATAAATTCAAACTTTCAACTTTTTTGAGCGCAGGCTGGATGATAAAAAGTTTCTCAACCGAATAATAATAGGAATTTCCCATATTTATTCTGCGTTTAATTTCCTCCCGGGTGTCATTTATATTTGTTGCTGTTGCTCCAAAATATTTGAATTTTTCCACTTCTTCAAAGATAAATTTCTTATTTTTATATTTCCATTTCGTACAATATTCTAGACAAGAGACATAATCATATACTTTTTCTCTTCGGGATTTACTTCCAAACCTATCTCTTTACTTGCTTCAAGTAAAATTCCCGTGTTTTCCCTAATCGTTTGTGAATTTTCTCCTAACATATTCACGTTATCTGCACAGAGAAGCAGCTGATATAACCCGTTCAATTCCAAACCTCTCTGTTATCCTGGACTTTCCTAATGGCATACCCTAGACTCTAGAGTAAAGTTAAAAAGGAAAGGTGATAGAGCATCTCCTTGCTTTAGCCCGCAGTGAATTGTAAAAACATCCGACAGAAACTGACCTATACGGACTCTGCTGTACGTTTCATTGAAACACTTTTTCTTATTATTATTATTATTATTATTATTATTATTATTATTATCGCTCTACCTCCATGTCCCCTAAGTGCCTTCATGGCATGTTACGGGGATACCTTTACCTTTTATTATTATTATTATTATTATTATTATTATTATTATTATATTGCTACGTATTTGTATTCCTATATTCAACATAGACAGCAAATCAAAAGGGCTTTTAATTTCAAAATCACTTTTAGCAGAGCCAATAGTTTTAATTATTCGTCATAACTAGACCACCACTTGCTCTTTCTGAAAGATCTTTCAGCGTTAACTTATTCTTCCATAGACCTATGACAATTCTAACTGACTACTCTTGAGGGAATTTCTGGAATTCGTTACAACAAGTAGAATATCTACGTAAGGCAAATGAAAAAGGAAATACAAATAAAAAATTAATTTCCTTAATTCTTTTTCGCTTGGAGTGTAGGCTACTATAAGCAGTAACATGAGCAGCAGCCAGAAAGTCAAAAGAAGACTAGCAATGGCCAAAGAAGCTTTTAATAGAAAAAGGAGCATCATCTGCGGACCTATGGAAAAATAACTAAGGAAGAGATTAGTGAAGTGCTTTGTATCGAGTGTGGCACTGTATGGGGCAGAAACATAGACATTACGACGAAATGAAAAGAAACGAATAGAAGCATTTGAAATGTGTAAATGGAGAAGAATGGAACGTGTGAAGTGGACAGACAGAATAAGAAATGAAGTTGTTTGGAAAGAGTGAGTGAAGAAAGAATGATGCTGAAACTGATCAGAAAGAGGAAAAAACATTGGTTGGGTCACTGGCTGAGAAGAAACTGCCAACTGAAGGATGCACTTGAAGGAATGGTGAACGAGATAAGAGTTCGGGGCAGAAGGTGATATCAGATGATAGACATTAAGTTTTATGGATCATATGAAGAGACAGAGAGGAAGACAGAAAATAGGGGAAAGATTGGGGAAAGCTGGGTTTGTAATGAAAGACCTGCCCTTGGGCAGAGCACTAAATAAATGAATGGTTGAATGTCTTTGTCAACGATTGTTTTATGTTTTTCTAATTGATGTAGCTACTATAATACATGACTGACCATTAATGCGAAGATGTCTACTAGGAGCAAAGTTTCAGCGGTCGGGTTTGAACGAAGACTTCAAAGGTTGCCTGTTAATTAATTCCCTCCCTTCATTCTTTATGATGTATCTGTTTTGTATCCTTGAAAAAGTTGCATGAAGTCATGAGGTATTTTATTTATAAGACAGCGTGTTTTCCTGTTGCATACTGTTTTCATAATACGAAGTCACTCTGTTGCGTTAAAGCCGTCTCGTTGAGGCTTATATTCAATGTGTCATAAAGACCATATTTACGTCTGAAAAGCACTCATTACGAACAATTTGTCCGTCTGTTTCAGCTTCAGTCATATCGCGAATGACAGACTGCCGTAACATCCGGGCTGAGTAGAATAGACTTCGGGAGATGTCATAGGGGTCTACTAGTGGTGCTAATCACAGTAACAAGAGAAAAGTTGGGAGGGGGTAAATCTGAAAATTCGTGCAATAGCACGTCTTAAATAGAGTTTCGGTATTGATGAAATATTTATGCGAGCTTCAAACATGTTGGCTAAAACTTTGAGAAGGAAAAAAGAAAGTCCAGGAAGAATGCAACAGACTAGTGCAGGCAAGGGAGAACAATGTATTTCTAAAATCAGTCTAGAAGGTACAGTGCGTTCGTGTTACACTTGATCCGAAGAACGCGGGCGGGAGCAAGTCTGTAGAGCGTCAGGTAAAACGCAGCATTTTATATCCGTAATCTCCGGCGTATTGCACTCATTTAACTTTCATTAAGTGGACGGTGATTAGCAATAGTGATCCAAGGTCCAAAATCGCGAACTGAGATAAGTGATCAATTGTAAATCTTAACATAATAAAATCTGTGTAATTGCTATTTTTTTCAGAACTTGTGGAAAATTAAGTAGTAATGTACAGATGCCTCAAACTAGCAAGCTGTCCCGTTCGCCCAGGCGCACAGAGCACATCTCCCCTACCACTGTCCGCCTACTGCAGTGCCATGGATGAATATATAATGCTGCCACCTGCTGGGCGGAGGGGCGTTATTACATCTAGCAGCGCACCAAGTAGCGAAAAGAGTAACTAATTACTCCATGCATTTAGCAGCACACCTGGTGACGAAAATGTTAAACTGTGCAGAAAGTATTTCCTCCCTACCTTCATCGATATTCAAAGCTAACCCAATTTAAAATGAAACATTTACATTTTTATTCGTCACAGATCTTCGACTGAAAATTCTTACCGGAGCCAACAGGAAGATAAAAGAGACGATCCATTTTACACTACCCAATTAAAATACTGTATAACCAGACAAGCACAAAAAATAAAGCAAAATGTTAGATAATTGGGATTGTATTCTTTGGGTATTTATTGTACAGTGCAATGGAAAAGTCTGCAAGAACTACTTAGATAGTTCAATTTATTATATTACTATTACTTTACAATACATTCAACAACACTATTTTTACAACGTCCATAAACATCACTGTTTAACGTACACTGCTTATACACACACGTAGTATCACTTTATGTTCACTTATTATAGCAAGTTTCTGTCTGCTATCTTGTCTCCTCGAGCAATATCTCGAACGGATAAATAGAGAACTCTGGGTAATGTACCCAACACGTAGTTCTAATGTTCACTTCCTACGATGTTGGGCGCTGATCATCTTATTTGAGCCCCCTGCCGCCAGATGGTGCTGACCGCAGTTTCGCATCCTATTATACTGTTTATTTATCCATGGCAGTGCACTGTGGACTAGAACGGTACAGCTCAGTTCTAATAAGAGTTGCGAAGGCTGTATTCTATGTAAAGACGTGTCTATGTGTGGCTGTCTTTTGCGACAGAAGTATTTATTCTATTATGATGAGTAGTACATTATCGGGCAAAGTTCTCCAGAGTCAAACTCACAAGGTAATTCATAATGTGATGGAATTCATGCAAAAAAAAAAAAAAAAGCGAGGCAGGAATATTTCTCATGGATGTTAAGAAGATGCAGGAAAGAGTAGAGGCATCAATAGGAGTTTCTAAAATGACATTAACTAGGATTGTTGCAAACAATACTGCATTCAAAATGGATGACATCATAGCACTAACAAGGAATAAAATTAATGAAATCACGGAAGAGTCTTGGAAGAAGTGTGAAAAATTCATGAGATATGAAGAGAAGTATGCGAAGCAGATTTCTCTAATAGAAGAACGTGAACAGTTATAGTAGTCTAGTCAAGAAGAAGAAGAAGAAGAAGAAGAAAAAGAAGTCAGCAGCGATTCAGATAGAGATTTATCGGGAGTAAAGGAGATCCCTTTGGAATGACTAAATAGAAACTCAATTGTGTCTTCCTTTTATTGTTTTGTTCATATCGTACAGATAAATAAGTGATATGGTTTTTATTAGCCACCAGAGTGGCTCAGTCGGTTAAGGCGCTTGCCTGCCGGTCTGAAGTTGCGCTCGGACGCGGGTTCGGTCTCTGCTTGGGCTGATTACCTGGTTGTGTTTTTTCCGAGGTTTTCCAACTGTAAGTTGAATGCCAGGTAATCTATGGCGAATCCTCGGCCTGATCTCGCCAAGTATCATCTCGATATCACCAATCTCATCGACGCTAAATAACCTAGTAGTTGATACAGCGTCGTTAAATAACCAACTAAAAAGAAAAATTTTCTTTATTTATAGTGCAAAATTGAAGTTTAATGACAACGCTATAATCTACAATTTGGGCACATATAACTAGAATAATGATGGAGCATTTAGGACAATCAAATACTCGTATTATACTAATGAATATGCTTTTGCAATTAGAAAATAAATCATTAAAACCATAACATTAAACAAATAATGTGTATTAAAATACTGCTCAATATATTATAGCGAGGATCCATCTTGAATACGAATACATTGTCAAGAGGTCAACTTTTGAGATAACATGACTATACATGAGTATCGGAGCGTAGGTGGGCTCCTTCGTTAGCTGTACTACCTCCCCTCTCCAGGCAGCTTCCTAGTATGAGTTATCTGTACACTTTACTAGGCACATGTCAGTTCTCACAAATATGTTTGTGTCTAAAACTTACCCATTTCACTTTACGTGATTCTGGTTCCGCATACTGCGGATAAATGGCAGGACTGTACTCAAATTGCACACCACTTGCGCGTGCCTCGTTATGTATGATATGTATCTTTGAAGGGTTATGTCGTGTACTAGGGTGAGTGTATGTCAAGTGTTCGTGTAAGCGGAGTATAGGGAATGAGTGAGGATGATTATGAAGATGAGGAAGGGAGAAGGAAAAACCCAGTGCCAGCATGTAGTCTACTCCTGTCGAACAGCACCAAGGGAGCCATCAGTCTTAATGTCCCCAACCGACGGACGAATCACTATCAACAGTGACGTATGCCTCCCCTTCATATGCACTGCGGAGAGATTTGGGATTTAACACAGGCATATTGTTCCACAATTTAATGATCAGAAGTTGTGCATCGCCATCTCTCCTAGTCCCAGGGTAGAATTTTTACAAGGAATCGAACCCGGGCCGGCTAGTCTGCAGGCAGACAAGCTACCACAGAGCTAACTCGGCGGACGTTCTCACAAATATTCAAGCTTTATGCTATGGTTTGTTAAAACTCGCTCTTGGATTATTACCACTTAATTATAAAACTATTATTCTGAGCTTAGCAACAATAAATCATCCACTATATTTTGAACATTTTTATACAGATAGTACGATTATAACAAACACGTATGTAACATGATCAATTTTTTTTAAACTGGTTAGTTTTTTGGTCACATATGTCTTCTTCGCTTTTACTTTTTAGGGGTTTCAAAACAACGAATTTAGTCAAATGATCTTGATAAACCATTATAAATCTAAAGACAATCCAGCTATATGATTGCATATCAGTCAGATTGACCTGCGCGAATGCAGAATAGATTTGGTTACTATCCTTTTTTTTTTTTTTTTCTTCAAATTACATGATTTCTTCTGGCAGTGCACACGAAAACGTAAGTAAACCATGATGCTTTCCTTGGTGATGTTGCATTACTATTTCTTCAGTTCTGACACCATTTTGTTTCCTCCTTCATGGACTATTGACGACTGTGTTTATGAAAAATATCAAACAATTCATTTATTAAATAACAAAGTACATTGTCAGTGGTGATTTCCACAGGTCTTATAAATCTCTCTCTTCCATTGATTATTGTAACTTCAAATTTCAGTACCCTTCTATAATCCTTTATTGTTTTGTTTGCTCCAGAAGTTTCCAAAGTTCCCTTATATTGATTTACAAGCTTCATTTGTTCATTATAGTCATCCTGAGTCAGATAGGCTTTGTTATCTGTCCGTTTACTTTGTAGTATGGTGAACAGAGCTTAGTCATATTTCCTACGCATATCACTTTCTCTATTACTCATTATTTCTATTACTGTCACTCTGTAGACACAGTACAATATAACCACCTTGTACACACAGCACAATATAATCAGCACGTAGAGAGTACAATATAATCACCTTGTAGACACAGTACAATATAATTACCTTGTAGACACAGTACAATATAATTACCTTGTAGACACAGCACAATACAATCACCTTGTAGACACAGTACAATATAATCACCTTGTAGACACAGTCTAATATAATCACCTTATAGACACAGTACAATATAATCACTTTGTAGACACAGTACAATATAATCACCTTGTAGACACAGCACAATATAATCACCTTGTAGACACAGTCTAATATAATCACCTTGTACACACACTACAATATAATCACTTTGTAGACACAGTATAATATAATCACCTTGTAGATACAATACAATATAATCACCTTGTGGACATAGTATAATATAATTACCTAGTAGTTACAGTACAATATAATCACCTTGTAGACACAGTAATTACAATATAATCACTTTGTAGGCACAGCACAATATGATCACCCTGTAGACACAACACAATATGATCACCTTGTAGACACAGTACAATTTAATTACCTTGTAGACACAGCACAATATGATCACCTTGTAGACACAAACCTATATGATCACCTTCTAGACACAGCACAATATGATCACAGTACAATATAGCCTAATCACCTTGTAGGCATAGCACAATATGATCACCTTGTAGACACAGTACAATATGATCACCTTGTAGACACAGCACAATATGATCACCTTGTAGACAGATAACAATATGACCACCTTTCAGACACAGTACAATATGATCACCTTGTAGACACAGTACAATATAATCACCTTGTAGGCATAGCACAATATGATTACCTTGTAGACACAGTACAATATAATCACCTTGTAGACGCAATATAATATAATAGACACAGCAAAATATGATCACCTTGTAGACACAGCACAATATGATCACCTTGTAGATAGAGCACAATATGACCACCTTGTAGACACAGTAAAATATAATTACCTTGTAGAAGTACAATATAATCACCTTGTATGCACAGTACAATATAATCACTGTAGCCCGGATTTCTAGGCACAATCGAACAGTAAAATAAGCAAGCAAATAAGCACGAAACATAGTGAAAATAAGCACCAAAATAAGCAAAAAAGGATACATCGAAGGAGTAAAATAAGCACAAATATGGTGAAAATAAGCACCAAAATAAGCAAAATCGAATACATGGAAACCGAACTCTTTCTGGCCACAAGAAAAGTAACGAGTTGTTGAAAAATTTTGCAACAGTGGAATGATTTACTCGGTCAAGTATTTCTATATTAAGAGGAAATGATCTGTTTCCTGCTTTCATGGCACCAACTACAGCACTACATACGCACTGTCGCGATGCATCTGTGGTTTCAGCAATAGAAATACATATGTTTTTTTCCTTCAGTTTAACCCGAATATTACAAATTATTTCTTGAAAACACTGTGGCATATAGTTTTTGCGCAATGTGGATTCGTCCGGCACCCTTTTGTTTGTGTATTTTTCTAAAAATACCCGAAGCTGCATATTATTCAATTTTCATAACGGAATGTCGGAACCAGCTAATCCTAAACACAAGTCTTTGAAAAATATATTATTAGAACTCGATTTTTCACCCACATTGCTTTTAATCAGTTCTGGTTTAACTTAAATTTAATCTTAAACCTCTCCTTGTGCCGTGTTTTATTAATATGCTGCACAATTTCATATTTTTTCTTCTCAGAAACTCTCTTTTCACACATCAAACAAAATAAAGCACTGCTGTCCTCACTGAAAATATTACTTCTAAACTCATTTACTCATTTGCGTAAGAATGCTGATCGAGAGTTTTTGTGGGTAGCATTCCTTAACTACAACAGCGAGCAATCGCACACACCTTATTGAACCAACGCGTGTTGCACAACTTGCACGCTGCAGCTTGAAATTCGGGGATTCGCCATCCATGCACATGACATTATAACGCGATAAGTGCGATAACCAATTGACCTGCCTAGTTGCAGAAGCTGGGGGGGAAATCCCAAAGTTCTGTCCTACTTAGAACTACGCAGTATTATTTCATAACATCCTGGGTCATATCCTAGCATTGTTTTCTTACGCATTCGACTGTTTAAATTTTTATTAGCCAAATAAAAAACCGGGAATCAGTGATAAATGAGTGAAATATGCACTTTTAAAATTACAGTTTTGGGTAAAATATGCTGTTTTGATTAAGAATCCTAAAATAAGTAAGAAAAAACGTTTTCCTACGAGATAAGCATTTATAAGCACCAACAAACAAAGTTAAAACTGCTTATCTAGGTGTGTCTTACGAAGTATAACCTTCCTGCTGACCTTTAAAAGCGTGGAAAAGAATATGCATTTTGCTTAGAAATCCGGGCTTTAATAATCACCTTGTGGACACAATACAGTATAATTACCTTATAGACACTGTACAATATAATCACCTTGTAGACACAGTACAGTATAATCATCTTGTAGACACAGTACAATATAATCACCTTGTAGACACAGTACTATATAATCACCTTGTAGACACAGTACGATATAATCACCTTGTAGACAAAATACAATATAATCACCTTGTAGACACAGTACAATATAATCACCTTGTAGACACAGCACAATATAATCAACTTGTTGACACAGCAGAATATAATTACCTTGTAGAAACAGCACAATATAATCACCTTGCAGACACAGCACAATATAACTACTTTGAGGACAGAGTACAATATAATTACCTTGTAGACATGGTACAATATAATTACTTTGTAGACACAGCACAATACAATCACCTTGTAGACACAGTACAATATAATCACCTTGTAGACACAGTACAAAATAATTACCTTGTAGACACAATAATTAGTTCTAATTCTGGATCAGTTTTTATAACATTTTTATTTGATTCAATGTCCTTAATATTTATAGGTTTTGTTTTTTCACCTTGTAGACACAGTACAATATAATCACCTTGTAGACACAGTACAATATAATCACCTTAACAAATGAACTAAGAGCTCTATAGACAAAAATATTTGGAACACGTGCTTGTAGGTTTATACAGAAAATATTACCAATGAATGTTACAATATCTGCATTGTCGCTGCTTTCTTCGATATTATTAGTGAATGTTACTTTTGTATTGTCGTCGCTTTGCTTACTTGCTGCCAACCGCTGCACTATTATTGAGTTCAACTAATGAAAGAAAAAGTATTCGTTACAATATTGGCCAAGGAGGTTTGGGAAATGACGAATTTTCCCGGATAATGTCCTGATGGTCACCTATACTGTTAGATCCGCATAATCCAAACAGTCGAATTGTTTGGTTTAGTTTAGACAATCACAACGGGCCCAACAGATCACGCCTTGGGCAGTATTACATAGATGATTGAACAAATAAGTAATTCAGAAACCTTGGAGATTGTCTCAGTACGCGGTTGAAAACGGAAAATTCTTTTTTTTTTAATCAGTTACTCAATGGCGTTGATCGTTTGCAAGTTTATCTAACAGGCATGGAATTTATGAAAAAGAGATAAGTCCGAATACTCACCATGAAATTACCTGATATTTGCTTTATAGTTGAGGAAAACCTCGAAAATATCAAGCAAGTATAAGCCAAAGCGGCATTGGAACTCAAGTCCAAGCGCGACAGCCAAACGCGCTAACACTTCAGCTAAGCTGGTTGCCCCAAATTCGTCTTCTTTCATCTTAAGCTTTGGAAACGCAGTATTAACTGAAGTTGAAGATATATTTTTGTTCTGAACTAAATTCTCTTTTAAAATTATTAGCCTACATAACCTAAGTGTGTTAAGATGTTATGTTTTATTTAACGACGCTCGCAACTGCAGAGGTTATATCAGCGTCTCCGGATGTGCCGGAATTTTGTCCCGCAGGAGTTCTTTTACATGCCAGTAAATCTACTGACATGAGCCTGTCGCATTTAAGCACACTTAAATGCCATCGACCTGGCCCGGGATCGAACCCGCAACCTTGGGCACAGAAGGCCAGCGCTATACTAACTAGCCAACCAGGTCGACAAGTGTGTTAAAATAGTGAGAGATTAACTAACAGTTTGAGGTGTTTTGAACACAAACACTGCATTAATTGTGTAGAATTAGTGATTAAGAAAACAATGGACTGAAATTCTGCTCTTAGTCTAGCAAACTTCTTTGCAATTCCAGAGTGGAACCTTGATGAGCTGTCACGTTGTTATTTATCTCTCATGCTTGCTATACTTATTTTATCTCATACATATTTGAAAAAAGTACGAACGAATATTTTACAATTCAGTTATCATATAATACGTGATCATATTTAATAATATAAATGTGCGTGATACGTAGGCCCAAATTATTTACGTCGTAAAATTCATTCATCATGTAGACTTGTAGAGCTTCTTGCCTCGAAGTAACCCTGACGAGCGGAAGCGTTCATGTTTATGGATAAAAGCGATTCAACAGTGGAAGAGCAAAGGTTCGATTCTTTCCAGACATGCGCACTATGGAGTAATACCTTATTGTGATTTTTCTTTTTTTTCTCTCAATTGATTATGATAATGGTAATGGAGAAATGATTTAGAGATTACTGGAATTGAAAGTAAAATGAGAAAGCATACTCAAAATTTTCTTTTATCATAAATACAAAAGGTTGGATAAAAAGTAATGGCAACACTTCGATAATTCTGACATGGCTTTATTCACAGGGGTACAACATTTACGTACCCTCAGTATAGTCGCCCCCCTTATTTATCACCTTTTGCCAAATGTTTGGAAGGCATCGTAAACCATCAGCTCTTCTATGTTTGTTGATTTTCCGTATTGACTACTCTATAGCACAGATAAGTTCATCTCTAGTATTGCACCGGGTCCCTCATAGTTGTTCTTTCACTTTGGCGAAGAGATCGCAATCGCATGGACTCATATCGGGTGAGTACGGTGGATGTTACAGAATCGCCTATTGCCAGCGGCGCAAGAGATCCTTGACAGCAGCAGTGGTGTGACTCCTTGCATTGTCATGAAGAATGATGGGGTTCTGTACCTCCAAGTGTCGTCCTTTTCTCCTGAGCGCTGGACGAAGGTGGTGGTCATCTGCTGTGCTTTTGGATTTGATCAGTTGGCTGTACGATAGGTACGTGAAACAGCGGTGTGACGACCGAAATATGATGCACCAGCTGAGTTTTCAGAGCGCGCAAGGACGTGCAGAAAAATATTATCGTGCTTGCTTATAATTAGCGACTTCCTCATACAGTTGTCCCCTGAGGCGTCTGAGTTGTCAAATCTTCAGCCTGTAACGCAGGTGGTCCGGGTTCGAGTCCCGGTCAGACCCGGGATTTTTAATTGAAAAATCCAAAGTGACACTTTTAGCGGACAAGGTCGAGTTGGAGTTTTCTCGTGGCTTCTCTTTCCCCTTATTACAACATTTCGGCATCATTTCATACTATTTCCCGAACGTCCGGCAGGCGACGCACAGAGAAGGCTGGAATAGGGAGGAATTGAGTGCCTTACTCGAAACCTGGATACGCAGCGAACCTTAGTGTAGTAGTCGGTGTGGGTTTGGGAATGCGTGTAGCTTGATAGTTAGATTAGATTAGATTAGATTTATTTATTTAACCTGGTAGAGATAAGGCCGTCAGGCCTTCTCTGCCCCTCTACCAGGGGATTACAACTATAACATGAACAATAAGATTACAATTAATATTAAATTTACAATTACAATTACAATTACAATAAAAATTAAAGTACGACAAGAATACCTGATTAATGAAAGCTAGACATTTTATCATAGAAGTTAAGAACAAAGAATATTTTTGTATTTACAAAATTACAAATTAAACCTACAATAACAAAATTCTATAGTGATGAAATTACCGGATATTGAGATATTTTGTGGTAGATTAAAAGAACTATTTACAAGAAACCATGTCTGAACGAGTCTCAATTACTGACCAAGTGCCTAGTAAGTTTGCGTTTGAATTGAATTTTATTTCGACAGTCCCTGATGCTAGCAGCGCTAGCGCAATGGATCATAAAAAGTCTCAATGCTGGGTCATAGTGCCACCTCTCGAAAATTCCATTCCATTCCATTCCTCATATAGTTAACATGGAGTGAATCTCCAAAACATTCGACTGAATACCTATCAATGACATATAAAGATGTAAATCTGAATATAAAAGTTGCAAAGAGGATAAAACTTATGAATTACTCAATATTAATTTTTTGCATAATTCGGAAAAAAATTATCAAAGATGGTTTATATATTAGTTCATGTTTTGCTTTGTAGCATATATGAAGCATAACGAAATACGTTGTCATCCTTGAATTGCGTTGAGAGGTACATTATTTGTTGCTCCAAAATTTGTTTGAAAACTGCGATTTCATATCTAAAATAATAGGTTAAAATATTTTGTCATTCCGACATTACCTACATTTTGTAACACAAAAATCGAATTAAACACAAAAAACACTGCTAGCAGATGAAAGATCCTTTTAAAATCCTATTGTCTAATAGTTTTTGTACTCAATAAAGTAATTACTCTTTAATTATCGAAACAAAATGTTATAATGCGAAAATTCTTATTATTTTTATCTAAGTAACATAAAGGGCTTAAATATGAGTAATTTACACATAATACCTAAGAGCCATCTTCACAATATAGTAAAAAGAAAACTTTATTTTAGTTATAGGTTCTGTATAATATGCTATGTAAATAATATATTTACAGTCTCAGGAAATATCTAGAGGCTATTTCTTAATATAATCAATTTTGTTTGTACAGAGTCTGCCAAAATACATGATCGGACATTTTATAATATGTGAGGCGGAAAGCGAAAAGGGACTTCTTGTCGAAAATTTAAGATATAGAGTTTATGTTATTTTCAAAGTCAGCATTAAATTCTGAAAATTTTGATACCAAATTTAGATTTCTGATTAATAAATTGAATGAGTTGTGGCAGTTTGAATATTTGTTACGGAAATGAGGTGTTTTGAGAAAACAAGTCTTAAAAGTTTACATTGTCACCATGAATATCATTATATATATTTAAAAACTTTTAAATCGATATGAGCTTGAACAGGACAAACTAAGCTATAAAAATCGACAAAATACCGAATTCGATATTTTCGACCCTAACCATCCATTTTGCTTGTACTGAAAATTTTACTTCTCCGACAAGCGGTCCCTTTTCACTTTCCGTCTCACATATTAGTTCATTAAATAATAAAGTACCATTCAATATTAATGAATGAAAATATGAAATAATAACTTGCATAGGCCAGTTGTCGAAATCTTGGTATGTTGACCATCACTTCCGCGTGCAGTTGGATGCACCGCTATGTGTGTCTGCTTGTCTGCCTCGGAAGTGATCGTGCTGAAGATACGGCGAATCTCTCTTTTTAATTCTTCAACAGAGTCCATCCGAATCCTCCCAAAGTTTTCCTTTAAGTAGGACAACAGCTAGTTGTCGCACGTCTCTAAGTCGGGACTTCTTGGAGGCCAATTGAGAAATCCACCTCGTTCGATGCATATGGGAAAGTTACTGTTCCACTATTCTCGAACTGGAGTCCAGTAATGCCCTGTACCTCCATCCTGTTGAATAACGACGGTACTAAGATCAACTTTGTCAAGTTCCGGAATCAGCCAGTGAGACAATATTTGGAGGTACGATTAGCCAGTCACAGATGTATCGAAGAAAAATTACCCGATGATAATTTCACTGGTAACTCTGGCACACATCATAACATTGGGGGGGAGGTTGTTGTTGAAGTTCTTCAAAGTAACGAGGGTTATGTCTGGCTCATGTATAAACATTACGAGAACGGGAGCTGAGAAACACCTCGCATTCATCTGTTATCATGGCGTTTACGACGAACCGCTGATATGGGAAAAGCAGCAAGTAAATTTTCACTGCGTCAAGTCGCACATCCGATATACATGGTAACGATGGTAACCTGCCTTTTTCATCCAACGGCGTATCGAAGTTCTTGGAATATGCATTTCCGCCGATCGCTTCCTTGTTTATTTCATCGGTGAACGAAGCAATGATTCATTCAGACGGCCCCTGTCGTCATACTCAATATATTATTTTTGAGGTCTTCCACTGCATTTTTTATCTAATATATAACCGGTTAAAAAAGACTTTCTCTCCAGTTTTTGTAGATTAACTTCACTTGGAGCTTGTTAATTAAAGCCATAAAAGAATTTCTCTTACTTCTTCGTATGTTTCGCCAATTCGTTATTTTTCATAAACCCATAGCCTACGTTAGCAATGAGACGTTCCCCAATCGTGTCTCTGCTTATGTCCGCCATTGCTTACGAAACAAAGACAATACGACTTATCACATCAATAAAAATCAGAAAATAAACATGCGCCGGAAAAAATCTGGCTCGTAATTACAACATCAAAATTGACTGAACTCTATCAGAAAAGACACAAACTATTACCACACAAAGTATTAAAGAGATAAAATATTCCTCTCAGCCTAGGAATAGCTTTTAGTTAGTTTTCGTTTACGACAAATATGCTATTACAAAATACTCTACGGTTGTGATATTTGGACCACTCTGTATATTTTGTTTTGGAAGGAAATTTTTTCCAAATAAATATAAATAAACAACATTGTTGTGCTGAAGAAATAAGTCGCAGCTATTTCGAAAATGCAAGTTTTTGTACTCAAAATATCGGAAAGAAGAAAGTATCTATCTACCTCCCTCCATATTCAAGTGTAAAAATGTCTCCTTTGAATATTTTTTCAGTGCAGTTGATTCTCGTGCATCGATATACACAAAAATAATCCTGTTAATAAAAGTTATAACATGTTGCTGAAAATACATTAGGTCTAAATAAAATCGTTTTGATTCCATTATTTATACGAGACAGAGTCCTAAATGGAACAACATAGAGCTCTGCCTCTAAAACCTTTATACCAGAAAAATTAATTATCTACATAATTGAATCCTGAATTTCAGAAAACCCGAAATTTTTCAGGAGGTACAAAAAACTGATCATCGTATCTTCAAACACCTTTGGTATTTTAAAGTGACTATTTTATATTAAATCGTAGTAATAAGTTCTAGTGTTTGACATAAAGGAATTTCATCATCATCATATTCCAGGCACGAAATTAGGCCATTGTTGGCCTGTTTCGGTTCCAGCTATACAGGATCCAATAGACGTTTCTGTGGACGTCCACGTCGTCGTACAGGAATTTTAATCATTTAAATATTTTCAGAAAAAAAAAGTCTGAATTAAATGAACATGTGGGGTGTCCGTAATTCATGACTGATAGCAATCAGTTTATTTCTTTAAAATACTTTTAGATAAAGAAGACGGAGGACATTTTTTATCTTATAACGAACTTTAAATGGATATTTAAGCAAGTAAATTGAAAAAAGTACACAAACATATGAAAATGCAAAATTATTTGAATATCATATTTCATTTTTCTAATTCCTTTAATTCTATATTAAAAAAACAAAGAGCAAACTGAATTCTTTTTTAGTTTCTAAAACATTCCACATGCTCTGAATTTGTGATCTCTCTGCAATTTCCTACAATTCACTGTAATTTATTGCACCTGTGAAATGTACACTGGGCACTGGACGTGTGGGATTTCTACATCAGTTGAATATTACAACGACATTAAAAACTGATTTGAGAAAATTTTTAACTTGTGGAGTTTCTAAAATTCACGAATCAATTAAGTTTCTAATCGAAAACTTTTCAGACAAAAGTTTAGAACTCAACATGATGTAGAAGAATTATTTTAATAAATTAGCTTAAACGTAAACAGGGATTGGCGTAAGACCTCATACCAAATATTCAACCATATAATTATTGTCATTTCTTGTAATATTGTTGTCGATTCACAGATGATCGGTGGAGCGACATTTCGTTGACTTTTATTTCTCCCGTTTGGATTTTTCGTCTGCTTAACTTTTATCAATGTCCATACCGGTAACAATTTTTTCACTTCATTTCGTTCACCGAAAAATTCGTCTAGTCATAATTTTCTGCATTTTTACTTCGGTCTATATTCATGTTCGACTCCTGTTTAATTTTTCGTCCATTACCATTTTTCAGTTTTGATGCGATGCGATGTATAATTATTTGATGTCAACATTTACAACCATGTAATCTGGACCTCGCAATTTTGTATCCGGTCCTACAATGACATTCATTACAGATATACCTTTTTGTAGACGCTCTTATAACTTAGATTCATACCTCTTACTTACATTCCCTTATTATTGCATCCTACTCTTTTTCTTACACTCATTCACTATTTGCTATAATCTCTTATATCTGTCCCCATCTAAATTGATCTGTATTCCCACCTTTAAAACCCAATGACTTAATTTAGTTTATTCAAAATTTACAATTGTACAACTCCTTTCTTGATTTCCAGTTCACTTATATCGAACACTGATTTTCTAATAATACTTGTTGCTACTCCTTACTACATCATTATCCAATCGGATCGTTATGTCTGTTTCTTACTTACATTACGTTGACTTTATTCACTTATTTTCTCCATGTTATGGTTCGCTATCCTGGCTAGATTCCTCCACCATACTCCTCATCTAAATAAATAAATAGTTAAATAAATAATTTCTTTTTTATTATACATATTCTCGTACATAATAATGACGCCCGAAGCAGAAAATGCTCGTGCTCAGGTGTAGTTCAGTTACAATAATCAGAACCAAATAAAATAACGAGACTTAATCTTTTACCATACTCTGCTAATTTATTATGTACTGTACTTACAGAATCATCCACATCTTTAACCTTCACTGGACCAGAATCGTCAACTTCACCCGTAACTGTTATAAACTCGCCTTCTTTTTTCTTCTCTTTATCTCTTCACATTTCATCCCTTGCACTCACAAAAACACTTTTACACCCCATCTCTGCACTGAGCTTCATTCCACCTAAGCTATTTAATTCACTTCTCGAATAACTTGAATTTTTACTCGTGTCACTAGACTTCATTGCACTTGTGGTAATTAAGTGGCTCTTATCTGTTTTTCTTTACACAATAAAATTATGTTTTCTTCTTATATATTGTTGGTCTTAGCACTTCCTTCGCCTCGTTATTCTTCTTCATTTCCTGGTTCTGTCTCGCTTCCACCGGCACGATGTGCTTGTTCTGCAAATTCAGCAAATTTAGCGCCTTAACTCCGTCGATTTTTTAATACATTTTTTTTCTGTGAATTGTTTTAACTCTAGTTTAGTGAGTATTACAATCTAAAAGTTCGCAGAATGTTCGTCCATTACATTTTCATTCGCATTTTTGTCCTTGATTTATTTTCGTCCAATTGTACGTTTGTCCTACATACTTTTTGTTCACAAATTTTTTGTCCAATTCGTTTTTTGGCCTATATGAAATTCCGTCCTACATGTATTTTGTTCCGGTCTCGTGGGGTCCAGAGAGTTAATACCTTGGAGTTATGCACAATCAAGAAGGGAAAACATTGAAATTTATTACCTTATGATTTATACAACATTTAATAGGCCTAGCCTATATATTCGTTATGGATATTTTGTTTTACAGTACATAATCATTCCTGTTGTCCTCATCTTCAGCGTTCTGTGGGTTGCTGTGTAATTTTATTTCAAGTGGTATGAATGTGCCCTGAAGTACTGTTTTATTTGCCTATTTTGTTCATCGTAATGTCTCACAATATGTTCTACACTTTCTTGTTTCGTTACATAAGTTTCGGCAGTAGGTGGTCTTTAACGTAAGTGCCTTCTGTGATCTATGCAATTCATTTCCTGTTTCTGCCTGCATATTTTTTATGTTTTCTAAGAAAAGCCAAATATTGAAAATATGTCTCGCAATTACTTTTCCCAGTTTTGAATGAAAGCCTTCTACATAATTACTTATTCTTTGTTTCCCATCTAGAATTAGATAGTAAACATGCCACAACTCTGGGGAGAAAATAGGCGGAACAGCCATGCGTCGGCCACGTGCTGATCTCTCTCGAATGTAGAATGTTTATATATACAGGGTGAAAGGTAAGGTAGTACATTAATTGACAGGAGCTATAGAACTCATTATTTAGAGTAAGTTTTAGCAAATAAAAAAAATTTAGAACTTACGGATGATGAGATAATTGCAAGTGTTTCGAAAGTGCTGACGGCAATTGCAAGATGTCTCAACCCCGCATAAGTAGTACACCACACTCCATACGGTCAGCGACTTGAAGGGGGTCAGTTAAGTTCAACTACCATTCACCTTGTATCTTGCAGAAGATGAGGAGAGGACGGCAGCAAACAAATGTACTGAGCTTCGGTGCAATACTTCGCGAGCTAATCTGGGGATAAATCTTCGCACAAAAATGACCTACGTAAACTCCGGATAGGGACGTAACTGTTATTTGTTTAGTTTGTGTATTTTAATGTCAGAAAATGTAAATTAATAACCCGAATGAACAAAATAGCTCGTTCGCAGTTCAACAATGAATGCAGAATTATCAACTTACAATGCAATACACTTACAATTCAATGGCGTAATAATTTTAATGTAAGCAAGAAATACGTACAGCAATAACAAATTATAACGTGAAAATCAGAAAATTATGTCCAAATTAGTGAAAACACTAAGGATTGAAGTTTCAGTTACAATCAATGAAAAAAATGAAACTGATGTAACTTTATGAACAAGATGTAATTAACATTACAATTTGTTGTTTTACGAATCACTAATTCTGGGCGTTAATGATGAAATAAAGAGTGATAAACTCTGTAAACCACATTTCACTCACATCTTACAGGTACTGTTCAAAATGTCCACCATCAGCGTGCGTGCAGCTTTCACATCTTCTAGTCCAATTATGATGAACTCTGAGCAGTAGCCCTTCACTGTCCCGAATTTCTTCCGCGGCCTGGATCATGCCTAAGTACTCACTATTTGTGAACTCTGGCATCTCGTAGTTTTGAAATAAACTAAACTGTATCGCTGTATGTCCAACTGCACACTAATTCAATGTAAATATCACAACAGCTGACCAGTTGCGAGTACTAGGCAAACTGTCTCCCGTCCGGACAGCGATGCCTTCTGTACGTGACCCGACAATCAATGTTTCCAATGTTTCTTTAATCGATTAATTCGGAATCTGTGAATTTTCTAATTAAAATATTGCTGCAACGTGAACATAATAAACGTTCTCTATGTTGTTATACAAGAAATTAAACCGTATTTTAAACAGTATTCGTAAAATCCGCGGTCGAAATGTCGGCATAAAAGTATCATTTCTTCAAAAATCTCGCAAAAACGAGCAAAATGGTATTATACCTTTTTGTTTGTTATATTTCTAGTAATCACATCCTACAATTTAATGTACTACCTTACCTTCTACCATATATATATATATATATATATATATACACACACACACATATATACATCCAGATCGTCTAGTAGAAATTTTGTCTTCTATGGGCACGAAAGGCAATCCCACAATTCCATTACATTTTTTGTACACTTGACTCATTTTAGTTTACGTACTGGTCCCTTAAACCTAGATATACGATTTTTCTCGATAAAGACTGGCCGAAATGGAAAAGAAATCCATTTATTTGGACGCTGGGGAAGGAATTCCTAAGAGCATTGACATTAGCCATTTCGAAGTCACAAACAGCATAATGAGGGAGCAACTCAAAACTGTTTTGTACTTTGAAGTTATTCAGTTTCCTGTAGATGGTCTCACACGTGCATAAACCATAGGAAACACATGACCCATATAAATACCATGTATGAAGAAGTATTGCATGAATTGTCTGGGAACGATCTTGTATGTGCCGTCCGATTGAAGAGTGTCAATAGCTGCAAGCAATCACATATTGCCTGCAGTTGAATATATTAATAATCTTTCGAGACAATTTCTCCCACTATCATACAGAAGAATTTGTTGATTTGATTTATTTACAGAAAATGGATGATTAAGGTTAACTTCTAATATTATAAGTGATATTTATTGGAGCTAGATCGTAAAATAGCATACGCAAATATAAATTATAATTCTAGTTGAATATAGACTGGAGTTACGAAGGGAAGAAGTTTAGGGTCTGGGTAAGTGAGCTTGCTTGCTAAAATCAGAAGGGAAGCGAGGGAGGAAAGCTTTTCAATCCACTTTCTTCTTCTCCTGAAGCGCAGATAAGTTTCACGAGATACCGAATGGTAGAGAAGTTTGTTGAGTTTGTTATGGAGACAGTAATTAAAGTCCCTTTGCCCCCTCTGAGTTATGCAACCTCCTCAGAACGATTCCATATGTGTGAAAATCAACGGTACTTCATCTTGCTGCATTCTGTGTCGACCTGACGGTATCGAATGATGATGGATGAAGTTGAAATTAACAAAAGGCGAAATGAGCCCTTGGTTCCAACTCCGAAAATTGCCGGCATTTGCTTCGAATTGGTTGAAGAAATCCCCGGAAAATCCGGGAAAAATCCGAACCAGATAATGTGAACCATGGTCTGCTAGTTTCGTAGTCAGACATGCTGATCACTACTCCATAGTCGTGGACCAAATTATTACTTTACTTCTGGTAAACTGTGACGAATCTTGGATTTTCTATATAGGCCTAAATGTCGAACAGTAGAAATGTTTGTCCATTCGTAAGGTAGATGGACAACATATTCCTCTAAAACAAAAGGCAATGCAAGTCTGTTTTGTATCTGTGTTCGGTTAACTGCACGTAACGTAGGCTTTCTCTCTGACAAGGC
The DNA here is from genome assembly GCF_040183065.1 of Periplaneta americana. Lineage (NCBI taxonomy): Eukaryota > Metazoa > Arthropoda > Insecta > Blattodea > Blattidae > Periplaneta > Periplaneta americana. Next base: position 11,379,101 of record NC_091125.1, on the reverse strand, counting down.
TATAAGAACTTTATTTTTGAATTCCTTGAAGTCCACACCTGTGGAGTAACGGTTAGCGCGTCTGGCCGCGAAACCAGGTGGCCCGGGTTCAATTCCCGATCGGGCAAGTTATCTGGTTGAGGTTTTATCCGGGATTTTCCCTCCACCCAATATGAACGAATGCTGGGTAACTTTCGGTGCTGAACCCCGAACTTCGGCATTATCACCTTCATCTCATTCAGACGCTAAATAACCAAAGATGTTGATAAAGCTTCGTAAGATGTCCTACTAAAAAAAATTCCTGCATAATAGTAATATGCTAATATGCTTGGGATCGGAGATTCTCTCATTTGTTATTTTGCGAACAAACTCAAAAAGGAATTCCGCATTCAATAATTGTCAACAGAGGAAGAAAAATTTGGTTCGCGGAGCTTATGCAAGTCTCGTAACCAAAAAATAATGATATTGCTGCAGTCTGGTGGAAAGATAACGCTGTGGTTACAGTACTACTCAATCAAAGTAGAATTACACTGTTCAGAAAGGAAAGGAATTCTTCAAAAAGCAAAAAGGACAAAAATACTTCAGCCTAATATTGTTTGTAGCTACAAATTAAATATAGCGGCAGTACACCTAACGGACAACAACATTTAAAAGAAATTATAGAACTGGATTCAGAGACAAAAAATGGTACATGGCAAATTTCTATGGGTGGTGGATGTAGCTATGAATAATGTTTTGATGATCAGTCGCAACAGGGATCTACAGCTGGATACTACAGAAGTACGGCACAGTTCTTCTTGAAGTAGGACCAACGTTGTACAGAACAAATGAACAACATGTTTCTCTATCTGTGAGAATTGATCATAGAGGACATAATATGATTGTAACTTGCCGACGTGTAGTATGCCGCAGTAAAACAACCAAGCCATTTACTACATGCGAAGTACTCCATCATGACAAGTGTTTTCCGAATTCCACGTGGTTAAGAAATAAATTATGCCCTCTGTTTTCTTCTATAACACACATGTATAATGTATTATTACTTTCATGTGAATTTCAATGTCCGTTGTAATATACTAAAAACAAATAAGCGGATTGAAAATTATACAGAGTAAGCTCGTTATCCTAGGTCCACATGGTGGGAAAATGAAGAACTTACTTCAGTATTTCCGGTTGCCCAGTAAGCGAGGAAAGGCCAAGCAAAGCTCGAGCAGCTCTCATCTCTAGTGACTAGCTATAAAAATAAAATACCTTCCATACTGTTTTATTCAATATCAGATTATGCTCATAAACTTTTAAATGCCAATCAAATTCTTCTCTTAAATAGGATACGAATGGATAAAGAGCATTATGGAACTATCATAATCTGAATCCAATATGGTGGCAGAGGATGAGGCGATTAATGGAAGCAACATGATCGAAACAAGAACCACTGCGAATTGAAGAAATAGTAATCGAATTTCAAAATCTCAATTTCGATAATTCTGGTAGTGAAAGTGGTCTTAAAGTTTATGTGTTGGAATAAAGTGATGAAGAAGTCGAGATCAAAGCGATATTAGTGATGCCGCTCCAGTGGCAGTTCCCAGTTATGAAATTTCATCGGATGGATCTAAGTGGAAAATTATATAAAATTATTTTCCATCATCAGGTAGATGTCCGTATCAGAAGAGTTTGCGTATTCTACTTGGTCCTACACGCTATACATTAAAAAAAATTAAGAACAATCACTCTATAGTGCATTTCGTTTGATTATAAATGATGAATTTATGTCTGCAGTCAAGAGGATGAAGCACAGAAAAAAAAAAGCCAGATTGCACATTTTCGAAAGATGAAACTTCCACATTTTTGCACTGCTTTACGTGAAAGGAGTGTTTGATCTTGGCAAAAATTACTCTAAAATCGGTTGGTCTAAGACATGGTGACCAACTGAGCTGCTCATATGAAGTACTATGTACACTCACGAACAAAAAAAGAGCGATGTTGGCATTACAAGCATTCGGACTATCTGTTCTCGCATACTGATCATGTGCAGTGAAGAATGCTCTTGCACGAAGAGCACGAGTTGGTCGCCACTCGTCTAAGGTATGGGATGCACCTACATTTGAACTTCCAATGTGAAGAGACAGAATGTCAGAAATAATGAAAAATTGCAGATTTGAGTACGACCACAGAGAAGTCAGAAATTGAGAAGTTATGTGTTTGTTCTGGCGTCTTCCATATGGGACATTTATAAGGAATTCTATATGCCTACAATGTTACAATCTTGAAAAAAGTGTTAGTTGTGAGAAAAAGAAAATTGCATCCTATAAAGTACAGGTGCAGGTTTCTTCAATATAGCTATGGCTACAAAACCAGAACAATTTGGGATTAAGTTTTGACTATTATCTGACGTCAGAATAAAATAACTTTATTTTTTGGCAATAATGTATAATATAATTCATAATACTTCTAAAGTAAACTGTTTTCAAGAACATTGAATTTCAACATTGTATTAAAAATTAATAGGCATTAATTTGTGAATGGATTATCAGAGATGTGGTCTCTTCCTACAAGGGTCCATATGCAAAAAAAAAGTCCCACGTTGGATAATGTCCACGTTAAATAATGTCCATTGTTCAAACGGTCCTACAGTTATATGTTTCCAGGCTACAATTCCAACATACTAAAATGACCTGCGTTTCATAAGGACCACTTTCATAAAATGTCCTTTTTCGGAGAAGTCAGTATTCAATTACGTCAGGTTTTTAAATGTCCTACGTGTTACCTCTTGCTGTCCTTTGTATGTTATTCATAGTCTCCCTCTCTGATGTTTGGAGGATGCAAATGGTTTTCTGTTATTATTATTATTATTATTATTATTATTATTATTATTATTATTATTATTATTATTATTATAAATAATTAATTCATAGCTTCCAAGTAAACAGGGTCATATGAAAGTAATAATAATAATAATAATAATAATAATAATAATAATTATTATTATTATTATTATTATTATTACTATTATTATTATCATCATCATCATCATCATAAATATCATCATCGAGATCAGGAGTTTCTAATTGTGAGCCATTATTGAATTAAGAAGCCTTCAACATCTAAACTAAGCACTTGAGTCATTTTGACTCATTGCCGTCCTTTTAGATAGAAGACATACGCCGACCTGCTAGTGTTATAACAATAAGCCATAATTATAATATTTACCTATCATAATAACCTGCCTAAAATAATGAAATAATTGCTGTAATCATAAGGAGTATGAAAACTAGATACAATGCTTACTTTCGAGTGTGTTGATTGAAGAGTGAAGTTACTTTTTTGATGTCCCACAGACAACTCTCAGCGTGGGACCGGAAACTGGAGCTACACTCTCAAACATGCTCGCAGGGAAAGTCCGGCTGTTATAGCTGCAGAGTTATATTCTTTGTAGCCCACCTTGAAAATTCACCGAATTGTGCGTCAGTTCAAGTGAATAGTTTTGTAATCCGCACTAAGAAGTCGCCAAACTTTCGTTCAAATATGTGCAATCTATGTTTATATTCAATATTTACTGGCCATTAAATTATATTACACTTCTTAATTTGTTGAAATACCTATTTGTTTTGTAATTATGCTAACTACTGAATAAACATCAGAGGAATAAAAGCTGTGTTTGAAACCATAATTATTAATTTTGCAATAATTACACTCCCACGATCTCACTCTCTCTGTTTGTTTTGTTTATCGGAAACTGAAAGAAGTGGTTTACAAAAGCAGTCCACATATTTCAGAGAAGTCATGGCAAGTCATGTACAATATGAAAATATGCATATTATACAGTGCCCTGTTCACGTCTGTGCGCTGTACTACACGAAATTTTGGCTGCTACTCAATGAAGTAAGCTGAGATAGTCAGGGGTAGGAAAAGGTTGAGGGTTAGCACAATAGATCTTGAAAAGTCTCTGCGTTGCACTGGGTCGTAGTGCTCCACTTCCGAAATTCTATTCCAGGGATAGGAAAGCACTGTACATATAGATGACTATTTGCATCAATCTCCGTTAAAAATATAGAAACCATGGTTAAAATACGGTTAACATTTTTAACCGCCGTTGAGACGTGATTTCTGTGCACCATTCATAATTACCGCTTACTTACACATGGTTAGCGACACCTCATTTAACCACGGTAAAGTCTTTCATGGTACATTAATTATACAAAATAACGAAAGCACCCAGACCTCCGCAAGGGTGACAGTCAATGTCTAAAAGCGATTGAGCTTACTCCGTTCTTCATCGAAACGAAATTATCGTTACATATGTTTAGCTTTGGGCGCTGATATGTTTGCGTGTTGCAGTACTTTGTTTTTCAGTGCTGTTAGGTTAAAATCTTATAAAACTAAAATGATTATATGCCAATGTGAGTCTGAAGTACTGATAGTATTAATTACTAGATTTACGAGTAAATATGTTATATTAAAGGAGTGGAATATCAGCAAAGGACGAAAAAGATCATATATTACAAAAAGTCTAATTAACGACAGTAGTATATACGTTAACAAAAAGTAACATTTTGTAAATGCATATTCATTTAAATCTTAGCATCTTTGTCAATGTGACGATTTATTCTAACAAATGATTTAATACTAATGTTCACTAGGAAAACATATGATGTAGGGTCAAATCATTAGAACTAATTTCGGAAAATGTAGTGAGTAGATTTACCTGCCTCAGATAACTGACGATTACAAAAGAGTTACCAGTACTGTCTGAGGATTATATGTTATAGGCCTAAACTGGATATCTTGTCCAACGTAACCTCAATTTTAAGATTCTTATCGTCTATGCTATGTGTTATTAAATGTTGCATAATTATGTAACCACGACCTTGTGTGACATTTATACTGTACTTATACGCATACATCTCAAGCACAGATTTTATTCCAATTCAATCTCGAAATGGAAGTTTCTTCTCTTCGCTACTTTGTGACCTTACAAACACGAGGAAAATTTTTAAACGAAATTGTTTTAGTTCTTAGAGAAGTACGATCTACCACATAAAATTTAATCATTCTGCAATGAAAACTGTTTTATGACATTCATACAGAAATCTATAAATAGGTTTATGGAATTTGATCGTGATAGGAATTTAAAATTAACGAAAATGTATTGGTGATACATTATATGGTATCAGATACAATTTCATTAAGTCCGTTCTTGCCAATCGTAAGTTATTAAAAATACATTTCTCACAGAAAATAATAGTTGGCATTTAATTTTGATGAAACTTGAATTTTGAAGATCAAGCTTTGTGAAATTGTTCCACATCAAGTTTTGTAAAAGAATTCAAACACTGAAAGCAGATTTGAGATAATGTTTGAATGAGAGTCATTCCACCGGCGTAGCTCAGATGGTAGCGCGTTTGCTTGCTGATTCAGAACTGCGCTTGGGCATGGATTCGATTCCCGCTTAGGTTTGATTACCTGATTGGGTTTTACCCGAGGTTTTCTCCAACAGTAAGGAGAATATCAGATAATCTATGGCGAATCCTCGGCCTCATTTTGCTAAATACTATCTCGCTATCTCCAATTCCATCTACTCCAAATAACCCAATAGTTGATACAGCGTCGTTAAGTAACAGTAAAAAACAGAATCATTATATCTTTTTCTTATGTATGCGCGAGCATACCGTGAAAAAACAATAGAATAAATTGTCGACGTAAAACTGACTGTAATTCCTCGGTCTTTAATATTCTATTAGCACCAATAAATTCTGAAAAGTCTATGCAGACATCATGTTCGTTAAAACTGACAAGGCATGTTTTAGCTACTGTTGTCCTTGATCAACTATGAAACCATAATGAATTACTTAATTTACGAATAGTATAATGAATAACTTACTTTACTGTGCAGGAACCCTTACAAGATAATATATAATTCACTCAAGAATAAAACACTGAGAAAAATCTTCGGTCCAATTCAAGGAAAGGGAATACGGAGAATTAAAAGAAAAAAACAAACAAACAAATTAAAAGGTTATGTCAATAATTATGCCTATTTATAGATATCGAAGTGTTAATGAGAAATTGGATTTTGTTGAGAAGCTAGAAATCCTTTTAAGAGCTGAAGTTTTATCGATGAATTAATCAAAATTTTATCGAGAACAGTAAGTTTGACTCGTTTCCTTTCTACCATTGGCCGCAATAAAATCCAAATATTATCAATGTTTTCAGTGAAGGGTTAGGTACAGAACAATAGTTAGTGACACATTTTTTTGAAATCGAGATTTTACCATGGCTTAGATATCGTGTCCCGCTCCATTGTTTCAAACTCTTTTCTTTCTACCTCAGAACCAGTGCTGTAGTGGGACCGGAACGTACCGGAACGTGTTCCAGTAAAATAATATTAGGCTTCCACAGTTCCAGTATAAATAATACAGGAGACGACTGATGAAGCACAATTTAGGGCTTCTGAAATAGCCGAGTTCCAGTAAAAAGAAATATTTCAACTACAGCACTACTCAGAATCCTGGTCAATGATCCAGAAAGAAGAGGAAAATAACCGTCATTTCATCTTTCACCACAGATGTATATGTAAAAATTTGTTCCCAGGAATAAGTAATCAATATGTCGCCGCAGATATCATGCAAGGTATTTAACAGAATAGAATAACAAAACTAAAACCCTAGCATACCGCTTGGTGAATTAGGGTTCTTTTCTACGGATATTTATTAATAATAACGGAGCAGAATAAATTAATTTATTATTGTTTGATTCTCGTTCTTTAATTTCTGTGTTATATCCATGAAACTTGCCTCAGAGCGTGAATTCTTGTATCTCCGTATCCTTGAGTGAAGACAGAACAGTCATTCCACTATGACCTTAAGTAAATTTTAATTATTATTCGTTATCTGGTCCTTCAAAGTTTCATCATTGATAACATAATTGCGCTGCCACCACGTGCCTAAAATTAAGTTTAATATAAAATTTCTGTCAAGTGCTATTCAAATGTTACGTGACAGCTAGAGATAAGTTTTTGGTGGAATACATACGGTGTTATCTTCAATATGATGACAAGTTTTGAGACTACCAATTTCATATGTGTGGATTATCGTATACGTTTGTGATCTAATGTAAAATTGACATATTGTCTTGAAAAGACCTGTGTTGTGCGAAATTCTTAGACTTGATGATTAAAAGACTGAGTGGATATGACCTTCTTTTGGTTGTTACAGATTTATAGGCTGACTTCCAAGTAAAATTTATTTGTGCATTTTCTCTAAAACATGTTCAAACACGTTCAATGTGCAAAGTAAAAATTATGAGAAGAATTTTGTTTCAGAAATAATTCCTTGCGATCTAAGGTCATGAAAATGTATAACTTAAATGTTTTACTTAACTCCTCCCCTCTCACCTTCCGGTGTCACTTAAAATTTGTAAACAAGACATCCCTAACGGTTGCCGTCCACTATCGAAGACGTTGGAACCTTCTCTTCGACGCTCATTACGTAAGTTTCGAGATACTATATTTTCTGATAGACTGTTTCAATGTATCACTTTGTGGAAAATGTTTCCAATTCTTATTTATTGTAAAATTTTATTTTCAAAGTTAGTAAGTTCGTGTGTAAATCTTACAAATAAAATTGTTAATAGACTATACTTAACATATTAACACAACATAATTCCAATTGGATTTATTTTTCTTAAATATTTTAATATTAAAATGTTACAGAACATTACAAAATGTAAAATGTACACTCAAACTGCATAATCACTTCCCTCCCCCTTCACCTTCGTTTTGAAGATGATTCCATTGACAGATTGCTGCAATTATATCCACCTGGAAACTTAAATTGTAAGGAAGGAAAGCTATTTCGTTGCCGGGGAACAGAGTTTCCTTACTTATTTGCACGCAATTATCGTCCGTCAGGATGCCGTGTGGTCAATTATCGAAGATATGGAGCAGGATGTGGTATCCACGCCTGACACTCGCAACACGTTTGACATATTTGCTCCTTCAATCCAGTAACTAACACCTTGTTTGCTTAACAATTCTCGATATTCAGGAACTCCGCCTGGACAGTACATCCTACATGAGTCATTGTGTGTCATTGAAATTTACATTGTCAACAGATGCATCTTTGTCTGATAGTTAAGATGTGGTTTCACAGAAATATATTCTTGATACCGAAAGGTGTTTTAGTTTGTTCGTCTGTGTCTGTGGACATCGATTTCTCTGGTTCACTATTATGCGACAATTTAATAGGAAACGATACACATTACGTATAATAATATTATTCTATTAGTTCATTCGAAAATGGAACTCAGAATGGCTACTTCAAAATAAATCAGAACATTTTCCTTGTGATTTTTCATATTACGTAGAATAAAGTGTCAATGAGGCGGTGCAGTCAGTAATGACGAAAAGAGTTTAGCTAAGAAAAATTGATTATTATATACAATTATTTCCACTCTTGGATACGAAATGTTCAAAGTGCATTAAGCCAGGTTGTTTGAGTGCCGCATATCGTTCGATCAACTCCTACTATTAACGTATTTATCACATAATAATAATAATAATAATAATAATAATAATAATAATAATAATAATAATAACGATGATTTATTTAACCCGGCAGAGTTAAGGCCATACGGCCTTCTCTAATACTCAACCAGGAGCTATTAAAACAAAGTCTAATACATCATCCATTCATACTGTTCCGCCTAAGGGCAGGTCTTTCACTGCAAACGTAGCATCTTCCAATCTTTTCTATTTTCCTTTTTCCTGTGTTTGTCTCCTCATATGACCATATATCTTAATGTTGTCTATTACCTGATACCTTATTCTGCCCCGAACTCTTCTCCCGTTTATCGTTCCTTTTAATACTTCCTTCAGTAAGCGGTTTCTTCTTAGCCACTGTCCCAACCAATTCATTTTTCTCTTCTTGATAATTTTCAGTATTATTTTTTCTTCACCCACTCTTTTCAACATAGCTTCATTTCCTATTCTGTCTGTCCATTTCAGACGCTTCATTCTTCTCCATATGCACATTTCAAATGCTTCTGGTCGTTTCTCTTCACTTCGTCGTAATATCCATGTTTCTCCTCCACACAAAGCACTTCACTAGCTTCTTCCTTAGTTCTTTTTCCAGAGGTACGCAGAAGATGCTCCCTTTTCTATTAAAAGCTTCTTTTCCTATTTATATTCTCCTTCTGACTTACTGGCAGGAGCTCATGTTACTACTTATAGCACACCCCAAGTATCTGAAGTTGTGTCCTCTTGTTCTACTACATCATTTCGAATTCGCACGTTTACTTTCTTTAGTTTTCTTCCGATAATCATGGTCTTCGTCTTGTATGCATTTATCTTCATCCCATACTGCCCACAGTTGTCATTTAACTCCAGTAGCATATCTCTTAGTATCATTTTCTCTTCTGCTAACAACTCCATATCATCAGCAAATCTTATGCACTTTATTCTTCTTTCTCCTGCTATCACCCCTCCCATGTTCTGAAAACAGTCCTTCGTTAAATCTTCCAAGTAGAAGTTGAAGAGTGTAGCTGATACTTCTCTCGCTATTTCATTTCCCTTTGACGTTTCTTCTCTTATCCTGACTTTGACTCGTTTCATATAAAGGATATAGAATAGCCACCTCTCTTTCCGATTCACACCTATTTTCTTCGGGATTCACATAAGTTTCTTCCAATCCACTCTGTCAAAAAGTCTAATGCATGTTTATATTTATATCACTTTTAAGTACGCCAGGTTCATAAATACAGTGTAACCATAATTCTATTAGAAATCACAATATTCATTTAAATATTTTATATTACCAATCGCATAATATACAAATGAAGTGTAACCATAATTCTATTAGAAATCACAATATTCATTTAAGTATTTTATATTACCAGTCGCATAATATACAAATGCAGTGTAACCATAATTATATTAGAAATCACAATATTCATTTAACTATTTTATATTACCAATCGCATAATATACTAATGAAGTCATGTACTCACTTTAAAGATTATGAAGATTACCGTTCTTGTGTAATTCTGAACATAATAAAGGATTGGGTGCACAATTTAAATGATCTGGTTAGGAAGATTTTGCCATCTTCAGCATATTAATTTTTCTTTTTTTGTAATAATATAATACAAATTTTTATTTTTACATGCTCATACTCATATTATGTTACTGTAGAGTCTTTTATTTGGCACGGTCAGAAGATCTGTGGTTTTTTTACATGTTTATTTGTCACGTAGGCCTATTATGTTTACATTATATATGACATAAGTTATATAACACTATTCATAATACAATACCTGAGACCTTGTGACAAATTAATTACATAATAACATTAGTTTATGACATTAAGCAAAAGAACAATTTGAAGGTTGTACTATGATAAAATTTTCCAAACCATGACATTTATTTTGACAATATATGAACTATGAAAGAAATTACGGTAATGCTAAAATATATTCGATCTTAAATCATTTTTTTAAAGCTTCCATCACTATTTACAAAATAACTTTTGGAGACTACACCTACAGTTAATATAGTAGCAATTTAAAAGATAGACTATATGCATATACATACTGGGTGTTCATTTCAAAGTGTGTCATGACGTCACTGTTGATGAGTCAGCGATTTGAAACGAGTTTCAGCTTTTATGTTAGAGAAGTTGCCTATTACTCAAGGCGTTCAATCTGAACTTGAGAACGTGTACAGTATTACTTGAACGTCGTAGCAACAGATGGCGATCTGTACGGTCTGTGAGATACCTTAACCTCTTTCGAACTGTGTTTTGCGCTGCCAAGTCGTACGCAGGGTATTTGTTATCATCGGTTGCGTACGGCAACATTCCACGATACAAATCAAATGCTCCGTGTCCATGTTGACTGTCGAAATTAATGTCAAAAAGACGTAAGTAATCGTCTTAACCCTCTCCCCATATCTCGACAGTAAGAAAAATACTTACCTCAGTACATGTTTCGAAACAGTTCACATTCCTGCCACTACAGGCGTTACCGTACGTATCGGTAAGTACTCTTCAGAATGAACGCCGTACTTGGTAGGCAACTTCTCTGGCACATAAGTAATACGCCTCTGCGGAAGTATAGGAAGGTTGAATTCTCTAGGCTCATCGACTAGCCACATGGCGGCATACAGCGAGCCATGACACACTTTGAACTGAACACCCAGTATATATTAACAGAGTACAGTTAATAACGTAAATTATTCACATAATAGCCATATCGTTTTATACAAATTACTGAGTTTTATTTTCATATACTGAGAATGTTTTTTTTATATTCAAGTATTAACAAATTGTTATGTCCTCTTCTCCTCAGTTTCCTATCAGCTTCCATTAGTAACCTTTGTAGTCCAGCTATCATTGGATTGTTGTCACTGATCATGTAGTGTAAGTATCCCATAATTATCCATGTTAGTGCGAATTTATTGCTGTGGGTGGGCATATCCAGTTGAAGTACCATCCTTCGAACGTCGTTCGGGTTGTCCGTGTGAGAGGCCTTCATAAGTTTTCGACACAACCAAGACCATACTACAGGTCGGCATGTTGTTAATCGATGGTGAAGAGTATCAAAACTCCCACAGTATTGACATAGCGGTGAGTGCGTGATGTTATGGTGGTACTTTTTTGCTTCTGTGGGAACAATATCATTTAGTACTTCATATGCATTTGTTTTCCAATCAGTTGAAATATTTGGTAGTGAGAAGATTTTCGATATTCTCTTCCAATTCATATTCGGGTATTTTTTCATAATGGAGGGAAGGGTTTCTTTAACAGCTAATAATGACGTATATATATCCTTTGTCATCATAGATTCAGAATCGTTGAGAAGCCGCTCTGGTATTTTATTCAGGCACATTTTTATCCTTCGGAATATGGGATGTTGCAAAGTAAAAATCTATTAATTCAGATGTAATGGAATTTTTATATTTAATTTTCCTTTGCAATAATGTTTTAATGAGTAAAGCTTTGCTTTTATTATTAACTGCAATCAGACCGCATCCACCTTGTTCTGTCCGTTTCCACAGTTGAGATTTAGCAATTTTATAAATATGCTCTGTCCACAGGTAATAAGTAATTCCCAATTCAATGCGTTGATCTATATATTCCGGCAGAGGTATTATTGGGGTTCGAACCCGTTTCGGACATGGATGGATGACCTTAGTTAATTTTCTGTCCTGTGTGTGTCTCTTTGGAGGCCCCTATAGGCCTACTCTGCTGACCCCAGGTTAAGGGAGTCCTAGATATGTGTTGGTATCTGGTGTGTATGGCCCATAGAATTATCCCCCCCTGCAGACATTAATGTGTAAATCCTACAGAAGGAAAAGGTTAAACGAAAAAAAACATAAGCTATAATTTGTTAATGTACGTAATTATTTTAAAGGAACGAGACATAATAAAAATAAATTACGCAAAAATGAAATATCGATTCGCAGTTGATGGTTGCTTATGTTAGATACAGCTTCGAAATAAAAAATAAATAAAATAAATAAAGCTAAATCAACAGGACTGAAAAGATTACCTAAATTTAGTGAATGAAGAAAGATGGCCAAAACAAATTATACAAGATAACTCTAGAGGAAAATTGGGTATAGCTAGACGTTGAAGTCGGAACAATCTCAGTACCTAGTTTAACGTTATGCGGAAATAGATGATATTGATGATGACACATGCCAATAGTAATCTTGATATGATTAAAGAATTATAAAAAGGGGTTAACTAAGAATTGGAGTACGAAATAGATGTCGATGAAATGAAACTGTAACACCATTCGCAGTACGAGTATACAGCTTACTGGATTGTAAAAGGAACACGGATATTCATTCGTCCATAGTTGACTTCTCTGGACTTTGTGAGGGCCGGACCCGTCCTTGCACTTACGCTTGCTTTGGCCCATTATGCGCCCTATATATGTCTTTGTTGTCAAAGTCCGACATGTGGCCTGGGTGACATTCGTGAATCCGATGCTGAGGGGTGAGCCCCCTTCCTAAGCTTTGGCAAAGCCAGCCTCATCCCTAGACGAGTACCTGATAAGATCGAAGTCCTTTCTATATCACATAGGAAACCCGTATACTATCCCAAGAACTTCACCTAAGCCAATTTTTAACTATTGTGGATGATAGATGAAATGGAGAAAAGTAGAGAGTGTTGGTGGAATGATAGTGAAAAATGGGAGTACTACGAGAAAAAACTTCTGCAACATCTGCTTTGTCTACCACAAATTCTATCACAACATAGCCGAGGATCGAACCGGGACAACCGGAATGGTCAACCAACGTGGTACCGTTTGTAGCTGCGGCTCTTTCGCAGTTTCTGGTGCATAGCTTGTATTAGATATACACGTATATTACTATGAATAGATTCATGCCGCACCCCATTATTGGATTGTACGCCTGTCTAAGTTAGGAGTTGGGTTGCAGATGATATCACTGATGGAAAAAAATGTGGAATAAATCTTCTCGGATTCTCAGTTAGGTGAGTTGAATAGTTGCTTCCAATGTTGAGATCACTTCTTAAACGTAACTTTATGAAGTCAAGTGTACTACTTGTTGCTGGGTGGTGTTTGTTTTGTTGTGTCAATTTTCAGTTCTAGAAGGAGAATGTTTTCAGGTTGCTTCGTAGAGTTTAGTTGCATAGTGTATTTCGCAACGGCTCAGATTTAAAATTACAGTAACGTCACATTCCTTTCAGGGAAGTTACAACATTATTGTAACGTCATATTCTTCTCAGGGAAGTTCTTTTCTGTGCAGTGCAGTACCAAATTTCCGCCCATAAATCATTACCGAATAATCTACGTAAGAAGTTCCTTATCATATTTACAAATGCAGTGAAACGTCTGTTATCTGTGACTTAATAACAGAAAGTTTAAAAACGACTTGGAAAGTGTTTTATCATTAGTCATATTTCTCAATAACAGGCACTCCTTTCAGACGTAAATTCTGGATTTACAAGAAACATTGAGAACATGGAAAAGACTGACTCCAGATATCGAAAGATTTCCGGATCTTATCTCATTTTAACCAATTACATCTTGGGCACAGAAATGTGGAGATGAAATATGCATTGTAAAGGAAGGTAAACGAAATAATATGGAAATAACTTTAGTAACGAGTAAAGAGGAAGTAGTAACAAACGGGAAAGACAATTAGGGCTTAAAACAGTGAACGAAGAATAACAGAACGAATAACATTTATTTTTGGAATAATACAAAAATATTGATCAGGTCCTGAAATCGGCATTTTTTTTCTAATCTAATTCGTCGATATTAAATCGTATTCTCAATGACACCTAATCCCTATAAGAAATTCTCCTATTCCAAGCAGGTTTATTCATATTATCGTCACAAAAACCCATCTATATCTTTCCCCTTCATCCATTAGTCGAAAGTTAATAATAATAATAATAATAATAATAATAATAATAATAATATGATGATGATGGTGATGATGGAATAATGGTGAAATTTTATAAATGAAACTGGAATACCCAGAAAAGGACCTACACAATGCTGTCAATTTTTACCACTAAATTCATTTTAAAATATTATGCATTTTAATCCTATTCTCCCGTTCTCTGGTAAGGAAAACCTGATATTTCTTAGGTAAGGTAGGTACGAATAAAGCATATGACAGCCTGTTTATGATGTAACGTGAAATTCTCTTCTTCAATAGTGGTTGTAAATTCCTTGCAACCTTAAACGTTTCATTAATTAAACTTGTTTTTGTAAAGGTTCTTCGGAAAGGAAATTTATTCGGATATGTTAGATACATTGAGGGATCATTAATCCTTAGTACGCCTCTATAAAAAATTGAATTACGGAATTTAAGAAAGGAAGAACGAATATCAAAGATGAGCACAATTTTAGAAGATAGAAAGATTTGTTGTTGGGACTAATTTTGGAATGTAGCTGTATATGAAGAGAAAGTACATTGCATGCCCTTCATTATTACTTCTCTTATCATAGATCCGTACTCTCGACTTGTAAAACCAAACAAAAATAAAACATTCAAATCAAAACAACTGTATCAACATTCCCGAAACTGGGTGAAGCATTCTACGTCCCGGTGTATCTCTAATATAACGCACAATTTTTTATTCTGACTTTTATCGAGGATGAATATGGAAGAGCACATATTAAGGAAAAAGAGGGCGGAGAATTCTTGTGTGCCTACAGGGGGGAGAAATGCAAATCCGTCGCTGCGTATGAAAGAATAACCCTTGCTGACGAGAAAATATAAATTTGCATTATTATACATTATGCCAGAGTTAGAACATATGTTAAGACTACTATCAGAGCATTCTTATGTAAAGTAACTGGGTGATTATGGAACGTCTCTAATCTCATCTTTATTTATAACTAGCTAAAACCACCCGGCGTTGCACGGGTTTTCCTTTCTGCTTCTGTTTTTAATTAAACTGCTTATTACATTTTCGGAAATCTCGGAAACCTAACTATAGACAACCAAAACGAATTGCCTTTACTAAGCTAAGATTTATTCTTTACTTAACGTCACTTACATGAATTGATGAACTCCTTAGCGAAATGCCTGCCAGCGTTAACTCAATTTAAAACAGTTGTAAATCAGGCACCGAAAAGAAAACATGTCATCATGTGCCTGGCGTTCAAGGTTTTTATTTATTTATGTATTTGTTTTTATTTATTTATTCTGATGTAGTTGAGGCCATTAGGCCTTCTCTTCCACACCGCCAGAAATACAAATAAAATAATAGAAAAATCGAACTATGAACAAAGTAAAACGCAACAATAATATGATTCCTTTTCTCTTTCTGATCAGTTTCAGCATCGAATCAATATGTACATATATGATTTAATTTATATTGGAAGATTTTTTACCCCTTGACCGCTGTACACCCACTTATATCATACCCAGTTTTTTTTTAAATATGACTTGAAAAATTATATCTCACAAATTCAGAACATATTATATTAATTCTTATTTTATACACAGACTACAGATACAATATGAACTTGCAATAAGTCATTCTTTTACATAAAAACTAATATTCTGAGAGACGTACAGGCTTGACGGTATTTTAGAAATTAAGAGATTGTTATTTCCACAACCCATAACATACTACATTTGCAACGTGATTATACAGATAAAATTCCGCAGTAACATATTTTCGGACGTGAACAACAATATTTTGAGAGACGTATATTTTAGAATTAATACAAATGCTATTGTCAGTCGGCTTATATACATTCACATACTACATTAGCAACATGACAGAAATATCATTGAATTTCTTTTTGATATGTGTAATTTTTTTTTTTTCCCCACTCCTTTGTACAAAATATAGTCGAGGATGTGAAAAACACGCAGTTTTTAAGTAAATGTCTGCAACTTTGAGGTACTGTCCTCGAGCTTCATTTTAATATGGTCATTACAAATGCTAGTCGCACTGAATTGCAATTGCATTAAATAGAATGGGTATCATAGCAATACGTGAGCTAAAAACATCTTATCCTTTCGTTTTTCCAGTTAATATTGCGACTTTATTACGTTTCGCATGGGTTCTTCACACCAATTCATGTTGGTGCATAATTTTGGTGGGTTAATATTTCGCAGAAGTACGTCTGGTTATTCAATATTAAGTAAATTATGTGGTAGTAATCCTTGTAATTTGAAAGAATTCTAGAATTCAGTTGGATAAAACACAGCCTGCTCACTATCTACAACTGCATCGAGAAATTCATAATACGGTCATGGACTGCGTAAAGATATTTATTGTACGAATTATCTAGTTTTAGCCTTCATGATGTTTACCAACAATGTTATTCGTGTTATAATTTCCATGGCCTTGTGAAAGTCGATGTTCAATAAAAAAGACAATAATAAAAAACAATTGACTATAGAAGATAGCATTTTAATATTACATGTTTGGTCGTATTTATTTCTATTTTTTATATTTTAATTACTTTAAAGTCCATTTCTACAATTTTAATATAGCCTATGTTTTTCTCCTGGTTATGAAGGTTAAATGTGCAAACTTTGACACATATCGGTCAAAGCGTGTAGATTTGTATAGAGAACATACATACTCACATTCACTTTTACCATATATATTAAGATATCAGTATAATTGTACGGTAACTTTGTTTGAGACAGCATAAATAAAATACTACGGGTATATTATTTATGTAGTAAAACTCCCTTTATGGAGGGTTAAAATAAAATAACGTATCTAAAATAATGTAAATAATAAAAAAAAATAAAAATAAAAAGAGGACTTCAGCTCAGGTTCAAACCTGTGACCCCTTACACTACAATCACTCATCTTACCACTACGCTACAGAAAGCTATGTATTAAACTGCTTGAATTTAAGTATTATGAAAGTTTTACATTTGCTGTCTATTACGTTTGATTTTGAATTAATAAAAACTAAACAAATGTGTGTTTTATGTCATTTTGTATTGTATATTATTGCCCATGACACATTCACTCAAGAGATCTTACCTCATTTACGTGGTTTTAATTTAATATTATTTTATTTTATATTTCAATAACAATATGGCGGCTTTTACAACGGAAGAAGACGTGACTGGATGACGTCAATAAAAAAACGATTGTAGAAGAAGCCATTTTAATATCATAAAGATCTTTTTACGCTCTAATTTTTATTGTTTTCAATAATTTAACGTCCATCTGTCCAATTTTAATGTAGCCTATGTTCTTCCCTGGGTTATGAAGATTAAATGTGCAAACTTTGGCAAATATCGGTCAAAGCGTGTGGATTTGTATGAGTACATACATACATACATACATACATACATACATACATACATACATACATACATACATACATAGCCACATTGACTTTTATATATAAGATTAGTCGTTATCATGTAATAGAAGAAAGAACTGCTCTAACTTATCAGTGTTAGTGATCAGTGATTGCTTATTCATCACATGATAAGATATGCGGTGAAGATGTGTCAGTGCAGCATTTAGACAAAGATAAAGTGTGACAGATGAAGGTAAAAGTGCCCAGGAAAGCTCGAAGACGGAGAAAGATGTCTCTCGGAGGATCCCGACTGCGCAATATAAATTTCCACCTGTTTTAAAGCGCCCGACTACGCGCAGCGTCAGTTTTGGGTATAGGTCAACTGCGCGCGGCGATTATTCTTGTATTTTCCTGCCCATTTTTTCGAAACTTAGGACTCTCTATTAATATTAGCCTATTTTCCATTCATAGATATGGTTAAAAATGCAGTGTCATAAGGATGCCGAAATTAGTATAGGGCATTTGTCAAGAAGTTAAAATATCCATATCCGTACTAGATCAGGGCATTAGTCAAGAAGATAAAATATGCACTTAAATTATTTGGCTTTCTTGTAATAATAACACTGTTTAGGAAATACAATCGTGTGTAAGAAATGTACTGGCACAAAACAATTTTTGTTAAAAGTGTGGCTTTGGACTATTTCAATCTTACCTCTTCAGTTGATTTTAACTATTTATCTACGTGTTTGCAGTAGTGTTTAAATTAATGTGCATTCAATTTTTTCATGTTATAATTGAATGAAAAAGCACTGTTTCAGTTATTGACTAATTATTTATATTATTACTAACTATTAAATGCATCTGTTAAATAACGAATTGCAGTATTTTTTTTGTAAAATCTTGAATATTTAAGTTGCCACTAATATTTTTGTACTATATAGTGCAAGGCGTTAAAAAACAGGAGAAGTTTCGGTTATACAGTGGAATCGACACGCTAATGTACTCGTATGAGGTATAAAGACAATATATTAGTAGCAGTCCAGAATTTAGATCCCACAGCAGGCATTTGCCATACGGTACAGAGAAGCAATGATATTTTGTGACCCGAGCTATGTTGTGAAATCGTGACCTTATGTGGCGTCTTCTTCGTGATCCTTGTTCTGGTCCTTGTCCTTGTTGTGGTCATTGTAACAATTCTTGGTGTATTTGTCATGGTACTTATCGTGGTTTTCGTCCATATCATGGTTCTTTCTTATTCCTACTCGTAAACCATATCTTGGTCGTTATTGTAATCCTTGTCGTGGTGCTTTCCGTTGTCCATATCGTCATCATTATCGTAGTATTGTCATTTTTCTCGTGATTCTTATCGTCATCTTGTTGCCTTTGTTGTAGTCCTAATCATGTTCATTGTTGTCTTTCTCATGGTTCTAATCGTGGCCTTAGTGTTTGTCGTAATGCTTGTCATGGTCCTTGTTGTGTCCATGTCGTAGTCCTGATTGTTACCCGTATCGCGATGCATGTCCTGATCCTTATTGCGGTCGTTGTTATTCTTGTCTTTGTGTTCGTCCGTTTCATGGTCCTATAATGGTCGTTTGTTCTTTGTTGTAATACTTGTAGTGGTCATTATTATTGTCCAAGCCATGGTGTCTTATTGCGATCATTGTCGTGGTGCATGTCATGGTCCATGTAATGATATTTATCGTGGTCCTTGTCCTTATCGAGGTCCTTATAGTGGTCCTTGATGTCTTTGCCATGGTCTTTATCGTGGTGATTGTTATCTTTGTTGTGGTTATGCTCTGCTTTGTTGGGGTCCTTATCACAGTGCTTGTTTCCATTGTAATGGCTTTTTTCGATCTTGTTTTTGTCATCGTCCCTATAGTGGCCTTGGTCCTTATCGTGGTCCATGACGTGATTCTTATAGTTGTCTCTATCTTTGTCCATTTCTCGCACTTATATTGGTCCTAGTTGACTCTAGCATGGTACATATCGTGATAATTGTTGCCTTTTTCATTTTTTTTATTGTGAACATTGTTGTCTTTGCCGTGGTCCTAGTTGTCATTGTAATGGCCCTTATCGTTCTTTTTGTTTTTCCCATGGTTCTTATAGTGGCCCATAAAGCGATTATTATCGTGGTTCTTGTCTTCGTCCTTGTGACGCTTCTTACATTGGTCCTTGTTGTCTCTGGCATAGCCATTATCGTGATCCTCATTTTTTCATGTTTCTTATTGTGATCATTGTTGCCTTTGTCGTGATCTTTGTTGTCATTGTAATAGCTTTTATCTTACTCCTTGTCTTTGTTATGGTCTTGGTCCTTATCGTAGTCCTTGTTGTGATCCTTATCGTAGCCAGTGTCGTGGTCCTTAAAGTGGTTCATGTTACGGTTCTTATCCTGAACCTTGTGGTGCGTGTCGTGGACCATGTCGTGATCCTTATCGTAGTCCTCGTCCTTATCCTTATCGTGATTCTTATAGTGGTACGTATTCTCCTTTGCATAGTCCTTATCGCTGTCTTCGTCTGTATTAACCTTATCGTAGTGTTTGTCATGGTCCTTATCGTGATACTTATTATGTTTGTCGTGACTCATGTCGTTATTCTTATCGTGATCTTTGTCTTTGTTTTGTTGTTATCATAGGTATTAACATCGTCCTTGTCTCTGACGAAGTTCTTATGGTGATTATTCCGTGGCCCATGTCATGGTCCTTATCGTGATCGTTGCCGTAGATCTTATAATGATCCTTGTTGTCTTTTCCACGGTCCTTATCGTGGTCCCTATTGTCTTTGTCATGTTTCCTACCGTAATCTTTGTCTTTGTTGTGGCCCTTATCATGGTCCTTACCGTGGTATTTGTCGTCTTTGTTATGATCCTTATCATGGTCTTGGTCCTTATTGTGGTTCATGTCGTGACTCTTATCATGAACCTTGTCCTTATCGTCATCTAATTCGTAATTATTATCGTGGCCCTTGCCTTTATCCATATCGCGTTTCTTATATTGGTTCTTGTTTTCCTTGTCATGGTCCTTATCGTGATCCTTATTGTTTTGTCGTGGTTCTTGTTGTCTTTGACATGTCATTTTCGTGATCTATGTTGTCTTTATTGTGATCATTGTTGGCATTGTAATAGTTCTTATCGTCCTCCTTGCTGCTTTTGTCAGGGTCCTTAATAAGTATTTGTTGTCTTTGTCATATTCCTTATCTTGGTAAATTTCGAAGTCCGTATCGTGGTCCATGTCGTGACATTTAAAGTAATCCTTATCGTGGTGTTTGTCGTGTTTCTTGTCGTAGTATATTATCATGGTCCTGATTTTGGTCCTTATTACAGTCCTTATTGTCTTTCTAATAGTCCTGGTCATTTTTAATGCTTATGGTGGTCTATGTCGTAGCATAATCCTTGTCATGGTGTTTGTCGTGTTTCTTGTATATAACAGGGTCCTGATCTTTGTCTTTGTCGTGGTTCTTGTTGTCTTTGTCGTGGTCCTTACAATGTTCCTTGCTGTCTTTGCCATATGTCTACATTTGTAATTTCAAAATTAATATTGTTTTTGGACTTTGGCGAATGACTTTCTTATTGCACGGTATATTTTAATTTTCATTAAAGGTAAACGATGAAGGACGTAAAAAGAGACCTATACCAGAAACACACAGAAAGCTGATAACATTTTGCACCGGTGGGTGTGCATTTTGGAGTAGGATGAAAATAGGCCTACGCATGCACGACCAGATGTCTTCCTGGCTACGTCGATATCGAGTGAACCGCGCTGTAGAACTTTAACTTCCGATGACTAAGAGTCGTCTCATTCTTTTTAAGGGTAACTGTACATCTCCAACTTCATAGAATAAAGTGCACTGCAATAATTAAGACGGTCATAGTCAAGAATTATTTTTAACGAATCGACAGATGTTCCATGTATTATACATCTTCACAATGTAGGTTACATATAAACAGGATTTTTGTCTCTCAATATTAAGATAGATGGTAGTGTGAAATTAAAATACAGGGCGATTTTTTCCTCTAAAAGGCGACTTTTTAAAGGAATAATTTCGAATTTCTGTGAAAACAATTTGGCAACCCTGGATCATTATTAAGTCACGTACAAACTTGGAAAGTACCACGAGTTCGAAAGTGAGCCATCGCTAAGTAATGGTATGATAAGTTGATATTTTTTTATTCATTAGAGCTTCCTCAAATTAGAGGCTGCCATTAGACAAAGCATACAAAACAATACAAGAACAAATAGAAGATGAGAGCTAAAAGAGTAAGAAAAAAGGCAAACAAATACACAAACAAACAATGGCAGTTTACAGAAGAAAAAAAATTTCAAGTAAAGAATCAATGAAAGCTAAGAAGGAAAACAAAAAATGATAATGGTGCGTCAATTTTTTCCATTACACTGAATTAGAGTCCATATACGTGGTTCCGTAAAAGTTTGAATGACTCTAATTATGAGGAGGGCCAGTTCATTCAGAAAAGATTTGTGCGGTCCTAGGGTCTTACAGAATTGAGAAGAGAAGTTGGGTATCGTTCCTCTTGCTCCAAACATCAATCCCGCAACACTGATATCGTGAAGTTGGTATTTATCTTCATAATACGGGATGGTTGGAACGCAGATTGCTCGTTTCTCCTCATGTACTTCTTCGGGCTGTTCTTTGTACGTTTCAAACCTAATGGTGGGGTCGATTATCACACCCTGAGACAGGGATTCGCTAATGGCGATTATGTCAATTCGTCTGTTACTGCCATTGTCGGCGGTTCCGTGGACTTCTTCATAGACGGTGTATTTTAGTTTTCTGAGGTCATCGGCCAATTAAGTTCTAATTGCATGGTGCCTATGTATACGCAATGTTTCGCCATAAGGGCAGGCTCCCAGGACATGTCCAAGGGTTTCTCTCTCACTGAGGCATCGCCTGCAGTGGTTGTCCTAAGACCTACCGGGTATGGCTCTTACAGCACTTACGTTGGCAGTCATCTTGATAGCCTCCTTCCATTCACTGCTAGTCATTCCATCGGGCTTAGTTATCCTTTTGTTAGAGGGAGTGAATTCACTATACAGAATAACGCCTTTTCCCTTTTGAGGTAACTTGCACCATGCGTTGTACTCTCGCTGGCGTAATTCGGTCCTAATTTTTCTGGTGTTTATTACTCCTCTCGTAGAAGTTAGGTGTTCAGTTCCATCGATCTGAAGGTTGTTCAAACAATGTTTAGCTTCCTCCATTAGACATCTAGTGTTGTTTATGTACATATTATTACACATATTCAACTTCATGCATGAGTTGACGTGTTACAAGTAGAGTTCCCAACGTGCGCAGAAAATACCTAAGCCTTTAAATTTTTTGTCGGAATACAACATATTGTCTGGAATATCTCCAGGAAGTTGTAGGATGTTCTTAATTGAGCTTTTAATAAGAAGATCTACATCTTTGAGGAACTTGACAGGTAATTTATCGGGAGGGGTTATTTGAAAAGAGTATACAAGCTTCGGACAAATGAAGGAAGAAACCACGTTGTATTTTTGGTAAGGCTGGAGCAAGGGTGAGGTGGTCAGACGTTCTAACTGAGATCGGAGGGCTTCCATAGTTCTCGCGGAGTCGAAAACGGTTTCGTCATTGTAAGTTACTCCAAGATATTTGACGGTTTCATTGATGTCTAATGCGGGCACTTCTGTAGTGGAATCGAGGTAAATAGAAGAAGTATTAAGTTTGCCGTTTACAATAGACACGCATTTAGATTTTTTCGCGTTAATCTCCAATCCAATTTCATGAAGTCTTCTAGTTGCTATTTCGGCAATATGTTTGGCAGCTTCAGAGTCTTTCCCAACAATTACCATATCATCAGCGAAGCTCAGAACGGTTACATTGGGAAGACCTGATACGAGTTTAAAACCATATTCTTCGGCAAGTTCTTCGGAAGTAAGCTCATGAAGGATGTGATCCGTCGCGATGTTGTATAATGAAGGCGATAAGGGTGAACCTTGCATCACACCTCTTGATATTACTATAGGTTCCGTTTTTCTGTGGTTAACCTCGATCTGAGTGGTATTAACGTCCTGTAATTTAGCGATAATTTCGGCTAAGGGAGATGGCACATTGAGAGAGGATAAAGTGTTTCTCAGATGGAGTTGGCCAATATTGTCAAACGCCTTACGAATGTCCAAAGAATACCAAGGTGGTGTTCGTTTTTCTGGATTTGGCCTCTTTTAAAATAGAATTAAGTAAGGAAGTGTTTATTACAGTACTGGGGCTGTTTGTGAATCCATGTTGGAACTCGTGAAATGTAACAGTTTTCCTAAGACGTTTGTCGAGTACACGCTCGACGATTCTTCTCAATATGGAACAAATGGTAATTGGTCGCCAGTTGCCTAAGTCAGTAACATCGCCTCCTTTGTAGATTAATATAGTCCGTGCTTTTGTGAGGCAAGGAGGTATTTCACACAACGACAGCATACGTGTTGCAATTAAAGAAATTATTTCATAGCAAACTACATTACGAATTGCTCTCATAAGCACGTGGTCCGGTCCAAGTGATGTATCAACAGCTATTTTGTTAGCAGCCGCTACAATTTCTTCTTTGGTTATGGTAGTGCTAAACGTTTCAGTCGGGGTTAAATCATCTGTATCAGAGACTTGTTCGTAAGAAGAACGAATACTTAGCCTGCAAAGGATTTTTACCTTTGTCATTAAATTAATAAAAGAACGGTATCATAAAAATTATTACACATCAGGCTACTTCCTCATTACACGCAATTATACTTTGCGAAATTCTCTTTAATGTCACAATCATATATCTGCGCGTAGTTTATTATCTTTAACCATCATTCACAATACGTATGAAAATGAAATAATACACTGTGCATTAAAATAAGATAACCTTTCATTTCCTGCTTTGTAAAGAAGAAATATGCTACTTCATACAATCCAAAAGAAAAAGCTAAGATATCAGACAGATTTTACTGTTTAAGTAGGTGTGGAAAAAGAAATTCCGCATAAATTACCGTGCTTAAACCCTTTTTATAAGAGTCCTGTAGTTCGAACACCTACCTTCTCCTAAAAAATCATGAAATGAGTTAGCAATGCCAATGCATTCTGAATTGTAAAATCAAGTTATTTTAATCTCGTTTCTGTTCCAGAAAAATCTGGTCCCATTTAAAACTATGATGCAAAATTTAGTTTCATTTCACAAGCTGTCTTTTCCTCAATAGGATTGTTCCAAAACTTGCCTACTCCAGGCCCATTTCAAAAGCTCTCTTATCTTCATAAATGGAGTCGGTCTTCTTTCTTGTTTATTCCAAAGAATGCCTTATCCACAGAATACTATGCTACATATACTGGATGGAATTGAAATAGCCTTCCAGATTTCTATAGCAAATAGATCATGTTGTTTGTAACAAAAAATTATAATATCATATTGATGAAAAGTTCATAGTGTTTTTTGTCAGAAAAAAAGTTGTTCCCAAATTTGTCCATATCGATATAAAATCTAATAAAGAATAATTTATCC
Organism: Periplaneta americana; assembly: GCF_040183065.1. Lineage (NCBI taxonomy): Eukaryota > Metazoa > Arthropoda > Insecta > Blattodea > Blattidae > Periplaneta > Periplaneta americana. The sequence goes on along the minus strand of NC_091125.1, from coordinate 11,353,861 downwards.
CTCTGACGTATTTCAATATCATGCACGGTTTTCGTCTAAATTTAATTTTACAAACCTCTAAATTCAAATCATTCCCCGCAGCGAACGCGTGATAACGTCTTGGCAGCTTACGTGTACGGAGGCTCACCGAGTTCGTTGACCTCTTACATCTGTATACGAGTCGAGCGTTTTAGCGACGATGTTGCCGGACTGCTGAAGCTTCAAACTTAATTTTCTAATTAACCATGCATTTAATCATGAAACGTAATATAGGTTTTCTATTCATTTACGTGTACCCTATCCTCTTTCAATCTGCAAGGTTATTTCAGTTCCACCTCTATATTATAGCTATTTATTCTGCTTAAAATAATAGGGATTTTATTTTATAAAGCAGAGTTATCAGGGGAAATTAATTATTTCGTAATATTTCATGCGGTTACATGAGCGTTGTAAAAATTGGCCTTTGAGTACAAGAAATCAACCTTTCGTGCCTCCAGCAAGTAGAACCCACATTACAAAAGCAAAATTACCTGATGTTGAAAATCTGCTGCAAAAAGCATTTTGGAGGTTTCTGGAAAGACTTACCAGGCTTATTATTTTACCATGAACTTATTAGTGTTAATAACAAACCTACAGTTTCTTCCAGCAATGACAATGATTTGTGTGAAAGTGGATGTGAAGACGAAGGTGGTGATCTGAGAATGTGAATAAAATGTTTCTACTGAAGGTCCCTTAAATGAAAAGTCCTGCCATTATTGTAAATGAAAGAATGGCTGAGAGCTGACAGAGTAAACGGAAAATTTCCAATGAAATTCGGTGAGAGAAGATATTGTCAGATTGGCCTTATGAATTCAGGAATGTCATGTATTGTTTAATAGTTATGACCTTTTCAGACAGATTCCTTGATCATTCCTTGTTGATAATTTTCTCGTACTGCGTTTTTTAGTAGTTTGGTGTAGTACTGTGCATTAATTGTCACTCGCAAAAGTTAGGCCTGCACGTAAAAGTCTCGGCCAACCCCCAGTTATAGTATTTCTATTTTACTGTTTTCCTTATGGTTACTAGTTTTAATCTTTAAGTTCCTACATTTGTTCCAAAACTTGCCTTATCCTGACGTGTTTATTCTAAATATTGCGTTATCCAATAGTCCATTCCAAAAGTTGCCTTCTCCATATTTCATTTCTATCTCGTGTCTATATTATTGGTATCACCCTAATTTTCACTTCGTAATATATATTTTTAATATTATATATTTTAAAACAACACAATCCTTGAGATTATTAAAGCTAAAGAATACGGTTCCATCGAAACCCTCATTCTTCCAATATATTTTTCGCTCCTGTTATCATCACCATAAGATATAAACAGCTGAGTTTCCCATTAGTGTTAGTTATTTGCCACTTGGATTACTAGATGTATGTGGGTGCATGTCTGTCTGGCAGAAAAGTGACGAAGTTTCCTTACTGTATGAATACCTATACTGTAATAGCACCAAGTAAATTAGAACGTAATTTGGAAACAAAACATTTCCACCTAAAACAAACACCAGTACGATATTTTAAAATAATTTTGTCTCAAGAAGCACCTCAAGCCAAAACTTTAAAACAAAGTAGCATATTGGCACAAGTACCTGAAAAGGACAAGACATCAGTTTTGCCGTAGCTGTAAGATTAGCTCAAAAAAATGGAACACTGAATAATGAGACAAATCTGCATGCTCCAAAATTATAAAAATTAGTGAAGATAAAAAACTAGTAATAAAAATTGCTATATCACTTTACACTGTTAGCAGGCGCATTTAAGATGTGTATAGTAAAGCTGATTCTCAAGAACTTTTTCAGGTTGAATTTTTTTTGTCTAACTGGACAAATTAATTGACGTCACAGGAAATGCACAGTCGACAGTATTATTTGTGGGATTCATCTATAATGGAATTGTTGTGCAGCAGTTTTTATTTTGTAAAGCGTTTCCGCTAACTCAAAAAAAGCAAACAATATCTGCTATTTAGTAAACGATTATTTCGATGCTAAAGAAGTCTTGTTGTAGTATTTGTACGGATAGTACGCAGTATGTTAGGTTGTGTAATCTTGACCTTAGTGGAGCAGTGACAGAAACTATTTAAACATTTTGTGTGAGCTCGAAGTAATACTAATCTGGCTGTAAAACTATGAATACATGGGAAAATAAAATATAAATTGGTGAGAACGGATATCAATATTACGAATTCGCTTATAGAAAATATTTATGCAAAGTGTAATAATTTAATAATAAAATATTAGGGTGGTTAGTGAGAACTGCTAGCAGATACAGTTTCTTCTTCTTCTTCTCTTCATGGAGTAGGAGAGTCTCCTGTTCCGTCCTCAACTTTCCACCTTGTTCTTGGCCGACCAATATCTCTTCTCCCTTGTGGTTTATAATCCAACACCTGTTTCGGTATTCGTTCCTTATCCATTCTTCTCAAATGATTCGACCAATGAATTCTATATTCCTTTATTTTATCTATAATTGGGAGCAGGTTTAGTTCATTCCTTATGTCATCATTTCTATATCTATCCAATCTTGTACATCCTTTTACTCCTCTGAGAAATTTCATTTCCGCTGACTGGATTCTATTAATATCATTTTTCTTCAAGGTCCATGCTTCACATCCATATAAGAGAGTTGGTATAGCCATTGTCTTATAAGATTTTATTTGCGTTTCTTTCCTTGTTTTCTTCTTTAAATTCTTGGCAATTGTGCCACATATAGCCTGGAAGCGTTGTGTTTTAATATTCACATCCTTATCATAATCATAAGTAATATCGCAACCTAGGTATTTAAAATGGCTCACCTGTTCTATAACAGTATTATTTATTATTATTTTACTTCTAACTGGATGTTTTCCTCTGAAAGCCATTACTTTTGTCTTTTGTATTGATATTTTTAGATGATATTATCCACATACTGTATTTAATTTGTGTATGGCCTTTTGCAAGTTATCTTCACTATCCTGAATAATTATCTGGTCGTCTGAAAATAAAAGGGTATTTAAAATGTTTTGTCGATTTAACGAAATCCCGTCATTAGTACATTTCTTCCATTCTCTAAGAATGTCGTCTGTGTATATATTAAAAAGACTTGGTGATAGACTACATCCTTGTCTGACACCTTTATTAATCATAAATTCTTCCGATAATTTTCCTTTTATTGATATTCTGTTCATTGTTTTGGCGTAAATCGATTTTATAACTTGTATTAAGTGCAGTGGAATGCCTCTTCTTTCCATGATTTTCCATAATGTCTTGCGATGTAGTGTACCAAAGGCTTTTTCATAATCGATAAAGCCAATATGTGTCTCTAAATTATGCTCTCTTCGCTTTTGTATGATCATGTTAATTGTAAATATGTCATCCATGCAAGATCTTCCATGTCTAAACCCATTTTGTTCTTCTAGCAGTATTTTATCAGATATAGTTGTAAATCTTTTATTTATAATTTTCGTATATATCTTATATGCAACATTTAATAACGTAATTGCTCTATACTTTTCTGGTGAGCTTCTGTTTCCCTTTTTAAAAAGTGATATTACTTTCACTTTTGTCCATTCATCTGGTATTTTGCAGTTCTTCCAGCATAAATTCAGAAGGTGTAATAATCTTTGTTTTAATGTTGTTCCTGAGTATTTGATCAACTCTAAATTAATTCCATCAAGTCCCGGAGCCTTCCTATTTTTTTATTTTTGTAATGCCTCTTCAAATTCATCCATAGTGAGTGGATCGATGTTATATACTTCATATGAGGTTGAATCCTCCTCTTGAATTTCTGGATCATACCATAATTTTCTGTAATGCTCCAACCATCCCTTCTCTTTAGTTATATTTAATTCTGCATTATCTTTTTCTTCTGTGTTTAAATGTTTCATGATTTTATAAGCTATTTCTTGTCTTCCATGAATATCATTTTCAATATTACTTACAAACCGGTCCCAGGATTCTTGATGTGCTTTTGTTACTAATATCTTTGAATAGTTTCGTTTTTGTTTATATATCTCTTTCGTCTCTTCTGTATTTAGTTGTAGCATCTTTTTGTACGCTTCTTTCTTTTCTTCTATGGCTGCAGCTATCTCGGGTGTCAAAATTCTTAAACCCTTCCTTCTTCTATTTTTGGTTTTTGATCCTAAAGCTTCATTTGCTGCTATTTTTATGATTCCCTGTATATTGTTCCATTCTTTATTTATATCCAAATCTATTGGGGTATTAGCTGTGATCGAATTTATTCGTGTCTGATATAGATTCCTGATACTTTCTTGATTCAGAAGGTGTATCTTGTACATCTGTGTCTCTGTTGGTGAAACATTTTTTATTTTATTTCTTTTCCATATAGCCATTATTTGGATTTTTGACATTACTAGGAAATGATCTGAGTTCACATCATTTCCTCTATAAACCGTTGTATCAATTATTTGTGATGCTATCTTTCTATTGGCAATTACATAATCTATAATTGATCTACTTCCTCTAGCGCTCCAGGTATATTTGTGAATATCTTTCTTCCTGAAAAATGTGTTTGTTATTTTAAGATCATTACATGTTACAAACTCTTTTAGTTCTTCTCCATTTTTGTTTATAGTCTCTTCTCCAAATTATCCGATTACATTAGGGATATTTATATTCCCAACCCTAGCATTTAAATCCCCTGCAATAATAAGATAGTCTTTCTTATTCCATTTATGTAGTTGTTTTTGAAGATTTTCGTAAAATTCTTCTGTGTCTTCTTTTTTGTCTTCTTCCGGAGCATATACTCCAATTATGGTTAGATGTCCTCTTTCTATATTAAACCCCGTCATTAAGATTCTATCGTTTATGAAAGTATAGCTATGTAGCTTATTTTTCCATTTCTTATCTATTAATATTGCGACACCAATGCTAGCTCTTTCATTTTGAGGTTTTCCATTATAAATCATTACATAATTATCTAGGTCTTTCGTTCCTTTACATTTTAATTTTGTCTCTGATATTACTGCTATGTTTATTCTCTTAGACATAAGTTCATTTTCCAATTCTTTTTCTTTATTTCGTAGTCCTCTTACATTCCATACTTCCAAGTTCATTATATCTTTAATATCAACTCGTTTTCCTTTGTCCTTGCTGTGGTCGTCACCATTGTTTCCGTCCGGCTTCATTTGTTGAGGATTGTCAGTATGAAAATGTCCCCATAACAGGTTACGAGCCTGTTGATGGGTTAGTCCAGTGATGGGGCTGCCATCTTAATGCCTCTGGACTGGCATCCTCGTTTAATTCCCCAAACAGGAGGGGTGCCTTCTCCGCCGACTGAGCCGTGTTGAAAGAGTCTTTCTTCGCCTGAGTCGCCGTTAAGGTCTTCTTCACCAAAACCCTGGCAGGGCTCTCCATATTTATGTCCCCTGGAGAGAGGGTGTCCCAGTATTTTAAAGCCCCCAGGAATTGGGCTCCTTGTTGGTCCACGGGTCTTTATTGTTAATTATTCGGACCACCCCACCATATCTGGTGGGATCCCTCATCCGCCACCTGAGGGACGCGCCCGATAGGGGTTACAAGGTCCCCCACGGGAGATACAGTTTTAAATCACTATTATTATAACACTTTCTGTTTTTGTTATTAATGCATAGCCATGGACTTTTGGGCAACAAGAACACGCGGTTAATTTATAAACTGCAGAGTTTGGGGTGTTTAAATGTCTCTCCTAAAAAAACCGTCTACCTGACCATTCTGTTGATATCGGCCATCAACGTTATTTAAACAATGCAGTAATGTAATAAAATTACAGAAATTTTCGAAAACTTACCTGTTCTTGATTATTTTGTTAAATTAGGTTATTGAAACAAAAAACCACTACTAAAAATGATTATGACTATTAAACATATCTTTCCTAGCTGCGCTTCTTCCTATAAATTCATCACAAACTTCTTTCAAGTCAAGAGTTTGAGCATGGTCCTTGTGTACATTGAAAACAAACACATGATTTAATCTTTTATGTGCCATTGTCAACTGCCCAATTAATATTTTTAGACTTTTCTATCAGAAAAGAATCTTCTGGTTATGGCCATGGAAACGGGCATTTATCAAAGTTAGAGGTACAAATTTCACGAATTCAGGAACAATTTCACGTATAACATTTGTTTTAAGAAATTATGCTACACCTTTCTATCTTCAGTAATATAACATCTTCACACACCATGTTCCAAGGTTTCATATTCACAAAGTATCGTTATCGAAAATGCACCTACTTTGTCGTAACACAATGTAACTTAGAAAGCATATTCTGATGATTCAGACTGTCAATGTTATAATACAATATAATAAATATAATATTGTTTGTTTATTCAGTCATATGACAAATCAAATATTACTAAAACTAATGACACTTATTCATACATGTAGTCATTATGTTCTATACAATGTAGATTACGAACGTTTTCGCCCTTCGGGCATCATCAGGCTCTGTGTATAATATCTCATTATGAGTCTCTGTAGTAAAATAGAATGATAATTTGATGAAATGAACTGTTAAAAAATTAACTATGATATGTATAAAATAATGTACAGATTTATATGCGTAAAATTAAAACTGTGATTGCATTGCAATAATACATAAAATTGTGGAAACTATGAACATGTTAGTAATGTTCCTCTTCAAACACAACCGTAAAAAATCCACATACGCCTTCCATTTAACAGAAACTGGACACGAATTAGGCCCGATCCACAAAAAGTTTAAAATCCTAAAATCTGGAATAGACACAAAATTAATAAATTCTGCAGAGGAATATTATATTGCAAAACAGATTCAAAGGGATAACTGTACTTTTAATGAAAATTTTATTCAAATCCGGAATCCCCTATATAAATTTTAACCCCACCACAACGTAACATCCTTCCGCGAAAGCTTTCTACACGAGCACAATACAACGCTAGTAGTATTGGAATGGTGGCCACGTGACAGGAGCTAGGGAGCTAGGCAGGAGCGAGGAGGCGTGGCAAGTGACGTCATAGTGGGCGTGGCCAAAGTATGACGTCAGAAGTGGGCGTGGCTAAAGTTTGACGTCATGGAGGGGGTGGGGGGCTTAAATTATGACGTAGGAAAGGGGCGTAACTTAAATTACGTCATAAATGGCAATCTAAGAGTTCAAGGTTAAAGTGTGACGTCATGCACACGTGCTGGTATGTAATTGAAGTTGTGGAGTCTGAATTATGCATATTCATACAAGTTTGTATAGTTAATTGTAAGGGGGGGGTGAAATACACAAGTTCATACAGGTTTGAAAATCCCACAATCGCTATCTGCTATGTGTGCAAGTATTATGCTGATTCACATCCGGCGATTGTTCTCGCACTGCTATCTGCTATGTATGCAAATATTATGCAAGCTCACATCCGGCGAGTGTGTGAATTGCTGAGTAAAGAATTCGCTTGTAAATTAAACACATACATTCTTCTTCTTACTATTATTAAGATTCTAATGTAATGGTAATTTAATTGATGGGGAATGGAAAATGGCGGGGGTGGGTGTTGGAAATTCGCAAGTGTAAATTGGAATGGAGGGCATAAATGGTTGTACTTTAAGCCAATTTTTGATAAAAAAATGTATATAGCACACTTGTAAATTAAATTTGTTATTGATGTTGGAAATGGGGGAGGGGGTAATAATTTGAAATACATACGGCGTAACTTAAAGTGTGACGTTATAAATTTGTAACTGAAGTTGGAAATGGGGTAGGGGGTGTAATAATTTGAAATACACACGGCGTAAATTAAAGTGTGACGTCATTCACAAGTGCAGGTATGTAATTGAAGTTGGGGCATAACGTAATAATTTGAATTACATATGTTCATACAAGTTTGTATAGTTGAAATACACAAGTTCATACATGTTTGAAATTTCATCTACACAATGATGTGATTAAACGTGCAAATATTATGCAAGCTCACATCCGGTGATGCAATTGCTGAGTAATAATAAAAGCATGTTTTTGAAGCACCTGCAACGTGTCATATTACACAAATATTGCATGATGCAAATAATATGCAAGCTGTTAATTCACATCCGGCGATTGTTCTCGCAGCGTCTTATGATACGCAAATATTGTATAAGCGCTATCTGCTATGTGTGCAAATATTATGCAAGGTTGCTAATTTTACTGACGTAAATGGTTGTACTTTAAGCCAATTGCCGAGTAATTGATAAAAAATATTAAGATTCTAATGTAATGGTAATTGAATTGATAAATAGTAATGGGAAATGGAAATTGGAATGGGGGAATTATTGATGGCGTAAATGGTTGTACTTTAAGCCAATTGGTGAGTAATTGATAAAAAAATAATCTAGCACATTTGTAAATTAAACACATACATTCTTCTTCTTCTCATTATTATTATTATTATTATTATTATTATTATTATTATTATTATCATTACTATTATTAGTATTCTAATTTAATACATTTTGAAGTATGTGAACGGTCTCATGCAAAGCTTATAAAATATCACTTCCGGCGATTGTTCTTGCAGGGTCTTATGTTACACAAATATTGTATTGATTACAGTGTGTAATCGCTTTCTGCTATGTGTGCAAATATTATCCATAGTTGCTGATTATACATCCGGCAATGCAATTGCTGAGTAATGATAAAAAAAAACATATTTTTTCATTACGTAGCGTAATGACCACCTGAAGTGTGGTATATTACACAAATATTGTATGATGCAGATAATATGCATGCTTGTTAAATCATATCCGGCGAATCGCAGTTGCTGAATATTGATAAAAAACATGTTTTTGATTACGTAGCATAATGACAATCTGCAGCGCGTCATGTTACACAAATTAAATATTCGAATTATTAATGAATATGAGACAGCTAATCAAATTAATTGGTATAGCATTCAATATACATAAAACATTGTTATTATTATTATTATTATTATTCCAATGTAATACATTTTGAAGTAACATTGAGTGGTTTGTTTAGGGTATTTAATTTAAGCCATACATTATTACCAACATTAAATTCATCAGAATGTGACATTGTTATGATTTAGAGCAGTTCGTAATACAGTAATTGTAGCAATAAAAATCACACCTGCTCAATGTAGATGTATATGTTGTGTAATGTTATTACATATATATAATCGCTGCAGTAAATCAATATGGATTCCTGCTCAATGCTTACACGTTTGGGAGCCGGAGAATACGTGAACAAAATTTACAATATTGGAGAGTTAACATCTGGAAAACCATATTTAATAAAAAGCATGGAGAAGAAAAGAACTCGATACGGGACAACAATCCTCGCAATGCTAGAGGAATTTTCAGTTTTTCTACCATCGCGATTTAAGGTGAATGTTAAGCGTGATTATGAAGAATGTTCGAATTGTAATAAATGTTTTTTTGTAAATAGTATTGCACTCTAATTTTTTCTGTATTAACCATCCATTTCCATCTCACATAATCAAAGGGTTGGGTTCGTTTAGAGAATTAACCTATAACACTTTCCTTTCAGATGTTAGTAATCCTTTTCCAATATTAAGAATTAGTATATAGGTTTTCAAATATTAATAATCCTTAAGAATTGGTGTATATGTTGAGATTATTCTAAACATATATGTTACAAGAATATAACATAATTCCAGTGGTAGCTTATTGATTTGGGAGTGGTGGATTTGAAATATACAAGTTCATTACATGTTTGTATGATAAAAACTGAGAATGATTGAGAGTCACGGATATCACAATTGTGAGAATGTCAATGATTAAACTGAACCTAGTCATTGGGGATGGGGATGTGCTTGGTAAAAGAAAATAGTAACAACATAAAATTATGCGTATATATTTATTCATAAAAAGAAATACAATGCACTGAGTATTGAAATATATTTTCAGTTAGTGAATCCCAATTGAAGGGTTATCATGCTAAAGGGGCTAAGTAACAAAATGTACTTTCTGAGTTATTCAGAAATAACTTTATTCAAATAACGTGAAAAAAAATATGCACTAACTCCACATTAATACTTGTTCACTGACTTTAGGAAAACAAGTTATCACTTGGCATGTTCCAAAAATAACAAATAAACACCAACTTTTCTAAATAAATTGGCACTGAAATGCTGAACGGGCTAAGTCCACCAAACAATATTTGTAATGTTTCTACCCCTAATAATCATTTTACTGTTTAGTCTTGGCACAATTCACTGTAAAACTGTTTGTGCACCTCAGGTAGGTATTCCATCATATTTCTGAGGTCTCTTTTCTTCTCTGAAGACAATATTTTTGCACCAGTGACTTCACTGAATGTGATCGTTTTGAAATCTTCACTTCGCCACCCTTTTTTCAACACTCTTATTGTTTCCCATTCCTCTATTTCACCAAATGTCTTTTTTATCTGAATAACCCCAGGTGTGGTGATATTAATCCATGAGGCAGAACTTATATTAACCTTTGTTGTGTTAATGATCATATCAGCTGCTTGCTGAAAGTCCATAAAGTAACTGCCTTTCATCTGAACAACTTTAAATGGTTGCTTATTGCGAGCTGTTGTTATGGTGTTCATTACATCATCAGGCACAAAATGCTTCTTGACCTTTGCTATTTTTTCAATAACTGCAAAGTCACGGTCACAAGCTAAAAAGCTGTGTCCAGAAACTAAATATTTGTGTTCTATTGACTCGTAGACACCGCAGCCAATCAAGAACATATAGAGAAAAATCATGATCTGATTTTTGTTTTGAGCGCTGCAGTTATCACTCCATACAATGAGTTTTTTTCTTTGACGTGATATCGGGAACAGAATTTAGTACTTTAAAGAGACAAGATGCTATGTTATTTGCGCTCCTACCACCTACACCCTCATGCCAAAAACACATAACTGCATCACTTGTGTTATGGATATGGATGCCATAGTTATAGCATGACAACTGTCTCATATAAAACATGTCTGAATGCGTTAGATTGGGGACAAACATTACCTGTTGCAGGTCCACTGACAAAGTACAAACATCACTTCCAGGTATACATGAATCTTCACTGTCTTTTTTTAAACATTCAACTGCCTTTTCAGCTTTCATATGGTGTAGTTGCAACAGTCTTTTAGCCTGTGGAGAATCCTTTAATCTGCAAGTTATACAGGTCACACTTCTTACATGTGTCTGTTCTAGGACGCCGAAAACTCAGATGTGGAAAGTGACGCAAAAACACTCTTCTATAATATAACCGATGCACTCTGCTTTCTGGATATTTAACTTTAAATGCCTCATAAAGCCTATTAATGTTGAGGTCTGGAGACAGATATTCTTTGCTTGACATCTTTCGGGAATAGTGACCAATGTCTCTTGGTATTGAATTTATATGTTCTTTGATCTGGCGTAGGTCATGATCTAAGTACTTGTGAACATGGACTCCTTCTCTATCATCATGGTATACTGTATCACCACTCTTCTTCTTTTTTGCCAAGATTTCAATTTTTTTCTTACTGATAGCAAAAATATCCATGAACTTACGTTTACAGACTCGTTTATGATTTCCCTCACCATCAGGTACATTGTATATTAACGTGCTCTGTCGGCGGCTTTCTTCAGGATTCTTTCCATTTCGTCTGAGATTCACAGGGATGACATGAATCAATCCCATTAGGAACGTCCCTTGTATTTATTCATTTTCAGCATAGAACTTTTCAAAAAGTCGTTCCTTTACTTGGGGTGAAATTGATGTGCAATCTAGATGACAGTTACACAGAATCTGAAAAGACAATGCCAGACAATAAGACAATTTCCAGGTGTAAATAGTAGCAGTAGCCTAGAACCAGAAAACAAAATAAGATAACCTCAAAACTTACCTCATTGTTTGATTTAATCTTCGCGGGTATTTCTTTTCCACGCTGTGTATGATATGATTTACCAGCTACTCTTAAGTCATGCTCACGCTTTCTTTTAGAGTTACTAGTTTTTCTGTTTCTTCCCTTTGCTGAATTATTCATATTGTTTTCACTATCTATTGTACCGCCAAGGAAGACACACAAGAGACAGGCTACAAAATGGCAGGAACAAGCCTGAGAGTATAGAATAAGAATAATAAGAAGACTATTATCCTATTATCTCAGGAGCAAGCGCAAGTGTATAATCTCTATGTCCAGAATAGCCAACTATTGTAACACATTCTGCACTTACCCCATTTAGCATGAATAAGTCATAGGAGTTACCTCTCATGCCATCTACTGGCCTTCGTAGCACCTACATTAGTCATCATTGGAGATTGCCCTTTTAGTATGTAAAAGCCCTGTTCACATACTACCCAGTGAAATAGAAAACACGATTTATGCAAAAATGGCGCTTAGCCCCTTTAGCATGATAACCCTTCAATTGTGGTAATGTTTTCACCAAAATTGAAGAAATTTTACATTGTTTCTGCAATGATAGAAGCACATGTTGCTTTTCTTTTTAACATAAATAAATTAGGAAAATCAATTTATTCCAAATTATACACATAACTGATGATAAATAATTGTTCCAAGAATTCTTTCTTTTCCACACCCTTTGTATAAACACAACCAATACGACGGCGCCAAGTGACGGGGTGTTTTCAGCATTCTTGCTGCAAATTGCCATGGAGACGGCGAGTTAATTTAAAAGGCAGTTGTTTGTCCAAGCTTCTTGGAAACCATGTACATCAGTTATCATAATGGACGTCCTGAAAAAAAAACGGTGTAGCATCATACATATTGTAAATTGTATAATGTCACAGAAAATAGTAACACATACTTACATTTTTAAATATATAAAAGCACTTTATACATAATCCAATAGGAAACCTTGTACATCAATGGACGTCCTGAAACAAAATAAAAATGTGTAGCATGGTACTTATTGTAAATTATATGTCACAGAAAAAAAGTAACACATACTTACATTTTTAAACATATGATATGAGTAAAAGCACTTTATACATAATCCAATAAGACACTTTGAACATTGTGTTCGAACAATACTGTTACTCCCTTTTTGAGCACATCTCCTCCTCCGTTTCAATGGGATATATTGAACCCAATGATTTATACAATCATATCGAGATTCTCTGCTGTTATATGTAATCGGAGAACAAGTTAGTCTCACACCCGCTTTCTTTGTGATAAACATTGCAACTGATACGAAAATGGCATTCTTGCTACATATATGTTACAACTTGTTGAAAATCGTAATCTTGCGACATATACGTTACAACTTGTCGAAAATCGTAATCTTGCGACATATACGTTACAACTTGTCGAAAATCGTAATCTTGCGACATATACGTTACAACTTGTCGAAAATCGTAATGTTGCGACATATATGTTACAACTTGTCGAAAATCGTAATCTTGCGACATATGTTACATCTTGTCGAAAATCGTAATCTTGCGACATACATGTTACAACTTGTCGAAAATCGTAATCTTGCGACATATACGTTACAACTTGTCGAAAATCGTAATGTTGCGACATATATGTTACAACTTGTCGAAAATCGTAATCTTGCGACATATACGTTACAACTTGTCGAAAATCGTAATCTTAAGACATATACGTTACAACTTGTCGAAAATCGTAATCTTGCGACATATATGTTACAACTTGTCGAAAATCGTAATCTTGTGACATATAAGGGTGTAACAGTATTGTTCGAACACAATGTTCAAAGTGTCTTATTAATAATAATAATAATAATAATAATAATAATAATAATAATAATAATGAGAAGAAGAAGAAGAATGTATGTGTTTAATTCACAAATGTGCTAGATTGTTTTTTATCAATTACTCACCAATTGGCTTAAAGTACAACCATTTACGCCATCAATAATTCCCCCATTCCAATTTCCATTTCCCATTACTATTTATCAATTCAATTACCATTACATTAGAATCTTAATATTTTTTATCAATTACTCGGCAATTGGCTTAAAGTACAACCATTTACGTCAGTAAAATTAGCAACCTTGCATAATATTTGCACACATAGCAGATAGCGCTTATACAATATTTGCGTATCATAAGACGCTGCGAGAACAATCGCCGGATGTGAATTAACAGCTTGCATATTATTTGCATCATGCAATATTTGTGTAATATGACACGTTGCAGGTGCTTCGAAAACATGCTTTTATTATTACTCAGCAATTGCATCACCGGATGTGAGCTTGCATAATATTTGCACGTTTAATCACATCATTGTGTAGATGAAATTTCAAACATGTATGAACTTGTGTATTTCAACTATACAAACTTGTATGAACATATGTAATTCAAATTATTACGTTACGCCCCAACTTCAATTACATACCTGCACTTGTGAATGACGTCACACTTTAAGTTACGCCGTGTGTATTTCAAATTATTACCCCCCTACCCCATTTCCAACTTCAGTTACAAATTTATAACGTCATACTTTAAGTTACGCCATATGTATTTCAAATTATTACCCCCTTCCAACTTCAATAACAAATTTAATTTACAAGTGTGCTATATACATTTTTTTATCAAAAATTGGCTTAAAGTACAACCATTTATGCCCTCCATTCCAATTTACACTTGCGAATTTCCAACACCCACCCCCGCCATTTTCCATTCCCCATCAATTAAATTACCATTACATTAGAATCTTAATAATAGTAAGAAGAAGAATGTATGTGTTTAATTTACAAGCGAATTCTTTACTCAGCAATTCACACACTCGCCGGATGTGAGCTTGCATAATATTTGCATACATAGCAGATAGCAGTGCGAGAACAATCGCCGGATGTGAATCAGCAAAATACTTGCACACATAGCAGATAGCGATTGTGGGATTTTCAAACCTGTATGAACTTGTGTATTTCACCCCCCCCTTACAATTAACTATACAAACTTGTATGAATATGCATAATTCAGACTCCACAACTTCAATTACATACCTGCACGTGTGGCATGACGTCACACTTTAACCTTGAACTCTTAGATTGCCATTTATGACGTAATTTAAGTTACGCCCCTTTCCTACGTCATAATTTAAGCCCCCCACCCCCTCCATGACGTCAAACTTTAGCCACGCCCACTTCTGACGTCATGCTTTGGCCCCGCCCACTTCTGACGTCATACTTTGGCCACGCCCACTATGACGTCACTTGCCACGCCCCCTCGCTCCTGCCTAGCTCCCTAGCTCCTGTCACGTGGCCACCATTCCAATACTACCAACGCTCGCGTCACATTAGTCGGTGAATCCAGTGCAACAAGATCGTCTCGTGTCTTCGTAAGTATGTTCAAATAATTGGTATACTTCCTCTCCTCAAAACTTACAGATTTTGACATTAAAGTTTTCATTAAAAATAAATACTATTTCACATCGCAATGATAAATCACAACACTTGTGCAATATACACGTTTAAAACGTGAGTACATTTGATAACTCAATTTGACCACATTTTCACTTTTGAAGTTTTTCTCTTTTCTATTCCATAATATATATTTCAGATGCAATTCACCGTCCAAGTCGAACTTTTGAAACAAGATCTACACACATCAGTATTATGAAGTTTAAAACGAGGAACATTACTAACATGTTCATAATATCCACAATTTTATGTATTATTGCAATGCAATCACAGTTTTAATTTTAAGCATATAAGTCTGTACATTATTTTATACATATCATAGTTAATTTTTAAACCGTTCATTTCATCAAATTTTCATTGTATTTTACTACAGAGAGTAATAATGAGATATTATATACAGAGCCTGATGATGCCCGAAGGGCGAAAAAGTTCTTAATCTACATTGTTTAGAACATAATGACTACATGTATGAATAAGTGTCATTAGTTTTAGTAATATTTGATTTGTCATATGACTGAATAAACAAACAATATTATATTGTATTATATTGTATTGTAACACAATGTGCTAAGAGTGTTTCTTGGAAGCGTTCCTTAACGGATACAAAGGCATATTCTGTAACTCTGTA
The DNA here is from genome assembly GCF_040183065.1 of Periplaneta americana. Classification (NCBI taxonomy): domain Eukaryota; kingdom Metazoa; phylum Arthropoda; class Insecta; order Blattodea; family Blattidae; genus Periplaneta; species Periplaneta americana. The sequence continues at coordinate 11,337,905 of NC_091125.1, read as the reverse complement.
AAATTTACACTAACCAAACCAATGGGTGAATGTAAGTGAATCGGATCGCTCTGATGTTCTCTTTAGGAGATATTCACAGTGGATTTTTGGTAAGTTGCGCCAGTCCTCGTCAATCACTTAAAACTAAGGACAACAGAATCATCCAGACCATAAATATTGTAACTTTTATACAAAACGAGAATGTAACTTTTATTCGAAGCAATAATAATCACTTTCTACAATTTAATTCTACTCCCGTCAACAATGGGATTTGCACTCCACACAGTAACACAGTATTCGTTATTGCACTCCACAGACGACACTGACAATTTACTTGGATTATTGAGAACAACAATGTACTGCTAATCTTAACTAATGTTCACAAAGCACTATTTACAAATCGGAACTGTCAGTTCTCAGTTCACAGTTCGTTTGCCTTGGCTAGCTCAGTCACTCGAGTTCACAGTAACTCGAACTCCAGACCTTCAGAGACAGTCCACTGAACTTTGAACTCAGGTCCCCCAATTGCGGTTCACGGCACTCGAACTCAGGGCTTCAGATGCTCACACAGCTGCGGACACACTCAAGTCGAACTCCGGTCTCGAAGCTGGCTTCAATGCTACATAAGACTGGCTTGCTGTCCAACGACTACAACAACACTGCTCAAGTTTACTCGCGTGTCGTAATTTATAACCAAACCATAGCTACGAGAATGTACGATGCTAGAAATTTCCACGGATGTCCTGAGATGGCACTCTCGAATTCTGTGGATTTCTCCCCTCTCTGCCGCGGTCGCTCTCTCTCCTCTCCTCACCTCTCTACGCCACAGCACATGCCCCAGGAAGCAGATGCGCGAGCAACTTGCGCCGAACTACGGCCGACCTTGCTCTTTTTCTGCCGATCGTGAGATTGTATCCCAGCTCTGTCACAATATCAAGGAAAAATTTCCATTGCTAAGTAGGGAATCGAATCCGAAACTTCCTAGTTGAGAGCCAGAGTTGCTAACCACTAGAGTAGAACAAAAACTGGCCAATCAACTGTACACATTCGTGCGCTGTATGTGTTGACTGCCATCCAGGCGTCCATACCCTTATCTTTCTTTTGGAATCTCGGCTCAGTTACTGCCAGCTCACCCACTTTCTTTGTCTTCTGCTCTCAGACTACTACAAAGTTATCAGCAGGGCAAGAGATTTGGAGTACTATAAAGTAATGGTGAAATATTGTATATATAGCCAAAGTTGTTCTGAACTTGAACCTAGCTACTTCACTGATCAAGCAGGAGTACAGTGCAGTCAATGAAAATTACACGCAAGTTGTTGCTAGATTATTTGAGAACCTGCACTGTTTTGCAGTATAGGACGAATGTGTTTGGTTTTTAAGCCTGCAATCTGGTTTTATGGCGGAAAGTTGTAGTCTCATTTATACTTCTGCATTTTGTCTGTTCCGGTATTTTGTTTTAATGGACACATTCGCGGAGAATCCAGTGATAAAGTATTATTATTATTATTATTATTATTATTATTATTACTATTATTATTATTCATATTATTGGCGTAACATCAATATAACGCTTATTATTATTATTATTATTATTATTATTATTATTATTATTATTATTATTATCGATGATGTTTCATGTTGTTATTGATTCACATTTTCGTAACTTTTATATATTTTTATAGTCTCCACTATGTATAAAATAAAATTTAAAACCATATAAGACTCACGGAACCTGGCAATATGCTTTGAGAAACGCTCTTCTATGGTAATTGTAGCAGTTGTCAGACTGAACGAAGAATGATGTAATATGGACATACATTTTCGGAAATCGCCATCAGAGATAATAGCAATAGTGGTAATCACGATTAGAGTATCCAGTGTTATAAACAGTAAAGACCTCTGGAATGCATAGTATAATATTTTCAGAACCTTGTAATATGCTGCCGTGCCGCCACGCTGCAACTACCGTGACAATCGGAGCAGACCTAAGAGGCGTGGCTATAAGCTCTAGGGAGCTCTCGGCTCAGGAAGTGAGACATGGGCAGTATGTAACTTACGGTAGCGAAAGCGACCTAAATAGACCTATAGATATTGTTCTATGGAGAGCATTTTAGCCTAAATAGCTCTAAGCTAGTCTGGTATATTATATAATGGAAACATTTCATGTCTTCACTTATTTGTAGTTCTCTTACATAACATTTTAGATCACCAAGTAAACCAGCCATATTTCGAGCTCCGTCTGTTGCTATAGACATAAGTTGCTTTATACGTAGACTGTTTTCTCCTACACATTTTCTTAATGCTTGGAATAGGCTAAATATTGTCCCGTTGTATTTTCTTTAAATGGAATGGCATAGAGAAAATATTCTTGGAGATCTTTCGTAACTCTGCGGACGGAAACTGTACATTCTACTGTATCAATGGGTTATCTATGTTTTCGTCTAATGCGAGAGAATAGACCATAAATTGCAAATATAGCTTTCAGGTATAGCTCCCTGTAAAGCTGATTTGAATAATTTCAAGGGAAATTCTTCCGGAGCCGGGTATCAAGTTCACAGAAAGCTAGATCTGCATAATACACGTCACTGTTCGTTAACAGAAAACCACAATTTAAGTCACACAGAGTTTGTGTGCACCCAATATTGTATGTTTCACGATTTGTCAGCCCATTTTGAGGTATGTGGATATAAAGCAAAAAATTGAGTTGGTGTCTGGTATAGTTTCTGGGTAGGTAAGTCGGTAGAATGTTGGTGCGCTTAGCCAAAGGTCCCGGGTTCAATACCCGGCCCGGAACAATTTTTCCCTTGAAATTATTCAGACCATAAATTGATGGATCGTTGATTATATTTGTCGTTCGCTTAGTGTTTGAATGTCCATTATCCTCCTCTGTAATATTCATGGGGGATAATTTCATACTATTGAGAACATCAGATTATTCGAGACAAATAATATTAGAAACTTTATTCAAACATGTTTTATTGTACTCCATTATTGCAATTAATTAAGTTTGCGACATCCAAAGCAATAACAAAACTGCATGGAATTTTCTATCACTCTAATATTTTCTTAGTTAGTTATTTAACGACGCTATATGAACTACTCGGTTATTTAACATCGATGGGATTGGTGATAGCGAGATGAGGTCGAGGATTCTTCATGAGATTACCTGACATTCGCCGTATGGTTGGAGAAAATCTCAGCAAAAACCCAACCAGGTAATCAGCTTAAGCGGGAATCGAACCCACGCCAGATCGCAACTCCGGATCGGCAAGCAAACGCTTCAGCCGACTGTGCTACGCCGTTGGCACTCTTAATCTTCTTTCAACACATTCTAGTAACGGAAACTATTTTAATTTATTCATTGTTGTATTGGTTCCATCCGAGCCCTACGAAACGAAAATTATTTTTATCCTCATTTCTACTACATATTCCCTCTGTCCCATAATAATTGTCCGGTACACTTTTATTTCTTGTCCCATAATAATTGTCCAATATCCATAATTTTACACTGGCGTTTACATAGGAGCAAAATGAAACACATGAACGAGTAATACAATGTATTAGTACAGAATCAGTATAACATTGTCACTCAATTAGCAAAAGAAAAAAATTATTAATCCGGGATCTGTATAAATAGGCCAATCATTGAGCAAAAAAAAAAGAACATGAATATTACTTGCACAAATTTATGACTCCAGGATCTGTACAAATTGGCTAGTCATTGAGCCGAAAATAAATACTCCTAGGTGTGCAACTTTATTAACTGCAGGAGTAGTACAAATTGACCAAGAAGTGAAAGAAAGAAAAACATTCTCCTACGAGTAAAGACGAAAAAACTGCCTGTTAGACCGGGAAGGTTGTCATTCTAACAGTTTGCCTAGAACCATAGATCTACTGCTGCAGTGCTATTGTAGCCTCGCCGTAAATGATCCGAGGACACTCCAAGCGAGATGGCAGGATATTGAGGTGGTCCAGGTGCCCTTTTTGCATATGGGGAGTCTTGTTGTTGTTCCCGTCATTGACTTTCATTATTTCAATGAGATGGGACTGCAAAGTGAGGAAGACATTCTTGAGCTTGTTGCGTGTCAGCTGAGAGAAAGCTGTTTCAATGGCGGCGATCAACTCATCAATAGTTTGTGAAGTTGCTTGATGCTGGAGAGACTGAATTGCCCGGAAGTACCCCAGATCGAAAACATTCATATCCGGACTGTTTGGCGGTTGGCACACGAGTTCCGAAGTGATTCCACTGGCTGCTGCAGCATCCATCCAGGTGCGGTCATTGGGAGCGATATGCGGACGCGCATTGTCCTGCTGAACTGACACCTGAATTCTCCCTGTGCGCGGTCCAGGAGGCCATTTTGCATTTATTGCTGGGATTAATTTGGTGATGAACATGGATCCACTTTCCAAAGATTGCCGCCCCCGTTGCCAAATGCAGCGTGCTGTACTTTTACTGACATGAAATTTCTCGGCCGCACCTGTTAATGGCAACTTTCTTCACTACGTCAGCCGTAGTGTTTTTCAACAAAAACTGCTATACCGCCTGCCGTTCACTATCTGTAAGGTTCTTGCTACCCGTGTCACTCACTAACGCCAGTTGTGTTCCCAGGATGTCCATGTCTGTTCAAACGCATGTACTCACTGCAGGAGTATGTTCTACTAACGATTTCCAGCTTGCTTTGCTACACTGGTTTGTATATAGTGCCACACCGGTGAGTTGCAAACCAATACCCACTTTCAGTAATCTTCTGGGTGGTGCGTGTTGCTTGTCTCAATAAGATCACGTTATTGCTCTGCATAACCTTGTGCACTGATCTACTGCGCATCTCCTCATGCGTGCACTTCTCGTTTTCCCCGTCGTCTGTAATTACTGTAATACCATTTCGGCGTACCGGACAATTATTATGGGACAGAGGGAGTAATATATTTCCGTGTACAGTTAGATTTATTAAGTTCATGCTTATCTATGATTTTGTGATAATAATTATAAATGACTATTAGGATTTTAAAACACACGAGGGATCTTCCATTGTCTCCATGTGCGTAGCAAGAATGGTTTTCGTCCTATTCTTCTTTAAACACACGTTTCTGAACAGATGTTGTATGTCTTGGAAAAGAAACTATCTAAATCTAAGCAGGTAATCCGCCACTGATAGATGCTTGTGTACTGGAGTTGTATGGGAGTTGGATGGGAGGGAGGGGTGAAGCAAAGAGAGATCACTTCGCCGTCCCTGTCACAAAACTATTGCTAATAATCATGATTATAATTTTGCCGATCCCTGGTATAGAGTATTTTTTCATTTTCTTCCTCAACGTATCAAATAAGCTCTACGCAAAACTACATACGATCAGATTTTTCCTGTTCTTATAGAAGTGGTAGCAAAGACTGTCACGGTTTTCTTCATAATAAACTGTGATGTTGTGAGCTGCTAGGTTAATTTTGAAACACAATGGGCTGGCCCTAAAGTATTGTGCAAAGTATTTAAAGACTTTAAAAACTTTAAGGTCTTTAAGACCTTAAATCTATTCTATACACTTGTGCCTAAACCTTATTAGAAATTTCTCTTTTTTATTTTTGTCGCGATTTTTCCTTTTTAAAATATGTTCTTTTCATTCTATAACGTCAAAGTTGTCCCGCGTCGTGGCGTCGCGATCTAAGGCATCCTGCCTAGGACTCACGTTACGAAATGCGCGCTGGTTCGATTCTTCATGGGGGAAGAAATTTTCTCACGAAATTTCGGCCAGTGTAATGGGACCGGTGCCCACTCAGCATCATGATGCACTTGGGGAGCTACGATAGGTAGCGAAAATCCGGTTTTGCAAACCAGCTATAACGGCTGGGGGGATCATCGTGATTACCACACGATACCTCCATACTGGTTGGATGATCGTCCATCTTTGCTTCGGCATGTGGACGTGAGGCTAGCAGCCGGCTGGTCGGTCCTGGCCCTTCATGGGCTGTAGCGCCATGAATTTACTTTATTTTACTAACGTCAAAATTATGAATTTCCTGACTACAGCAGATATCAGATTTATCTCTGTTAGGTTTAAAAAGATTTGCGTTTATTTATTGAAATGAAAGTCGGCTTTGAGATTCTCTTTGTAGGAATTTTCCACATATTCTGCGGTTTTACCCAACATCTATTTCTCGTCTTCTGACAGAGGACAGTGTCGTCGTTAACTATTGTAGTTTGATAGTCTGATCAGATAAGTAATTCTTCTTATACAGATCAAATTATGGACACAAAGAATTCAGCGATGGCTGATGCTGTATGTTAGCTTAGGTGACCTTTCACAACAGCTCTTAGAAAATGAATGTTATCTCCAATCTTGAGTTTACTAGTACTGTGATGTCATAGATAAGCGGGTGAACTCATTTCAAAGTTGAGTGTTGTTCCACCCAGTACATTTCCGCCAATTAATTATCAAGATATTTAATAACTTCTTGCACCTGTGGCTACTTGGAATGATTAATCTTAAAGATTGATACGACAATATAAAAAGTATTAGTGGTCTCTGAAAATTAGTTATATAATATAAAATATTGAACTATTTCCTATTGGTTCCAAGATATTTTGTCTTTGGAGCGCTTGGAAACTTCTCCTTACTTTAATCAGATAGCATTCTGTAATATTCTACTTTGCACAGATTTTTGGAAATGCAATGTGATCGAATTTTAAAGTTCTCGGAAAACATTTTGGTGAAAATATTAAACTCAGTTTCCTTGCACGTCACCAGTTACATGGTATTTCTTGACCTACATTTACATTGAATTGCCTTGATCAATATAAGTAACACGCAGAGAGTAAATTTCGCAACATTTTAATTTTGGTGTTACATAACAGCCCAAGATTAAATAAAAGTAAATGAGTACATTACTATTATTCGGTGGAAGAATAGTTTATGTTATGAAACTATTTTATAATGTCATACTTTATTGCATGAGTAAAAAGTTCGTTCCTTCAATAATTTTTACGAATGCAATAAATTTTATAGCATTATAAGAGAGTAAAAATTAGATTTTATGTGAGGCGAAGCCGTAGGTAATAAATTCCACGAGGGCATAAAATCTGTTTACTTTCGTGTGCTCTCCAATATTTTATTCATTACTGGTACCGTATCTAATTTCAAATTTAAATTGTACGCCTTTTCTTTGTAATCTGTTGTTTGTGAAGACGTTATAAATTAGTGAATGCATGGATTTTATGGTTGCTAATGTGTTAGTTGTCAGTGATGTGAATAAATCTATTGTTTTGATTTGCTAAGTAAAATTAAATAAGACCAGTTTAGGTAGCAGTCATGGATAAAATCCTTTAACAATAATTTTTATCCGCGTTGGTTTGATAATGGATACTTATCCATCGTCACATCGCTATGGTAATGGAATTCATTACCGCACTGAGTGCGATGGTTAAATGTTTACCGCACTGAGTATATGTAAATGATTATCGAACTGAGACAATCATCGTATAATGAACGCATTAAACGTATTATTAAATAAACGAGATAAAATATTGTAAGCAATTAGTGGGATGAGCATAATTACCGCTCTCATTTAATTACAGAACTCTACTTACGCCTCGATCTTGCAAAACACATTCGAGAGGTAGTGATGCTCATATCCCACTGGTTGCATAAATAACTATTTTCACTCCCACTGCAGTAAGTATGCTGCTATTAGCGTACTTTTAGGGAAGTAGATGAATCTTATCGTGACTATGTTGGTTGCTATGGACGACGGAAAGTAAATCACTTTGCTTCCCTAGAGACTCAAGTGAAAATATGTTTCGTTCAACAGTCGCATAGCAACAAACAAAATAATACTGGAAAAGTCAACGACCCTCCCAACAGTTTTGTTATTAATCAGTAATGTAAAATGAAGAAAACTATTTTATTACATAAAATGTGGAAGTGGAAGGAACATTATCGTGAGTTAAGTAGAATTTACTAGTCTAGGACTACTTAATTGCAGTCCTCGCTTCGCTCGGGCTCAAAATCGTCCCTAACTAGCAAAACCTATTTACCTCGCTTAATACATAGTATAAATAACTATTTCTCTCCAGCATTTTAAACAATCTTTATCATTAATGAAAATCATGCATAATATGCCACATTATTGCACAAGTGTCGAAAAAATATTACCATACCAACTGAAACGTCATGACTTCTATTAATTATGATAGCATAACTTGTGCCGTAAAATCAAACTGCCGTGGCATAATATTGATGTACATCACTGTTATCACAGTAAGATAAATGCCAACAAGACGAAGACCATGGTTATAGGAAGAAAAGTGGAAAAGGTAAACTTGCGAATTCTAAATGAGGCAGTAGAGCAAGTGTACAGCTTCAAATACTTGGGACGTATTATTAGCAGTAACATGAGCTGCTGCCAGGAAGTCAAAAATAGGATACCAATGATCAAGGAAGGTTTTTATTAGAAAAATGAGCATCTTCTACTGACCTCTGGAGAAAGAACTAAAGAAGAACTAATGAATTGCTCTGTGTGGAGTGTAGCTTTGTACGGGCAGAAACATGGACATTACGACGAAGTGAAGAGAACCAACTAGATGCATTTGAAATCTGGATATGGAGAAGGATGGAGCGTGTTAGGTAGACAGACAGAATAAGAAACGTAGCTGTGTTGGAAACAGCGGTTGAAGAAAGATTGATGCTGAAACTGATCAGAAAGAGGAAAAGGAATTGGCTGGGTCACTGGTTGAGAACAAACTGCCTTCTGAAGGATGCACTGGAAGGAATGGTGAACGGGAGAAGAGTTAGGGGCAGAAGAAGGTATCAGATGATAGACTACATTAAGATATATGGATCATATGAGGAGACAAAGAGGAAGGCAGAAAATAGAAAAGACTGGAGAATGCTGGGTTTGCAGTGAAAGACTTACTCTAATGGAGAACACTATGAATGAATGAATGAATGTTATCAGAGTAACTCCTTTTTCATAGCATGATGTTTAAATTTATTTCTTTATTAATTGTTTCATAATGCTGCCATACAAAAAAACAATGTGTGAAATACCTCTGTGATCTCATACAGGTAATACACTTGTCAAAAGTAGGAAAATCGCTTCGCTCTTTCCCTAAACATTAACTTGTGCTCTAATAATCTATACACATAATTTGAAGCTTGGCATCCAAACATAGGGGGAAAATAGTTTTTTAGTGAAATGTCAATTTTTTTACATAATTTTAGTATTTCTCAAAATCCATCTGTTGTAAATTTTGAGAACTAATGGTTTTTCATAATAAGACAAAACACACACTACAATAAACATTATCATCAGTAGGATTGCTAGAGTTCAGATTCTCTGACATCGTAATGCCAATATGTCGATCTTCATTTGTTTAATTTTTTTAGAACGTCTCTATATTGGTTATTAAGAACGTCAAGGGTGACTAAAACGAATTTACAGGTCAGGTTCTCTGAAGTGTAATTTTCTGAGCAGAGCTGTGTATTGGATATCATAAAGTAAAAAACTTAAGAAGGTCTGATGACATTATTATAATTAAAAATGATATCTTATTATAGTTAATGCCGTCATACGAGCATTTGTCACTATTGATACACATGAATGCTATTATATTATATTGTATTTATTAACATTCCATGGTATTCATACATGCTTACATCTAGAATATGGAACAAGTTAAATAACTTAATATTATTATAAAATCTTAATGTATAGTCACAGTCCAGATGAAATATATACAGACGAGATTTACAATATAGTCTACTAGTACAACACATAGTTTTAGTATCAATTTCATGAAGTGTTATTGAATGTCGTGAATTCACCTACAGAATAGAAGGCGTGAGAAATTAGGTACTTCTTCAATTTGTCCCTAAATAATTTTATGTTTTGAGTTTCATTTTTTATATCGATAGGGAGGCTATTAACAAATTTTACTGCCATATAACGCACTCCTTTTTGATAGCACGATAGACTTGCCGATGGAGTATGAAAGTCATTTTTTGACGTGTATTTATGCTATGAACTGTTGAATTAGTTACAAAGTTTTCACGATTACATACGAAGAAGATTATTAATGAAAAGCTATACTGACAAGCCATGGGCATTATTTGTAGTTCTCTAGATTTCGCACATACTATTATTCTAATCACTCTTTTTTGTAATAGAAATATATTGTTACTATCTGTGGAATTTCCCAAGAATATTATTTCAAAACTCATTACCGAGTGGAAGTATGCAAAGTATATTGTTTTTAAGGTATTGATATTTACTATCTTTTGCATAGATCTAATAGCAAAACAAGCTGGATTTAGTTTGGGAGTAATTTCTTTAATATGATTATCGATTTTTAAGCCAAGAAATTTGGTTGTTGCTGTTTCTAATTGGGATCTATTATTAATTATTGCGCTAGAAATTTGCGAGGTTGAATTTGCACAGGATTTGAATTGAATTATGTTAGTTTTGTTTCAATTTAATACTGATTTATTGACTGAGAACCAGTCACATATTTTGAAGAGAATTTCCTATGTCGAAGATTGTAATGTGTTCGAGTTATTGGCTGTAATTACTATACTTGTGTCATCTGCAAATAATATGGGATGACCTACATCTTTTATTAGGGGGGCAAGATCATTTATAAACATTAGAAAAAGTAGGGGACCTAATATTAATCCTTGAGGAATACCATTATTAATAGTTCCCCATGTCGATGCAGATTTCATAGTTTATTTATCTTAACTTTCTGTTTCCTATCTATGAGATATGAGTGAAACCATTGGTGTGCAACACCTTTAATTCCATAACAATCTAATTTATCTAGCAGCATTTTGTGATTTATACATTCAAATGCTTTGGATAAATCACAGAAAATCCCTCCAACTTGTATTTTTTTATTAACTGCCTCCAGAATTTTGTCAGTTAAACTTAATGTTGCATTTTCTGTGCTTTATTTTTCCTAAATCCAAATTGTTCTGGGACTAAAATGTTGTATCTTTCTAGATGATGATATTATCTTTTATACAATCCTTTTTTCAAAGATTTTGGAGAAGACTGGTAGAAGTGATATGGGTCTGTAATTTTCTGGAGACGTTGTTTCTCCCTTTTTAAAGATAGGAATAACCACTGAATATTTTAATCTCTCGGGAAATATACCATTGAACATTGAATAGTTACATAAATAACTTAATGGCCCAGCTATAATATGTGAACTCGCTTTTAATATTTTGCTTGTTATTTCATCATACCCTGAGGAGTTTTTTGACTTTAGATTTTTAATAATTGCAAATATTTCTTGTTTGTTTGTTGGAAATATTTGAATATTTGGGAATTTTGTCGGAAAATATTGTGTTAAAGAATCTAAACTGTTAGTAAGATTATCTTGGGGGATGTTGAGGTTATCAGTTATTGTAAGAAAATATTTGTTAAGTATCTTTGCAATTTCATTTGGGTCTGACGTTTTTGTATTGTTAGATATAAGGGTATAGATTGTTACTTTACTTTTTGATCGCCCACTTTCTTTTTTTTATTATGTTCCAAGTAGTTTTGATTTTATTATCAGAGTTTTGTATTGTTGTATTATAGTGTAATTCTTTAGCTTTTTGAATTACTTTGTGTAGTATTTTTGAATAATTTTTATAGTGTTGTTTTAAGTTTGTATCATTACTATTTCTGCTTTGTATGTATAATGATCTCTTGGTTTTGCATGAGATATTAATACCTTGTGTAATCCATCTATTGTTACAGATTGTTTCATTTTTATACTTTACAGGAAAACTGGATTCAAAAATATTTAGAAATGTTTCATGAAACTAGTTGAATTTACTGTTCTTATCACTTTGACTGATACTGATTCCCATGTTCCATTTTTAAGATTTATTTCAAAATTATTTAATGATTCCCTGTTTATATTTCTGAATCTCACTTTAGTTGTTTCTTTTTTGATGATGTGTTAATATTTATACTTAGGAGTTGAGCATCGTGATCCGAAAGAACATTAATTATTGGGGTTGTTTGAGATATATCTATTTTTTTCCTTTTCCGATGAATATGTTGTCTATTGCAGTAGCTGAATCCCCTTGTATTCTGGTCGGAAAGTTTACTGTGTAAATTAAATTGAAAGATGCTAGCAATGAATTTAGTTGATCTTTCCTATTGCTTTCTGTTAGATAATCGACATTGATGTCTCGGCAAAAAATATATTCACGTTTCAGTTTCTGTAAGTATTCTAGTGCCTTTTCCAATAAATGAATAAAATTTTCGTAATCTCTAAATGGTGCTCTATATAGACATAGTACAATGGCATTATATGTTTCATTTTCTAATTGAACAGCACAAATTTCTAAATCCCTGTCTATACTGATATGAAAATGAAACATTTTGGGGTTATGTAAGTAGACGCAGAATATATTATCTTAAATTAGAACTTCATTTCTATAATTTACTGAGTAACAGTTTTGTAGTAGCCTATATACTGTATATATATATATATATATATATATATATATATATATATATATATATATATCCCCTTACTGAAAACTACAAAACTCAGTAAGATAGCAATAATAATAATAATAATAATAATAATAGTAATAATAATAATAAAAATAATAAACTTTACAAGCCAAACAAGAACATAGGCCTACATAGATGTCACAGACTTTATCATAGAAAAAGAAATCAATAAGAAGTTACTATACATGATTGTTATAAAAAATTGAATATTATAATGGTTATTATTCAAGTGGTGTGTGTCTCAGTCAGATATTGAATGACGATGCGGTGTAGATATTTATATGTGTGATTCTATCATTTTTCTTCGTTGTTGACGTCTTACAAAATGTTGTTCAATATTCTTTTGACAAGATTAACTCCATACGTAAATGAAATTGTTGGGGATCATGAGTGTGGTTTTAGACGTAATAGATGGACTATTGATCAGCTGTTTTGTATTCGACAGATATTGGAGAAAAAATGGGAGTATAAGGGTACAGTACATCAGTTATTCATAGATTTCAAAACGGCATATGATTTGGTTAAGAGAGAAGTTATATATAATATACTTATTGAATTTGGTATTACCAATAAACTAGTTCGACTAATTAAAATGTGACTCAATGAAATGCACAGCAGAGTCGGTATAGGCCACTTTCTATCAGATACTTTACCAATTCACTGTAGACTAAAGCAAGAAGACGCACTATCACCTTTACTTTATCGTATGCCGGTCTCCGTGGTCGCTCCTCTCCGACGTGTTGTCGAGGTGGGGAGAGAAAACGGGAGTGACGTGACAAGATGGCTGTCGCTTGTGGATGGGGTGGTGATAAGAAACTGTGGTGAAGTTTAAAGGAAAGACTGTTTTTAAATTAACATTTATTACAGAAATAGCTAACAAAGAAAGTATAACTGTGGTTCCCTCCTAGTCCTGTGGTAGGGGTAACGGGGGTCGTGATATTGATAATATCGCCCCGAGGCTTCGATGCGGGAAGAGTTATGATGGGTGATAGTAAAGTACGATTTGAGTGAGAGGGAGGTAGGGGTAACGGGAGTGCCTGGGGAAAATCGGCTTGCTCTCATGTGTGTAGTGGGAGGGGGCAGGATGACTAGAGCGATGGAATCGGGTTGACGGTTGATGCTCTAGGTCGAAGGATCTAACACAGCGTACTGTGCGACTTATCGACGTTCGAGAACACACCCCTTTGGATTCGGAGGATCAACACAGCGCACTATGCGACTTACCGACTCCAAGAGGGGGGGTTGGTGGCCTCTAGCGTTCGGAGGATCAACACAGCGTACTATGCAACCTACCGACAATAGAGGGGGGTTTTCAGGAAAGGACTGTGGTTTATCGAACAAGCCGGGATAAGTGGGGAGACCAATTCAGGAAGAGAAGTGGGTGGGTCGGAGGTGGGGATGAGACAAGTAGCGAGTCGAGAATAACATAAGTTTAGGATACGTAAGAAGTGAGGAAGATTCGGCTGGTGTAAGAAAGAATACAGGAGACGGGGGTGGAGCTTGGCTCCCTGTTCCCGGAGTGGTGGCCGTGTGTAGACACGTCCGAACAAAAGACAACAATAGCGTAGGCCTAGTTGGAAGACTGCTGCCAATGACGGAGGACGCGTTAGAGCTACCTCTTTGCCATCTGGTGAACGAGTGACCTGGCCTTTTTTTTTTTTACTTGGGGATTTATTATTTATTTGAAGTGAACTTTAATGGCAGGCAGAGTAACTCTCTCATGCCCCCATGTTTTAGATTGCTACCAGTGTACTTCATTAGAACCAGGTACCCAGCATCGAAGCCGTTAGCCCTGTGAACTTACAATGTATTTATTTTCCCCTATTATAATAATACGCCTTGTGTCCAAGCTATATTTATACCCCTCTGAACAATGGTGGTTGAGAACGCCGTTGACGTCACAGTGCCTGGGGGTATTTCTACTGCCAACATGACTCGTCGCCGCGCGATCTTTGCTTTTTCCCTCACAAGAGGGGGAAAAAGCGAGCCAACCTGTTTTCTGCGAGAGAGAAATCAGCGACTCTCTTTTGCGCGTGTAGGTTGAACCGTTTAAAGTAGGACGCACGGGCATGGAGAATTGATATATGCAACAACATTTTAACTTTGCTCTAGAATATGCCATTAGGAAAGTCCAGGATAACATAGAAGGTATGGAATTGGAATTGCTTGTCTATGCGGATGACGTGATTTTGTTAGGAGAAATTCTACAAACTGTTAGGGATAATACGGAAATTTTAGTTGAAGCGAGTAAAGCGATAGGTTTGGAAGTAAATCCCGAAAAGACAAAATACATGATTATATCTCTTGACCAAAATATTGTACGAAATAGAAATACAAAAATTGGAAATTTGTCCGTCGGAGAGGTGGAAAAATTCAAATATCTTGGAGCAACAGTAACAAATATAAATGATACTCGAGAGGAAATTAAATGGAGAATAAATATGAGAAATGCCTGTTATTATTCGGTTGAGAAGCTTTTATCATCCAGTCTGCTCTAAAAAAGCTGAAAATTAGAATTTACAAACCAATTTTATTACCGGTTCTGAATGGTTGTGAAGCTTGGACTCTCAGTTTGAGAGAGAAACAAAGCTAAAGTCAGTTTGAGAATAATGTGCTTGAGAAAATATTTGGGGCTAAGAGGGATGAAGTTACAGGAGAATGGAAGAAAATTAACAAGCAAGCCTGCATGCATTTTATTCTTCAGCTGACATAATTAAGAACATTAAATCCAGACGTTTGAGATGAACAGGGTATGTAGCACGTATAGGCGAATCCAGAAATGCATATGGAGTGTTAGTCGAGAAGCCGAGGAAAAAAGACCTTTGGAAAAGCCGAGACGTAGATGGGAGGACATTATTGAAATAGATTTGAGGGAGGTGGGATATGGTGGTTTTTTTTTAATTGGGTTATTTTACGACGCTGTATCAACAACTAGGTTATTTAGCGTCTGAATGATATGAAGGTGATAATGCCGGTGAAATGAGTCCGGGGTCCAGCACACCGAAAGTTACCCAGCATTTGCTCGTATGGGGTTGAGGGAAAACCCCGGAAAAAACCTCAACCGGGTAACTTGCCCCGACCGGGATTCGAACCCGGGCCACCTGGTTTCGCAGCCAGACGCGCTGACCGTTACTCCACAGGTGTGGACGATATGGTGGTAGAGACTGGATTAATATTGCTCAAGATAGGGACCGATGGCGGGCTTATGTGAGGGCAGCAAAGAACCTTCGGGTTCCTTAAAATCCATAAGTAAGTAGTGCTGTGTTATGGGACAGGTATTAGTAATTGAGTCATGCTTCCTATTTCAGCTATATCTTTAAACTATGTACATAAAAATTAATTTCATATTTCTTTGGTTTATACTAATCGATTAGAGCTGTGATCACTGCCGTGCATATCATTTTGATGTAGGAAGAATAGCAGCCATTTCACTTCTTCCTGTTCTGATCAGTAAATTTCCCAACCAGTATCGAAAGAAACACTCAAACTCCTAATAATTTACAATGAACAATTTTATTTAGGTCGCATATAAGAGTCCCCAACTCTGCTAAAGCATTAGCTGATTTTCGTATATCAGAAGTAGATTCCTCTCCACAACCTCTACTGCTGAACATACATGGAAACTTATATAAATAATTTACTTCTCTAATCTTTCGCACTAACAATTCATTACTAGCTTTTGGCCAACTATACTTCTTTGATTCAACATATCCTAATATTTTATGTGATCAAAATGATGTCCAACATTCACTGGTCCTAAGAGAGTGAATCGGGGGAGGTGACAATAGCGGGAAGATGCTTATCTCTTTATAGTTTCACATTATTCCAAGAGAGATCATGTCTTCGTGATCACTGAGACAGCTGATTGTCTGGAGAGTGGAAGCTAACTCATTTTGCCACGCGTTCTTGTTGTGAGAAGAAGAAAAGCAAGAAAACAGCTCATTTTCTGCTATAAAATAATTGCAAGACATGTTAAAATTTTAATACATCCTTGAATTTGTAATAACTCTCAAAACTTTGTAATGAATGTTGTAGTAAAGGTTCTAAAGTTTGTATTTTTAACAACCAACGACCTTGTTCCGCCGTCTTAGGTTGCGTCACAGCACTAGGCATCTTCCCCGATACTTGCGGAAGATGCTAACTTTTTTTTCGGGGTAAGATGACAACTTGTTTCAAGAGTTTTATTATTTTGTTTTATTTCAGGGAATACGTAGACATTATGTAAGGTCCTCTGATAGAGGTCAGCGGATTGAGGAAAGTCTTCAACTTGCGATGGAACATATTAGAACAGGAGATATGAACTGTTTTAGAGCATTTCAAGCACACGGGATTCCTTACCGTACCCTTAAACGTCACCTAGATAAGAATGATGACAAAAAAATTTACTGGACTGAATTCATTGCGTACAAGAAATGTCTTCACGAGTCATGCACACGGCAACAAAATCTGTGCAATGACTATGTTGCTAAGTAGTGTCCATGAGATTCAGATTAAGTCATTTTTGTTATATACATTTATCTAACCAAGGTCAGGTAAAAATACATATATAAATAAAGAGGGAAAGATGCCTGAAATGAAGGTAAGAAGAAACCTGTATCTATAAACGTGATAATTAATGTTTTCTGTTTTGTACCAAAAATATAGTTTCAAAATACCTTCCAGACTTTGATATTTCAATATGAAAATCAAAACAAAAAAACAGTACCTTAAATTTTCAATCAAAGAAAAGGTTATGTATGCATCTTCCTCCGATCCACTGTATTCTCAAAACGTTGTCAGATATTGTTGCTAACAATTTGTATGCTATTTCCTACAAAATGTAGGATAAATATTGAAAAATGAAGAAAACGTGTGATCTGTAGATTTAAGTTTCGTTGATCATATTGCGTTAGATCAACGACGATACAATAAACCTACTGCAGATAATATTGAGGATGTTTTTGTCTCCGAAGATAGTGAGCCACCGAAATACCGTTATGTTGTACATGGAAGATAAGGGGGATCAAATAAAGCCCTCATTGTGATGTGATGATAGGCTACATCCCCTTCTCTTCCCTTATGACTCACAATTGCAACACAGTGTCCTACGCCAGCAAAACAAGCTCACTAGAATAACTTTATGTACTTCGGTTTGTATCATTTCAGATTGCTGTTTGTAGCCATTTCTCACATATTTATAGTCTCACAAGTTATTCCAGCAATATTTAGTAGACCAGTATTGTCGGATAGAAGCGCAAAGATTACAATTCCTAAGGAAAAACCAAAAGGCATTACTTACTGATAAAATGAGTGACGTATAAGATTTTGTAGTCTCTCGATCACTTCAGCACGATCTTTTAGCAGATAAATAGTGATACCGTCCTCTACATTTCAAGGCAGTTCACGAAACATGCATTAGCTATACCAAGATTCTAAGTCTAGTGTCAGAAAGCATGGAAAGCCTTACATTTTCTTAACTCTCACCTGCAATCCGCAATGGCCTGAAGTAGCTAGATACTGCTTTACTCCCACATGAAAAACATACTGATCGTTCTGATATTGTTACTTGTGTTTTCGCATTGAAACTCAAAGAACTGAAGATGGATTTGTTCAAGAAAAAGTATTTGGCATAAAAACCATTAAGAGGGAACTGTTTTTAAAGAGAGATTTTTGACAGAGTTATGCTTCATTGAGTTATTACGTTATTCGCACTGCTACTACTTCCGTGGAGTATGTTTCATTATTATGGAAGCAAATAACTTCCAAAATGTCTCGAATTTTTTTCTGGAAAATAAATATGAAAAATTTTTATTTGAACTTCTAATCAATTTAGTTAGCAGCATTTGCTGTACAAACCAGTAGTAACATTATAAACTTGCTTCGGTTATAAGATTATGACACAAATTATTCCGTCACTATAGAAGTCGTGATGTTTTTGTTGTCGTGGTAACATCTTAAGTTACTGGCACCATAATATGGCATATTGTGGACGATTTTGAGCAATAGTATATGCACAATTAAAGTAATTAAAATCACTGAACTTACAAGTTATTGAATATTCAATTATTTTGAATACTGAAATAAAATTAAAGTTCATGCTGTTTTAATATTTTCTCCCTCAAAGCCATTACATTTCCTATATTTCAATCTGATGGGTACCGTTTCTTCTATCATCATTCCCAGTGCACATCCAAGATTCCATCGTTATGAAGGCGCTGAACAAGTGCCATCCACTTGCCAACTGACCCCTAGGACGAGGTCTAGTAAAACTTAACCAAATCCTCCTTGGGGTAAGGAAAAATGTCCCTACTTTCGGGAGCCGAAAAAAGGAGCAGGACATTTCAGAGATAGGCTGCACGGGCGAGGATGATGACGGCGAAAGATGCAACCCCTACCTCTGCAACTGTTGGGACTTCGCTTCAACCTTCAACTTCTGGAAGACTTGAGTAACAGGAATCTGTGAGTCGGATTTCCAGTAGCAAGGCAAGTGTCAAAGGGAAGTTACCCCGTCATAGTGGTACTCCACCTGAGGCACAACATACCACTAAACGGCCATGAGGAGGCAGAGGAGATCTACGGGTCTCTTGGATGCTGTGTGGGAGGTCGTAACCAGGATCCCTAGGAAGCAGGCACGCACAGGTTCGAGTTCACCAAATTGTGGAGAGAATGCGTCCTGGTCACTTGCGAGGACGAGGAGTCCCTTTGTGGCCATATCAGCCACATCAAACCATGGACAGAATTTAACTTTGTAGCAGTCAAGACTTCCAAGCTTCTTAAGCTCCAACAGGCAATGCTGTAAACCTCTGAAAAAATAATCCTCCAACTCAGGAGGCACTCGGGGTACTGAAAAAAACTAAATAGAGGCCTAAAAACAGCATCGTAAGGCTTGTGTCGCATTCCTGCCTTCTGGGTTGATTTCCAGATTATTGGGTGCATAATGGGTGTCTTTTGTGCCTAAGTGCTATAGTTGAATAGCCTTAAATCAGAAGAAGAAGAAGATACCGTCATTCCCGGATGAACTGACTCACAAAAATACTGAATATGAATCAAGTATTCCAATAATGTAAGAAAGCATACTGATGAACTTCATATAAAAATTAAGCTCTTCACATCAAAGATGGTGATGAAAATGTGGATACGTGAAAATACATAAATGTAAAATGAAAATATGTTTTCCTTTATACATGGTATAGGGAAACTAAAAGTTTTTTATAACTGTACGCGGACGTTTTCCTTTCGACGGATGACTTGCTATAATCTCTAAGGAGACAACTCAGCATCCGCCGTCCAACATAACAGAGAAAGTTCAAATAAGAAGTAAAAATTACCTAAATTAAGCAGAGGTTTGTAGAAATTGTGTGCCTTGTTTCTGCATACATTTTTGGCATTCGTTTATTAACGTATATACCATTAATACTGTACTCGTTGAGAAATAGAGACGGTGTTTTGACAGACGTAATATTTAGTTGTCAGCTGGGTTGCGTAGTCGGTATAGCGCTGGCCTTCTGTGCTCGAGGTTGCGGGTTCGATCCCGGCCCAGGTCGATGGCATTTAAGTCTGTTTAAATGCGACAGGATCATGTCAGTAGATTTACTGGCATGTGAAAGAACTCCTGCGGGACAAAATTCCGGCACACCGGCGACGCTGATATAATCTCTGCAGTTGCGAGCGTCGTTAAAGTAAGATTAAAAGATATCTAGATTTTCCGTGTTAAATAGGGGTCTCTGTTTCGAGGGATGACAGTACAAATCACAACAATAAGAAGTCCAATAAACATGGTCCTCAAATAAATAGCTTTTAACGAAAAACGTACTTCAAAATTCATGTATTGTGATGGGTTAGTAGGGCCACACATCCTACTCCGTAGATTAACTGGTTCTCAATCTCGGCGTCTCTTAGTGAACCTATTACTCGTCTTGCTGGAGAAAGTGCCATGCCATCAAAGATTACAAAATAAATGTGATTTATGCACTACAGATCATCAGCCCATTTCCATAACAAAGTCAGACGACATCTAACAATCTTAGATGGAGGTCCTCTATCTTGGCCTGCTCCTTCCCCAGATCTTAACCCCTTGGACTTTTTTTTATAGAGACACTTAAGGCCTAAGTGCATGTAACACCCATTGAAGTCATTCAACCGTTACAGATTCGTGTCTTCAACTTCCGTCAGCACATCAGAGACCAACTAGAGATGTTTGAAAGTATGTGTGGTTCACTAAGTCGTTGGGCAGAAGGATGTGTTATTATGAATGTAATTCACATCAAGCATCTACAATGAACAAGTTAAGTTCTAATATTTCAGACAATATTAATATCAAGATATATGTTTATTAGCATTGTTTTACTTGTTTTGATGAATTCTACTACCTCTTAAAATATTATACTTTTTTTTTTTTAACATTCTGCATGCACGTGTGTGTGTGTGTCTATAATTGCTTGCAACGTTAAAGTGGTCTGTTGTTTTGTGATTTCAAATAATCACAGGTCGCCGTTTGATGATAATTATCTTAGCATAATCATAAAATGAAGACCTTGAATTTTGAATTAATATACTAGTATCCAATGCAAGAAAGTAGATGTGGAGGTTGCGAACAAAACCGGTCATTTCCGCCGAATACAAAAAATGAGTATTTTACTGTTTCGGTATGTTGAGAAAAGCATATTTCTGAATATGTTACGTGTTTATTCTAACTCGTCATTTCCATGAGAAACAGTATGGTAAAATCAGTATTTTTAATCAAAACCGATAATTCCATATCATACTAATGCCAATATTTTCATTGTCTTTTTTTGTATAAAAAACGGACAATTACCAATCTACTCAAAATCGGTCATTCCCACTTCTATGTGCAAGAGTGCTATTGCTTATTGCAATTACTGTAAAAGTGTTATAATATATTCAGTTTTCGATGATACAGTAGAATGAAAGTGAACAATATCTAGGAGTACGCTCGTTTTGGAGCAACTTAACTAATTTCTTTCTACAAAAAAATGTAATTTGTCAATAAGTATTCATAACAGAAAAATTGTTACATAATCCACGGTTTGAAAAGTATAGAGATTTGGTTTAAAGTAAAAACTTCATTTTTCACAGTCATTTGTTCCCTGTATAAAGATCAGGGGATTTCACATAAGTATATAGTCAGAAATGAAACATCTCTTTTAAAGGAGTGCCCTTGAACTTTTTGTAGAAGCTGTACTCAGAAATTCACTTGAGTAATATTGTGTCCTACTGAAGTTAAAGTTGCCTGGAATCTAAGTATTAAAAGCAGAACTGAAGTAGCCGTTTTTCCTACTTCAATGGGGGCTGCCTCAGCCTGGTGCGATGAAAATTGTTTCATCACGATAAAGTAACTTAAATAGTTCGACGTAAACCTATTCTCTTCTTCATTGAAAGTTTCCGCTTTTATGTTGACAAATTGACTAAAATAACTACAAAATGAATTAACATTATTGAATATTCCCAGATAGTTGCGAAATATAAAGGCCTTCAGCTACATTTGCTTACACATTCTTAGACTGTGTTAATCTGGCAATTTGAAATTACCTTTATGAGCTGGGAGCACAAGCAAAACGAATTTCATGGTATCTAAATGATGGTATGGTAAGTGAGAAAGATAACTAACGGAATTTAATTTTAATGCAAAAGGTCTCAAATAAAATGAGTTTTTGCTGGTGTCTTCTGACTGAGGGACGAGCTTCTTTAAGTGTGATACAAATACTGTAAATGACCTTAGCTGATACAAATACTATAAAATACCGTTACCTGATACAATTACTACTATAAAAGACCCTTAGCTGGTACAAAGACCATCAAAGATCCTCAGCTGATAAAAAGACTATAAAAGACCCTTAGCTCTATTTCTGTTTTTTTTCTAGGCTAAGCTATTTATCTCTGTTCGAAAATTCATCGGATGTCACCGGTGTTGAAACTGGAATTAATGGCAAGTATAGTAACTAAAGAGTTTTCGGCCATCAAGTTCAAGTAGGTGAGAAAACTTAATTTTAAATGTGACTGTTTATGTTTATAATGAGTTATACAGTCATATGAAGAAAAATATAAATTAATTAGTCTAAAAGACATCCATTCACATAAACAAACTGCTTTTATTGACATGAAGTTAGATTCTACAGATTCATGTCTGGTATTCTTAATATATTCTAACACAACAAACATATTAAACGTTTTTGTAGCTGGATTATAACATCGAGTAATTGACTCTTCCCAAATATTCGCGGCTTTCATGACCATTTTCAATGTGTGAACTTCGTACTACATAGTCTGTAGGCGGAATTATTTTATGGACGCTTTGTTATCAGCGAGATTCCAGGTCATACGGTGCCAAAGGATTCGCGTCATGAAACATGACCAATCTTCTTTGAAGAAGATATTGCATGACGAACGAAATTTGCCAACTACTGTTGACTTCACCATTCAGCATTCCAGTAACCTGATTGCAGTAGCTCATGCTAATCCGCTCTTATCCGAACTCGGCAGGTAAGAGCTTATGGAAGGAAAAGAGCATGAAAAATCATGATCCACGAGGGTTATGTATGTATGTATTTATTTACACTTCAAGTGGGCAAGCACCCGGTGGCAGTGGTTATCCACCAGTAATTCACAAACTTACTTCATTATCACACGTTTTATTTTTTTCAATCCATTTACATCAAGATCGGTCAAAATAGTCTCCTTGAAGTATTATAACTGCTTCCTTACGCTGTGGTAGCTTTAGGATGCCGCTTAATTCCCCTTTGAACTTTAGCTTTCGGATGCGTTGGGTTACAGCTGTATTCAATAGAGTTGCATAAATTCGTGAACGAATCGCTCACTCGAACGACTAATAAAGAATCGTAAGAATGGATTCGTGGTATGAACGAATCGTCATTCAAAAGAATCGTAACGAATCGGCATGGTATCACAACCAACAATACAATTCGATTCTATTTATTGTTTGAGGTAACCTGTCAGCGGTCATTTCCGAACCGTGTCGAATCCTCCCGATCGAGCAGACAGAAAGGATTTATGATATTTTAACAAGGTTGGGTTAAATAGCAGAGAGTGTAATGCAAAAAATGTACTTGATAGTAAGGTTCAGCTGATAAATTATTTTTAGGAAACACTATCTTGGATAATTTTGTGGTCTTATGGAGGTCATAATGAATGATTCCAATGAGAAAGAGACCATCCAATGTCTCATATCTCATGCCATCTATGCGAGAGATGTAGAACGTTTTTGTTCTACCTGCTTTTTGCAAAGGGAAGTGTCCTGTGAGTCGTTCGTTGACTTCAAAAGAATAGTTGGAATCGCAGACTGGGAGGAATCGTGAACGAATCGTTATAATCGATTCGTAATGTATGACTGAATCATTGAAATCGACTTCTGAAAAAGAATCGTGTTGCCCAATTCTAGTATTCAGGTCATTTAACATGGAAAAAAGTTTATCCCGAAGTGGATTCTTCATTTTCCGGAAAATATCATAGCCAGGTGGATTCATGTCCGGACTGTAAGCTGGCTGAGACAGTGTTTTCCACTTGTAATCGGCCATACAGCATACACTAGCAATTTGCAGTCTTGAATTATCGTAAAGAAGAAGCAGATAAGACTCCAATAGCTGTAATTGGTTCTGGCGAATTTTTGGGCCAGTTTCCTACGGGCTATGTCTGAACATGTCATCCGTCTGTCTTCTTCCAAAACATTGGCAAAAATTATCTCTGTAAAGAAATCCGGTGATGATTTCGGTCTTCCAATGCGTTGTTTGTTATCAGTTGCAATATGATCTTCACAGACATATCGAGACCATCGGGAAATGGTACTACGGTCTTCTGTAGAGTCACAACACAATTCTCTCGAAGCAGTTCACAATTTCTGGCGGCGTACGTTCACGTAAAGTTTCTATTTTAATGAATGTTTTTTTTTATTTCAAACAGTGACGTGACCTGACTGATTTTCATCGCCCATTTCAATTGCTTATACACAAAAAAAAAGGTTTTAACAATTTAATTGAACTTTCACAGAATCGTTCGGAAGAACTCTCACTATTAACGCAATAAATAAAAACCACGCATATCCATGGAAATGAAAACGTATGCGCAGGTAAGAATCTTAGCCCTAGGTCTTGACTGCTTAAAATTCAGCGCCCACTGCTGAATACCTTGAACTTACCAAGGTCTTTACTCTTATGATCCAATGTGTATCCTCATAGAAGTACCTTAGTTTGCCACATTGGGACCAGAGTGTTGCTAGCTGTGTTCCGATGGGAATGATGGGAAGAAACTGGTTGTAAGTATTGCAAAGACAATTTTAAATGGATATTATGAATAGGCCTACCAATTATTTACAGTTTGTGAGTATTACAACACTGATATTATTATTATTATTATTATTATTATTATTATTATTATTATTATTATTATTATTATTATTATTTAGCTATAAAATCGTACTTTTGTATAGAAGATTTACAATTTAAGTCGCTGGCAAAGTAGTCATATTAGCGCATTTGTCCAGTTGGTCAGTAATTAGACGTTGGCATTCCTGTTATATTTGAATCTAATACACACGGGACATTGCTGTGAACACATCGGGTAGCAAAGGGAATGTGTTGTCAATGGTTTTCAATTTAATGTTCAACCATTACATTCATATGTATATGTTAAATCAAAAACCGTATGTGGTATACATATTGTGATGAAATATTTCATTTAAGCTGAAAAATTTGTACTATACTAACTTACTATTAATAATAGTGTTGGTGATATAATGTATACCTGTAATACCGATCGGACCTGTATAACATGAGATGTAAATACGATTTTTGCAAGCTTTAGCTGCTACATTCGCTTATAAATTTTAATAGTTTCGTGAAAGTATACATTGAGTTGAAAGTCTTTCTATGTTATATTTCGATCACCTGAACTAACAGTTTACTACAAACCAGTCTGTATTCATATCCTTCCAATTAGAATTTAGAAGGTTGAATTCAGCTCTGAGAACTCGAAATGAAAGTCTGGGAATTGAGAGAGAGGTATAGAGGCTTATCGGGCGGGACATGAAGCATCCCCTTCCACTGCAGCCTAAAGAAGCTTTTTGTGCGGCCGTAATGGAATGACTTCTGTGCTGTGAAGCTAAACGTTCCCAACATCCGCGGCACTAAACATTCCTCTCTGTTCTTCTACTGGCTATGCCATATCTTTGGTAATAATCTACATATATATATATATATATATATATATATGTATATATATAAGCTATACACGATTCATTTATATAAATAAATAAATTCAACATTACATATTCACCAATAGACATAATATAACAAAATCCGTGTGCAAATGATTCATTATGCATTACATATAACATTTTGTACTTTTTTTCTAAGACATCTAAGTATTATTATAAGGATAACGTATTTTTTTAAGTCGCCATAATAATCATACATTTCGCAGCTGTGAACTAGCTTGTCTGTTGCCTACTTCAAGGGAATTCATTCTCTGAAGTAGCGGGAAAACGTTCCACACAAGTCATTTATTTGTAAATTAGATTTTTTAAATCTTATTGTTATTATTGATATGTTTGGGTACCAATATTGAACTTAAGTCCCTATTCCCTCTTCTAAGCAGAATATATCCAATTGTATTTGCATATCTGAACTTATATTTTTATTTAAATGTGTATATTCCAACTTCGAAAGTAAGAATTTCATATAGACAAACTCAAATTTGTATTAACATTGAATCCAATCCTTACTTCTCCAGGCCAGCATAGGCAACGTCATCCCTATGTAAGGTATTGTGCACTTTTTAAGTTATTTTGCTTCACTGTAGTCTATTCTTATTCTCAACATAGCTTTCGAAATAACCTAATTTCATATCTATATCTACATTAAGGCAGTAGGATAGATAACAATTAAACATGTAATATTTTTGTTTTAAGGTAGCATCAATTAAACTTCTTTAAACTTATGTGAATATTTCATTAAAATATAATTGTTTTGTTTCCGACGATAAAAAGTCTTATCATCAGCTAATATAAAAATACATAATCTATTTTAAAACCGTCACCAAAATATATTAACACTGTCTAGTCTAGTCAGCTTGTCAACAAAGGCGCTATTTAAACTTTGGACAATGGATTACCGTCCTTCACTACTTGAGTAACATTATTTTTGTGTTGTCAATTGTCATTCCTATGAAAATTCTGATCTTTTTTTTTTGCATAAGTTCTGAATTGTTTCATCCCATGGACACAACCAGGACACAATCTGTTGTTCATATGTCCCATGTGTACTTTACTTTGATATATTCTTTAGAATGCATTCCATAATCTACTTACTTACTTAGAAATGGCTTTTAAGAAACCCGGAGGATCATTGCTACCTTCACATATGTCAGCCATCGCTCTCTATCTTGAGCAAGATTAATCCAGTCCCTACAATAATATCCCACCTCCCTCAAATCAATTATTACATCATCCTCCCATTTATGTCTCGGCCTTCAGAAAGGTCTTTTTCCCTCCGGCTTCCCAACTAACAGCCTATATGTATTTCTGGATTCGTCCAAACGTATTACATGCCCTGTCCATCTGGATTTAATATTCCCAATTATGTCAGTTGAAGAATACAATGCATGCAGTTCTACGTTTTATAACTTTGCAGTGGTTGTGC
This sequence comes from Periplaneta americana, assembly GCF_040183065.1. Lineage (NCBI taxonomy): Eukaryota > Metazoa > Arthropoda > Insecta > Blattodea > Blattidae > Periplaneta > Periplaneta americana. Next base: position 11,310,776 of record NC_091125.1, on the reverse strand, counting down.
AGTCCCATTCCGAGACTTATGTTGTGGTTTGGTAACAAGCTGCTTTTTATGGTGATGGGTTGTTAGCCCTTCGCCCAACTCCCAAGCTGGAGGACCACCCCTTATCTGCTGTCCGCGACTGCCTATTCAATATCTTCACAGCTACCCTCCACATCTGGAGGCCGTCTCCTCTATCCACAACCTGAGGACGCGCCATGCTGTGGTGATAAGGACCCACCATACATGGTTCCATAATCTACTAGTAACATAAAAGTTGTTAGATGAAATTACCTCTTTTCACATATTATTTGCGCTACCAGAACATGAACGATACTAGCGAAATCTACATTGTACTCTGCACAGCGTAGGATACACTCATTTATCACCTTAATTAATTAAGAATCAATAGCTTAGACTACAATAAATCTATGGAAAATGCAACATTTAGTTTAACTGACAAAATTCGTGAGGCAATTAATAAAAAATTTCAAATTGGAGGGATTTTCTGTGATTTATCCAAAGCATTGGTCTGTATAAATCATAAAATGCTGCTAGACAAATTAGATTATTATGGAATTAAAGGCGTTGCACACCAATGGTTACACTCAGATCCCATAGACAGAAAACAAAAAGTCGAAATCAATGCAATGAATATCACTATGAAATCTGCCTCGACATAGGAAACTATTAATAGGCCTAATGGAATTCCATAATGATCAGTAATAGGTTCCCTACATTTTCTATTGTTGATAAATGATCTTGCCCCCTAAGAAAAGGTCATCTCATACTCGTATTATTTACATATGACACAAGTGTAGTAATTACAGCCAATAACTCAAAACATTCCAACCTTCAATATAGGCAATTCTCGAAGTATATTATTGGTTCTCAGCCAATAGATTAGTATTGAATTGTAATAAAATTAACATAATCCAATTTAAATACTACCCAAATTGAACTTCTTAAATTTCAATCGCAATAATTAACAATAGACAAAATCCACAACCAAATTTCTTGGCTTACAAATCGTTAATATGTTAAAATGAAAAAATCATATTAAAGAAATTACCCCCAAACTAAATTCAACATGTCTTGCTGTAAGATCTATTATGTAAGAGATTGTAAACCACAATACTTTAAGTACAATATACTTTGCATACTTGTCCTCGATAATGAGTTTTGGAATAATATTCTGTGGTGATTCTACAAATAGTAACAGTATATTCCTACTACAAAAAAAGAGTAATTACAACAATAGAGGTGCCAAATCTAGGGAATCGTGTAGGACAATTTATAAAAAAACTGCAAATATTGCCCTTGGCTTTTCAGTATATGTTTCCATTAATAAAATTCTTCGTATGTAATCGTGAAAACCTTGCAACTACTTCAACAGTTCATAGCACAAACACTAGTCAAAATGCTTTAATAATCTATCGGCAAGTCTATTGTGCTATCAAAAGGAGTGTGTTATATGGCATTAAATTTTTCAATAGCGTACCTATGGATATAAAACTCAAACTGAAAACATAAGATTATTTATAACCAAATTAAAGAAGTGTCTAATTTCTCACGCCATGTAATTTGTAGATGAATTTATGTCATTCATCAACACTGCGTGAATATTTATTTCTTGAAATAAGTATCAATACTAAATCCTTGTATTGTACTATTGTATTGTAAAACTCTTCGGAATATTGTAAAACCCTTCTGTATATATTTAAAATAGACTGTTTCATTGAATTATGACTTTGTAGTAACTTACTGCTAAGACTTGTGGACAAGTTTCATATTCTAGCTGTGAATCGATGTACGAATACGATGGAATATAATCGTACAACACAACACAATGCAATAACCTTTATTTACTTTCTTGAAAAGATTATAGGCCTACGTTACTTTCTACAATCACCTGGAATTTTACGTATATGTTTCAAAATATATGTCATACTCAGAAATTTTCTTTCAATCTCATATAATTTAGAAGTTCAGTATTTAATTCACAATAAACTAAAGATTTGTCATTAAATTAATTATCATTTGCTAAGATTGGTTACCTATTTTTGCAACTTCCATTCAGTAGCTTCTATAAATTATATTATTCCATTTAATTTATTAATTTCATTTTTATTTGTCTACAATTATTTACAAAAGTGGAGTCACTCAACTTTTGTTATAGGCTATTATTAATATATAATTCATCTCTTGAAATGCGGCGTAGGTTCGATTCGCGATAGAGTCATGGATTTTCTCCATTGATGGAGTCGTTCCGGCCTCACTATGGCCCAGGAGTTCACTCAGCCTCTCTCAGAAATGAGTACCAAGGGTATTTCCTTGGGATAAAGGCAGTGAGTACGTAGGAATGACATTCCTATCGCCCTTAATGCCAATTTTCTATACAAGTGGGAGCCTTAACCTCCTGCCACACTGTCGGCCTCCGTGACTTTACATTTTATCTCCTCAAATTAATAAAAAAGTTTCTTCATTTTTAAGCTCTATGTTCCGCGTCGTGTACACTAAGCAGGATTAATAATCGAACATCGTTTTCGATGGAGTTATTTGTTCTTGTGAATGCGAATCATTTGAGGACGAAAAATACAGAGTTCTTTTAGTTAATTACAAATATATCTATGTTTTCAACATTACCGCTCACATGTACATCAGGGGGTTTGAATTTAGAATCAACAATAAAAAAGCAACAAATGATGTTAAAACCGTTCGTAATAATTTTACATAAGAAGGAACCGAGTTCAGAGTTGCAGAAAAGTTAAGGCTCATTCACAATGAAAATTAAGCATAACCGTAACATAAACACAGAAGTTTGCGGCCAGGCTACCAAATGGGATCATTCACAATGATTCACATAAGCATTGACATCAACATTACCGTAAGACGTTAACATGAAAGTTTGCAAACTCCGAACTTTTATGCTTATGCTTACGTGATTTTCAAACAGAACACAATCGTGGAGCGCTGAAGTATACGACAGAATATGAGGAAATAGCGTCGTTGTTATGTTTCCATGATTACCAATTATGTTTGCTGTTATGTTTATGTTCCCATCGTGAATGATGGTATGACTTCTTGATTTTACCGTAACGTTTATATTCTTAAGTTAACGCTTACGTTATGTTTAATTTTCATTGTGAATGAGCCTTAAAAGTTACACGTAAGATCTGTGTTCACATTCACACGAAGTGACATAAATATGAAGACACTATCTTGCCCTGGTAGGTGGAAATTAAAATTGAATTTGCTAGATCGAATTATTTATAGGCCCTACTAACTGCGTTTTAATGTTGCATAACGTATGCCACATTAAAATATATTACTTACGTAGGAGTTGCAGGTTTCTGAATTAAACTTCCAAATATCTCTCCTTCGTTTGTACTTCATTATGTTGTTATTACTTCATTCATTCATAGTGTTCTGCCCAATGGCAGATCTTTCAGTGTGAACCTAGCATTTTCCAATCTTTCCTATTTCCGTCTTCTTTCTAGTCTCCGCATATGATCCATATAGCCTATCTTAATGTTGTCTATCATTTGATTTCTTCCGCCCCGAACTTTTCTTCAGTTCACCACTCCTTTCAGTGCATCCTTCAGTAGGCAGTTTCTTCTTAGCCTATGACCTAGCCATTTCTTTATCTATTCCTGATCAGTTCCAGCATTATTCCTTCTTCACCTACTCTTTATAGCACAGTTTCATTTCTTATTCTGTCTGTCCATTTCACATGCTCCATTATTCTCCATATCCACGTTTAAAACGCTTCTACTCGTTTCTCTTCACTTCGCCGTAATGTCCATGTTTCTGCCACATACAATGCGACACTGCGCACAAAGCACTTCACTATTTGCTTCTTTAGCTATTCCTCCAGAGATCTGCTGAAGATGCTCGTTTTTTCTATTAAAAGCTTCCCTTGTCATTGCTATCCACCTTTTGACTTCGTGGCAGCAGCTCATGTTATTGCTTAACAGCCTAAGTAGGCCTATTTGAAGCTGTCCACTTGTTCCACTGCCTCATTTCGAATTCGCAAGTTTACTTCCTTTAGTTTTCTTTCGATAACCATGGTATTTGCCTTCTTTGTATTTATCTTCACCCAATTTGTATTATTATTATTATTATTATTATTATTATTAGGTATTAGTATTACTATTGTTATTATTATTACTGCTATTGTTGTTATTATTGTTATTTTTTATTACGGGGAAGGAAACAATAATCGCCAATTAGGAACAGGATTATTTGTTCGTAAAAGGCAGGGCATGTAGCACGTATGGGTGAATACAGAAATGCATATAGAGTGTGTTAGCTGGGAGGCCGGAGGGAAAAAGACCTTTGGGAGGCTGAGACGTAGATGGGAGGATAATATTAAAATGGATTTGTGGGAGGTGGGATATGATGATAGAGACTGGATTAATCTTGCACAGAATAGCGATCGATGGCGGGCTTATATGAGGGCGGCAATGAATTTGCGGTTTCCTTAAAAGCCATTTGTAATTATTATTATTATTATTATTATTATTATTATTATTATTATTACTATCATAATTATCATTATTATTATGATATAATCATTAAAGAAGTAAAACTACATAAAGGAATTATTTTTTTCTGAAGATAAAAATATTAAAATTGTATGTTAACTGAGAAATACCGTTTCTTAAAAATTGTCAAGCCAAACACACTACCTAATTAGCACATTTAAATACACGATAATCAACTCATTTCAAGATATGAAGAAATGTAATAAGACTGTTATGTCTTTATAACGCTGTATGGACAAACGTACAACTACTAGATTTAAATTATTTCATTTTTATGCATGAGTATTAGAAAAAATTAATTGTAAGAAAAAAAACGAATTCCACAATTACATTATATTCATACACGAAACAAGGTCAAGGATAATGTATTTGCTTTACTTAAAATAGCGGTTTTTAGTTAATGCGCAAAATGCATGGGAATATGTATATAATTTGCATAACAGTTTTTAGCTTCTCTTTAGCGAAGTAAGAGAAAGTATTGTGATGCTACAAAAATCGATTTAGAGAGTATCATGGAAATATAGGCTACGTTGTTAGCAGACAGCGAAAATGATGTTTGAACAGACGACGGCCTTCTGTTTAATGTTTACTTATAATTAGTAGTTTTTCATAAACTGTTAGACACATTTATTTATCTTTAATGTCTAGAAGTCAATGAAACTGGGAATTATGTAAAAGAAATAAGAGGTTTCATTTTAAAAATCTATACAAGGTGGTTATTTCATTTGCGACGACTGATAGTAAATCTCATAAATCATTTGTCAGAAATTGTTATTCACGTCATTATTCAAATCAATTATATGTCAAAATTTTCTACATGCATTGATTTGTTCCAGTAAAATTAACCTAATCTAAGCATCATGGAGGAAACGCTCTTTAGTTCCCTTTAAATAATTAAACTACACAATTACACTTCAAACTAAAATTTTTTTGACAAAAATTTTACTTACTTACGGCTTTTAGAGAACCCGGATGTTCATTGCCGCTCTCACATAAGCCTACCATCGATCTCTATCCTGAGCAAGATTAATCCAGTCGCTACCATCATATCCCACCTCCCTCAAATCCATTTTAATATTATCCTCCCATTTAAGTCTCGGATTCCTCAAAGGTCTTTTCACTCAGGTCTTCCAACTAACACTCCATATGCATTTCTGGATTTGCCCATACGTGCTATATGTCCTGACTATCTCAAACGTCTGGATTTAATGTTCCTAATTATGTCAGGTGAAGAATACATACAATGCGTGCAGTTCTTCATTGTGTAATTTTGCCCATTCTCCTGTAACTTCATCCCTCTTAGCCCCAAATATTTTCCTAAGCACCTTATTCTCAAACAATCTTACCTTCTGTTCCTCTCTCAAAGTGAGAGTCCAAGTTTCACAATCATACAGAACAACCGGCAATATAACTGTTTTATAAATTCTAACTTTCACTTTTTTTTTTTTTTTTGTGAGCAGACTGGATGACAAAAGCTTTTCAACCTAATAATAACAGGCATTTCCCATATTTATTCTGCGTTTAATTTCCTACCAAATGTCATTCCTAGTTGTTACTGTTGCTCCAAGATATTTTAATTTTTCAACTTCTTCAAAGGATAAATTTCTCATTTTTATATTTCTATTTCGTACAGTGTTCTAGTCAGGAGACATAATCATATTATATGTCTTTTCGGAATTTAAAAGAAGTGTATGTCGTTTTCTTAGCACTTTTTTTTTCAATTTACTGAAGTTGTTCTACCTGAAAGCAGCTTGGGAATTATATTGGTACGTAATTTAGAAAACATCCTTTACGACAATTATAACCTGTTTGATGGCTTTAGTTGTTGATATTAAATTTGTTAGTATCCGTTTACCTATAAAATTGTGTTAACATACAAAGTACCTAAATATAGATTCAATGTATATCCTTTACATTTAGTAACTTTTACACATACATTTTACGGACTTCTGCGGAAAATTGATTGTGTAAATGCAAGCCAGAAGGAAGGAATAATGGATACTCTATGACGTGAGTGATAGCATACAGATCATGTCTGAAGCACTTATGTCCTCCCACGACAGGAAGTCCATGAGATTTATATTCTCATGAATTAAATAACTGTAGGAAATCCAGAAAGTTGGAGCTGGCGAATGAATAAAATTCAGTTATGGCACAAAGGAATGAGAATTTACATAGATATGTCTTTGCCAGTACGACTTTTCTCTCAAGAAGCATTCCATTTGAGACGCATCTTTATATATGGTATTATAAAATTATTGTTCTAACTTATATATTTTGTTAAGTATATTGAATAAATTAAGCAGTCTGTGCTTATCTAGTACTAGGTACTAGATAAGCACAGACTGTTTAATTTATTCAATATACTTAAGATTATAATAACTTGCTTATCGGAAACTTCATACATAATGAAATTATATATTTTGGTTGGCATATTTTTTATGTAACAGCAAAAATCAAGAAAAACATCATTTAAATGAACGTCGCATTGCCACAAGTATGCCTGAATAAATTAATGCTGACACATTTCCAGTGAAAATACTGAAGCTCCATATTCATAGAAGCTAACTTTTACATATTTTCAAACTTGGCTTAGGGAGAGGTTTCAAGGAAGTGCTTTCAAACTCCTCTCAGATATTTTTCTACCAACGTGACGTCCTGCGTTCTTTCAAGTACAGGACAGGAAACTTACCTGCCCCAAATTACTGGTATCAACTGTGTGTTCATTTAGTATTGCATTTAAAAATTTTGGATACTAACTTTGACAATGCTGCAAAACCTATGACAAGAAGATATAGCCTATATACTAAGGGGAAGAAATTATTCAAATAGCTTAACGGAGAAGGGTTCAACTTAAACTGATGTATGTACATACTGAGGGATTAAGGGCTTGGTGGATAAATATGTGAAGAGATAAGATAAAAAACAGACAGATATACGATATGCCCAAAACCAATTTTGGTATTAGTTCAGCTCAAATTTGTATTTCTGCGAAAATATTGAAATCCATTTTATGCAGCATAAACCTTTGTACTTCACATAATGATGCAGTGAAAAGAAACGGCACAGAGAGACAGGAAAACAAAGGTACGTAGGAGTTTTGAAAAAACCACAACATTAAATTTAGCATTAGTGTATAGTCTATTTGTTATGGGAACACATTCGAAATAAAAAGGAAAGGTTAACTGTTATCACCTTTACATGTCTTACAATCACGTGCTCATAACGTCAAAGATCAACGCTGACTGCTCTTTTCCTTTAAACAGAGTCATTTCCTCAAACATTTCTAAATAGATTTTTTTTGCAGCTTCAAGACATTGTGTAACAAAAATGTAAAAACTTCCATAACTATTTTGTTCTCTTTCTGCTATAAAAAGGTACACATACTCACAAGATATTCGTCATGTTTAACGGAAATCCGTGGGATATTTACTAAATTCACTGAGGTTGTAGAGCTATCGCACTTTTCCTCAATCTTTCTACGAAGTTGTGGGAGTAGGATATCAGAAAAAATCCGTTTATTTATATTCGTCTCTGTTTCAGTCCATTAATCAATTACATCAACATATTATCGCAAAATCGTTAAAATCCTCCGCAAGAGAATTTCACGCACCTGGATATTATAATGGGAAGAACGAATGTTCATTTCTGTATATGGATCTAAATACATAATCTCTAATACTGGATATCATTACCTCACCGAATGTAGCACCGTCTTTCCACACCGGAGACCAGAAGAATCCAGGTGCAATTCGTTATGTACAAAGACGATATTGGGACAAATTTAATATACTCCAGATAATCCTGTTTTCCTCTGCCATAATTCCATCAATGTAACATTATTCATCATTATCTCGTATGAAGTATTCTGACAATGTTTCAATGCCACAGTAATGTGCCCAGGCACCTAATGATCTACAACGGACGCCAGCTATGAGGGATAGGAATGATTTTCATTTATAGAGTGGAATTATCGATATAACAAAAATAACAACTGTGTAATTGTCAATTTTTATTCAATTTTATCGCCACAGTCATTAACGCCGCCATCACAATCACCGCCGCCGCTACCGCCGCCGCCACAACCACCACCACCGCCGTCGCCACCACCATCACAATCACAACCACTACCACCAGCACCACCACATCAACAATACTACTATATCATAATGTAAGCAACGTCATCATTAAAACAATTTAAATTCGATTATTAACTATGAGGTGAGTTCGGGTGTGTATTCAAATCAAATCTCGCTTGGACTGATTGTCTAACTACAAGACGAATCTAAGGTAATTTCATTGAGAATTATAGGACTCATTTCGCCAAATGCCATCTCACTATCACCAGTACTAACGATAGATAACCACACGATAGATACCCGATTAAGAAGGAAACTTATAAATAAGCTCTAGGCCAGTTTCATATGTTATATATACATATACATATATAGCCCGTCCCATAAAAGCGTAACTTTGCGTTTTTACGAATTTTTGTAACAGTCTCTACAATTGTCAGCTAGTCCAAACGGTAGGTTTTGGTCAGTCCTATTATTTTATTTAATTTCTTCCTGTAACCGCTACAGGATGCCATCGACAAAGAGTACCATGATACAATAGAGTAAATGCTTTGAGGTTTAATGATACAGTGTTGTTAGAGTGAAAAATAACAATTTGAATTATATTGAAACACATGATATTAAACGAAGTAACGTCAAGGAGATGCGAATTAGTCATGGTCCATATGCATGATGCCTGAAAATAGCTATTGAGCCTTTGAGTGCTGCAATTATTAGATATCTTAAAATATTTTATGCAGGCCAAAAGATTTACAGAAGTCGACTAGGAACCGGGGTATGGTCCCACGGGCTCCTATCATTAGTCCCGTAATGACGATGGATTCCAGATGGTACTTGTCCTTATAAAAACTGATGGAAGGTTCATATAAGAGTCATTCCACGTCAAATCGCACAGCAATAAAACACGACCTTCTCGTAAATGGTCGAAATTTTTTTCATGAATTCCACACATCAAACAAGGAGACCCGTATTGCTTTATTTTCACAATTATTAATTATTTGTGTAGTTATGACTATCTGAAATTACGCAAATTATGCGCGCACTATTACAAAAACTCACTTGGAACTCTGTGTCTACATATAATTGAGATTTGCGGTTTGGCGCATTTGAAAGACTAAATACAACACTTTTTATTACTTTAGGCTTATCACAAATAAATTTAAAATTTGGCCTAATTTTTCAATCAATTATTTTTCAAAGCAAATTTACTATATTATATAGCCAAGTTAAAAATCTGAAAAAATACAGACTTGTTCCCTGATGTATTATCTGTAAACTACTGCATTTAGAAATGTGGGATCTGGACACATACATTTGTAACAATTTATTTTCCGGAGGCATGCACGCTCTCGCGATCCCCAGCTAATGAACTGCTTGTGGCCGTGGGCTAGAAGGCTGCCTACGGAAAGTTTTACGAAATCCCCCGTTGCATATACGCCACACTACAATACAAATTCATTCCTTCATCAAATGATTAATAACTTAAGGAACAGTAAATATTTTATCTAAAGTTATTTTATTATTGTCAGCTCAGCTGAGAGGGGGAGCCCTTCACAAAGTTGTATGTTTATACTATAATATAGCTAAGTGTTTAACGATAGCAAGGCTGAGTAAGGCAGTAAACTTTATGGCAGTAAACAGATGGCAGGAGACAAAATATAGAAGAGAAAAATAATCAGTCAGGGTTTGAATTTCATGGAGTGGCGTGAGTTTTATACAACATTAGTGACAGCAAAGATCGCATAATATATATGAAGTGTTTAAATCCATTTGACCTTCCTAATCACGCTTTTAAAAATAAAAATACACTAAGACGCGTAAGTCACGATTTATTGATAAAGCTTAATTTAAAGGAGTCTTTGAATATGCGAATATGAGATCCTTTTCGTAAAAAACCTATCAACTTCCGGATATGTCAGGTGAAATTATATGTGAAGCCGGTATTTCTTGTGATATTAATAGACATGAATCAAATGAAAGTGCGGACAGAGGAAGTGATTATGCCAGTTCTTCTAGCAGTTATATGGATACAGCGCTAGAAATCAGTAATATAGAGGAATTAAACAAGAGTTTGATGTCAATACAATCCCCTATCAAGAAAAGAAAACTACAACAAAAACAATACCCCGTGAAAAGTTTCAAAAAGTAAAAGGTTCTCTAGCAAGTAAAGTTTTTCATGTAGAAGATGGATCGTCATCCCTTCAAAAGTCGGTCATATTTTATATTTGACGATATGCAAAGAAAATGTACAACCTGAAAATTACATAGTTATTGCAGACTTTTCTGGAAATCATTCATTTGTAATACAAGATTCAGTACAAGGTGTGCATTGGAACAAATGCCAAGCCACAATACATCCTTTCATTGTATATTTCAAAGAAGATACAGAAATTCGTCACAAAAGTATTGTTGTCATCTCAGAAAACATAAAACATGACACCGATTCCTTTCACTTTTTTCAACACGAAGCAATCAATTTCTTAAACTAAGAATTCAACGATATGAAAAAAATCATCTACTTTTCCGATAGATCAAGTTCACAATACAAAAACAAAAATAATTTTAAAAATAATTGCTTACATGAAGACGATTACGGAATTAGCGCCGAATGATACTTCTTTGCAACGTCGCACAGTGGTTCCAAACTCAAATCTGACTGGACAAAAGGTACAAAAGTTTGAACTTCAAAACAATATAAATACTGCAGTTCTATAATCATAAATAGTCGTGTATCTACGATTTGTATTCAGTTTTCCATAAAAATAATTGGTCTGCGCAGGAGCAGGTAGAAGTCAAGTGATCAGCACGACATTCTATTCTCGTTAGCATCGTCCGGCAAATTACCTTCGGAACATCGATGTGTGAAGATATAATATATTGCCAATCCCCTTCGAGTTTCGATGAATAAAACTACAGGTATTTCCCTACATTTTTAGTGCATTTTCGAACTTTAACATTGTGTTATTAAGTTATAATACTCATTAATACACAGAGAAGTGCTCCGAGTTTCGAATTTTATGTTGTTCCCTTTTGGTTTTGTCCATGTATGTGGCTAGTTTGTGTGTTGGTGCATTTCGATGATTGACTAATTTCGATGATTGACTAATGGTGAGATGGGTATGTTTTCTTGATGTATTTCCGGTAGTTCGTTTACTTTTGGTGCTTCTGGTTTGATTGGTTTTAGTTGTTGTTTCATGTTGCTTGGAATTATGTGTTTGTTTTTGCTTATTGTGTTTTTTACTACGTTGTGGTATTGTGTGGTAGGGTCGTTTTTGAGTTCTTTGATGTTGTTTTCCTTGAAATATGTTTCTATTTTGTTGTGTAGGTCTTGTTTGTGTAGGATGACAGTGCAATTTCCTCTATCTGCTTTGATGAAAGTTAGGTTATGTTCTTGTTGTTTTGTCCGCAAGGTGTTTATTTGTTAGCCTATTATTTTTGTTAATAATAATCTGAATATAAACCTATGGTTTTTCAAACTTACATCATTGAATCAGATTGAAGAGTACAACAAATATATAGAATGGAATGTAGTGTAGGATGTTTCATTAAAACTATAACTTTGTGTTACTACTAATTTATTACAGATATGTCGTAGACCTTCACTTCATAAAAATTTATAGACATATGATTGTGAAGGAAATCATGTTTCCGAATACTCTACCCTAAAACGTCGGTTCAGTTTCTTGTAGTTTTTTTTTTTTTTCAATAAATATTTCACAATAAAAATTCTCTGTTCTACAGTGAAAGTCATCTCACCTTCCTTATTGGTCAAACAGTAACACTCACATACGTCATAATGAACAAAATACGCTATTAATATATCCACTCCACTGAACTGGGCTGCTTACTGGAAGCGGGATTCCCCGTCACATCTCCCACAATATGCGTGCTTAGATAATAATTAATTATTTAAGAAGTAATTACCCTTTAGTTGAACAGTACAGGCAGTCCGTCTTGTAGTGTAGAAGAAACACGCGAAATCAGAACCAAGAGTGGAAATACTTCTACAGCTAATAATGATTCTTACGTAATCGTTTTCTTCAATGTGAAGTATAGTGTTTGTTTTATCAGTTCGCTATATATAATAAAAGGTCATAAAGAAAATCTTTGATCTGATTTTGACAAATCGACATTTTGTGTCGTTCATTTCAAATAACGACCTATTACTTTTTTATTGAAAATAATATACATTGAAACAAATTGGCATGCAGGTACTGAATATTAACCAAAAATGTCCAACAGTTTAAATAGTTAGGTTCACACAGACAGAAAAACATACGGTTTGACAAAAAGCCACTTTAATCAGAGTAGGTATTAAATCTCAGCTTGGTGCCCAGCATTCGACCAAGTAGGACGACTATTTTGACGTATACCGATATATTTTTGTGAAGTTCAATTTGGATACATAACTCAGTGGAGTACTATTTGAAATTATCCATGGCCCATTGAATTTCTACTTACAAGGGAAGGGTTTCGGCTCGAACAGGAGTTTCGTTTCCAAAATTTGTATACAGGCCCATCTTTACATCTCTGTAAAGCTACCAAAAGCATTCATTTGTGTAATGTGCGGTTTGTGTGTTAGAGCAATGTGCAAGTTGAGGGGTGGTGAGAGCATTGCACAAATTAAGAGGATGGGACTCCTTACCCGTAAGCCTAGCCTAGCCTAGAAGCTAGTGCGAGTGGTAAAATGTCTAAAGCCCATTTAAAAATATTTTTCTCCAACGTTCTGTCCGAAAATATTGCACCTAATCAAAAGTGTACACTGTTGTGTGATTCATTGAATGCGCACAAAGACACAACCTTAATAAATGAATCATTCCAAGGGTAGGACATAGAATGTATGATCATTCCACCTAAAAAAAACTAAATATATCCAGACTCTGAATATCTATTTCCTTAGACAATACAAAATATATGCTCGGAGGATAACAGATTACATAAGGACTCTTGCAGAGAATCCAGAACTTAACTTGGGAAATCGAGTGTTTATAATGAAAATGTATAATGAAAATGCACTCTGTTATGCATAACCAGTTGTCTGCTCCAGTATTCCACCCTATGCTTCAGTATTCCTGGCAGTCAGCTGGCTACGTGAATCCTGAACAAGTCTCAGACTTCAAAAATGTAATTCAGGTGGCATTTGATTTTTCAGCACTGGAGTGTGGTTCAAAAGATTGTTCAGGTGTTGCTTCTGCGTGTTGTGCTTATTACTCTGCTCCATACTGTTTTATGCATTTTATAGAGAATCCTCATGTACATTTTTAAAGAAGTGTATTAACCAATATCAACCAAACAGAGAGTTACAGAAATGAATGCTTTTAAGGTCTTCATCATCATTGTAAGGCAAGCCTCTGTACAAATTTTTAACCAAAAATTTCTGTTCGAGCCGAAATCCTTCCCTTGCCAGTGAAATTCTCTTCGGATGCATATCTCAGTGAAGTCTTCATTTCGCAGGCTCACCAAGGATATTCAGAGTGAAGGTCGCTTAAAAATAACTAGTTATTCGAGAGTTGGGTATAATTATTTTATTTTTTGTTCAATTTACTATCACTCGGCGTACAATAGAAGTTGAAAACATACTCCCATAGAAAATATAAGAATACCGATAAATCCCGCCTTGAAGATATTGGTTAAACTGAGTTAGTTAATAAAATGAACAAACAAAATAAATTGATTCTCTAGGAATTATCCGTGAATATAGCGAGGCTTACTTAACCCTTTCTAACCCAAATTAAATTTACAAGCAATCCATGTTGAAACAAATAACTGTATTAGGAACAAGTTACGGGAGTGGCAACATTTGAAACAAAACTATATTGATGAAAATGTATTGAAATAGAAGTTATCCAGCAAAATTTACCTTCATATGTAACACACAAGTATATAAATTCTATAAAGTTAATTATTGCCATATGGTATCTATAGGTAAGAAAGGGTTAAGACTATAATCGTTATTTCTAACTTGACACACGATGGGACTCCCTTGACGAGGATTAACACAACGCCAGCCTCTACTTAGAACAGCACTAGATCGAACATGTGTTTACTGGCCTGGATTCGAACCCATAACTATGGTTTCCATAACACCAAAGCAGCAATTTAAGCAATGTCGGTATTAAAAATTTAGCGTAATCAATCTCGAAAAGATACAAATTTGAACTGAAGCAAATGCTAAGGTTAAGAAAAAAGAGCATCAGGGGAAAAACAACAGGATGGGAGAGATAAGTGAATTAAAGAGAAGAGAGGAAGAATGAACGTAGGAGTGAAAGAGAACGCAGAAGACACGGGAGAAACAGAGTGACAGAGGGGAAGGAAATGTAGAAGTAGAAGAAGAAACAAGGCGTGGAGGAAAGTAAGGAAAACAAAGACAACAGTCAGAGAAATAGAGAGAAAAAAAGTAGAAATAGGGATCAAACTCAGACCCCTACAGTAAATCAGCAGAAAGTAAGACGAGGAAGAAAGGCGAGATAAACATAATAAACCAGAAAGAAAAGCGAGGAGAAGAAGAAAGAAAAGGAGAAGAAACTCGGAAAACAGGGGGGAAAAAAAGATGACATTTTAAAGAAATCGACCAAGAAAAGGGATGATCATAGCAAGAGGTAAGAAAACTTTAGAAAAACAGGAAACTAGAAATAATGAGAGCAAATTGAGGAGAGTGAGCAGTACAAGGGGAACAAAGAGAGAAAGCAGAGCAGACGAGATAAGAGGAACAAGGTGGTGGCGGAAAGAAGGAAAAAACCGCCAGATGCCAGAAGTGCAGGGAAGAAGAAAATGAAGTGTGAAAGGAGATGAAACTGTAAGAGGAAAACAAAGATATCATATCTCAATAGCACTCAATTTAACAGGAGGCTGAATGGACTCCGGATCCGTTCTGTAAGTTTTTGTAAGGAGAAAAATCCCGCAATCACTCCTATATGTAACCATATTTTTACACTCTTGCACGAATAGAACACGCTGCACCGTGAACTTAACCCGGAATGTGGTAATGATGGTAATGGAATGTGAAGAAATTATGCCTAAATGAGTCCGAGGTCCAACACCGAAAGTTGCCCAGCAATACTGCTGCAGTTGGCTGAGGGAGAACCTCGGAAAAAATCCCGAGGTAACTTGTCCTAACCAGAATTTGAACCCGGGCCTGCTCGTTTCATAGTGAGACATGCTAACCGTTACTCCACAGCGAGGTACAACTATCAATCGAATTAGCTGTCCGCAAGTGAAAGAATAATCCGACTTATTTGGCAACAACTCTTTAATATATCGCCCAAGATCGGTCTCTGACACTCTGTGTGAAGTATTATCATTTAAGTCGTATTTCAGTCTTAGAGACGTCACAAATATATCTTATACAGTAATTAATAGACTTCGATGAATTGCCACACGCAGCATGCAATCAGGTTGCCGATAGAGGAGGTGAGCGATCTCCCGGTCTCGTAGTATAAGCAGTTCATGTTAAGAGTTGTGACCGGTCCAAATAGATAGAGCAGTTACAGCTAATGTATATCTATGTAAGCACTTGTTTTTGCATTACTATGGTTGGAATAGTCAAAGCTTAACATTTGTTCAGTGCAGACAAGAATTCAAACACACCACAATGAGAGTGTTGCTGTTCCAAACAATTGCTCCTGGAATACCCTTACCCCCGCAGCCAGTCTTGACCCGTTGGAAAACGTGATTGGATGCTGTTAATTATTATGCTGAATATTACGGCAAAATAATGGAGGTAATTGATGCATTGGATAGCACAGACAGTTCCGCTGTTGCAGCTGTAAAATCATTGCCTTCTGAGCAGCTATTGGAAGATATTCAGTTCATTGATTCTAATTTTAAAATCGTGTCCAAAAGCATCATCCTATTAGAATCGTCTACACTACAACTCTCAGAAGCCCTTAATATAGTGTATAAAGTATCACAAACCGTTATCCAAAATAAAAATTCACTAATTTCAGAAAAAGTGAAATGTAAGTTGAGAAACATTATTGCTGAAAATTCTGCCTATTTACAACTTCGTATTATAAATAATGTACTATCAGGACACAACAAGACGTCTAAAATTTGTGTACTAAAAAGTAGTGACTTTCCGTTCTTCAAATATGCACCTATTACATCGTGCGATGTTGAACGTACATTTTCCCAACATAAAAACTCTTTGAGTGACCATCGGAGGAGGTTCACTTTTCAGTCGCTCAAAATGTAAGTAACTCTTCACTGCAATGCACATATTCAAGGATAATGTGAGTATATTACATTAAATTTTAAGAGTAAATATATCTCACTACAAAATAATTGTGTATTTACATGTTTAGACATTGTCTACTTCAATGATCATTCATTATATTTCTTGAATGCAGAATACAAGTTTTATTGTAACCGCAGTATACTGCTAAGTGTTTACTTCAGAGGCATACTCCATCCGTCGCACGTCCCCTTCTCATGCAGTCTATACTGCGTGTGTAGTAAACCTTACGATTCTCGTGGCAATTCCACGAAGTCTAGTAATTAATCTTACCTTCAATTTCAAGTATTAGATTATATGCTGGCATGTTTGAAGAACCTAAATGATTTAGTTTTAATTTTACTATATGGAACTTAATTCTGAGGAAAAAATATACTTAGACAAATGGGCTGTTAGTAGATTTGTAGACAGACACAAACATACAAACAGTTAGGTAGATATTTCGGTAAATAAATAGTTAAATGGATAAGTGGATTAGTTGGTAAGTGAAAGATCTTCGTGGTTGGATGAATGCACAGATGGATAATTTTTCTTTTTCAACTATATGGGGAAGATGAAATTGTTCATAACTACTGACCGTTTTAATAGTGAGGAGTTAGAGTTTGTGATGATATTGTAGATTAAGAATTTCACTCCGATCGTTTTGCTGAAATGTTGTGAAGTGACTGAGATACGGCTTGACCCAAGCTTAATGAAATAATAGTGTTATACCGGTATGTAGTACAAAAGAAGAATACGAGCTGAACAGATCAGTTACATATACATATAACAATACATCCATTCATTAGTTCATTAATTAATTAATTAATTCATTCATTCATCCATAGTGTTCTACCCAAGGGCACATCTTCGACTGAAAGCCCAGCATTCTCCAATCTATCCTATTTTCTGCCTTTCTCTTTGTCTCCTCATAAGATCCAATTATATCTTAACGTCGTCTATCATCTGATATCTTCTTCTGCCCCGAAATCTTTTCCCGTTCACCATTCCATCCAGTGTAGCCTTCAGAAGGCAGTTTCTTCTCAACCAGTGACTCATCCAATTTCTTTTCCCCTTTCTCATCAGTTTCAACATCATTCTTTCTTCATCCACTCTTTTCAACACAGCTTCGTTTTTTATTCTGTCTGTCCACTCCACACGTTCCATCCTTTTCCATATCCACATTTAAAATGCTTCTACTCGCTTCTCTTCACTTCGTTGTAATGCCCAAGTTTGTACCCATACAATGCTATACTCCACACAAAGCACTTTAATAGTATTTTCCTTAGTTCTTCCTTCAGAGGTCCGCAGAAGATGTTACTTTTTCTATTAAAAGCTTCTTTTGCCATTGCTATTCTCCTCTTGACTTCTTGGCAGCAGCTCATGTTACTGCTTATAGTACACTCCAAGTATTTTAAGCTGTCCATTTGCTCTACTGTTTCATTTAGAGTTTGCAAGTTTACCTTCTTTACTTTTCTTCCTGTGACCATGGTTTTCGTCTTGTTGACATTTATCTTCATTCCATAATGCTCACAGCTGCCATTTGTATATATGTATGTATTTATTCACACTGCAATGGGTATATACCCGGTGGCAGTGGTAACTAATTACACTCAATAATGACAATAATAAATTATTAATTAAAAATACAATTAATGATAATACTAATAATTAATACTAATAATAATAATAATAATAATAACAACAACAACAGGGAATATACTAAATTAAATGAAACGATCACTTAAAATAACATTTGAAATATTCTAATTTGTATCTTAAAACTAAGATCGAACTAAAACCCACGAGTATATGTTCATATCTGCACAAGTACCTTTCAACATTACACTCATTTCGCTGTCAACTCACTCACTGCACTGGAACTACGACACATTTCACTGATTCTATCCTGATTTCACTAACACTTCAAAAACATTTCACTGTTCAAATACTTTGCACTGCCACTATAACCTATACAGCTTCACTGACAGGAACACGTTTCACTTACACAGCACACTTCACTGACACGACATACTTCTTCACTGATACAACACACTTCACTGACACAACATAATTCTTCACTGATACAACACTTCAATAACAACATATCATTTACAACCTTTAAGTACTGTGTATAATTACCGTCTATTAGTAAGGTCCTTAAGCCTATTTTTAAATACATTTTTGGTTGTTGGTAAAGCCTTTAGTAAGTCTGCAGGTAAAGCATTCCAGTCCCTGATAGTACGATTGAGAAAAGAAAACTTTCCAGTGTCCGTCCTCTGCCTTCTTTCCCTCAATTTATATGAGTGGTCGTTCCTTGAAGAGTAATTTGGCGGCTGCAACCTATTTTTTATTTCTTTCCAGGCAGGCTCACCTCTGTATGTTTTGAACAGTGCGCATAATCGAATTCGCGTTCTCCTGTCCGTGAGTGTGTCCCATTTTAATGGTGAATTTTTCCGACAACACTTAAGAGCCCGTTTTTTTAATCTTTTCCAGTGTCTTAATATGTTCTAATCTGTAAGGATCCCAACATGCAGCACCATATTCCATTACTGGACGTACTAGTGATTTATATGCAATCTCTTTGGATTTATCAGAACCTTTTCTTAGTACCCTCATCACAAAGTGTAACGCTCTCCATGCTTTTCCCGCTGTGTCTGTAACGTGTTCCCCCCAGCCGAGATCGCTGCTAAATGTTATTCCGAGGTATTTACATTTGTTAACTTCCGGATTGGTTTCACCCCCTAACGTATACGATGCGACTATTTTATTTCTTTTCCTTGTAAAGCTGATGGCTTTGCTCTTTAGAGAATTTATTTTCATTTTGTTGGCTATTGCCCAATCATTTATTCTATTGAGGTCATTCTGGAGAAGAGTAGTATCTTCAAGACTTTTTATTTCCCTGTATAACATACAATCATCCGCGAATAAGCGAACCCTAGATAAGATATTAACTGGCAGATCATTTACAAAAGCCAAGAATAGAAGAGGCCCCAAGACACTCCCCTGCGGGACCCCGGAAGTAATTTCAATTGGGTTCGATAATTCCTCCCCTACCCGTACTCTCTGAGTGCGACAAGTTAAAAATTCCTTGATCCACTGGAGCACTCTGAAGTCAATCCCCGTTGATTGTAGTTTAACCAACAATATATCGTGTGGGACTACATCGAATGCGCGTGAAAAGTAAATAATCACTGCGTCTACTTGGCTATTGGAATCTATTCCGTCTTCTAAATCCTGACATACCGTTATTAATTGACTCTCACATGAATAGCCCCCCCCGAAATCCATGCTGACAGTTATGTAACCAATTTGAGTCATCCCAATGCTGCCTTAGATAAGCTGAAATCAAGTGTTCCATCTGTTTGCAAACCACAGAGGTAAGGCTGACCGGTCTGTAATTTTTTGTATCTGAGCGAGACCCTGACTTATAAATTGGCACCACTATTGCATCTTTCCAATCTCGCGGGACAGTACCATTGTTAATTGATATTTCAAATATACGCACTAGATAGGGAATCATGGCTTCCCCTCCCAATTTTAGTACGTCTCCGGCGATACCATCAGGTCCTACTGATTTATGAGTTTTCAATTTAGAGATCCTTCTCCTTATGTCCCTAGGCTTGATAGAAAACTGACCCGTATTTTCCACAGAAGCTAAGTGTGGTACTATTGTCCTCATCCCAAAAACAGTGGCATAATAGGAATTTAATTTTTCTGCTTTTTCGCTGTCCTGTACGATAAATTGATTGCGGTCATTTTTTAGTGGGAGGCTCGAATAATTTTCCTTGCGTCGTCTCTTCACATATTTATAAAATTCCTCCCACCCGTTTTGTTCACCTTTGAAAAGTTTGTTTAGGTAATTTTCCTGCGCTATCTTCTTCGCATTAAGCAGTTCTTTCGATAGTTGTGTGAATTTTGTTTGTTTTGCAAGGCTTTCCTTGCGCTGTCTGTAGGATTTCCTTAGTTTTCTTTTCAGTTTCCGTATGTATTTATTATAATATTCCGGATCGGGATTGTTTGATAAGCGTTTAACCGGGATAAATTTCTGTATTCCTGTTAATATAATCTGCTTGAACTCCGCCCAGCATTCTTCTACACTACTGCCCTTTACTACCCATGATGAGTACTTTTCTCTAAGATAATTTTGGAAGCCTTCTCTGTCCGCTTTGTTATATTGCAAGATATTTTTGTTCTTTTTACCGCTTTGCTTGTACTTAGCATTCCATAATATTTCAAGAATTACCGCGTCGTGGTCACTAATACCTGGAATCACTTCAATACCTGCGACTATTTCTGAGGGTCTTAAAAGAAATATGTCTAGTAACGAATCTCCCCTTGTCGCCCTGTCTGTTACTTGAATTAAGTTATGTTTCCAGATGAATGCGTTTACTAATGACTGGGCTTGACTCATCCCTCCCTCTATTGTACCCTGCCAGTTTACCTGAGGCAAGTTTAGGTCCCCTGCAACGATAACATACTGCCCGCGGATTTTTCTATTTTCCAACATATCTCTTATTTTATACAGTACGTTCAAGCCTTCTTTCGGGGCCCTGTATAAACCGATGATGTGTAATATGTTTCGCGAATAATCATCCTCTATGTCTACACCCAACATTTCGAACTCCGAGTCCTTAAAATTTTCAGCGCTTTGCAGGCACTCTTTTACACATATAAAAACCCCTCCCCCTGTTCCTACACGGTCGCGTCTGTATGTTACATATTCGTTTCTAAATACTTCTGAGTCTGCTACTTCGCTGGAAAGCCATGATTCCGTTCCTATTATGACGTCAGGATTATGCGAATCTACTAGGTTCCAGAATTCAATTGATTTATTATAAATACTTCTACAATTCACCTGCAGCACCACTAAAGACTTACCATTACATGACATAATATTGGTGATCCCTGTTGTTTCCGCTGTGGCCGCCGCTACCACCTCCGTCTCTCCCATCGCCGTCGCCGCTTCCTCCGCCGTTGTAATAGTACTCGTACATACTATTTGCCGCCGTCATTCCCGGTCGTTGCTTCTCTCCGTTGCCTCCGCCCTCGAGAACAGCGCTCCTAGTCCCGTCGCTCCTCGTCGATTTAGATGGATTCCATCACGTCCCAGGTCCCCGTCACCGATCCACGAATTTGGGTCCACGAATGTTGCTCCCGTTCTATCTGCCACTCAGTCGAATGCCTCATTGAGTCGCCCAATCCGAGTCCAGTGAAAATCTCGTCGCCGCACTATCCCGCTGATAATTATCTTCGCCTGGGGGTACAGCTCCTTCGTTCTTACCGCCAAGTCGTACATATCTCCCATAACGTACTCGAATCGTCGCCTCAGGTCATTGGTCCCCACATGTAATATTACAGTTTTTATGTCCCTTTTCTCCTGTTGCTCCAATTTGAGTTTCACTTCGTCGACTCGTATCCCCGGGTAGCACAGCACTTCGAGGTCCTTATTTTCCTGTCCCACATGTCGCACCATGGAATCTCCTATCACCAATATCTGCTTCTCCTCGCTCGCCTCCCCGTGTTGTTCCTCGCGTAGCCGCCTGTTCTCAGCTTCCATCTCTCTCAGTCGTTCTTCCGTCTGTTGCAGCTTTTCTTTCAGTTCCGCCACCTCTTTCTTCAGCGACTCAATTTCTGTGTCCGTGGTCTCAACAGCTATGTCCCTCATACATTCCCTACACCGCCAGTTTAGCTCGAGTACCATATCCCTTAGTATCATCTCCTCTTCTGCTAATAACACCATATCATCAGCAAATCTTACACACTTTATTCTTCTTCCTCCTACTACTATTCCTCCCATGTTCTGAAAACAGTTCTTTACTAAATCCTCCAAGTAGATGTTGAACAGGTTAGGTGATGAAGGGCATCCTTGTCGTAGCCCTAATCCTCTCCCTATTTCATTTCCTTCAGACATTTCACTTGTTGTTTCATACAAAGGTTACTGATCAGTCTCCTCTTTTTCCAATTCACGACAATTTTCTTTAGGATCCCATTAGTTTATTGCAATTTACTCTGTCAAACGCCTTTTATAAATCCACAAATACTACAATAAAGAATTACAAAAATAAGTGGAAAGGCTATAGTAATAGAATTTACGGAAATTTAATACCTAAGTCATTTGGTAGCAACTGGCTACGGACTGGAATGTCCTGGGTTCAATCATGGTGATGGGATTTTTCTCGTTGCCAAAACTTTCAGAATCCGCTCAGTCTCCTATCAAGTTGAGTACCGGGTTCTTTCCTGGAGATAAAAGACGATCGAAGCATGGCACAATGGGACGGATTGCGATTCTAGCCGGAACAAAATCAATTTTTACATGTTCTCAATTTTAGGCATGTCCTATCTCAAGTTGTTGCTAATGAATCATAGAATGCTTATCTAAGAGAGAGAAGCTTTGACACTAAACGTACGGACGTCACACAAGGATTCTCCTACGTAACCAGTTTTATTGCTCAGTCACGCTGAAATAGTGTAAGAAGCAAGCTTGTTTTGTGTGATCTGGGAGTGAAACATTTTGTGTTTCTGAAATGAAGAATGAAGAACAAGGTTGGTAGATAATTATTATATAAGTTTTATGTTCATAATAACTTTGAATTTTTAGAAACGGCGTGTTAACTTAACGGCGGGAAATGCGATTTTTAAAACTATTTATCAAAGTAAACGTTGACTTATAACACCAGGGACACATAGGATCACATTTATTTTTATGTCAGAATGTAGGTATAAGCATGCACTTTAAGACTAACGTAGTTTAATTTGCTTCTACTGACCGCTCTGCATGTGGTTAATTTTTTTCAGACTCGGAACCGCTACCAATGATTTCGCGCCGTGATCTATTTCCAATATTGCCAATAAAAGTGGCGACTTAGATGAACTATATAGATATGTTTTGAACAAATTATGCATTGAAACATGTGATTCTAATAGTGAGAAGTGCATTCGTAATATTTTGAAAAATATTCGAAGTTATTTTAACAGATGTTGGATGCAGTGCCACCGTAAAAAGGATTATTTTCTTAAAAAACATTGTTTTTGGCAGATCAGAGCCAACAACAAAGATATTTTTGCAGCTAGAAAAGAGGAGATTATTTCTAGATTTCGCTCTCAACTAGGGCTTCTTATTGTCAAGTCGAAATCTGGTGGCCCTGGGACTCAAATGATGTCAATACTGCACGTCGGTTTTTTGAAAACCCACAAATTATAGCCAATATTACGGGCATTATTAAGACCTCATTCACAAATTGTCTGTAATTTTATGCACCATTTCATGTGGATATTCAATATACAGTATATTGAGGCGTTTGAGAAGTACCACACCAATGATACAGCCCATTTAGCCTATATGTACAATTATATCCATGGTAGTACATGCCATTCAGCGTGCAATACTGATACATGGAGGAAAAATTGCAGAAACTGCGATACTTCCTCTTGGGATGTTATTTGAAGATACTCAAGAGGCAAGACACAAAGATTTACGAAAGTACAGGTTAGATCACTGTAGGAAGTGTTCTCTTGAGAGAAACTTAGAAGATGTCCTACGCATGTTAGTATCTTCTGATCCGATCATATCCCAGATCAATCGACATTCAAGTTCAAGAAAATCAAAACTGCTTACGGCTACAAGTATCAGCAGCGAGTGCTCAACTGCAACCCCAAGATGAGGACGGCAGTAGCGGAGATACAACAGATGCTTCAGATTTCTGACCATGAGTCATAAAATGTACTACATAGTAGTCTGTGAAATAATTTCTGTTTACTTTAATTTTTTATTCGCATTAGTTGTATGCAATTTTTATTGTTGTAACTTATGATTTTTTAACAAATAGACATTCTATACTAAAATAATAATTCTCATACAAATATTTCATCAAATGTCGTAATAATTTACCTTCATCTTACTATTTTCAACGATTCGAAACGAATTTATCAATATTAGATTTTGTTCCGGGTAAAATCGCAATCCGTCCCACTGTGCATGGTGCCGACCACACCACCTCATTCTAATGCCGAAGTCAAGCAAGCATGGAGCTTTACCTCAAGCGCCTTCATGGTGGTTTTAGGGGATATTTTTCCTATTTTGACCTAATATCTAAGTAAATTTGTAACTACTTTGCACGTGGAAGAAGAGGGAAAGAAAACTCGTTCTGAGATGGTGGAAGAACGGAACAATAGATCGTGAATATGTGATGGTTGAAACTGTTGTACCATGGGAAAGCATGCGATTCCCAGTATTTTTAATAAGAGTTGTTGTGAGGTAATTGATTGAGCTCTGAACAGAGATTTTAATGGAGTAGACCTAGTGTTTAAATGTGATTATAGAATAAAGGGACTGATATGGTAGTCATTAAGAGGCAAGTTCGTAAGCATATGGGCCACTGACATGGGCCTCCATCAGGGACAGGATTATTTTAAGCGTCGTAAATCTACGACAAGGGTGTCAGGTGTAGCTCCCTTCGCAAAATATCCCTACTAAGAATTTTATCGCCCTTAAAAACTCATCGCCGTAGGCCGGATTTGAACTCGCGATCCTCGGATACAATGGATAATTTGGTAATTACCGGACTACCGCGAAGGACTGGAAAGGGAAATGCTCGGAGAAAAGAAAGGCTTGCAGGGATTTGAACATTAACAAATTGGTTGAGACACTTTTGGACAAGTTCCAATTGCAGGAACATAGATCTCAACTTAAAAACCACAATCGCTGCTACCACTAAACTACAGCGGAAGACTCATACTTTATAAAGCACTACTTTCCTTATCGTGCGACGTCTGAATCTGCACGTACTATGTGTTCTTGGTGTTTCATAATGTAATATACACATCAAACAGCAAATTTTATATATACAGTACGTCGGTATTGGTCTGGGAGAGGAGGAAGTGGGCAACAATTTCCCTTACCTGGTGTCTGATAATTGAGTGACTGATAAGAGGAGCCAATGAGTGCGCTGCTGCGCGCATATATATGTTGCAGAGCTCGTTGGACGCAATCAGTAGTGAAGCGGACGCCATGGCGATAGCGACGGACGCTGGCATCTTCCTCATTGTCGCGGCTCTCTTCGCCGGTGCCGTGGCCGACCGTAGTCCACAGCCCTGCGACAGGTAAGCGATTCCATCGTATAACACCTTCCAAGTTGGTACTCACTGTTGTAGTAAGATGCTAACCGTACTCGGGCCACATTCACGCATTGATCGATGTGGGCGATGCATCCTACGGTAAATTTTTATTATTTTTAACAGGTACTGGTGAAGGTCGACAAAATATATTGAGTCGCGAGACAAGGTTAATCATTTTTACGAAGTTAGTACTTTTAAAAATGAATATTTTCCTTTCCTACGTATGGAAACGTAAGTATTTTTTACTCCCTCACTAATTACTGCATGACAGTAGGTTTTACTGCGTGTATCCATTGGTCTGTCGGCCTCTTTCGATCGGGAGGTAATTTATCACGTCGCGTCGGTGTTATTATAACTTAAGGTATATGAAGGACCGGTTTTTTACAATTGGTACAATACGGCTCTAATTGTACTTATATTCCACTTTTTAATGTGTACAAATTTTCAGTCATGATGTTGACAACAAATACGGCGCGTCATTCTAACAATACATGGAAGCTATAAGTTTCGGATCCTGTCTTTGAGATAGGTATTTGTCCGTTATCAGTGTTATGTCCTGTTTTTTTAATTGGTTATTTCACGACACTGTATAAACTACTGGGTTACTTAGCGTCGATGGTATTGATGATAGCGAAATGGTATTTGGCGAGATGAGACCGAGGATTCGCCATAAATTACCCGAATTTCGCCTTACGGCTCAGGAAACCTCGAAACAAAACCCAACCAGGTAATCAGTACAAGCGAAAATCGAATCCACGCTCGAACGCAACTCACGATCGGCAGGCAAGCGCCTCAGCCGACTTAGCTACGTCCTGTGCTTTATTTAAGTGGTGGTTCGGTGTCGCGCTGACCGTGCGTCATTGGAGTTTCCGGTACAATATAATAATCTGTTCTATAGAGGATTCCACGATAAAAAAAAGCATTGATCTTATGGGCCTTGCTTAGTACACTGTTGCCGCAAGGTGCCTCCGTTAGAGGAAGGAGTGAGGTATAGTATCTCTGTCTCACTCTCTTCCTAAACGTACAGTTTATCGCACAAAATAGGCACGTCGAGTCCAAATGATTAAAAAACCTATTAATGCCATAATGATTTCTGAAAACAAAAACATGCATTATATTTTATATACATTACAATTAAACTTTGGACATTTTGGCCATTAACCAACTTTTGGAGACCTGAACTAGGTTATAAAACAAAAAATAGACATTAAAATACAGTTTAGGTACCTAAAAATACAATTTTAGGCAGCTGGAAATACTATTTTAGACACCTAAATATTTTTAGCCACTCCAACTACAATAACTATAATGATACAAATAATTAGTGAATATTAAATATCACGCTATACAATGATAAAGACAGTAAAAATTATTGTTGTTAGGAACTTCATTTTATTATGTCTTAAATTAAGAATAATCAACTTATTATTAATGCATTCATTGGCCTCATTGCTCTGTATGGCTGCTGATACATACGTCTCAATATCACAGTTAAACTAATGAATTTCTTATTAATACATTATTCATAATTGGCTTTGCAGGACATCATGATCAGTGATCATAATATAAGCCTAAATTTTCTGTTGTGGCACTTTACCTTTTGTTAGTTTTGCGCTTATAAACTGGTTCTAACTTTCCACGCGACACTGTTCTTTTGTATTTCTACTACCCGTTCAAGTGCTCAAAAAAAAAAAAAAAAAACCTGTTACTTTCCGGGAATTTTTTCATTCCTACAACCAAACTATTACAATGTCTTTGAGCCAGAACTTCCTCATTCATTGCTGCACTAAAAATGTCTCACCCATGTCAGACTGGTTAAGGCTGGTTCACAATAAACCGGGAATGGAAACAACGAAAACGAGAACGGAAATAATATTACATACATTTATTTTAACAATATTTCCGTTCTCGTTCTCGTTTCCGTTCCCGGTTTATTGTGGACCAGCCTTTAGCCTCCCTGCCTTCCAACGTGGCGACCTGGGTTCGATTCCATCTGAATGAGCCAGGAAGAAATTTGTGTGGACAAAGCGGGCGCGCGGAGTTTTTCTCGGAGTTCTCCCGTTTCAATACACCTCAACATCCTCATTTTGAGAGTCCCGAATCAATCCTCTAAAACAAATAGCAAATGGCTGATAGTTGTACACATTTATTTTTAATAAAGGCTATTACTGCTACACGAAAAATTAAAACAACATATTAACAAAACAGAAATGGGTATTTTTCTACTCTAAAACTGTAAAATAACTCATAATGGGGAAAAATAGATATTTTAGGCACCATAAATCCCATACCAAATGTTAACATTTTGTATAAAACTTGAACTTGAAGCTATTTCAGCAGTGTTAGTTATTCATGCAGAAAAAATTGGCATTTAGTCTAAAATCCGAGGTCTAATTGTAGCATATTACATGAAGTATACATATATTTCTAAACATCGCAGACAATGTTATACTTATTTTAATAGTGTGAAATCTTGGCCTCAACTGTACCGCCCCTACTTTTCTGTTGAAGTCCACAGTGGATATGTTTGGCAAGAGAGCGGAAGGTTAATCTACTAATTTAGCTGTTACCCCGTTATTCGTAAATTAAATATATGCTAATTTAAGAAGTGTAACAATATTGTAGCACATGAAATCGCTCTAGTTCTCAATGAAATTGTGTTCCATTAATTAAAAGAAACTAATTAATTACTAATTCTCAAGAAAACATTGGTAAATAGTTGATGGTAACAGCCCCCATAGCTAAATTCAATGCTTTTTTTTTTTCTTAACGTGAAATCCTCTATATTTTAGGTCGAAAGAGTAACGCGCTGTAGCGTCGTGGTGTAAGGTATTCAATTTTTTTGCTTGCGTACTCCCAAAATATATTTTTTTATGTCCGCACCCCCAAACTGCATTGAAATTACCTAAAAAGTAATAAAAGACTATGATTTTTGTGTTGTATGAAAAATAAATTATTATTATTATTATTATTATTATTATTATTATTATTATTATCATTGATGCAATAATAAAAGTAATGAATTATGCAAAATGCTACTGAAGCAAGGAAAGACAAGCGTTAATATTGTAAAAGAAAATATGTAAACTGCAATAATTATCAACAAGTATAATAAAATAAATGTCTGAATTTTTCACATAGATTGAATACCACTGGCTTAAGGCATCATGCCTGTATTCGCGTTATGGAAAGCGCGCTGGTTAGAGTCTTCATGGAGAGGGAATTTTCTCATGAAATTTCGACCAGTGCATGAGACCGGTGCTCACCCAGCATCATAATTATTTTGGGAAGCTGCGGTAGATAACGAAATGCGAAATCCACCTTGAAAATTAAAAAATTAAAAAAATCTCCCCACTACTACTACCACCACTACAACAACCACTGCAACTACAAGAACTGTAAGTGCACTTGTACACAGTAATTATATTTGTTTGAGCTAAGACACGAACACATGAACTACCAGAAGTGACTGACTTCTGACTGACTTCTGGTAACCTAACTTACCATAGCAGATAGGGAAGGAAGATTCATTTCATCGCACACTATACTAAAAGCCAGGTTATGAACCGACTAAACCGGAAGCAACGTTCTGTTGCTCTCTTTCTGAGCTCTGTTGCCACATAGTGACGCGAGATTCAAAGTGTGTTCAGCGTTTGTCACCGAAATGTTTAAAATATCTACTGTATATAGTTCTCGATAACACTATCAACAATATTAGAAATTAAAATTATTGTTTTTAAAAAAGCACGAACTAATGACGCCGGTACAAAATGCGGTGGACTCGTAATGCACGTGGTACTCCAAATGAACTGGGAAGTTTGACTACACTGTCTCCGTGATTTCGTTGCCAGATTTTCGTTAGCAGACGACATTTTCACGCGAGATCCAATGAAAAGCTCCGTTCTCCTTTTCCCTTCCAACCCCCCCACACTCAACTTGCCATCACTGCACAGGCTACCCCTCTAACCCGCACTTTCCTCTCGCCCTGCCAACTACTTCCTGTTTAGTCGGTTCATAACCTGGCTTTTAGTATAGACATCACACAAATGTGGCCTCTCTAGTCATGGGATCGGTATGACGCAGGGCCACCGCTGAGGCAT
This sequence comes from Periplaneta americana, assembly GCF_040183065.1. Classification (NCBI taxonomy): domain Eukaryota; kingdom Metazoa; phylum Arthropoda; class Insecta; order Blattodea; family Blattidae; genus Periplaneta; species Periplaneta americana. The sequence continues at coordinate 11,280,748 of NC_091125.1, read as the reverse complement.
CAAAGGACAATCACAAGACTACAGACAAAAGCCCAATCCCGTAGACGGAAGATAAATTTCTTCCATTCCCAACGCCATAAATCGAACTTCGAATCGCGGCATCCACATAGCACGTACTTATTAACTTCCTTAACGACCACGTAACAACTACTAGATTATTTAACGTATGGAATTTGTGATAGCGGGATGGTATTTGGCAAGATGAGGCTGCGGATTCTTTATGAATTACCTGACATTCGCCTTATACTTGGGAAAAACCTTGGAAAAACCCCAACTAGGTAATGAACCTAAACGGGAACTGAATCCACGCCTAAGAACAGACCCGATGCTTGACTTTCCGTAACCTATTTGTACAAAAATAAATAAAATGCAAAATACATCCTTTGAATTGCAATTGCATATAGCAAATGCATGTTATATCAGTAATTTTTAGTATGGTACTGATCACTTGTCTCCGTCTGCAATCATAAATGTTGCTGAAAACAATTGACTGTAGGTCTACTAGACGGATTACAAAAAGGCACATGGAATAGGGGTATACTGAACTAGCACCAACAGATAGCGCTCGTGTACTTTGAGGGATGCGCTTTGCGTGTGCATTTGTTTTTCGGTACATTGAGGATATACGTATTGTACTAGTATATTAAATACTCCTAAAAACAACTAAAAATGACAAATTGTTGTTATGTCCCTATATGTAAAAACCAGAGAAAGCTTTTTGTTTTGAATCAGGTCCCGAAATATTCTGAATATATGCTTTAAATCTTAAAAAATATAAGTAATTAAATTGCGCCTCGAAAGTGCTAGCTATTAAATAAAAGCACTTCAAATAAGAAATTGTTGACTACAGTTTCATTTTGGAAGAGGAAAAAGAAAAATTAACAAACACATATGCAATCTCGTCAGCGAGCTATGTTAGCTTAGATTATATGCAGTAGTTGTAGGAGTCTCCGAAGTTTATGCCTGCAGTAAACTCTCGATAAACTGGGATGTTTATTATCCAGGACGATCCGTAGTGAAATCCATTTCATGAATAATGTTTTTAATGTACTGTACCCTAATTATTAAAACCATGTTTTAACTTTAATTTTCAAAATCATCCTACATAGTACTCAAAACTGCATGTCCTTAACCTACAAAACGCACGACTAATTTTGATAACTGCTGCGATTACATTATGTCATCCTATTAAAAATTGCATTTGATCTTTCTGCAACTACAGAAGAAAATACAAAGAATTCAATCTCGATAGTCCCTTCCCTATAAAAAAAATACATTGGTGGCTGCATATCCTGATTTTAGCGTACGGTCCTTAAATACTAATGATTAAAGGGGGCAATATTCACCTTCGAGATAGTTCATATTTTTTCATTCGTGAATCTCGTTCTCAAAGTTCTCGTTTAGGTTCATGAACATTCAATTTACTCGTATCTACTGCATACTGCAGATTTCCCCACCCATCTCGGGGAATCGCTCAATATTATACAGATTTATGTTATTATTTATTGTAAATTAAATTGAATTATGAGGTAAGAAAATATTGAATTATATTAAATTATACTAGGTTATACAAAATAATCGTAAGTATAATTTTGACACACACAGAAAACCAACAAGCAGGAAAACGTAAACAACTGTAGCATATGACATAACATAGCCCTACAACATGTTGCGCCGCATGGAACTCTCCTGCCATCTAGCGGTAAAACTTCGAATAAGATATTCCTATTGGAGAACAGACACGGAGTGCGCTGTGACGATATCGCGTATAGTGCGGTGGGAGCGAGTTCTGTCCATCAGCATTCGAAATACGAGTACAAGGTTTGTAGAGTTGTGTTATTTTACTCCTGCCTTAATAATAGCTGTAGGCTACCTCACACCTTAATCACGTAAAAGTTGTTTCTTCATATAAAAGAATGACGTCTACAGGGAGGCGAGCTAGTGGATCGTCACTGTCTTTATATTCACTATCAATATCACTATCATCTCTTAAATTTATTACAAAATTTCTGTAAATTCGTCCCGTGATAATCTTCCTCCTTTGTTGTTCACCATCACAAATCAGGAAATGTAGTCTTCTTTATAGGCTTCGTTCGTATGCTTCTATTATATGCAAAGTACCGTTTTGTTGGGAAAACTCACTCTTTACTTTTTTCCAAATCATTTCTATCGCATTACATTGACAACGATAAGGTGGTAAACGCACTCCAAGATGATCTTTTGTTATAGCTAATTCATCCAGTTCGTAAACTTTTTCTCGAATTTTATACGGTGTATTTTTAGTTGATTATTTAACGACGCTGTATTGCATATACAGACAAAAAAACACACACACAAGTATTCTGCCCTAGTGGGTATTTAGTGTCGATGGGATTGGTGAGATGATATTTGGTGAATGAGGCCGAGTATTCACCATGTGATTATCTGACATCGCTTTACCGTTGAGAAAACCCTTGGAAAGAAAAAAACCAAACAAGTAATTAGCCCAAGCAGAAATCGAACACACGCCTGAGCGCAATTCCGGATCGGCAGGCAACCGCATCAGCCAACTGACCAACTGAGCTACGTCGGTGGCTTATACGGTGTAACTCGTTCTAATAATTCTAATAGTTTCCGTGGGATGAAAATCTACGTTTTTTTTTTCTTGCAACATCGCTATAATTTTTCGTTTAAAGGAATTTATGTTAAGGAGCATGTCCACTTGAACAGAATGGTAGCTGGCTGACGATAACCCATTCCTCGCACAGATAATATTAATAAATCTGTTTACGAAGCAATCTTTAAAAGTGTCAGCATAATCCGAAGTTCTCGATTGTGGACAAGAGCGAATGATTACACTGTTCTGCATTTCAAAACTTATTTTCTGTTGTTTTCAATCTGATCGCCGATTCTAAACGGATTTTTTGTGCTGAATTCGAAAATAATCTCCATTTTTCTCCATCACGTCAGGTTTTCAGACAATTCATGAATAACTAGAAATGAAATTATTGCTTTGTGAAACGTTATAAAAATTATTTTCAACAAGAATTTTGTGAGAAAACTAGGCCACAATTTGCTGTTTGCCACTAATTAATAATTAATTAATAATTATAAACACTTTCATAACCTTACCTCAATATTGCACTTCAAATTTTCTCTTCTTTGACCTCCTCGCATTTTGTTCGGAGCAGTACCTTTTTAACATCCAGCAATAGTCCGCAATGTTTCCATTATGAAGCAAAATACCTTTTGAATTTTCTGAGAAGAATCTATGAAGAAAACCTCCACTCTTTGGAATTATAGTTTGTTATATAATTTTAAGACGGCAAGGATGTTTTGGCAATACATTAAATTTTCTTCTTCAGCAAAAAAAAAAAAAAAAAAAAAAAAAAAAAAAAAAAAAAAAAGGACAAGTTCCTTCTCACGATGCTTGTACCATGAAAATTATGTACCTTGAGCCAATACTTTCATTTCTTTTAACCTAGAACCTAATAGTTCTGCTGATTCTTTAGGCAAATTTAAATCCCTCGCTAAATCATTAAGCTCACTTTGATTAAAACATTTATCATCACCAGTATTGTCTGGTTCATAAGTATGATCCACTGGAGATTCAGTTTCAGTGCTACTGGATGCAGATGGCAATGTATCTGATTCAGGGGAACGGGAATATCAGGACCACGAGGTAAGGCCCGAATGGCAGAGGGAATGTTAGGATATAGAATCTCTTTCTTGTTTTTAGCAGTATATTCAGCTACCTTACTGTACAAAAATAATAATCGTCTCCATGATTTGTAGATTCCATCCAAATCATAGGGATACCAAAGGGCAATGACTTCCTTTTTCCATTTTTCCAACTCCTCAACTCTTCAACACAACTACGTCATACTTTGTGGGGGCACTAGGATTTCTCCTGGTCTCCTAACTTAATGCCAAAATATTGAAAGTAAATATTCTTTACAAAAGCTGTTATATTCAGTCTCTGTTTTACTAACGTATATGACCCACATATATAGCAAAACAAATTTGAATCATTTACACGATCACCTTTCGACATTTCTATGAAACAACACTATTATGTTATACTCTCGAGAAAAATGAGAACTCACACACTTCACTTTTACACGACAACCAACAACACAAAACTGAACCTCTAATTTTAAAACAACTTTTAAAAGGGGATAGGTTTATTATCTCAGTAAGGAAATCTGTAGGCTCATAAGCTCGATTGCACTTCCATAAATAAATATATATACAGGGACCCTATGTCATTTCTCTAATTCATTGTTAGTTTTAATAGCAATCTCTAAGAGTAAATATTTCCTTCATAATTTTTTATAACCTGAGACCATACATTTCAACTTCCTGTTTATAGATAACGTTGGGTGCAGACAGATAAAAATCTCAAAGAATAAACAACGGATGTCTTAACCTCGGTTCATTTTAAAGGGAAGGGTACAATTTTGTACATCCTCTAGGGGCGGATACGGTCAGTAGATTTTAATAAATATCAAATACAAACATAATAAAATATATTATGATACATTTTAAGCAATAAAGTTTAAATTATAAGCTGTCGTGCCTTTTTAACAAACGACAAGCACACGTAATATTACTATATTACGAAAAATATTGAAAACATAAAATTTTGAATTATAAAAAATTCTGACGTGGTACGCGAAAACGGATTTCATTTTTGCAATCAGTGTGAAATTGTGATTCGGAAACACTCATTTATTTCAAAACAACAAAATCCATGCAGAACGATGTTATTTACGAAATACTTCCAGGAATGAAGCCAGTTCTTGGGATCCTACATGTGTCACTATGAGCCTGCTTCCATTGTCTGGCGACACTTCAAGACCATCCCTATTTGATGATTTGATGAGTCTTGCTATGTTATGTATTGTCTACAATGATTCTGATTGACCCATGATTCTTCCAAATAGAAAATTGAGCTCTCATCTCCAGTGGTTTATTTCTAAAAGGAAAGTGCCCTAGCTCTGGGATTTCAGTAGTACCGGTAGTAGTTGTCCTCATCCCAGCGTTTTCATCATCATCATCATCATCATCATCATCATCATCATCATCATCACCACCACCACCACCACCACCACTTATGCAGAAATGCATATGGAATGTCAGACGAAAATACATGGTTTCGAATCTAGATCAAGAAGTTATTAGATCTGCAGTGTGGACCTCACTATGAAACTGTTCAAATGTGAATAAAATATGACTTTTCATAAATGCAAAATTTGACGATAATATAAAAATCATAAAGTGCCCTGGTGCCCCCTGGCCTCCAAAAATAGTACCATGGCACCGCTAAGCCTGAAATACGTCCCTATTCATTTACAGAAACTCTCAACTTGTGAAATATCCAGGCATTTTATTCAAGCAGTACCTATGTCACCTGTCTCTATTAGGAATCTCCAACTATCATTCGTTCTGTTGCTACTGAAACCAATATATATTTTATAATTTTGTACACGGATGAAACAGAACCTTTTTTATTTATATTTTCCCTTATTATATGAATTATATTCTCCTCAGGTTGCGGATAGAGGAGACGGCCTCCAGATATGGAGGGTAGCTGCGAATATATTGAATAAGCAGTCGTAGAGAACCGATAAGGGTGGTCCTCCAGCTTGGACAAGGGGCTAACAACTCATCACCGTAAAAACAGCTTGTTACGAAACCTTACAATAAGCCTCGGAATGGGACTGATTCTCTGGCACGACTACAGTGGGCGAATCCAGAAATGCATATAGAGTGTTAGTTGGGAAGCCGGAGGGAAAAGACCTTTGGGGAGGCCGAGACGTAGATGGGAGGATAATATTAAAATGGATTTGAGGGAGGTGGGATATGATGATAGAGACTGGATTAACCTTGCACAGGATAAGGACCAATGGCGGGCTTATGTGAGGGTGGCAATGAACGTGCGGGTTCCTTAAAAGCCATTTGTAAGTAAGTAAGTACAGTAGAACCTCTATTATCCGTAGTAATTGAGGAGATGGACTGAACGGCTAATCGAAAAAAATCGGATAATACGTACATGGAAGATTTTGTAATTTCCTTCGTGGTCTTGTGTTTAACTCGCTATGTAGTGGATCAGAAATTCACTAATTTAAGTCTAGTTGTCAACAACGGGTTTTTAAGGACCAAGGAAATCCGATGTAATGAATGTCTCGGAAAAAATATGAAAAATGGAGGTCTCATGTTTTAGATTTAGCCTACATAATTTGTTACACTTTATCCTTATTTCTGATTAAATCACGCAGTTGTAACTCCAATCTCATATTGTGGTGCGAGATGAGTCCCAGTTTTCCTTTTTCGATACTTGGCACAACACGTTTTCTGTTAACACTCGTAGAAGACATTGTTATATAGAACGGCAATTCGAACAGTAGACAATACTGCGTAATGATAAAGGCTTATAATAAACTAATAACACCATATTGATTATACATCTTGATTACACAACTTTTAACATTATATCACTTCTGATTATAAAGTAACGGAAACGAAAGCAGAAGGTGCGAAGACCACTCAGTTCTGATGATGGCCCCCAGGCCAATCTAGTCAAAAAGATAACCTAGTTAATTAACACGTAAAAGCATATTAAGTAATAACACTCTCTAGAAAAAAGTGCGTAGGGCCTACTAATATAATGTTCAAAACATTACTTCATATAAGTTATATTATTTCTGAAGCAAAAAAAAAAAAAAAAAAAAAAAATCAATCAATCAATCAAGAGCGAGAAATAGACAGTCGGATAATCCGTCAATCGGTTAATAGAGTGACTGATAATAGGGGTTCTACTGTAGGTAAGTATAAATTATATGCTTTCCTGTTGGATACTTTCCCTCATCATAGAAACCGTAAATAGTTCTACGAAATATAACTTTCGAATATTCACTTCACATAATTATAATTACGTTTCGGCCTATTGTGACTCTTTCCCGGAGACCTGAATAATGACATACCGTATTTATATTTCGTACGTTGTCTTCGGCTTCCTTGCAAATTCTCACAACTGTACGGATTACTCATACCACCACACATATTGACAGTGTCAATCTTGGCTCTTGGAAAAATCGACAGTTGTACGTGTTCCTTTTGCTGATAAATTCTTTAAAAAATGAACACATTATACTTAAATTACTTCTCTGCATTAATGCATGGATATAGAGGAAATTGGGTATAACAGTTTTCGTAACACACTTTCATACACCATCGTATAATCCGTCAGGTTTAATATTGGTTATCTTCTTTCTGGAAGGGGAAACAGTCTAGCTTGTCCAAATTCTCATACATGTCACGAATAGACTTGCACAATAGCGGGATTCGTGTGGTTATGTTATCAGGATGGCTAAAGTTTAGGCCTACTGACTAAGACGACTCCGAAAGAATACAAACTTGGAATGTCAGGAAATACACTTACTCCAGGTCCGAACTTGGATGTCCAACTGTTGTAATTAAATCTACTACTGTGTCTTTAGCATGAATGAGTGTATTTGTAATGACTTGTATTATCCACAAGGGCAAATAGATCAAGGTCGTTCCCTATCAAACTCCTCTTTTCCAACCGCCAGCTGTTATTATGACGCATCTTTCGAGTTTTAAACGCTTGTGCAGTTGATAAGAACATATATGGAATACAACATTCCTTTCCTGATTAGTTAATTGTGTTTGTATTACAATCCATAATCATGGCGCATGTGCAACAAAGGTTTATTAATCCAAAGTCGATTTCCCTTTATTAGTTCAGTCACTGAGTGGAAGAGTGAGCATTGTACCTTAATGAGTTTGCAAAAGATTTCTAATTTCTTCATAATCCCCAAAACTCTTTACAAATTTCAATCAAACTCATATTAAAAGAGAAGATGTATTCCTCTTTCTTTTTTATTTCTTTTTCTTTATTTCTTTCTTTCGTCATTTCTTTTTTATTTTCTACCTTCCTTCTTTCTTCCTCTTTTTTCCTCTAATTACCCGAGTACTAAACTTTCTTTGCATTTCTGTATTTAATTTTTTATTACCAAAGAGACCGGTAATCCTTTTTTATTTCCTTCTTTTTGCATTACATTTTTCTTCCTGTTTTACTTTCACAGAAGTAGAACCGATTTTACATTTTCTTCTCTATTTTTCTTACGGTGTAAAGCAGTTGGAGGTCCACCGCTGTGGAGTAAAGGTCAGCACGTCTGGCTATGAAACGAGCGTCACGGATTCAAATCCTGGTTTGGACAAATTACCTGGTTGGGGTTTTCCGGCGTTTTTCCTGAACCAATTGAAGCAGAATTGCCGGGAAATTTTCGGCGTTGGACCTCGGACTCATTTCGCCATCATTAATTCATATATCATCATCATCACCATCATCATCATCCATACAATAGCCCGGGTTAAGTTCACGGTGCGGCGTGCTATACTTGTACAAGAGTGCGGCTGTTCGGCTACCCAATCATTCACAGATAGGAGTGGTAAGCACAATAAGCCTCAGGCTGCAGTGTAAGCCTTCGGGTCCCTCGTCCGTACAAAAGAAAAAATGCAGGCGGAGAGTCATGCTGATTATTTATTCATCTTCTTTTAGTGCTGCTGGTATGAAAGTGTAAATGAGCACGCTACACATTGGTTCTAATGACCAATGAATAGCAGCAGTAAAACCAAGAACACGGTTATTAAAACTGCCTGAAATGAAAAGATTAGTACCGGTACTGTATTGGTCTAAAACTTCAGATGTATCATGTAAAAGGAATTTTCTCAATCTTAGCTGAAAATTCATGTTCTAAGCATAGAAATCCAGTCCCGATAAAAGATAATTAAAATAGATAAATACAAATGAGTAAGGTAAGTGTACCAAAGGCTGACACTTTAAGAAACAAATTATGAATTTTGCTTCATTACAGGCAAGTTAGTTATTTATATGAGTTGGTACAGGTATCAGAGACAAGGTACTTATTTCTGTAAATTGGAGAATCACACAAACAAAGGCTATATGAAGAGCAAATATATTTTTTATTTTTTTTTTCAAATAAGCATGTTACTTGCATCAATAGCTGACACGTCAAAAATTGCGTTGTCCCAAAGGCTGACACATACATGCTCCAAAAGTTGACACTTAACATAAATGAAAACGAGAAATCGGCTGCCAACAATTAGGTTATGCGCCACCATGGGGGAAAGTTTTCGAGTTGATACCACTGACTGAGAGCTGTATTGTCTGAGGTTGGCCAACCTGCATACGCAGGGAGTGATGCGCGGCAGCAAGACGAAGATAACTTTCACAGTAACGGGAGCGTCCAAGTTCTCGTAGCATAGTGTGATGCAGTTTCTAGCCGCCGAAGTCGTTTCACCAATTGAAATTTATCGCCCTATGAAGAAGGTGTACGTGGAGAACTGCATGTCGCGCGCCCGAGTGTATGAGTGGACAAGGCGATGCCAACAAGGGCGAACATCACTGGAGGACGGACGACCCGCGCCCTGGCCAAGTCCCACACAATCATCACGGAAGAAAATATTGTTGCAGCAGACAATCTCATCCGGGCAGATCTGAGATGTACAGTGGACGAAATGCTCTGAACCTGAATATCAGTAATGGATTTGCATCCTATTCAATAATCCACAACTGATTGAAGTACCATAAACTGTGGGCAAAGTGGGTGCCAAAATGGCTTACAAGTGAGCAGAAACAATACTGAATGAGACTAAGTTTGCAAGATCTGATGCGTTATGAACAGGGGGTGGAGGCTTTCTTCGAACGTATTGTGACCGTGGAATGTAACATGATACAACTACGAACCGCAAAGCAAGCGACACATCGTGCAGTGGAAGCACGGCACATCACCATGCCCAAAAAATTCAGAAATTTCACAACCGTAGGCAAGGTGATGCTCATGCTGTTCTTTGAATCAGTGTGTCTATTACTCTGCTACTTCATGGAGAGAGGAGAATCTGTTACCTCCGCTCGATGCTCCGAAATCCTCCGTACTGAATTGCGTCGTGTCGTCAAAAACAAGCGACGTGCACGTTTGCATGAAGGTGTCATTACGTTACACGACATTGCCCGACTACACACAGTTCGTCACACCATGAACACCATTCGAGACCAGCGCTGAGAGGTGCTCGAACATACTTCTTACAGCCCGGACTTGTCACCTTGCGTCTTCCATATTTTCAGCAAGCTGAGAAGTGACCTGGAAGGGCGCCGGTTTGCTTCGCTTGGTGACGTGATTGAGGTATTGCAGCAGTGATACCACCAGCAGCCAAAAGACTTTTATGAACAAAGTATCAAAAATCTGGTGAGCAAGTGGGAAAAATGTCTGAACACTGCTGGAGATTATTTTGAGAAATAGTAAAATTCTGCGGTGAAAAACATTATATTTCGTTTTCATTTTACTGACCCTAGTACTTGGGCCTGGGATAGCACTGTCATCATCTCTGTCCTTGCAATTCTTGTAGCTTCATCTTCAATAATTACTATCTATCTTTCCCTTGAAGGACATGGTGGAGGCATAGTGAATCCTAAGCTAAATTAGGGACATATAAGAAAAACAAAGTATTCTAATTAAACATTCCTTGCAATTACCATAATAAAACGAAGTAATTTGAGTGAAAGTAGATAGTTTTTAATTTCAAGATTTAGAAGAAAAAAGTATTATTTTTTACTAGAACTGAATCTCAGAGTTACAAAAATGTTATGTGACAGGAACAAAATTAATGAAAACCACAATTATTAAAATTTGAATATGAAACACCGGCACAGATACAAAAAAATTTAATGTATTTTAATAGATATAGTAAAAGTTTAAAGTATTCAGACAGAAGAATACAAGGAAAGAATTTGTTGAAACAGACGATTTAAAATTATTACTTGAGTGACAAAAAATTTTGTCAGACTTATGAACAAAATTTTTGAAACTGCTCTTATAGTTGACACTCCCTGTCAGCTTCTGGTACAGAACTTTCTATTGTCAGTAGATTTAAATACCAGGTTCTTGTAACGTTTCTGGAATAATATGAACAAGAAACTCATTTAAATGTTAATTTTTTTATTTCACCAAAGCCTGACACATTGTGTCAGACACTGGAACATCTGTAAAATTAAGAGTACCAATGGCTGACACCCCTGTGGCAGGTTATTCTAATTTCATTTTCAAACAAACCATGTTCTTACTATCTTTTGCATACAAGTTTGCATATTCAATATCAATAACAATTTAAAATTCCACATAAAATGGCATTTATGATTAAAATAATTGTATGTGCATGCTTATCGTTTTGCTTAACAATAATGGCGATTCCATGGAAAATGATACAACAGTCTACTTTGTGCAGCATCCATCATGTTGAAATCAGGTGTATTTCCAGGAGATTACTGTGCGATGTTGCCAAGATAACAGGAAGTTAGAACAACTTCAGAAATTCTGTTTCTGACTACATATAATCTTATTACGGCATATTGTAACTGAAAGTGTCAGGCTTTGGGTCAGTGTCAGCTTTCGGTGCAGTTACCTTAAATAAATGAAAAAATAATTTGCAAGGTTTTCATATTTCTGTCGTAGTGTAGCCCAACCCATATTTGTGTTCTTATCTGATATTAGATGTTCACACAATGGTTTCTTGTGACTCAGGATCAAATGACATTGTTTCACTTATTAGCCAATTCACAGACACTCATTCTGCGACTTTTCAGAATAAGTACTTCATTGTGCGGGATCTTTTAATCGTTTATTGTATTTTTAATCGTAAAGATTGTTTAACAGAGGTGCATCTATGTAAGTAAAGTACGACTTAACGGACTAGCACCTTTTATTTTACACTTAACGTGCTACAAAACCGTTTCATTTAACATATCACTCACCGCCTTCTTTTTTCGCCATTCATTAAATAATAACAGCTCCTTATAATATCGATCTCTCAATTTTCCTGGTATAGCTCTTTAACTTGCTTGTTATGCTTCTACCAATATTTCATTAGGAATTTCAATTCAATCCATTTCTACAAATTAATCCCTGACAAAATCATTTGTAGTAAACACTTTTGTTTTCCTACCATATCAACCGATTAAGACGTTTCTCAACAGTTATTTTATCTACAAATTCTCAATAATTTCTGTTCCAACAAGATACAAATACAATTACTAATTTATTTTCTCTTAAGATATACGATTCAAAATACTATAAAACGTTATACAATACACACCGTTTTAAGAACTCAACATGCTCACATGGATAACTAAACTCACTGTCGCTCCTTTAGTTAAATTCCATGCTCGCATGTTAAGTTCTATGTAACGGTCTTGTAACGTAAATAACTATAACAGAAGACTCACGACGCATTGTACAGCATGAGGACTTTTAGAAATTATATGCTACTGTAGTGCACCCGTCTTTAAATAATTTGCGCCAGTCGAAAACTGCCGAACGAGACAAACAGTAACCAGAACCTCCTATAATTGAGGGCCCCAGTGGAAAAAGGGGCCCACGTCACATTCCTGTTGATTTTTAGTTTCTTCGATAATCCAACAGATCTTGTTATCTAGGACTTCTTTTATGAACTTTCGGTCTTGTGGCATGTGTCTATCGGACATGGTAAGTATTTATAAATGTCTCGTCTTCACTTGAAGAGAGAATCTCTGTGGAGTAAATGCTTCTCTACAAAATGTAGTTTTTGTGACAAAGGGCCCTTATCTAATGAGCCCCTCAATTTTCAGCATCGTCGTTTTATTCCGCACTAAGGAACCCGAGTTTAATTTGCTGTGGAACAGCATTTGAGGCATAGATATCTTCTGTTTGCTTCCTCCTGTTAATTGTTAATATAGATGCAAGGCCGCAACATAAAGTAAGAGCTTGTATAATAGACTAAATGTACTTCGAACAAATGAGTACAGTACATATTATTTTAAGAAGAGAGGATAGTATTATTATTATTATTTTTTGTTTCCTTTTTCCTATTTGGTGTAAAATATTAATTTTTTGTATGTAGAGCTAGAGAGCTCATAGCTGTGGCAACTCAATCAAATAAAAATATTTTGAAAAAAAAAATTTTTGGGCCCAAATTTAAAAAAAAATATGCCCAATGCAGGATTGTACTAAAACCGATATATCTAAAATCGTTTTAAAGATAGATTCAAACAGTTTTTTGCAATTTTCTGATTTCCTTTCTTGCAAACAAACGGACGCATTTTTAAAATGAAATCAATTAACAAAATTCTGTTTCGGAGAAAAGTTTCATAATAGTCTAAAGAATGTGTGTTCTAAATTTCATGCATGTATCTTTAATAGTTCAGAAATTGTATCCATTTTTGTCTGGCAATGAAACAAAAAAAGTGAAATTACTGGAAACCGAAAAAAGCGGGCGTGTGATTTAAAAATCCATAGCGCAGGAAGTTTAAAAATGGCGACTCAACATCCGATAAGGACACAAATACCCACAAAATGTTATGCTATGCATTCCACACATATCACAGAGTGTTTTAAAGAATTTTCTTTCTTTGAAAATTTACTCATTTTTCACCTAAAATACCATCCTCTCCCCTTAATACAAGGGAAAAATAAAGCTCCAATTAAATTTGAACTATTTACTACACCATAAACGTTCTCTATCTACGCAAGGTTTTTTTTTAATATCCCTTGCAGTTCCTATTCTGTCAGCAGCCTCTTTAGCATTTTATTAGACTTATACAAGACGGATAAATGTTGAAACTCTCAGGTCCAGAGCGGCCGGCTTCCACTGAGACAACACGGGACATTACAATGACAGCAGGCAGTCATCCAAGCCCTAGGTGGGAATCGAATCCATGTCTATGACTTTCATCAGAGTTAAAGTTGTGCATCTCTATTTTAGACATTCACTAGCAGCGGAAATTTCTGGTGACGTAATCTACATTGCTCAATGTCACCACCTATTGTTCGAGAAAAGACAAGACAGGATAATATACCTGGGTGTTATGGGAAGGAGATAATGACTTTCCACTTCCCAGAATCAAACGAATTTGCAGACTTGTACGTAAGGATCAATTGCACAACAGTGGAAATAATAATAATAATAATAATAATAATAATAATAATAATAATAATGATAATCATCGTTTCTTTTATTTTAATTTGCTTGGATAATCGTCACTCATCTTTCCTGCGCACATCTTGATTGTTATGTAATAAGTAACTTACTGAAGAAATCACGAGCAACTGACTTCAAGTGACCATTTTACGTACTTCTTAACCATGAATTACCTAATTTGTTGATGTCACCTGCTACGTCAGACTGCTTTTTGTGTAAAGAGATGTGAGAACAAAGTGGATTTTATTCAGCACCAGTTCAGTTGTACTTAATGTAGTGAATTCATTCAGACTCACTATTAGTTTTCCGTCATCGTCACCTTTGTCACAAACCACCACGGTGAATCACTGCTAGCGCGTTGAATTTATAAACCAGGGGGCCCGGTTCAAATCCCGCTTCACCCTGAATTTATAACTTGTGTTCGGCAAGTCCGTGGTCCAGGGAACATAGGGATTTTCTCCAGTTACTCTGGTTCCCAAGTGACGTCCCAACAATTCTCCATCATCATAATTCATTCATTCATTACGATCGTAATGTAGATCTACCGCCTGTAGTACACTCTGGATAGTCTCTGACGAACTAAGCGGTCTACGCTTCCCGGCACTAGCGACATCTATAAGCCCGCTGCAGAGTCGGGACGAATAACCGAAAGTTAAGAGCCCTGCAATTGGAGAAAAGAAAAAAAAGCTATTTGTCACAATGAACGCTATAGTCAACTTCGTCAACATCTTCCCATCCTCACTACGTGAACGCCAGTTCCCGATTCTTACAATGTTTCCTTTCTCAATTCCTCTCTCTTCATAGGTCTGGTATCATGATTTCCGCTGGCAAGCCGAGAAGTGTTTTTTTTCTAAACATTGATAATGGCAGTGTCTCATATAGCGTGTTTTCCGAAACAAAATTATTTCCCACAACTTTTAAAGAGTTTACCGGGTGTGAGGGGATGGACTATGTGCGACAAGATAGTTTTAACAGGTCAAAACATGTTACTTCCTCTTTTCTAAGGTATTATGTTACTTTAGTTACATTTATAATACAATAGTTTAGCTTTAATGAATTTGGATCGTTCAGTTTATAGTGGGAAGTGTTTACTTACTGCATTCTACATTATACTATATACTTAAAAATGGATATGTTTACCAGAATAGTAGATTTTTAAACAGTAGCATTAACTGCTATCAGGAAGTCAAAAAGAGGATAGCAATGGCAAAGGAAGCTTTTAATAGAAAAAGGGACATCTTCTGCGGACCTCTGGAAAAAGAACTAAGGAAGAGACTAGTGAAGTGCTTTGTGTGGAGTGTGGCATTGTATGGACAGAAAAATGGACATTACGACGAAGTGAAGAGAAGGGGATATGGAGAAGAATGGAGCGTGTGAAATGGACAGACAGAATAAGAAATGAATCTGTGCTAGAAAGAGTGGGTGAAGAAAGAATGATTATGAAACTGATCAGGATACTACCTGCTAAAAGATACACTGGAAGGAATGGTGAACGGGAGAAAAGATAGAGGCTGAAGAAGATATCAGATGCAGACGACATTAAGATATATATGGAACGTATACGGATACTAAGAGGAAGGCAGAAAATAAGAAAGATTGGAGAATGCTGGGTTTCCAATAAAAGACCTGCCCTTGGGCAGAAAACTTTGAATGAATGAACTGATGTGTTTACTTGTTGGAAGAGATAAACCAATCCAGTCATATATAAAGGAACGCAAGTCCATCAATAAATCACGTTTGATTTCGTTGTAATTTAGTACGCCTCTCTCTCTTTCACTCTATCTCCATCTTTAATTTCAGGAGAAAATGCTGTTCATTCCTTTTCAAATACTCTAATATTAATACATTTATTTTGACAACTGTTGTTCTTTTACACGTACCAGTTTGTCATATTTTCGAGTACCCGTAAACGCCAGTGAACCAATCAATTTTATTGTCAAAGAACTACAGTTTCCTGGAATTAAAGACGAAATTACTGTCAAAATATACATAGAGAAATACATTAATGTACAATGTTAGGTGTTCAATTAAAAATTAATTAGTACCGGTATTATAAAATGGACTACAGCACTAACCAAACGGAAATTCATCTGTTGAGTGTATCTCTCTCTCTCTCTCTCTCTCTCTCTCTCTCTCTCTCTTGTTTAATGTTACAACACATTATTGGAAACTTATAAAGATCTGCTTCTCCGTTATTATTTCTACCTTTTTCATGTCCCACTATTTCGAGGTACAGATAGATTTTGGCAGGGCTTAGTTAATTTCATAATAAAAAACGGACACTTTTTATGTATCTTCTGATATTATTGCCCTTTTCTAACACGTACCATCAGAGAAAACGTTATCAGAAATTTCCAACTTTAGGCATGTGTATCTTGTAAACTATTATAAGTTACATTTTACTAAGGTCTATTATGTTAATTTTTTTTGGTAGGTTATTTTACGACGCTTTATCAACATCTAGGTTATTTAGCGTCTGAATGAGATGAAGGTGATAATGCCGGTGAAATGAGTCCGGGGTCCAACACC
Organism: Periplaneta americana; assembly: GCF_040183065.1. Classification (NCBI taxonomy): domain Eukaryota; kingdom Metazoa; phylum Arthropoda; class Insecta; order Blattodea; family Blattidae; genus Periplaneta; species Periplaneta americana. The sequence continues at coordinate 11,264,182 of NC_091125.1, read as the reverse complement.
GAAAGTTACCCAGCATTTGCTCATATTGGGTTGAGGGAAAACCCCGGAAAAACCCTCAACCAGGTAACTTGCCCCTACCGGGAATCGAACCCGGGCCACCTGGTTTCGCGGCTAGACGTGCTAACCGTTACTCCACTCCATTATGTTAAATCGATGTAGAATTGACGATGAAATATGCTCTTAAAATGTTGCGCATTAAGTTATGAACATCCTATATAACATGAATACATCCGTTCGGAGTTCCTTATTAATTCCTCATTTTATATTAAAAAATAAATACACATTATATAACATGAATTTATCCTGTTCATAGTTCCGTAATAAGTCTGTTTTATTTTGTTCTTCCATTGAAGATCCCCCCCCCCCCATAGATAATATGTCGACGACAAAAGACCGGCACATTTACAAATAGGTGCATGAAATTATTTACGCTGAGACACTGAATAATAATAACAACAATATAATAATAATAATAATAATAATAATAATAATAATAATAATAATAATAAGAATAATAATAATAATTTGTGTGGCTGAATACTGCTATCTAGTAACTTGCATGCTTGAAAAAAGATAACAATAAAAGCTTATAACCAGGGCTGTGGCTCACACTGAGACGGAAGTAATTCTGCGTGGAGTCGAAGTCTGAGTTTGAGTCAGAGCACAGTCTACTATAATCGTTTCGCTGTAAGAAAAATCCTAATATAAACAACAGCACGTGACTGAAGTGAGGCTTCATTGGCCGTTGTTTGGAGATTCTCAGTACGTGTTCCCACCTACTGTTGTACATTCTGTTTCATGTTAAACATTTCCCGTTACTCGTCAAGTAGGCCTAACCTCACTACTATGCATTCCTTTGCTTAGGAAACATTTACTTTATAATTACTGTAATTAGAACTCACTTAACTTATTATATACAGTTAAGACTATTTCGTTTTTGTCCGCTTTTGAGAGGGTTTCCACTCTTATGTTTAATAACCACACACACCGAGGATGCAGAAGCCATACTTCAGTACCACGTGCTTACGTGAACAACTACGAGCTCAAGTGACGCCAGCTTGTTACAGAAACAGACTACCTCGGTATTATTGTTGGTATTCATCCGCGTTCATAGTACATAACAAAATATAAAAGTAGCTTTTCTTTTACATAGCGCTCTACATATAAGTGAAGTTATATGTTTCATCGTATTTAACAACTAGAATTCAATTTTTTATTTTCAAATAATGCAAGATTATGGTTTCCAAATACGAACTATATTTTCCTGCGTCATGTGAGTGTTTTGACTGGGAGCCAATCACTGGTATGACAGCAACGTGCTTATGTTTACATTAGGATTTTTCTTACAGCGAAAACAGTATATATACAGTCACGAAGCTTGGGATAATTTTTTGCAATTCTCGCAGTAGTTGCTAGCCGCTTGGAGCGCTGTGAGTATTAGGAACAATGGACTGTGCCATAGCCATCGTGATCTAATATAGGCCGTAAGGCAGACCACGTAACTCGCTTAACCCGATCACGAAGGGTGATGTTTCAACCATATAAATTAGTTGGAATGCATAACAGTAACATATGATTCTCTAAAATGTAGTATATACATACAAATTAAAAAACATTTATTTGAAAGTAAGGCACGTGATGAAATGTTTTCTTTCGTTGCCTGAACTACAATTTTTTTTAATTGAGTTAATCCTTTCAGGCATTTGGCTAAGAAGTTCATTAATTCACGTAAAGCTTAATAAAGACAATTCATTTTGGTTGTCTGTAGTTGAGTTTCTGAGATTTCCGATAAGTCTAACAGCCAGTTCAATTTAAAAAAAGAAGGAAAAAGGACAACCCGGGCAATCCCGGTTGCCTTCAGCTAGTAATAATAATAATAAAATTTGTGTGGCTGAATAATGCTATCTAGTAACTTGCATGCTTGAAGAAAGATAACAATAAAAGCTTATAACCAAGACTTCACGCAGAATTACTGAGAAGGAAGTAATTCTGCGTGAAGTCGAAGTCTGAGTTGGAGTCAGAGTATGAGTCGGGGTAACCGCATCTACTCCTCGACATAAAAAGTGAAATATATAATTTTATTTTAACACTTTCACTACCGTGTGCTTTACGATGATCCTCACATCCTAAATGACGGAATCGTCCCTGCTTTCAAAAGATACATGTAGTCGCAGAAACAGTTTCACATTGAAATAGATCAAGAGATCTGAAGGAGGGGCCTTATCGTGTTATGCTGATTGTCAGCGTCACTGGATGCTTCCCTTACGAGATTGACATGCAGTGTAACAGGATGCAGGGAGATAAATTGTGGGAGGAAATGGCATAGGCAGGCAGTTCACAGTCCCTTGCTTCTGGTCAAGCTCAGAAAATACTATTATCCATTCACAATTTGAAAGTAAATACCGAATATACGGACAAAATGTGTCACTGCGCATCTCTATCACTTTATTTAACGACACTTTATTGATTGCAAATATCTCGTAGATGGCATGCAAAAGATGTGGCAGTTTTCATTTATATTCAGTCCTCGAGTTCGGTCCCGAAGTTTTCTTGGCGAGTTGTGCGATCAGTTTTACTTTCTGCCGGAGTGTTTTGTCTAAGGGCAAGCGCGCCACTCGTTAGCTGGTTAGCCAGTTAGCCGGGTCTCGGTGATTAGCGGGAGAGTAAAACAATAAAACAAACCAAGCATACAACAATACACAAACAAATTTAAGAGGCTCATTACTTAGCAAATTATCAAATGAGGTGTTGAAACTGCCCGCCTTTATTCTCCACACATTTTTGGCATTCTATTAGGAAATTATTCATCACTCGCTGTAGTTCATTTTGAGAAATCCGGACAAATTCCTGACGAATACTATCTTTGAGTCCTTGTATGGTGCGCGGGTTTGTCTTTAACATAGCATTTTTTTTTAAATTTAGGCTACCCCAGAGATAATAATCGCAGGCTGTTAATTCGGGGGACCGAGGGGGCCACAAATCCCTACTAATAACACTCTCTTGTGGAAACACATCGTGAATTTCTCTCACGGATATATTCGCAGTGTGAACAGTGGCAGAGTTCTGTTGAAGAAATGCATAATCACGCTCCCTGTCGGTTAATTCTCTGAAAGAAGGAATTAGTGCACAAGTAACAGAATCACTGTTACTCTTACTTACTTGCTTAAGTACTTACTTACTTACTTACTTACTTACTTACTTACTGGCTTTTAAGGAACCCGGAGGTTCATTGCCGCCCTCACATAAGCCCGTCATTGGTACCTATCCTGAACAAGATTAATCCATTCTCTATCATCATATCCCACCTCCCTCAAATCCATTTTAATATTATCTTCCCATCTACGTCTCGGCCTCCACTGTTACTCTAAAAAAAGAAATTTGTCCTATGATTCTTTCACTACTAATGGAACACCATACACCGATTTTATCATCATTGAGGGGCACTTCATGTACAAAGTCATATTTATCAGTACTTCAGCAATGATTGTTTTGAGTACACGCATAATCATGAAGGTGGAATCAGGCCTCGTCCGAGAAGAATATTAAATGTGGGTAAATTTGTCCATTGTACAAATTTTCCAGAATCCACTCACAAAATGTGCGCCTACTTACGGGGCCACCTGGCTAAAGAGCATGTGCGACAGTTACTTTATACGGCTTGAAGTGCAATAAATTTAGTAGCATTTTGCATAGAACCATACGAAATTCCCGCTTGTTGTACAAGATGATGAAGAGATTTTCTAGGAGAATTTTCTAAACGATCACGAATACCATGTAATCTTTCTTCGGTAGAACACTATGCTGCTTTTTTGGTTTCTTAGGCTGGACACTTCCAGTTTCGTGAAATTTATTACAAATATTATGGACTTTTTTTACGATCTGGAGCGTCTACGCCCCGGAATCTTTCTTGAAACCATCTTCGAACTTCACGATCTGAGTTAACACATATGAATCGTAAATAAAGGCACGCTGTACCGTTGTAAACTCACGAGGCATAATACACTTCATGTATACTGTCGAATTAAGAAACGAACAACACAACACACACCCGGGAACAGCTGCGCTACGACTGCGACAGTGAGTAAGGTCAACAGGTCAGCAAGCAGGCTTGCTATTCCCTCCAGTGCGCTGAAAACTAATGGAGGCTCGCTCAAAGGAAAAACCCCGCGCCGCGGGGGAAAGCATAACTGATTGCACGGTATAAAAAATAGTTATATTCGTTTATGTAATGTGATCGAAAAGCACCAGTTAAGTTTATTGTCTCCCGTCTGTCTGTCACTAGAGCGAGCTTCTATGAAACTTAAAACTTAGTAATAACAGAAAATATATTTTAATTTACTTCAAAGCTCACTATATGATCGGGGACACACTGCATCTTATTGTTTTATGACCGCTTAATGTACACACTAAGATTTCACTTCACACCTCTTTGTTTATAATCTCAAGGGCGTTCAATTCTCCTCATGTTCTATTTTCGGAGACTTCGCTCTTCGATGAAGAACTGATACGAATATTAGTAAAATATCTCTGTGATCTGATCAGAAATGTACAGTTTGTTACACACCATCCGTTGTAACAGTTCCTGAATCATCTACGTGCGTATTTTTGTGTTCGTGTAGGCTATGTGTAATTTATCATTTATGATTCCATTAGTCATATGCTTCTAGTCAATTTGTGTGCAACAATTTTACCTGAACCTGTGCAATCTCAATATTCTCTAATCTTGCTTAGAATGTACATATTTGTGTTTGTGTACTATCTAATGTGAAAACTAGTTAATTCCTGGTCCCTTACAATGAATTATAAGTTGTATAGTACGAGGATTTAATGCTTTGGAAAATTATACGGTATCTACCGACACAAACGAATATTTTCTTCTGGTGATCTGCAGGTTAGTCTGCTTGCAATTCGTATTGAGGTACAAGGGTAAAAAACCTGTCGTGGATGATGAATTTTAAGAGGCGATGAAAGTCCTACCATGGCTTTCTTCAGAACACGAAATAAACTAGACGATCTCATGTAAAAGAATCCTATTTCCTGAATGGACTCCGGGAAAAGATTTCAAAAGCTTTTTGTCGCCCGCTACGTTACTTCTTTGCAGACTATTGTTTCTGCGGATCAAGTCTCTATTGAGAAGAAAATACTGCATCTCTGCAGTACAATGTTTCTTCACAATGTGTAAGCCTCTTGACGAACAGAGTAGGATAAAACGCAGGAAATATGAGAGCTGACAAAATAAGGCCTTATGTGACCTCGAAAATATGTATTCTGATAATAAATCTCTCAGAGAGTAATTCAATCGACAACATGGCATGCTAGACATTGTTTCATTCTAATTTCTATGAACGCATATATAATTTATGTCTTCCACAATAAATGTTATGTTCTAATGTTCTATTGGAAAGGTATTTCTGTAGTTAAAGTTATGCAGCGTATTAAGATACGACCATATATCTCTCACGTGCTGTTACTTGCATTAACGCCAATGTGAAAGAGCATCTTATCTTTGTTTGTTGTGCCAAGGGCGAAATCTGAGTTTTCCCATTTATTAACGATAGACGAAATTGAGGAGCAACAAGTAGCCCAGCGTCCTCTATAAACATAATGCGCAGCAGAGATATCAAGTATGTTTGAATGTAACAAACAAACTTAACGTTTCTTTTTTCATAATTACTTCTCGCAGATCTCTTTCGTTTGGTTCATTATGATGCGACTATGAATGTCTGTTTCAGCAAAATGGAAAAATAACATCAAACAATTTATTGCCTGGCTAATATTTTGACGGGCTATGCAGCCTATGTGGCTGAAGCATTAGAGTGCTGGCATTCCATCCAAGCGGATCGTGTTCGATCCTCGACCTGGTCATGATAAAATTTGTGATGGACAAAGCGACGTTGCAGATAGTTTTTCTTAGGGTACTCCTTTCTCCCTCTATAATTGCACCTTCTCTGAATGAGGTAAAGTATTGAGTGTAGTATTGGGTTTCGTTGCTGTCATATGAATGACTTCGGGGCTCCTGGTTCTGAAACTTATTAGGTGCTCGTCTGTGAATGGGATATGGCTCTGTCAGGCTGAGAGAGGTTGGTCCATCTGTCAGCATCGAATTTAAGAATGCTAGTCGGACCATCTTTCGGAATGGAAAATCATCGCATGCCAATTTAAAATCTAAGCGCAAAGATCCAGCCTAGATCCGGCCCTCCCAAAGCCAGACAAGCGGAATGTTTTGACTAAGAAAGTTGCAACGTATGTTACATTCTTGCTTGTAAATATAATACTTAATAGGAATGAGAGAAGGAACAGTAATTTAGAACAATTATCTTTTTATTAATAGCCCACTTTAACGAAATATTTATTTATGCATGTTACACTCATAGTTACAGTCAGTACTTCAAGCAAATCAACAGTGAAACAAAGACCTCAAGCAATAATTCTCCGACTAATGATTGGCGGAATGTGTTTTCATTGTATGTTGGACTACGTGCAGGTAGTTGTACAGAATCTAAAGATGAACTTCTTAAATCGATATTTTGTTTAAAGTTCGTCGAAAATCTCCTTGACAAAAGCAAACAATCTCGGAAAATGCCAATTAAGGGTAAGAATACTTATCATTACAAATAATATAAGTAGGTAAAATGCAAATCTAAAAGTAATAAAGGTTTATTCTTTACAAACCATGAAGGCGTACGGAGACATTGAGGTGATGCTCCGCACTTTCATGATCTGTAGTCGGCACCGAGCTTCGATCGCCTTTTACTGCCAGGAAAGATCCGACACTCAATTGAGTGGACGACGGGGATATTCTGGAAGTTTTAGAAACGAGAAAATTCTCGTCAACAACTTTCACTCCATAGCTAGAATTGCTCTATCGCAGGCCTGCACAAACGGCGCTCATTGAGCGCGGCCGCTCCTTCGGAGCGAAAGAATCGTCTAACAGTTCTCCGGAAAGGTACGTCGGAATGACGTAGGCCTGCTATAGGTAGAGGATAGTCCACGCAGCTTTCTGGTGTAGTTATTTCACTTTGCCTATCTACGGCTACATAATGGAGGAATCAAAGACGGAAAAGTGATCACCAGGCAAATTCTTTCAATATTACATGCGAAAACGCTTATTTTTTCACAGCTGCTGGAGTCAATTCTTATCTGCCACAAAAGTTTGAAAGAAAAAAGCTTGAGAAACATAATATAATACGTCATTACTAGTCCACACATAGAGATGCGATGGTTTTGTTGGTGAATGTCGCAGTAAAATGTTCAGGAGTTGAAAGTTGCATTATTACATGAGGTAGGGTATGTTAGAATTTATTAATCTTCAACAATTTATATATCTCTCTTCAGGAAAAAGGCCAGCTCATTGTTGATATGGTGAATAAATTACAGAATTTCAGTCGTAAACTTACACTTCTCGTAAGTCAGTTTGGGGAAGGTAACATGGCTCACTTTCCAACGATAGAAACTGCTCGTGATGAATCCATGTTAAACGATTATGTACAAATATTAATTGAAATTCAAAATGAATTTAATTCTAGGTACCAAGATCTTGTCGGGAAAGAAGTTTGAAGTTATAATAAATTCCTTCAACACCAGTTGAAACCGTGTCATACGATTTAAAGCTTGAACTTATTGATCTTCAATGTGGCCTAAGGGCTAAAGACCGTTTGAATAATACTACTAGCCTGGTTGAGTTTACAAGACTAAACCTAAGCAATAATATCCACGACTACAAAGGCTGGCTGTGAAAATGATTGCTATGTTTGACTCAACATTTATATTTGTGAGCAACTGTTTTCTATTATCAACTTTAATAAAGGCAGACATCGAATATCTGTAACTGATGTTTCATTACGATCAGTTGTTCCTTTCAGCTGCCAACAGCATAAAACCCCATTTTGATGTACTGTTAAATAAAAATATAACAAAATGATATTGTATATTTAAGTATTAGATTTTCTATTATTTCTATAAAAAATTCTTTATTAATTAATAATAGTCCAAGATAGTTTTGTAAACACTGATCGGGAATTCAATTCATGAACACTCCTACTAGTACTTTTGTGTACATTTTGTACGAGATCACTCCTTCTTCCAGTCCACCCTTAAGGTGCGTACACACTTAGCGAACGAACAACGAACGAAAGACAAACGATTGCATTCGCTGATTGAAATCGGTACGTGTGTACGTCGCAGCAAAGGCAAACCGATCGTTTTATTTGCCTTCGGAAGTGATCCGTCGCTTGTCGGTACATCAAAGGAAGTTGGTATTCGTTGTGGACGGGATTTGCCACTAGTTGGTAATTCGTAACAGAACGCAGCGCTTAGTTCATTTTCACCAACAAGATGTCGAAACTGGAGTGGACGGAAGACGCTGTTATATATAACTCTTATTAATGCATAAAGGAAGCAGGAAACTTTATGGAATCCCAAGCATCCTACTTACCACAATAAAGTAAGAAAACGTGATGTTTGGGAAGCTAATGGAAAGATGTTCAGCTGCAAGATAGGCGAGTCAAACACGTGCAAAATTTGAAAATTATTTTTGTTTATTTATTTTCAGTGGATACACGTTTGTTGTTTATTGTAGAGACCAGAAGTCAAAAAGAAAATTGAGTCCCTACTGACATCGTTCCGGAGGGAAAGACAGAAGTCCACAAAAAGATATGAAATGGGGAGTGATGAAGTGTACGAGTCAACTTGGTTCGTGTATAAACATATGTCGTTCCTTTTGGACAAATTCACGTCCAGAAAAACAAAGTTCCAACCTTGTGGTCACAAAATAAATTATTGGCACTGAAAAGTGCCTTTTCGTAAGCATGATGAGCATTCGATACAGACAAATCTCTCTTTTTAGTATTTTAAGATAATTATTGTCAGTGAGGTATCCGAGTACTGAAACTTTCCCCTGTCTTGCAGTCGTACCTTAATAAAATCTTCCAGTTCCTCAATTATAGCTGTACATATTTCTGGAACAATCCTGGTAATTAGCTGTTTCGACACTTTGAATAAATACATTAAACTTGTATACGAATTTCCTGTAGCGAGATATCGAAGTGTTAATGATAGCCTTTCCTGAATAGGTATTGCTTCTCGCCAGCCTATGTCTTTCTTGGAAATTTTTGGCCTTATTTTGCACAGTAATATTTCGAAGTCTGTTTCTGAAATGCGACAGAAGTTGTGAAATTGTCCCGGTTCCATTCGACGTAAATCATGAAGCAAGTCAGTGCCTCTATATTGATTATAACTTTCGTAGAGTGGCGTCTGCCACCATCGCCTTTTGGTTTTTAACTTTCTTTGTGTTAAACTGCCTACAATAACAACGGCTGCGCTTGCTATACTTATATTTCCATCTGCCTTTATTGTGGATAATCAGCGAACGTGAATGTTTTCTGACAATTTGCTGATGATTTGAATGTTGCTCCAAACAGCGAACGAACAACGAAGTTTTGCTTCATCATTCGTTCGTTGTTCGTTCGCTAAGTGTGTACGCACCTTTACACAGAGCCCAGCCAATATCTGCATTCCGCTCTCGAGCTGTGAGCCGACTTGGAGAGCGCAAACCTTGTGCAGGCCTGCTCTGTCGACTAAGATATTATGGTGCCAGAAATGCACACCTTACTTAGCAAAGTACAGTTGAGACGAAGATATTAATAGGCAATATAATTTCCGGTTAATTTCTGATAGCCTACTAAAAATCCGAGTAAATAACTTCAACGGGATTTGAATGGGGAAAAAAGAGGCAGTTTTAGAGTGACGGTGCTTTCATATAAATCAGAGGCGTGTGTAGACACAAAGAAAGAAAAGATTAAATGTGAATATTAGGCCTAGAAGTGAATTTTTAAGAGAAGTAAAAATACGTAGGTACCCTACATTTTTATAATTAATGAAAATATTTTAAAATAACTATACATATATTCGCTTAAGATGACGGATAACATTAAGATATCTAGGTCATATGCGGAGACTAAGAGGAAGGCGAAAAATAGGGAAGACTGGAGAATTCTCGGTTTGTAGTGAAAGACTTGAAGTTAAGTTTCGCTATTCTTTGTTGCGGATTTCAACATAGAGTGAGATACGATATTTTATTTATTACACTATGTCATACAGTAAATTGAGAAATGTTCATAGTTTGGAAACTACATATCGGCTCTTTGGATCAATCAAAATCTATTTTCCAGAACTGGAACCTAATACATTTGCAGTACACAAGTACAGAGAATGGAAAAGAGGAAATTACCAAAATAAGTCCTGAATTAGAAGCAAAATACGAACTTTATGAATTATGAAAGCTTGTAAGAATGTCATATCACACCGTGGCTGGCTCCGGTTGGATCCATGCACTTAGAATTACATTTGTCCATAATATGTCCTAAATAATTGAAGCGTCGGCTGGAACAGCGTTGTAAGTTACATTTGGTAAAATTTACAGGCGCTGCAAAAACGTGTACACGTACAACGTTGTTCTTATAGGGTAGCAAACTTTTGAGTGGACAAATTTCACGTACTGCATTGATGGACAGTTGCAAGCCAAAGAGTATAGCAAGGTAACATGACATACAACATTATTACACGGGAACATGCCGAATGAAAATTTTGTAACTTACAACGTTGTTCCAGCCGACGCTTCAATTATTGTTCCAGTCCAACAAGTAGTCCTGTCCCAAGAGAAATAGATCTATCTAATAAACCCCAGGGCCCAGAACTCCAAGCCCTTCCTATAACAGCCTGGGAAACTTGTATTACCACCAAGGCTTCCCCCAGCCTAATTTTAACTCTTGTAGATGATAGATGAAATGAGAGAAAATGGAATAAAGGGAGAAACGGGAAAAACTCTGCACAAATTATGGTTCGAACCCGGGTCGCTGGTTGAAAAACTAGCGCGCTAGCCTGAGCCACAGACGCGGCTAATGCCAAGTCATTCCAGGAGAACAACATATATTGAAAACAGTTATGTCCAATATCTTGTGCAAATATTACTCATGTATCTCACTGATATAAAAATGTAGTAGGCCTTACCTTATGTTCTCTCCTTTGATCTTACATCAACAGTACACACGAGAGCCTAGATTAAGTACTAAGTATAGATCATAGTTGTGTTTCGAATTTCGCGTAGAACATGGAAAGTTGACCATTATTAGTGTGATATCTGATGTTTTGGATGGTGACATGGCGTCATATTTACCCCACGTCACTGATTTCTAAATGATCTTTTCTAAAATCAAAATTTAAAAATTACAGAAGCTTACTTAGCTAAAAGTAAAACTACAACAGACTACTATAAATACATAGCCTACTGTACATACAGTACACACATATACAGACATACATACACGCATAAACACGCACACAAAAAGACACACACAAAACACACAAACACACACACACAAAACACTCAAAAACACACAAATGCAAAAACACATACATATACATACATACATTACATATATACATGATACATAATACATACATACATACATTATCTTATATCCAGTAACGGAAGAAATGCTAAAAAAAAAAAAAAAAAAAAAAAAAAAGAGTTCAAATGATTTAGTTGATGAAAATGAAAATGGTATTATAAAAATATTGATACAGTAAAACCTTGCTAAAACGTACCCTCTATAAAAAGGAAACCTCCTCAAACGAAAAATAAATTTGGGCACGGAATGATTTCCTATGTAAAATAACATGTTAAAACGGAAAACTGCCTAACGCGAAAACGGAATCATTTTTGGGCACCATTTAGGCAAAAAAAAAAAACCTAACTAAAACGGATAATTTTAAGCATAACTGTTGCTAAATTCTATCAAACCATTCTCAATTTTGCGATAATATTGTACGAAGCATGGCATAATTTTTTGTGTGATTGTACATGCAATAATCTGGAAGACTTTCGCTATTCTTTGTCAGGCGTTGGTGGTGAAGCTTCTGCAACTATCGCACTATTCTGTGTTTATTGTCAAGGACCCTGGCAGTTTACTGACCTCGTGTACAGTTACTTCTTGCAACCCTCTTGCATTTTCGTTCATTAATTTCAGTAAGTCAATACAGTGACAAAGGACAGTGCGAGTAGAATAAAACTGTGAATAATTGTAGTGTAGTGTCAATTCAGTTTCACATTTTCATGTATTTATTCAAAGTTTTGTGTTAATGTGTCAATACAATGTTAAATAACAGTGCGAATAAAGTAAAGTGTGCGATTTAATAAAAAAGCCTAGATGACCAGTTCTATCATGGAAGAGTGGCTTTATTCTTTTAATAGAGCAATGAAACGTCAAGGTCGTAAGGTCATACTGTTTTTAGACAATGCTACCTGCCATCCAAGGATTGATTTGTCTAACGTGAAGTTAATCCATTTTCCACCAAACATAACTTCAGTTACACAACCGATGGATCAGGGCGCAATTTACACTCTGAATTGATGCAGGACCCGAAGGAAATCCTACAATGTTCCCTTCAAAAAAAGTCGCGGGAATGCACTTTAAAAGAAATGTGGGGCCCAGGAAACTAGGGCGCAGAGAGAGGGAGAGAGAGAGAGACTGCGGTTACGTAAGTTAATCCTTAAATTGACAATGTGTCCTTAGGATACATCAGGTTAATAGGCTATAATATAGCATCTTCTATATATATAGTTTGAACTGGTAATGGAAATTACGGGAAAACGGCTGAACGGATTTTAATGAGTGACCCCTCATTTTCATGCCTGGCAACCAAAGTTTTTCGGAAAAATAGTAGTTTTCAGTGAAAGTCAATTTTCCTACATAATTTTCCTATTTTCCAAAATCCATCTGCTGTCAGTTTTGAGAACTAATTTTATTCAATCACGGCCGACTTGATTGAATTTCAGAACAAAACACACACTACAATAAATAATAGGCTATTACACGAAGGCCAAGACCTGCAGGATTGCCGACATATTTAGAGCTCAATTCAATTTGTTATTAAAAACTTATTCTGCATTGTATAATTTTCTGAGTACAGCTGTGTATTGGATATTCAAATCTACGAAACTTGAGGTGGTTTGACGACATTATTACCATTAGAAATTAAATATTATTATAGTTAATATCATGACGCATCTATTTTTTCATTAATTGTACATAATATTGATGCTATATTGATGATATGAAAGTGAAACGTTTTGTGGTTATGTAAGTAAATGTAGAGAATATCTTAATTTAAATCTTCATTTCTATAATTTACTGAGTGGCTGCTATATATAACTACAAAACTTAAGTAAGATAATAATATTGTTATTAAAAATCAACTATTTTTATACTTATTAACCCAGTGGGGTTGGGTCTTTTTCATATACTTAATGGCGGTGTAGTGTAGATATTGATATGTGTCATTGTCTTCAGTATTGGCTCGAGAGAGCGCAAAAATTACACTTCCTAAGGAAAGATGAAAAGGTATTAGCCTACTTACTGATAAAAGAAGAGGCCTAGAAAATTTTGTAGTCTCCAGATCATTTCAGCAAGATCTCTTAGTAGGATAAAATGGTTTTACGCTCTACATTTCAAGTTCTACATGCAGCAGCTATACGAAAAGCTATTGTTCGAGAGCTTAGCAAACCTGACAGTTTTTTTAACTTTTGCCTACAATCCACAATGACCTGAAATAGCTACTGCTATCGTCCTGACATTGATACTTGCGTTTTCGCGTTGAAACTCAAAAACTGAAGTTGAATAGGCTCAAGAAAAAGTATTTGGCCTAAAATAATCCATTCAGAGGGAGTATGTTTCATTATTATGGAAGCAAATAACTATAAAAAAGAAGGGTATTCTTCATTGAAAATAAATCTGAAAAATTTTTATTTGAACGTCTAACGAACTTAGTTTGCAGCAGTATTTGCTGCACAAGCCACTAGTTTTATGTTATAATTTCAATAGACCAATAGAAAGAGAATTTGTAGGAAAATTAAAATTTCACAATACTGTAATATTGTACAACATATAAAAATATGGACTTCGCGATAGTTGTTTTCTTTACGGTCCGACAAGGTTTAATAAACTAGTATCAGAAATGAAGCTTTGTCAAGTTAAGGGTTAATAATTGTGAAACTAAAATTCACTTTGCATTTACTATAGTAACTTTTATTTCACATTATTTCTTCATTGTGTTCTTCCTATAGTGAGCATATTGGAGTAGTCTATTCTTATTTTTGCCAAAACTCAACCCTTTGTAAAACGAAACCTGTGAAAACGGAAACAAAAAATTCTGGAATGATCGCGTTTCGTTTTAGGAAGGTTTTACTGTATCAACATATTATTAGTCACGTCTATTAGACTAAACTGAATTGACTGGTTAATCATTACATATGCTTAAAAAATTAAAATTAAATTTAATATGAACTGCTGCGAATGATTGATCAGAATCAAAATTCTAACTACTAATCTCATGTTTCAGTCCTGTCTATTGCTACGGAGAATTGCTGAAGATGGTGCAAAATGCACACATCTACGAAGACGACAAAACATTCGTCGATAAGAAGCAGAAGTTTCATACTAATGAAACTCTACAGTATTTCGAGGACTTCATTGCACAAACTGGAGGAAATCCCTCGAGACTTCAGGTAATGAGACAGATGTACAGCAGTGGCAAAAAAAAAAAACCGGATCGACCCTTGTAGCTGATTTCAGAGACTCATTCACAGTGACAGCACGATAGACTGGTAACTAAGACTTTCGTGGTTCGAATCCTGCCTGGGAAGAAAACTTTTTTTTTTGTTCCTTATTCAAATTTATTCCCAATACTTTTCGATTGCAGCGATACTTTACTACTTAATTAACTTACTATTCCCAGAACATGAATTTTACCAGCTTATTTTCTAATTGCTTTCGAAATGGGTTACGTCAGCAGTCGAAACTACAACAATTTCAATAGATTACTCGCTATCTTGTGAATGGGGGCGTGGCATGCGCAATGGCTCATTTTGGGGACTTTGATTATTCCGTCTGTCCGGTTTTTTTTGTCACTACTGTACTTTCTCCATCTTTCTATACAGCGCATTATGTTAGCTGAATTTGTCGGAAAATAAACACAATTTATATTAAATTTAAGCTCTTTATTCAGTTATATTATATTGTATTTTACTTATTTTAACATTCAATAATTATCTTCTTCCAACAAAAACTAATTATGAATATTTTACAATCTAATGTGTGTTTCTTGTGATACTTTTAACACTATTATTAGTAATTTCTGTTTTGCGTGAAATTTCGTTAAAATATTCTATTTGACATTCAAATATTTTCTATTTGGAAACAGAAAAATTAGACTCTCCACAGTCAAATATTTATATGGCTATTATTATTATTATTATTATTATTATTATTATTATTATTATTATTATTATTATTATCATCATCATTATCATCATCATCATATTCGCAGTATCATCATCTTTAGGAAATGAGTTTCCTGCCTCTGTTGTATCACGAGATAGGCATTAAAATTTAATGGAATTTCCTTAATGTAAATCAATCTCAATTCTTCAGAGAATACAGAATTAATACCAGTCATACAATCCTATTTTCTTACTATTCAAGAAGAACTGCTACAGTCTTCTTGCTATGGAGTCAATGACTTCCGAAGACGTTATGTTGTCTTCGATCAATTAATTTTGAAGAATCGGGTAGGCTCAAAATATTTTTAAAATGAGCTGAGTGTAAAACAAAATTGAATATTAACCAGTTATTCCCTGTACTTGCAAGTACATAATTAAAGAAAAACATATGAATTTAATAATGTGATTATTATGCATACATTTACTGCATGTTCTTCTCGTTATACGATTTATTACTGTAAATAGGACTCATAAGAATAAGTTATGAGTGAGAGAAATATTGTGTTCTTATGTTTCATATTGACTATCATACTATAAATTATATAAAACACCAAGAAGAATCCATATGAAAAGCTGTCCACAGAAAAGTGGAATTCTTGGACTTTTTCTTCAACTTTACATTTACAGTGGAACCTCGATTTATTGTTCCTGGATGTATCATTTTCCCGGATCCATCATTCAAATTCGTTGGTCCCTGAACATATTCTATTTAAACTATGACTATAAAGCCCGCATCTATCGTACCTCGATTTATCGTTTTCCCGCATCTATTGGCCAGATTTTTTAGCCCTGAAGTGTGTAAATCCAGGATTGATCAGTTTTAAGAAATATCAACAAGCTTACAAATGTTTGTAGCAGTTGATGTCTTCAGAATGTTGTGCTGCAAGCTCCAATTGTGAAGTTTTATGGTTATTGGCCTGCTTACTCACAGACCTTCCTCACAGTTTGCCTGGCAAGACAATGTAGAAGGGTCCATGTGTCCTATCGATCGTTTTCTATTGTAAAACATTCCAGTCCGCGCTTCCACCAAGTTGTGTACGCAGTCTATCACACGTGTTCGATTCTCGACAGTTCGTATTTTTAACTTGGCAGTTTCTAATCTGATTTTCTCAAATATGGCATTTTCGTGTAAAAAAATTCGGACTTTAGAAGAATGACTTCATATCATAGAAGAGGTGGAGAAAAATACAACAGAGAAGAGGATTGACATAGCTAAGCGTCTTGGCCTGCCACCTTCAACTCTAAATTGCATAATGGCAAAGAAAATAGAAATCAGACAGCAGGCTGATAAGTGTGGTACAGCAGCCAAAAAGAGGAAGGCAAGCAAAGAGTCAACTTACAGCGAGCTCAAAAATGTCCTCTTTTCCTGGTATCAACAGGCACGAGCATCAGGCATTCCCATTGATGGGACCATCTTGAAGGAGAAATCTCTGAAAATAGCTGAAACAATCTGCATTGAACGGCTGGATCTCTTGTTTCAAACAATGCCATGGCTTGGTGTTTAAGAAACTGGCTGGGGAAAGTGCTGCTGTGGACACCAATGTTACGGATCTCTGGTTTCAAAGACTCCCGGAGCTGCTGGAAGAGTACGAGCCTCGGGACATCTATAATGCAGATGAAACAGGCCTCTTTTTCAACTGTCTTCCAGACCGTACGCTGGCACTTAAAGGAGAATCCTGGCACGGAGGCAAAAGTGCGAAGGAGCGACTGATTGTACTGCTGTGCACAAACTCTGATGGCTCAGACAAACAAGTTCCCATCGTTATTGGCAAGTCTGCAAAACCACGGTGTTTCAGAAACTTGAAGAAACTACCTGTGAAATACTATGCTAATTCCAAAGCATGGATGACATCGGATAAATTCTTTGGTGCAAGAGGCAAGAAAATCCTCCTTTTTATTGATAATTGTGCTGCGCATTCTCCAGACACATCCTCTTTGAAGAATGTGAAGGTGATGTTTTATCCCCCAAAGTGCACCAGTGTTGTACAGTCACTTGATTTAGGAGCTATAAAGAACTTCAAGCAGGCGTATAGGAAGCAGCTAGTGCAGAGGGCTTTATGTTTGATGGATGAAAGGAAAGAAGTAAAAATGAAGATAGACATACTACAGGCCATTCACTTTATTGTTTCGGGATGGCAACAAGTGACTCAGTTCACAATTCAGAACTGTTTCGTAAAATGTGGTTACGGGGACAGAAATGAAGAGTCAGACATGTCGGAAGTCAACAGAAATGATGAAGACGAAGACTGGACTCAGCTGGAGACAGGAACCACTGGTGTCGATTTCGACGCTTATGTGTCTGTGGACCAAGAACTCGCGACATGTGGTGTGCTGTCTGTGGAAGAAATGTGTGAGGAAGTGGCGAGTGGAAATTCCATGGAGGAGGGACAAGTCGACAGTGATGATAATGATGAAGTTGATCCCAAACCAGTGCTGAGTTTTCAAGAAGCACTAAGTGCGTTCGAGACCATGAGAGCGTTCATACATGCTCACGAGATCGCCGACAGAGACCAAGTGAACATTATTAATATTGAGAAGCTACTGTTTAGCTTAAAAAGTAAAGGTGCAAGTAAGCAAATGAAAATTAGTGACTTTTTTTAACAAGAAATGAAGTGAGTTAATAAAAAAATCATTCATGTACCACACATTCTTCAGTATATGAATACACGTGTGTACTATAAGTAAATTTGACTGCTTATATTCATTTTAGACAGGTTCCCGTATCAATCGTTTTCCCGTTTCCACCGTTTTTTTTTTCAGAAGTCCAGAACAAAATGATGAATCGAGGTTTCACTGTATACATCTTGATTACACAACTTTTAACACTGTATCACTTCGGAATATGTATGGTAAGACTTTCCTGTGTTAAATTTCAACGTCAAGCCAGAAAATAAAAAAAAAGACACAACAATAAATTAGCCACACTAAAGACACAACAGACGTTGAAATGTAACACAGTAAAGTCTTACCATACATATTGCGAAGTTTTCATTTATCTTAAGAAACATCGTAACTGCCTGCACTCAATAGATTAATTATTCATATGATCAACACATTTTGTGATTTTCCTAACTTTTCAGATAGAAGAATTTGTTAACAGCACGTTTGAAGATGGCAAAGAATTGCAACCCTATACTCCTGTGGACTGGACAGAAAACCCTGCTTTCCTTCAGAAGATATCGGATCCTGACCTCAGAAGTTGGGCTAAGGATCTAAACGAATTCTGGAAGAATCTTACGCGCATAATGCCTGAAACAGTTCATGAACATCAAGACCAGTATTCCATTATCTATGTATCTAACCCATTTGTCATTCCAGGTAAATTAATGAGAAATGTTATAAATCTGTGTTGTTTGAGTAAAAGGAGATGTCATAAAAATGAGTTTGGAGATAAATGAAAATTAAACTTCGGACCCTTATTGCAAATAATATTCTACGCAACACATAAATTGCTAGTATTCTTTTGATTTTTGCACACTTACTTGAATAATTTAACTTGTGTGTTATCTGGGCAACGAAATTCCATCTGCACAAAAAATGACTTATCTCCCTTTACCCGAACATCACAGAAATTTTGTATCAGCTAAACCTACAAATTTTATCAAAATTGAGATACTCATGAAAATAACTTTCAGTATTTGAAGTATAATTCACATTCTGAGGTCCCTGAGCACTTTCTGAGCCATCGGTGTAGCTCAAGCGGTACATGTTTTTCCCTTCCGATCTGGAACCACTCACAGGCATGAGTTTTATTCGCGCTTGGGCTGTTTATCTGATTGGTTTTCCGAAATTTTCCGTAACTGTAAGATGAATGTCAGGTAATCATATGGCGTATCTCTGGCCTCATTTTGCCAAATACCATCTCACTATCACCAATTCCGTCAACACTACATAATCTCGTAGTTGGTACAGTTCGTTAAATAATCGGCTAAAGATAATTCTAGCTATTTTCATCCTAATGCTTGAATGTCTTACATTATCTGTAATTCAAATCAAACATTTTTCAAACTTGACATTTAATATGACCATTAAGTTATATAGACATGCTTATTGTCCCATAAGCGTAGAGTTTACAAAGGTATGTTTACCGAAGACTGTAAGTTTTGTGGAATGATTACTTCCGATGCAAGAGATACCTCGAATTCAGTACATGATAAGAAATAATATGACTTTCCATGGAAAATCCAGTATAAAACCTAAAATAACAATAAAAATCTCATAAACCAAGTTACCATATCCAAATTTTAATGTGCTCTCCTAATTAGGAGATTAAGACGAAAACAAAGCAGACAATAAAATTCAATTATGTGAAATACATCACTACAGGATCTCTCAAAATTTAAGTGCTGATAGAAACAATTATTTTAATGTGTTGCAAGATTATGGCAGTGTCATCTTCTCTAGCCTGTTCGTATATGGAAGAGAAACGTGGATAATGTAAGGAAAATAAATGCAGAATAAAAGCGAACAAAATTGAATACTTGTACTTTAAAAGTCTTATAAAATATGAAGTAACTTATAAAAAAACAAAATAAAGCAGAAAAAAATTGAATGCCCTAAATAAATAACAAGGAATTACAGAAACGTATGAATACATACATACATGCATACATACATACATACATACATACATACATACATACATACATACATAAGTGTTCTGCTCAAGGACAGTTCTTTCACTGCAAAATCAGCATTCTCCAATCTTTCCTATTCTTTGCTTTCCTCTTAGTCTCCGCATATGATCCACTTATCATAATGTCGTCTATCATTTGATATCTTCCTCTACCATGAACTCTTCTCCCGTTCACCATTCCTTTCAGTGCATCCTTCAGTAGGCAATTTCTCCTCAGTCAATGACCTAACCAATTCCTTTTTCTCTTTCTGATGAGTTTCAGCATCATTGTTTCTTCACCCACTCTTCCCAACATAGCTTTATTTCTTATTTTGTCCGTCCATTTCACACGCTCCATTCTTCTCCATATCCACATTTCAAATGCTTCTATTCGCTTCTCTTCACTTCGTCGTAACGTTCATGTTTCTACCCCATACAGGACACACTCCATACAAAGCACTTCACTAGTCTCTTCCAGAGTCCGCAGAAGATACCCCTTTTTGTATTAAAAGCTTCCTTGGCCATTGCTATTCTCCTTTTGCCTTCCTGGCTGCAGCTCATGTTACTGCTTATAGTACATTCCAAGTATTTGAAACTGTCCACTTGGTCTACTGCCTTACTTATAATTCGCCAGCTTACCTTCTTTATTTTTTTTTTTGACAACCATGGTCTTCGTCTTGTTTGCATTTACCTTTATCTCATACTGCTCACAGCTGTCATTTAGCTCGAATAGTATATCCCTTAGTATCGTCTCTTCTTCTGCTAATAATGCCATATCATAAGCAAATCTTAAGTACTTTATTTTTCTTCCTCCTACTTTCACTTCCCATCTTTTTCCTCCTATTTTCACCCCTCCCATGTTCTATGGCCATGATAATCTTAATTAATAATGATAGTAATAATAATAATAATAATAATAATAATGATAATAATAATAATAATAATAATAGTAATAATAATAATGAAAACTATAGTAATGTAACTTTCTGCATTAGTCAAGTGTTCAGAGGAACAATCAGATGGTGTTGAATATTATACATACAAAGGTAGAGGTAGTTTTCATTATTATGATGATGATCGGCAATCGATAAAACAGTCTCTTAACTTCAGTGTACAATTTTATTTTCATGGCAAAATTTGCAATATTATAATTCTACTTTGACTTCCTTCAGGCGGCAGATTCAGAGAGTTCTACTACTGGGACACGTACTGGATCGTTCAGGGTTTACTACTTTCCGAGATGTATGACACAACACGAGGTATGCTGGAGAACTTTCTGTCCATGGTAGCGAGGTACGGGTTTGTGCCTAATGGAGGCCGCGTCTATTACTTGGAGAGATCGCAGCCTCCGCTGCTTATACCCATGGTGGATAGCTACTTCACTGCTACCAACAACGTCACCTTTCTTAAAAATAACATTCAACTCTTAGAAGCCGAGTTTCAATTCTGGATGGCGAACAGGACAGTAAATATTACGAAAAATGGCAAAGACTACACTCTGGCCAGATATTACGCAGTATCAGAAGGACCCCGTCCTGAATCTTACAGGTAGGTGGAAACATTTACTAAAAAAAACTTTTTATCAAATTCATCTGCTAGTCAGGCCGTATATAGCTTTTTATTTTTCTTCTTCTTCTCCACCACCCCTACTGCCACCACTATTAACTATCACTATCATCATTGTCAACTTTTCGGATTGTTCCGATATTCCAAATAAGCACTTTCGGCCTCCTTTAGTTGGTTGTAGTTTCGCGAAAGCCCAACTCTTGACAATAATTGAGTTCTCATCTCAACTTACTAAATAATTGATATCCATTTTAGAGGTATGCGCTTCTTTGTAGGGTAACGTTCCCTATATCGCACCACTTTAGCATTTATAATTTTTATTGAACAATACAGTTTTTATTTTCTCCATTCCTTTACAGAGATACATTCCCAGATGTAAAAAAAGAATCCTTGAATTTGATTTAATATTTTTGAATTAAAATGACATTTTCGAAACACTTGTCAGTGGTGTCATTTAGGCAACTAGTTTCCTAAATAGCACCTGCGGTTTCTTAAATCGCACCTCTTTAACTGCAGGCAACAGGATGAAGGAAAGCTTTTAATATTGAACATATTGAACAGTATTTAATATGAATAATGTAATAAATGCAAATTACAAGTTTATTGAAATTAATGAAAGACAGTAACGCATCTTCAAATGAAATTGAAAAAATAGAGCGTAAATTACTAACATTTAAACTTTCTGAATGCGTTTTTTATTGTTATACATTTGCCATGTGCTTCACCAGGCAGTTCAGACTGTAAACTGCGTCACCATTTCTCCACGATTATCTCGCAGCCACCTAAGAACTGCTTCATGATATAGCTGTGTGAAGTGATTTGAAGATAGCGACATCTAAAGGCTGGGCCTATGAGTATTATGACGAGGAAGCTGAAATAGGAGCACATCATTTTCCCGAGATAATCTAGCTTCTAAATTTTTGGAATGGGTCGTATAGGTGGACATACAGAAGCAGCACTTTTTTCTATGGCAGGTTTAAGTGGCAAATAAAATGTTTGAGCTATTCGACAAATAGTTCACTGTTGATGTAACCTAACTCAGAGCAAACAAATAACGATCCTGGAGGAGCACCAGATGATAATGAAGGATGCATTATTTGACGCTTAAAAATTATCACAGGTGGCACAAAATACCTGGTGCGCTTGTACAACACACATTTGTTGTATTAACGCCCTTTTCACAATTTGATATTGCACCCACCTGATGCATTCCTAGTTCAGTTAAAATTTTTGGGCCTTCTTTTGTACGGTTAGAATTGCTACAGTTGCTCATATCGCACCGGTGCGAATTAGGCACCTACAAAGTAGTGCGAATTGAGAAACTACGCCATAAGTTATTATTTCCTTCATTCTAGCCTATAATCACCACATGTTCGAAAATCCTACTAAGTTAAATGTTCTTTAATACCTCTTTAAACGAATAACATCTTAAGATTTTGGATTCCTTTGCATACAAATCCGTTATTTAGTTACAAAATGTTAGCTAAATATACATCCAGCTGAGCGATTATATTAGATACACTATCACCACGCTGCTAACACAAAGAAATGGCAGAAATCAAGTGACATGGTGGAAGTTCATATGGTAGATTGTAACAATACCACTAGATGCCATACTACTATAGTAATTTGTTTTAAACTAGCAGTGGTGCGATTTAGGAAGCGGTGCGATTTATGCTACTCTACTCTATTGTGCTGTTCTTTTGTTATTGAAAGTGATATTCAAAATAGGGTCCAATTAGCATTTTTTTTTTCGAAAATCACTTTTTTCCATTCAATTGTACAATAAGAGACATGATAATAATCGAGCGAATCGAGTTTTTTCTAAGTAACTAAGTAAACGAATGTCACCGATAAACGATTAGGTAAAACGCGGAAATTCTTCTTCAAGCAAGTAAAGCGATAGGTTTGGAAGTAAATCCCGAAAAGACTAAGTATATGATTATGTCTCGTGACTAAAATATTGTACGATATGGAACTATAAAAATTGGAGGTTTATCCTTCGAAGAGGTGGAAAAATTCAAATATCTTGGAACAACAGTAAAAAAATATAAATGACACTCGGGAGGAAATTAAACGCGGAATAAATATGGGAAATGCATGTTATTATTCGATTGAAAAGCTTTTGTCATCTAGTCTGCTGTCAGAAAATCTGAAAATTAGAATTTATAAAACAGTTATATTACCGGTTGTTCTGTATGGCTGTGAAACTTGGAATCTCACTTTGAGAGAGGGACAGAGATTAAGGGTGTTTGAGAATAAGGCTCTTAGGAAAATATTTGGGGCTAAGAGGGATGAAGTTACAGGAGAATGGAGAAAGTTACACAATGCAGACCTGCACGCATTGTATTCTTCACCTGACATAATTAGGAACATTAAATCCAGACGTCTGAGATGGGCAGGGCATGTAGCACGTATGGGAGAATCCAGAAATCCATATAGAGTGTTAGTTGGGAGGCCGGAGGGAAAAAGACCTTTGGGGAGACCGAGACGTAGATGAGAAGATAATAGTAAAATGCATTTGAGGGAGGTGGGATATGATGGTAAAGACTAGATTAATCTTGCTCAGGATAGGGACCAATAGCGGGCTTGTGTGAGGGCGGCAATGAACTTCCGGGTTCCTTGAAAGCCAGTAAGTAAGTAAACGAATGTCACACTGCGCATGCTCCGAACCGAAAGTCTTCAATCTTATGTTAACGAGATATTCGCTTTGCTTTTTTGTTTAAATATTACATATTATCTAAGCTGAGGAGGAATTAAAATTATACCTCTTATGAACCACAATACAGATCTTGAAATATTTTCGCCTGCTTAACAATTATGTCCCTCACTGTACTTCTTTAGAAGTTACAACTATAGAGGATTTCGTATTAAGAGAAAAGAATTGAGCGTTTTGGGCTATTCTACCAAACTACCACGTAGCTTCTACAATGTACTAGGCAAGGCCCATTAAACCAATGCTTTTTTCTTAACGTGAAATCATTTATAATCAGTAGAAAAAGGGCCCAGAATGAATATCCTGATTTGTCGAAGAAGGGCCCAGATATTGTTTTCGGGACCTCATTGTAACACCTCATTTCAGTTTGTAGAAGAACGACTCTGGCAGTTATAATTGGGTCCTTCTACTGCCAGCTTCTATTCATAAGAATGTTATTTCATTAATTTACTCGTAACTCAGTTACTTCACACTGTGGTACATTTTGTAGCTTACAGTTCGAGTTTTCTTAGCAGATATGTCGTCTCATCTGTTTCAATTTAATTTACTTAAAGTAATAGCTTAGAATGTGATTTCTTTTCAAATGATATTAATATTAAAGATTTCAATAGTAATTTTATCTCTAAAATAGCAGTATTGTGGAAGAAGTGGCCAGTCCTGTTATTTTCAAAATATAAGTTAAATCCTTTTCAAGCAGCCAAAGAAAGAATAAAATTATATCACTTCATCATGGAAGTGCTTTAAATATATGATGTTAAAGAATTGATTTTGTGTCAGTATTTGATACTGAGATAATCCGTTTTTTGTTCCCTTTTTTGCTGGTTGAGTGGAAATTGCTGGTTGAGTGGAAGAGAAGGCCTTACGGGCTTAACTCTGCCAGCTAAAATAAATTATTATTATTATTATTATTATTATTATTATTATTATTATTATTAATCGTCTCAATAGTAAATGTAATCCTGTCAAATCACAACTAAATACGATAGACACTGCGCTGATTGCGATTATTGCATAATATATGCGTGATTATGCGTGTATAATATTGTAGAAATGTTTATTTGTTGTAAAGAATGAAAAATAATTATACTGTAGCTTAAATTTTCATATCTAATAGTACATTATGCAACGAGCCTATAATGGGAGTGATTAAGACGCGAGTATGTTTATGAAACGAGCGCAAGCGAATTTCATAATTTTCATACGAGCGTTTTAATTACCGTTATAGGCAAGTTTCATACGACTTTTTATGCTCGACCATATTTCTAACTTGAAATTATTCATAAGTATTCATATTATTCTTATCTGACTGGGGAGCGGAAGTGACCTTGTGCAATATCTCGTAAATTGTGAGATATGCGCAGACGCGAAAGTATTGATTTTTTCCGAGGAACAAATGTCATTGACCTTGATATAATCTAGAGAGTAAAATGAACATTAATCTTGATATAACCTGGAAATTGATTTAGACATTTAAAAACGAGATGACAAATTGAAATTATTTGAATATTATTTACAATTAACGCTAATTATTATAGTAACAGAACATAAACTTCTGCGACAGTATTGGATTTTCAGCCTCCGTTACGTTTCGCTAGTTGTCTTTCGATTGCATATCCGAGAATAATCGATACTTGCGCTTTCATATTGCTACAATTATGCTTTCTGATTGGTGGAAAACCTGAACTTTAATGAATAGGTGTACTTTACTGAGGTCCATTAAAGGGCTGGTACCAGGTGTATAATTAATACACTTCGGCATGGTCGAGCATAAATTCTTTTTAATTTCTCTTTTGCAGCGATGACTACGAACACGCGCAGGAATTGCATACTGAAGAAGAGAAAAGACAATTTTATATAAATATAAAGTCTGCTGCTGAATCTGGCTGGGATTTCTCAAGCCGGTGGTACATCATGAACGGCAGGAACAGAGGTGAGCGGTAACGGCCTGATCTTCCAGGCGCAGCGCCGTCTGTGCACGTGTTGCCATGTTGTCGTGGCCTGCATGACGCACTACGGTTTTTTTTTGGTCGTTTATTTATACACGTTTTAACATCTATGGTCATATCGCGTGTTAAGATCTGTGGGTATACCAGTAGGCCGTTGTTATTATTGTTAAGTTCCCGTTTTCTATTGTGTGTTGTAGATGGCTTGTGTTGAAATAACTGATTTAGATTTTTATTAATGTTTACCCATTATGCAGTTCATCAGCAAATATCAACTTCAGTGGAAGGGTCATCTCGAACGAATGGATCGATGCAGAATTCCAAAAGCACTGTTTCATTACCATCCGGATGGCAAAAGATCTCTAGGCCGTCCGAAAAAGAGATGGACTGAAAATTCTAGTTTCAGACCGTAACAGGCCACTGAACTTAATACTTGTTAGGAAGACGACGATTAATGTTTATGATACTGGTGACTGAGGCAGTTATGAATGATGATATGTATCGGGCATTTGGGCATTTGTCTTTATGACTGAGAGAAACCATGCAAACCCCAGTCAGATTGGCCGGCCAGGAGGTTTGAACCCGGGACCTTCCGAATACGGGTCTCAAACGCTACCGTCCGGGCCAACCCGCTCGGTACTACGGCGTTAAGAAGTTTTATTGTTTTCGCTTGATGTGTGATGCTATGGCAATATCTCACGCGGAAGTGAATTGTTGTGAGAAGCATCTTCATTGATAACCATTGGAGATTGGCAAAGAAAATGTTATAAAATGCATAATAAGCATAGAAAAGAGCTATTCCCCTCCACTCTTCAGCCACTTGTAAGTAGCTTCAATGGAATCCAATAGACGGTACTTAATTTTTAGATTTATCAGTAAGATACCTAAACATTTAATATTTTGTGTTGAATTCTTTCATATTCTTTCTCTTAATGGGTTCCAATTTTATTCATTCATTCATTCATTCATTCATTCATTCATTCATTCATTCATTCATTCATTCATTCATTCATTTTATATTTGCTTATGAACATTATATAACATAAAAAAATCAAATCCAGATTATTTTTGAACACAGTTATAATACATTTCTGCCAGCGACCAGTGGGCTTCTTCAGTTCATCTTCAAAGAACGTCTTTCCTTGATTGTGCAACCACTTCCACACTTCTTTCATCAGCAGATCATTCGTTGTCCCCTGAGTTTTACTTCAGCGAGCCAAATAGGTGATATTCGCACAGAGATAAATAAGGCATATATGGAGGACATGACAGCATTTCCCAGCATGTTCGGTAATTGTATCTTGTGTGACTTTTGCGCAGTGAGGACGGCCGTTGTCATGAAGGAGGATGATAATTTTCGACAATTTTCCACGCCTTCTGAATGAACCTTATGTTTTCTTTCAAATTTACTTAAAAATACCCAACATTCATTGTTTGTTGATGTAAGATAAAATCTATCAATATTCTCCTTTCAGGTTAAGAAATCCGAAGTCATTACCTTTTCCTCAGATGATTTAACTTTGAAATTTTTTATGGCTGCATATCTGAATACGTTCGTTCCTTGTTAGCAATCTTGGTTTCGGGAGTGTACGGATCAATTCTATGCAGGCACTCCTGAAACTCTTGGTTTTGGCGGTAGAGACGTTGAAAACAAAGTTGAAGTTCTCTTGCTTCAGTTTCATTTCTGGGAACCCATCCTGTACACACTTTTGAAAACTTTAGGTGTTCGAAAATAATTTTTGTTTGGCACTACCAACTCTAATATTTTTTTTGGACAATTTACAGACACTCTTTGGTTTTCACGAATAAGTTTTTAAACGCATTGTGTGTTTTGTTGATTGATAGAAATCCCAGGAAATTGAGCATGAGACATGTTATAAGAAACAGTATGCCTATTTTAAAATAATTTGCACCATTCGAGTACTAGTCTACCGAACAATATGCACAGTTTTCGTAGAACTGTAGGCCTTTTGGTCCTAGAATTTTATAAATTTTAGCATAACCGATTCCTTTTGCCCTGAGAAATCTGAATATAATTCGTTATGCAACAGCATTTGAGGCACAGATACCTTAAGTGTTTGTTTTGTTTTACTAATTTTTTATGCATCTATAAAAGCAAGACGAACAATCTAAAAACAAATGTTTGCATATAAAACTTATCGAATATTATTCTAGTGCAGAAGAATAACAATTTATATAACGAAGATAACATAACTTATCGTTGTACTCGTACTTGTACATTTTACGCGTTTCACACGTTCATTTTCCTCAAATTTCATTCAAAAGAATACATAATTCGAGTCATTTACTAGGCGCCCAAGTAGGAAGGAAATTTTCGTTTTCTGAGCTGCATACGAAATTCTTTCCTTATAACCTGAAAAATAAGTCTGACATGTATGTAAATAATTTTGCAGAAATTCACATAATGTAGCCCAACGCAGGGTAAAAGTTGGCAAAACTGTGATACGACTAATATTGTGATAGTTCTTTTGAGAATTTATTACAATTTTACTGAGCGAGAGAAGGACCGGTTTTGTGCAGCAATTTGTCCACGAACATTCCCTTAATACGTTGACACAAAAAACCTATCTTCCTCTCACTCAATATAATTATAATAAAATCTAAAATATAACTGTCACAATATTAGTCGTATCACAGTATTAACAACCTTTACCCTACATTGTAATAAGTTCTAATGTAATTTTCCAGTTACTTACTTACTTACTTACTCACTCATGGCTTTTAGAGAGCCCGGAGTTTCATTGCCGCCCTCACGTAAGCCCGTCATCTGTCCCTATCCTGAGCAAAATTAATCCAATCTCTATCATAATATCTCACTTCCCTCAAATTCATTTTATATTATTTTCTCACCTACGTCTCGGTCTCCCCAAAGGTCTTTTTCACTCCGACCTCCCAATTAACACCTATATGCATTTCTGGATTTGCCATACGTGCTACAAGCCCTGCCCATCTCAAACGTATGGATTTAACGTTCCTAATTACGTCCGGTGAAGGATACAATGCGTGCAGTTCTGCGTTATGTAACTTTCTCCATTCTCCTGTAACCTCATCTCTCTTAGCCCCAAATATTTTCCTAAGCACCTTATTCTCAAACAGCCTTAACCTCTGTCCCTCTCTCAAAGTGAGAGTCTAAGTTTCACCAAAATCTATTTCAAGAATAATATAAATATTAATATAAGATACGCCCTATTGATCGCTTGCAATGAGATTCTAAGCGTATTCCTTTGTTTTTAAATACGGTAACTCAACAGTACTGCTGAATCACGTGGAAAAATTGTAATATTAATTGTTTTTGTGAACACTCGCAAAACAAAGGGACTTAGAACTAGCGAATGCCAATCAGACAGATAACCCCTCCTGTGTTCACTTCTTTGTATCTGTAAGTAATAATTAACTTCTTTAACAAGCTCCATTAAGGTTTGTTTGCCAGTTTATTCTTCACTGTACAAGAAATCACGAAGATAAACGCCTGATTTGATTTGGAAAACGTCGTTGTATTGTTGATTCTAAATAAACAAGGATTAATTTTTACGAGAAAAGGATTACATTTTATTGTGCACCATTCCTATATCAATTCATGCATAGATACTGAATATGAAAAAAAAAATGTTTCGGAATATGTATGATAAGACTTTCCTGTGTTAAAATTCAACGTACCTCGTTTACATGTTTCGACCTATTTATGGGTCATCTTCATATTCCGAAGTGATACAGTGTTAAAAGTTGTGTAATCAAGATGTATAAACAATGTCCTGTTTAGGAGAAATCGTTTTACACAGACACGTAATAACAAACACTAAATCTATTTTTTCGTGTCAGGGATGCTTTTACGAGAAAAGATTACATTTTATTGTGCATAATTCCTATATCAATTCATTCATAGGTGCTGAATATGAAAAAAAAGTCTTGTTTAGGAGAAATCGTTGCACACAGACACGTAATAACAAACACTAAACCTATTTTTTCGTGTCAGGGATGCTTTTACGAGAAAAGGATTACATTTTATTGTGCATCATTCCTATATCAATTCATTAATAGGTAAGTTACTGAATATGAAAAAAAAATGTCTTGTTTAGGAGAAATCGTTGTACACAGACACGTAATAACAAACACTAAACCTATTTTTTCGTGTCAGGGATGCTGAAAACACGAATTTCTTAAAAAATCTGGAAATTGACCTTTTGTATTATCATAGGTACTTTCTTTTCATATAGACTTGTTAACGGTTTTGTTTACTGATGTACCGGCCCGTGGGTCCTCGGCGAGGATGGGGTTGCGGCCGTCAGAATCAGTATCGTGCAGCAACAGCAACAACAGACTTACCGTTAAAATAGATGCTGAGAATGTCGATCCACTTGTCCTACACAAATGGAATTCGCGTAAAATATTCACTCTCTCCAGTTCTGGCTAGTTTCAAAATCGTTTTTACACCGATCCCGTGTTTTAAAATTAATTCCGTAACTTATTTATTGCCTGCATCGTCGACAGTCAAGTATTCGGAGATTTCGCAATAAAATTACTCCGTACTGGACAGGCAAACCGATTTACATTTATAATATGCCTTGCACATAAACACTCTTTCTTCTAGTCACATAGCGAGCCATTCTATGCGGCATCTTACACTTCACTGCACTCACAACAATCGTACAATTGCACAACAAGCATGTCCACACCTGTGGAGTAACGGTCAGCGCGTCTGGCTGCGAAACCAGGTGGCCCGGGTTCGAATCCCGGTCGGGGCAAGTTACCTGGTTGAGGTTTTTTCCGGGGTTTTCCCTCAACCCAATACGAGCAAATGCTGGCTAACTTTCGGTGTTGGACCCCGGACTCATTTCACCGGCATTATCACCTTCATCTCATTCAGACGCTAAATAACCTAGATGTTGATACAGCGTCGTAAAATAACCCAATAAAAAAACAACAAGCATAGGCGCGTTCAACGTGAAGGGAAATCAGGAAGCAGAGAGGACGGTAGAAGGGTAGAAGGTAGACTAACGCCGACCGGGTCACATGCCGTAGGTCGGTAGACCAAACCAGTAACAGCTCTGCATTTCGTACAATGAAAGTAAAAAGTATTTTTCTTATTTTGTCCTTCACAAATCCTATAGAATCTACCGGAAATTGACGAGAAATCGTCAGCTAACTAGGTTACGGCGGAGTTTAAATGTGTATATTGCATAAGTTATTCACCATTAGTATATTATATGATGGAATGATTGTTATCAGCTATAGTGAAAAAGAAAGTGATCATCTATTGTTTTCCTGTCTAACAACTCACTGAAGAAACTGAATAAAATAATGAAACAATTTGTCAGGACACCTGGCCTCAGAGATCGAAACCTATGCCTTCTACTGGGTGTTCATTTCAAAGTGTGTCATGACGTCACTGTTGTGAGTCAGCGATTTGAAGCGAGTTTCAGCTTTTATGTCAGAGAAGTTGCCTATTAATCAAGGCGTTCAATCTGAACTTGAGAACGTGTACGGTATAACTTGAATGTCGTAGCAACAGATGGCGGTCTGTAAAGTCTGTGTGCTACCATAACCTCTTTCGAACTGTGTTTTGCGCGGGCAAGTCGTACGCAGGGTATTTGTTATCATCGATTGCGTACGGCAACATCCCACAACACAAATCAAAATGCTCCGTGTCCATGTTGACCGTCCAAGTTAACAAATACGTAAGTAATCGTCTTAACCCTCTCCCCATATCCCGACAGTAGAAAAAAAAACTCACTTCAGTACGTGTTTCCAAACAGTTCACATTCTTGCCACTACTGGCGTTACCCTACGTACCGGTAAGTAATCTTCAGAATGAACGCCGTGCTTGCTAGGCAACTTCTCTCGCATTTAGGTAATACGCCTCTGCGGAAGTGTAGGAAGATTGAATTCTCTAGGCTCATCGGCTAGCCACATGACGACATACAGCGAGCCATGACACATTGTGAACTGAACACCCAGTATATTCGAAGCTGTGACTAGTCTATTTCGTCATGTACAAATAAAAAATATAATAATAATGTCTATATATAATAATTACAATAGCTGTAAAAATATTAGTCATTTTTTTTCAATATTGATCTTTTATAAAATTGTTGCGAAATATTGAAT
Organism: Periplaneta americana; assembly: GCF_040183065.1. Classification (NCBI taxonomy): domain Eukaryota; kingdom Metazoa; phylum Arthropoda; class Insecta; order Blattodea; family Blattidae; genus Periplaneta; species Periplaneta americana. Next base: position 11,231,879 of record NC_091125.1, on the reverse strand, counting down.
AAATAATTATTAACTCCGTTTTCTAGATTAGGATTATTTCCCCGTATATACTTAATTTAACAACTGAAAAATTGAAATGATTTTATATAATAATTTGTTTCAGGAAATATAACTAATATTCAAACGGAATATATAATCCCTGTGGACTTAAATGCATTCCTGTATTTGAATGCTGCACTACTTTCAAAATTCCACAAAATACTTGGTAATTTGGAGAAATCTCAGCATTATTACAACGTGTCAGAACAGTGGAAGGCTGCTGTGACTGCTGTACATTGGAATGAAGAACAAGGAACATGGCTTGATTACGATGCCCTCAATGACAGACCAAGAGAGTACTTCTACCCATCCAACCTGGCACCGCTCTGGACAAAGTGTTACGATCCAGTAAGAATTACAATATTACAGCTTAATGTATAAGCATAATACAGCATTTTTTGCCCTTTGCTCTAAGTTAAGTAACATTGTAAGTATTTATTTTCAGATGTCAGTAGTAGTTTTTCCCTGCCGCCAGCGTAAGGGACATTATTTCGAGCTTTTATCCATGCAACCTGGAACCATGCTTACCAGTACTCTTAGTTCAGTTTAGGACAGTGTACTAAATGTTTCTTGTTTTTATGTAATTTTGAGTTCTTATATAAAACAGTCCCTCTGATTGAGGTTCTGGCTGATTATTACCAGACATCTCACGATATGTGTCAGAGGAAGAACAATATGTACTGGACAATAAGCTAATGATGCGCCTATCTCATAATGTACTGGTCAGAGTGCTGCATTGGAGTTAAATCGCTCGCTTGAACTCGGTCGAGTGTCGCACCCTCGAGTGAGATACGATCGGTCGTGATACGCTCGTAATAAATAGTAGCACAGTACAAGGTCATCTTATCTTGTATGGAAGGCGATAGATAAGATACACATATGTTTTGCTCACACGGTAAAAATAAGGCTTTATTTTCTACGTTTAATGGAACAGTCAATGGAACGTACCAAAACAGGAACATGAAATTATAAATAAAATAGTATGAAAAACTTCGATATATAGTTATTATTCCTAATTAATAATTATTCAGTATTTGATTTACCACATACATAATATGATATGTCCATACATAGTGTTCCGCCTATATACTACGACAATGTAGAAACGTTTTACAAAATATTATTGACTAGCTGAAAGCACCCGGCGTTGCACGGGTTTTCCTTTCTGCTTCTATTTTTAATTAAACTGGTTATTACATTTTCGGTAATCTCGGAAACCTAACTATAGACAACCAAAACTAATTGTTTTTACTAAGCTAAGATTAATATTTACTTAACGTCACTTAATGAATATTGATCAACTCCTTAGCGAAATGTCTGCCAGTGTTACTTACTTACTTACTTACAAATGGCTTTTAAGGAACCCGAAGGTTCATTGCCGCCCTCACATAAGCCCGCCATCGGTCCCTATCCTGTGCAAGATTAAGCCAGTCTCTATCATCATACCCCACCTCCCTCAAATCCATTTTAATATTATCCTCCCATCTACGTCTCGGCCTCCCTAAAGGTCTTTTTCCCTCCGGTCTCCCAACTAACACTCTATATGCATTTCTGGATTCGCCCATACGTGCTACATGCCCTGCCCATCTAAAACGTCTGGATTTCAAGTTCCTAATTATGTCAGGTGAAGAATACAATGCGTGCAGTTCTGTGTTGTGTAACTTTCTCCATTCTCCTGTAACTTCATCCCGCTTAGCCCCAAATATTTTCCTAAGCACCTTATTCTCAAACACCCTTAACCTATGTTCCTCTCTCAGAGTGAGAGTCCAAGTTTCACAGCCATATAGAAGAACCGGTAATAATAATAATAATAATAATAATAATAATAATATTTATTAATACTATACACTTGAGCTACATTAGGCATTGCAGCCCGAAAGAGCAGAAGCTCGTGCTCGGGCGCAGTTCAGATCAGTTATACAAAATATATCACAAAATTACGAGAGTTCATTGAGCACAATCACATTAATAAATGGTAAAATACATACAGCATGTAATATGTCTATATACAAATAGAAAATAAAGAAGTACATGAATATTAGAGTAACAATTTTTAACTCAATTAGCTTAAACAATTAAATAATTAATCTGATTTGTTTCTTAAATCTATGTGTGTTAAGTGTACTTAGCTCAGGGTAAGCTCTAATTAATGTATTATATATTTTGGGTCCAAAATTTCTGCTGTGTTTTATAAATTCTAACTTTCAGATTTTTGGACAGCAGACTGGATGATAAGAGCTTTTCAACCGAATAATAACACGCATTTCCCATATTTATTCTGCGTTTAATTTATATTTGTTACTGTCAGTGTTAACTCAATTCAAAACAGTTGTAAATCAGGCACCGAAAAGAAAACACTTCATCACGTGCCTGACGTTCAGCGGTTTTTTTTAATTTATATATTTATTTGTTTTTATTTATTTATTTACTAGCCGTACCCGTGCGCTCCGCTGCACCCGCTAGAAATAAATATAAAGTAATTACATAATTAAAATAGGAAATTTGATCCAGGGAACATTCGTGTTTGATAGAAGGATAAATCGTTTAATATGTTACTTAATTTAAATCGTATTTAAAATATTAAAATGCGATCATTTTGATCCAGAGACCACTCATTTGGTGCAATGACAATTCCTTTAACATGTTTCTTAATTGTTATTACCAATTATTTTTGGAAAAGCGAAAATTAACAGAAAAATTTTGGCTACAGATTTATTATTATGTTTATATTATGAAAAAGTGTGATGATAACGGATGTACTCGAATTAGAAAGTTTTTAATTTGTTGTGGGAGCCCTTCAATCTCAGGAGGAACAACTTTTACAACAGCGCAACATAATCTGCTTGGCTCATTACCCAATTTTTTTGCATTGCATTTATTGCATATGTATTTTATGTATTTTAACACGATTCAATTGAGCATAGTTAAAATTTGAATTATAAAATAATGGATTGCTAAGCTAACGTACTATTACTGCATACTAAATCAAAACACTCTCGTTGTTCGTTAATTCTCTGAGATAAAAATGAATATGTTCATAAACATTATTATAAGAAATACAGGAAATGAATATACAGAATAACCTATTAAGTTTTCTGTGCATAAGAAGCTATTTTAATCTTACCTGTCCTCAATTCATTCAGACGTTACTGTAATAACATTATAGCATTATGTCCATCTAGAGAAGCTACACTTTCCAATGGTGAAATAATAATTAATTATACAAATCAGTTAATTTAGCTTCCGATATTACTTCATACAAACACAGAAACATTCTCTGTAGGCTATGTTTCATAGCTTTCGATTGTTGTGTCCAAGGCCCCTTATAGACGAAGTCATTTGTTTTTTATTTCAATACACCGCCTTAGAGATCAGTTATTTTAATTTTAAAACTCATTTATCTCATTAAATATCAGTCCTATCAAAATTTTTCAGTGGGTAAAACGTATCAGAAATCATTTTTAAAGAAACTTTTGTTATGTAACATATTTCACAAAAATCAATAATAAGCGAGATACTTCGATTTATTTAATTCAGGCCCTCTTATAACCCCCCTTTTAAATAACGTATTTTGAATGCCATATAGCCTGTAATCTAAGTTACAAAGAACTTTAATTATATTCTAATTTTCATCGAAATTGGTTCAGCCATTATCGCGTGAAAAGATAACAAACATACAGACAGACAGACAGACAGACATACAAACAAAAATTTAAAAAAAGCGATGTTCGGTTTCAGGGTGGTTAATTATATATGTTAGGACCAATTATTTTTGGAAAATCGAAAATTACCAGAAAAATTTCGGCTACAGATTTATTATTAGTATAGATTATTAGTATTAGTATTAGGCTTTCTCTTCCACACCGCCAGAAATACAAATACAATAATAGAAAAATCAAACTACGAACTAAGTAAAACCTAACGAAAATATCTCTTTTCCGCTTTCTGATCAGTTTCAGCATCGAAAATGCCTGCAATTTAGAGCTACTGTCCTTGAGCTCCATTTTAATATGGCCACTACAAATGCTAGTCGCACTGAAATTGCAGTTGCTTAAAATCGAATGGGTATCATAGCAATACGTGAGATAAAAACATATTCTTCTCCTTTCGTTTTTGCAGTGAATATTGCCACTTCTATTACGTTTCGCATGAGTTCTTCATACCAATTCTTGTTGGTGCATAATTTTGGTGATTCAATATTTCGCATTAATACTTCTGATTATTCAATATTAAATAAATTATGTGGTAGCAATTCTTGTAGTTTGACAGAATTCAAAAATTCAGTTGGATAAAACACAGTCTGCTCACTATGTAAAACTGCATCAAGAAATTCATAATAAGTACGGTCCTGGACTGCGTAAAGATAGTCGTACTTATTGCACGAATTATCTAGCTTTAGCCTTCATGCTGTATCAATAATGTTATTTAATTTCGTGTTATAATTTCCATGGCCTCGTGAAGGTCGATGTTGAATACAACAAACAGTAAAAAACAATTGACTATAGAAGATTGCAATTTAGTAATAGGCTACACTTGAATGTTTGATCGTACTTACTTTTATTTTTTATTTTATAATTAAATTAACGTCCATTTGCACAATTTTAATATAGCCTATGTTTTTCTCCTGGTTATGAAGGTTAAATGTGCAAACTTTGGCACATATCGGTCAAAGCGTGTAGATTTGTATAGAGAACATACATACATACCCACATTCACTTTTATATATTAGATATAGCAGTAGATTAATAACAATATTAGTACAGAGATAACGTCACAGAAAATATAATAAAACGAATAATCATGTTGCACAACTGTTACAGACTTTAAGATTGATACACTAATTATTATTATTATTATTATTATTATTATTATTATTATTATTATTACTACTACTACTACTACTAGAAAACTTGATACAGTTCTTGCATTATCGTGTTTGTGTTCTCCGTTTATAATAATTACATTTACATCCAATAACATCTATCAGATGTGGCAAAAACAAAATCACTCCTGTGGGGGGAGGGGGGGGGTTAATTACCTACAACATTTATATTACATTTTAAAGCAAGTTTTGTAGTTTTACTACTATGGAGAGGTTAGTTAAACACTGCAAAGTTTTGAAATGATAAACATCTATGATGTTACTACACAGTTCATCACTGTAACAAGAACGAATGTCTAACGCTCGGCTTATACCATTCGAGGAATTATCGCTCGTGACAATTTTACCCATCATGCAAGTGCGTTACCTATCGCATTAAGCTATGAACTACTTGGCGCTCGAGAGAAAACGTCCGATACAGACCTCTGGTACTGGTAGACTACTAATTTTGGTTCAGTTAATTGGAACGTTGACTATAACCATTTGATAATGTTTGAATATACGGCACTTTATTTTCGTTGCGCATTTTTCAATGTTTCTCTTTTGTACCACCACAGGGCGCAAGAAACGTTTTAACGCTTTTCTCCTTTCTACCGCCAGGGACGCAAAAAGAGTCGATCCACAGTCAAAAGAGCGAATTTTTTAAATGTAATTTGCCGTAGTACGGTGTCGATTTAAAAATGTTCATTTATCGATCATATCGTGTGTGACATGTTAGCGACATATTAGTAATTTAATACTGTAACTTTTACTCCGTTTATTTTGTGTTATTGGTCCAGAGAAAGTACTCATGTAAAGAAAGACAAGTGTTTTCGTAAAATACAAGTATTTCCTTGGACAAAAAATACAAAGTCTCTCATTTGTGTACGGTGAACGCTTCTTGATCCTCTTGTATTGAATAAAAAATAATTCTCTCGTGCGCCTGGCGGTGGAAATAAGAAATAAGGAGCAGGCAAACAAATAACAAATATCTGAGTACCGTGTAGTCAAACATTACAAATAATCCAGTAAACAGAATACGATATTTATAATCTCTTACATACCATTATTTGTGTATTTTTTCAGGCAAGTGCCGCGTATTATGCCTCAAGGTCAGTGCAGTATGTTACTAATTCAACAATTCTGGATTACTTGGGTGGAATACCGACATCATTTGAAATGACCAACGAGCAATGGGACTATCCAAATGCATGGCCCCCTCTGCAGATCATAGCTATCCAAGGTCTTGCCTACACAAATGATCCTAGTGCTAATAATCTTGCTTATGAATTAGCAAACAACTGGGTGCATGCAAATCACAAAGGATACCGTGACAAGCACGCGATGTTTGAGAAGGTGAGACTGAATTCTATTCTGTACACATTTTATAATGTTAAATAACCTATAATCTAAGAGTCCATCTATTAACGACAAAGTTCCCTTGTAAACTTGATTATGATAAAAGTGGGACAGTTGTAGATGCTATCCATGACCATAGTGCGCAAAATGATGGTCAGCGGAAGTAACGGTTGATTAGAGTTTTTATTAGTAATCGATTATAGATAACCTCTAAATGCTACCAAAATAAAGAAATTAAATAACATAATTTTTCCGTTTCTCTTTTTGGATTTTCCCTAGACGAAAAATATTTTATGGCGTTTCTCCTAAAACTCTCTGTTAATTTAGAGGCTGGAAACATATATTGTATCGATTGTAACACTAGTATGTATCCAGAGCCGTCTCAACAGCGTTATAGGGCCCCGGCAAAATAGTGCACTGGACCCTTCTACAGAACTACTCACAGGAATAAACATACATATTATCTGTAAAATAAACTTATGTTTATTAGTACCTGCACACAATCAGTGTTTTGACACTAAAAAACATTATGTACGGCAAAGATTAATCATTACAAAGGTTTTGACAATACAACATGAGCCTTGAAATTGAAAACAAAAATTTAGCATAAAAATGTACTTGGTTCGTAAATCATACTGACCGAGATAACACACACATCATGAAATTACCATGAATTATTTATTAGCAACATTTTCAAAATTTCTTTACAAATTGGCTTCAAGTCACTGTCCTTCATAATGTCGGATTTACCAACTCTCCGCTACAACTCTCCAACTCTTAACTTTTCTCTTTCTACCGAGTTAGGAGGAGATTTGAATGTTGGGGCAGGTGATTGGAAAATTAATTTCAAATTCTAGTCTGCGTATAGATTAGCAAAGAGCCCCTGTATTCGTGGGACCCCGAGGCAACTGTCCACCGTGCCCATTGCGTTAAGACGGCACTGTATGTATCCATAGTAATATTCATACAATTCAATTAGGGGGAACCCGGGCAAAGCGGATAAGCTAAGAACAAACAATGCCACAGGCTATATTTTGGTGATCCCGAAATAAAATCTTCATGACATTGATTGTGACACATGTTGTCCACATGTATAAAAAACAGCAATTCGTTTCTCGTACCTACGGACAGCGATACGATTTGAGAAAGAAAATATAGTTAATTATTCGCTTTGCCCAGGTACACGGGCAAAGCGAATAATTAACCCGTGCAAAGTGAATATCCCTATAACATTTTCACATTTCTGTTTAATTTTTATTCAATGATAATAAAATTAAATCAACATATAAACACGATGTTAATGAGTTCTATTACACGAGAGGATAAGTTATTTACAGCCCATTACATCACGTTAGATTAGTACAAAATACAAATTTGAACAAGTCGACGTTTCACTAGCACTGAAGACTTGGATTTCTTCTGCTTTTGCTCTTGCCTATAAGTTACTTCTCTTTCAACGTTTTTAATCGGTATAGATGTAAGAACGTCAGAGCGCTGACATTTTCTTCGTTGAACTCTTATCTTTCGAGCATCCACTTCTGGCACTGGTCTAAATCAAAAGAACTGACTTGGATTCTCTTGTTGACGATGTTGAGGGTTTTGGTGTAACCGGAACTGAAAATCTGAGTGTAATTGATGTATTGAATATTCCTTAGATCTCTGAAGATAACCACATCACAGATGTGGTTGATTCTGAGTGAACATTAACTGTTTCTTCAGCCGCTGAAGAAGCTGGTACCGCAGAATTTGTTAAATCTGAACCAGCTGTCGTTTCGCTGATTTCCATCTCAAATTGGCGATCTGTAAGTTCATCTGAAGCAAAATATTCATCAACAAACGTTATGGTTGTATGGTCAGATAGCAGAACCACTGATTGAAAGATTTTATTTCTTGAAGTGCTTTCTTCATGGCTTCTTCAGACCATTTGGCTTGTTCCGTCTTCCTCTTGAAAAATTAAACCATCTGAAACATGTTACGAACTTTTCAAGTAAAAATTAAGATCAATGTTACCGATTTATAATTTAATTAGTGTGACTTAATGCCTCCACTATGTAAAATGATCTAACACGCTTTATTACAATAGATAAATATATATAAAAATACAGCTGATACTTATATAGTCAAATAAAGGTGGCAGAGCAAAGCGGATAAATTATCCACTTTGCCCTATTCACTTTGCCCGCAGACGCCACTTCGCTTTTCATTTAAGGTTATACAAACATAAACGTCAATAATCTTCTTCGTAAGTACGGCATGTTGGAAGGAATTGTATCGCCTATATATTACTATCACATAACAAAGAGTTTCTGCAGTACTCTATGTTGTACATATGTTTCTCTTATCTTGAAATATTTTGAGAAAACAGTCAATTTTCTTCAAACACACGCTGACTTATTCTCTCACTAGCTAGAATGACGACAAGTCAGTTCCAGGAGCAAAATCTGATTGGGATTCTTCCCCAACATAGCAGAAAGCGCTACCTGTTGGCGTTTCTAAGAAATGGGAATTATTCTCTTTGCCCGGTTTATTCGTTTTGCCCGGGTCTCCCCTAATCAGAATGATGGCCCCTATAATTAATCTTTTCCGAAAAGTGTTTATCACATTTAAACCTCGTTCATTCCACATCTTCATTGATAGTGGTAGTGTTTTATTTAACGACCCTTTCAAATCTAGAGGTAATTCAGTGTCGAAATTCAACACAGACGAAAAATGGACAAAGAATTTTGCAGGGCACGGTTCTTTTACATGCCGTAAATCTACGACAGGAGACCTACAGCTTTACTTTCCACCCAGGGGAATACATGTTAAGAATTTTAACGCTCTCTAAAATCCAGCACTCTCACCCGGGTTTGAACCTGCGAATCTTGCATCCAACTGAAAGCTTAGTTCTATTGTAAATTATTAGATTAATACCGTAGATTTGAAATATAAAATTATTTATTACCGGTAATAATAACATTAGAAGATTAAGTTATTAAAACACATAATCATATTACTAAAACTCTTCATAGCTATACAGTGCTTTCTCTACAGATATAAAAAGGATAAATCTGATTGAAAAAGAATGATTGGTAATCCGGAATATGTATTATATGACTTTCTTGTGTTAAATTCTATCGTACCTGGTTTACATGTTTCGACCTATTATGGGTCATCCTCAGAACTCGTCATTGTTGGTCTTGGCGCCTCTTGTTTTTGTTCCTGTAATCCTAAATAAGTAGGCTTTAAATTGTATTCCCCTTAGAAAATACCTACTATTTCATTGCTCTAATTAATTAAATTTTGTTTGTTAGTATGATGCTGTTATCCCAGGGAGATATGGAGGTGGAGGAGAGTATGATGTGCAGACAGGATTTGGTTGGACTAATGGCGTTATCATGGAACTTCTGAATACATACGGATCAACTCTAACATCAGAAGCGAGAAGTCACGCTTACAGTAATAGAAGGTAAAGCTAACGTCAACTAATGTTATTGCTTTAAAGCTCTGGAAGTGGTGTTTCCCTTAGAAAATATTATCTGCGAACATTTTCATAAAAATATTCACAAATTTATTTGATACTATTTATATTTATTTTGTGGTTTAATTCTGTAACACTATTCTCGTAAGATCTACTCTTACAGAGGACTCTGCACTTATCCCACCTATCCTCGTTTCAGCTGCCCAACTGGCAATGTACTACATCTAGCACACGCATATTAACTAGTGACCAGACGTTTACAAATTCTAGTGTTTATTCTTGGTTAGTCTCTCAGTGCAGTTTAGTAAATTAAAGCTCTGTATGGGTTATTCCATCTCAAATCGACCGAAATATAGAGAACATTGACCTTGCAATTTTTAAATACAATGAAACTTTTTCTATCCGTAGACAACTGTGATATAATGCTTTGTGCAAAGTTTGAGGCATCAGAACTTAATAGTGTTTAAATTAATAATATTTAAATTTATCGTATTTTCATAAAATTAGCAAATTTAAACTGTTGTGGCTCCGAAACCCTTTTACCCAATCATCAAAATCGTGGTTTATTTTGATGCTGAAAAGTTAAAGTTTATATTGACATGTAAACAGTTTTTCTTACTTTTTATGGAAATGGAGAAATTTAGATATTTCTTCATTAAGGCGCCTTTGGCCACGAAAAAAATATTTTTAAAATATATGGTTAGATTCCGCATTGAAAGTACAAATAAACACATATTTTTTACTGGTGGTACGTTGATAAGAAAGTATTGAAAATATCAAATAAAGAAAATAAATAGTACGCGCCTGAACTAACCAGCTGACTGTGAGACGGGAGGTAGTAGAGACAAGCAAGGCCAGGACACAAATCCGTGATGTGTCGTCTAGCAGTCATGGTTGAGCTAGCTTTATCACAAGTTTTCATAAACACAGGAGTAAAATGACGCCCAATGCTAGCTTATCTTAAGCTCTCAGCCAGTGGGTGCGGTCTTGGTGCGGTACTGCGCCGTTCAAGTCTAGGCGTGTGAAAATAATTTATGTAATACCCTCGAAACTTATTGCCGAGCCACTAAGCAAACAATGCCGAATCCCTCTTAATAATGCAAAGTTTTTTCTCAATATTTTTTTACATTTTTACAAATGGCCAAAAAGCCTAAAAGCAAGTAAAATCAGATTATCTGTCTCTCTGTGTACAATAAAAAATAAGGATTACTTCTTAACATAGTCTACCAAATGTCAGCTTCAAAATAAGCTCTCGTTCAATGTTTTGGAGTAAATGGTTCCAGAGTTCTGAGCGCTGAAAAAGGCTTGTTTTTATAAAATATGCTAAATTTGTCGCTCAATAATACCAAAACCGTTTGAAAATGCACTCTCCTCAGCACCTTGTATAAGTAGGGAAAAATTAGAGTATAAAAATGCGAGGTTTTTTACTGATCGATTTCATATGGAATAGCCCGTATTTATCAGTATAGTGTGCGCGAATTCTTTGTATTTTTTAGTTACTTGGTAGTCAAATACTAAAATAAACATTTCTGAATGTATAAAGAAAGATGAGTTAGTCTACTGAAAGCGATGAAGCTGGGAGTGTCAACCTGCTCTTTAGCCTGAACTGCTAGTTGGGAAACGCTGAAACAGAAGTAGAAGAGTCTGTAAAATGGGAGTGTGCCATTGAGAAAATTCTGCAACGCCATTTTAGTCTCTTGTATATAAACAGAAATCAAAGAATAGAAAATGACAGGCCTACACAATCCCTCAATAATTTAAGGTCTCAGTCTACATTTTAAAATAAATCCTTACCAAATTGTCCCCTGATTATGTGGTTAAAACTGAACACACTTTTCCGTCGTATTTTCTACCTATTTTCTTCATAAATGAATGGTTGGAGTAAATCTGGCTGTAGGGGTCTAAATAATTTACATGATGCTCAGAAAAGGCACAAATTACACTATCATAATTACGAAAAACTTTTCAATGAATTAACAGGAAGTAGTAGAATATAGAGTTCAAAACCACTTACAAATTCTGAAATGCTTCTTGGATTTCCGGTGATATACAGAATATTCTAATTTCTCCTATTTCTCAATTTATGGTTATGAAAGTAGGCGTAAAGGAAGAAATTCGAATAGCCCCTTTCGTAACAATCATTTTTAGATGGACGAGCAAGATAACGTAATTCCAATTATCATGTCTTTAAGATATGACTACGGTTGGCAGTGTACTGGAAAGATTTCTTGAATTTAAGGACGTTAGTGACGACCGAAGAGCTGGTACATTTTCTTAATCCAAGCAAGAATATGTTTCTTTTTTAACATGCGCCATTTTCAAAACTTTAAAATCATGATGCAGACGTTCCCATAATTTTTTAAGTCACGTCTCGCCATTGTTGCTTTTAAATCTTCTCGGTATTGAAATCAATTCCCCATATGTATAATTTCATTTCACTGACTGCAATAGTACAGCGTCTTTCATAAGTCCGTGAAACAATTTATAAATTCACCACAAATAAGCTATGCAACGGATACCAAATTTTATTGTACTGAAATAGAGGCAAACTCATAAAGTCTTTTTTTATACAAATGCACAATCTTTCCACCTTTGCTGATACGGCCAGAGTGCGAATTAAGATTTCTGATGAGGAGGGGGATAGAAAAAAATTAATTATGGTTTATTTATCGACGCTCGCAACTGCCGAGCTTATAAGGTTATCAGCGTCGCCGGAGTGCCGGAATTTTGTCTCGCAGGAGTTCTATTACATGTCATTAAATCTACTGACATGAACCTGCCGCTTTAAGCACACTTAAATGCCATCGACTTGGGCCAGGATCGAACTCGCAACCTCGAACACAGAAGGACAGCGCTATACCGACTGCGCTACCCAGGCCGGCGGGAGGGATAGAATCCTAGATAGAGAATACCATACATAAAATTATTATCCTCATTCGATACGGCTCAACGCTTGGTCGCATTGAGTTGCTTGCCTTGCATCTTGATTATAATAATAATAATAATAATAATAATAATAATAATAATAATAATAATAATAATATCCATGAACAAGCTTAAGATAAGATTGTAATTCCTAAGTTATTAATTGTTGTCAGCTTGCCGGTTATAATAATACATAGTATTATTTTATTTGCTTACTATATAGGCTACTATACTTTATAAAATATACTCATATTAAAACAATTATATTTTGTGAGGGGGATAGAAATTATCCCTGGCAGGGATGTTAATATGAAATTATGAGAGGAGGATAACTTTTCAACAAGGGAAAATCTCTCCCATCCCCCATTAATTCGCAACCTGGACACGGCAGATATCTATGTGATAAGTATAACTGATAGCTCATAATAATCTGACGTGCGTGTCAGCATATCATAGTCGACCAGAGCTACAGCAGTGGTGATACAGTTGAAGATTAGTGGAGAGCAGAGCCACAAAGACAGTATTATTCATAAACCTCAACAAGGAAAGGTGACGGGGTTAACTCCGGAGACCGAAATGGCCACGAAATTAACGCGTCATCTTCTTATTTTCTGCATCCTTTTCTTTATGGCAAATTTTGAATGCGATGTCCTTGCACGTGTTTGTGGTAGTGAGCCAGACAGCCGCTTTTTTGAAAGATGTAAACATTAATCCTGTCTTCATTCAGTTGTGGCATTAGCCAGTTTTCAAACATGTTCGTGTAAATATATATATTGATGTACCGAAGTACATATGATATTTCCATGCAGATATTCTGCGTCATCACATGATGAAAGAGTGATGGAGCGGAGAAAAATTCTCTCCGGCGCCGGGATTTGAACCCGGGTTTTCAGCTCTACGTGCTGATGCTTTATCCACTAAGCCACGCCGGATACAATCCCGACGCCGTTTAGAATCGTCTCAGATTAAGCTCCATCTCTGGGGTTCCCTCTGGTGGCCGCCCTCTGCACTACGTCATAGATGTCTATGAACGCAGGACCGAAGTCCATACATGTGTTGAGGTGCACTCAGATGAGTGACTGATTGGCCGGGATCCGACGGTATGGGCGCCGTCTTATATCACAAAGTGATTTATTACGCATATCATATATATATTGATGTACCGAAGTACATATGATATTTCCATGCAGATATTCTGCGTCATCACTCTTTCATCATGTTCGTGTAAATCTGGAACTTCTCATACCATTTCTTGATACTGTTGAAAACAGATGCTGCCTTCTGGACTGCTCAAAATCATTGCTGTGCAGCAGTGGCGATGCGTTCAATGTTCAGAGAACCCCTCGGAAAAACAAGGAAAACAGTTGTTTTTTTTTTTAGTTGGTTATTTAACGACGCTGTATCAACTACTAGGTTATTTAGCGTCGATGAGATTGATGATAGCGAGATGATATTTGGCGAGATGAATCCGAGGATTCGCCATAGATTACCTTACATTCACATTATGGTTGGGGAAAACCTCGGAAAAAATCCAACCATTTAATCAGCCCAAGCAGGGATCGAACCCGCGCCCGAACACAACTTCAGACCGGCAGGCAAGCGCCTTAACCGACTGAGCCACGCCGGTGGCCAAAACAATTGAATTGTTTAAATAAATATTTATAATTTACACTATCATTCTTTATTTCTTTCTCATCTTTAATAAGTTTACTTGCGGCTCTAATGTATTTTTGTCGTATGAAAACCTTTTAATCGCAGAGACCGAATACATGCTTACGAGGTTCAATTTCTCCTCTGAACCTCGCCGAGCCAGCTTCTGGACTTGTGTGCGGGACGAAAGGTAAGGGAGGAATGCTGCAGGGGAAATATGTTCATGCGTTGGTAAAAATACCAGCGCACTGCGCACTGCACTGAGCGCAGCTGTCCAGTCACGTAATAGTGAGACAGCCGACATGCTATAGCGGAAACGTAAGAATGGTCGTTCTTGGTGTTTTAGTCTTAATATATTCATCTGTGAATGTGACCAGTGTTCGTTTCCAAAAAAAAAAAAAAATGAATAGTGTTCAATATCTTTTACAAACAACATTTTCAGTTTTAATCTTGGAAGATAATTGTAAAATAGAGAAGCTTGGAAGGCCATTATCTCAACTCGATTTAAAGCAAGCACAAACAAGCCGAGGTAAGGCAATTTGCAGGGCTTTTAATGTAAAAATATGTGAAAGAAACAGCTGGATTTGCGGTTTTGAACGTACAGAAAAATTATTTTGTGTCACGTGCCTGCTATTTGCTAAGGGTAAAGATATGAGCTGGACATGCACTGGTGTGTCAGATTTAAGTCATTTGACACAGAAAATTAAGAAGCATGAGGAATCTATTGCTCATAAGAATGCTTTCCTAGATTTATCAGTCCTTGGAAAAGCAGAATTTAGGCAACAGCTTAGCTCAGCTTTCAGGTAGAATATTGAAAGACAGAATGATAAAATAAGGAGAAATCGCTGTTCTTTCAAAGATAATTGATGATGATGATGATGATGATGATGTGATGATGATGAACATAATCATCATCATCATCATCATCAGGCTCATTTTAAGGTAATTATCTACTTTAAAGGACTGTAATAATTTTTTAATTTTTCAGAAATGTGATATTGTTTAAATTGTTGGAAAACCATGTTATATCATAAAACTAGTGAACTCCTTGTCATTTTAGGCACGAACCGCCACTGCTGTACAGTTATATTGGACGAGGCTCTTGAGTAGAAATTGCAACACACAAAATGATTGCTAATGTTTACTGAACGTCATTTTGCTACTACTATCTCCTAACGGCAAACTACGGCAACTATGAGAGCGGGCTTTTCGTTAAAAAAAAAAAAAACTTGGACAGTTTCTCCCTCAATCGGCGTAAGAATTACCATTATCTGTTGTGTAGTTTATTTTTGGTGGATTTCTAAAATGTTTCACTGACTTATGAAAGACGGTGTATAAATATAACCTAACTCTATATCAAAATGTAAAAATTTCAAGAAAAAGATGTGGACAAAGAAATGAACTATCAAACAGTGATTGAGTGAGTGAGTGATAAATACGTTTGCTTATTTTGGTGTAATACTGTTTCAGGTGGTGGTCCAGACGACACGCATCACGACATATACGAAAATAAGTACTTCTGCCCTTGTCAGTGTTGTGATATGTTCATGTGTACTTAAACTTTGGTGTAAATATTAAAGACGTATTTTATTTCTAATTAATTAATTATTGAACAAGTTTTGTATATTCTGTAAATGTATTTCTAATGTTATTTTTAAAGTGGGTAAGAAACATCTTCAGCATGTGAAACTACTCCTGTTGGTAAAGGTAAAAGGTAAAGGTATCCCTGTAACATGCCATGAAGGCACTTGGGGGGCATGGAGGTAGAGCCCCATGCTTTCCATGACCTCGGCACTAGAATGAGGTGGTGTGGTCGGCACCACGCTCTGATCGCCTTTCACCCCCGGGAAGGACCCGGTACTCAATTTTATAGGAGGCTGAGTGGGGCCGTTCTGAAAGTTTGGCAACGAGAAAAAAATCCTGTCACCACCTGGGATCGAACCCCTGACCTTTCAGTCCGTAGCCAGATGCTCTACCAACTGAGCTACCAGGCCGCCACTCCTGTTGCTATTACCTTTAAAATAAACTCGAAATGTAATCAGAATTCGATACATATTAACGTATCCATTATACGTAGTTTACTCCGAAAAAAATATATTGTAATAACATTGCGACGAGCTTGGACATCTTGAAAGGGTAATTTACTAAGATGCGACCTCCTATATGCCGTTTTTTCTCTAAGTTATACAAATTCAAGAAATAATCTATTTTCGTTGCAGTCAATTAAATTGTCCTGGAACCTCGGTTTTTGATTGGTCCAGGGCAAGTGCATTCTTTGTTGGGAATCAGTTGACAGTGACGCATTCTGGTAAATTACTCTTGAAAGATGTATATATGCAGCCAATTTTGGAATTTACTTAGGACTAAAAATTGAATTGGATATAGTAGTCTACGTAAAGCTAGATAGATAATGGCAAGATACCCAAAGAACTCCTACAGTACCAGCCTAAACGGGGAAAGATTGACTGATTGACAGTATATCAGGCCAGAGGCCTAAAAAGAGGAAGGATGATGATGATGATGATGATGGCGCACAGGACGTACACATTTCCAAGACAAGACAAACTACAGCTGGAGAACTCGTTTAAATAACACAACAAGCCATTTGAACTCAATTTTACTGAACACTTCTCTATTGTTAATTTAATTTCATAATTGAAGACATCTGTTCATTTTATGAATAGACCTACATTGTGCTATTGTAATATTACTAAAATAAAAACTAATATCTAATTACGTTTTAATATTTGATATTCGTGGCATTCTGAATAAAGTATAAAGCGTATAAAAGAGTTATTCTCTAAATTAATGTCATTACTAGAACGTACCCATAGAAAATTAAAATGGGGCATTGTGGAAAAAGACTTGCTTATAACTGAGAGGAAATTAGGATTGATTTATAATAAACTAGCCGTACCCGTGCGCTCCGCTGCACCCGTTAGAAATAAATATAAAGTAATTACATAATTAAAATAGGACGTTTGATCCAGGGAACATTCGTGTTTGATAGAAGGATAAATCGTTTAATATGTTACTTAATTTAAATTGCATCCAAATAATTAAAATGCGATCATTTTGGTCCAGAGACACTCATTTGGTGCAATGACAATTCCTTTAACATGTTTCTAATTTTTATTGCATGCAACCATAGTTTAATGAACGTTGACATGATTTAGATTTAATGTGTATACTTTATTTTACTTGTTATAGGTTTCCATTGAATTATGGTAATAACTTAATTTTAACCCTTGTTTTCTACGTATTCAGTAAATCGCGTTTGGCCCACTATGGTTCTGAACCCTTCAAATAACTTAAATTATATTATATAATATTACATATATTATATTATATTATATTATATTATATTATATTATATTATATTATATTATATTATATTATATTATATTATATTATATTATATTATATTATATTATATTATATCATATTATATTATAATCCCCCAGAGACCAAGGAAAACAGCAGTTGCAGCCTTCAGACTATTGACAAATCATGACTGTCTAGCAAGTCATCTCTACAGAATAGGTATCCCAGCTTTACCCATATGTATCCTGTGTAACGATTCAGCAGAAATGAATGAAGACCACTTGAAGACCTGTGAAGCATTAAGATCAGAAAAAACTACAGTTCAAAAGTATTGGAAAGCACGACTGCTAATGGCTTCATTGCCAAATGCAAGGCACTAGACAACAACAACAACATATTATATTATATTATATTATATTATATTATATTATATTATATTATATTATATTATATTATATTATATTATATTATATTATATTATATTATATTATATCAGAAGTTAATGTAATAACATTATAGCATTATGTCCATCTAGAGAAACTACACTTTCCAATGGTGAAATAATAATTAATTATACAAATCGGTTAATTTAGCTTCCGATATTACTTCATACAAACACAGAAACATTTTCTGTAGGCTATCTTTCATAGCTTTCGATTGTTGCTGTCCAAGGCCTCTTGTGGACGAAGTCATTTGTTTTTTATTTCATTATACGGCCTTGGATGGCAGTTATTTTAATTTTAAAACTCATTTATCTCATTAAATATCAGTCCTATCAAAATTTTTCAGGGAATAAAACTTATCGAAAATTATTTTTAAAGAAACTTTTGTTATGTAACATTTTTCACAAAAATCAATAATAAGCGAGATATTTTGATGTATTTAATTCAGGCCTCCTTATGACCCCCCTTTTAAATAATGTATTTTGAATACCATATAGCCTAAAATCTAAATTACAACGAACATAATTTATATTCCAATTTTCATCGAAATCCGTTCATCCATTATCGCGTGAAAAGGTAACAAACATACAGACAGACAGACATACAAACAAAAATGTCAAAAAAGCGATTTTCGGTTTCAGGGTGGTTAATTATATATGTTGGGACCAATTATTTTTGGAAAATCGAAAATTACCAGAAAAATTTCGGCTACAGATTTATTATTAGTATAGATAAAGATATAATTGACTCATATTCAGAGAAGTTAGGAAAGTGGAATCATCCCCATTGCCTTAACTATAACTACAAAGGAGACATAATTTTATTACCTGTACGCACTTTAAAACTTATTAGTATTATATTATAAATCATTAAAAAAAATTTAATACAGAAAATAATTATATAGGCCTACCGGTACTTCATTATAGCACTAGTTATAGTATAATAATAACCAGTATTTTAAAGAGTGTTCATACCCAAAATGTCATCGTTGATCGCGAGCAGCGCATCTTTTCTGTGTGAGTTGTGGTCGGAATGGATGTTTAAATTAATTTGAGGTTTTGGTGTTTGGAAGTCACCATAAAAATATATCAGAAGTCAAGTATTCCTTGGGGGCCTTATATTCCAGTAGCTGCAAATTTTCTGTCGAATTTGTCGCCCGATGTACGTAAAAATGTGTTCAGATTTATGTTGCAATTGGCAGTGAATTCAATCGAAGGGAAAAGTATACCTGAAGGAGCATTGGATCATATTCAAGGGCAAAGCCATACTCTTTCGCAATTACATGAGTCATATGCAGGCGTACTTGCACTTATCCAGGCATTTATCCGACTACCACATGGATCAGTTAATGCTGATCATCTGAAAGAAGAATTAAAAGAAGTGAAATTTCCCGAGGAATGTCAAACAGACCTAGTAAATATCCTATATGGACCCAAGAGGTTGGATTTGGATGGGAGTATCACCCAAGACAGTTTCTACCAGAAGTTGGAGAAGTTCAGATGGCGAATTGATATAACGATTTCTTCAAGTGTTTTATCGAGAGTTTTGGAACCAAGCATATTGTTTGATATGACACTGAGTAGGCTAATGTACAAAGGAAAACATTTGAAGTCATTATTCCAAAATTCCACCAAATAAGATACAGTGTAGCATCAGTTTTGATAGAAATGGAATTAATGGAAAAGAAGAAACTTCAAAAACAGTGTGTAAACTGATGGACTTTATTGACGGTAATAATGTATAATGTCAACCTTGGAACTATGAATGCTTCAATTTAAAAAATAAATAAATAATAAAAGCTGATGCAACATCAGTTTTCTCCAAAGATATTTGACATATTTACGCAGTCCTCTACTTCAGGAGTGTATTATTTTACATAATCTAAAACATATTATATTGGTTTCAGATATGAAACATAACTTTTGGTCGAAAAGTGACACTCTATCCAAAGTTAGTGTCTGATTGAAATGATGAGTTATCGTAAGTATTAAGTGTTGTCAATAAGTATAATTAAGTTTATTTCGAGGAGATATAACGAAGAGATTATTTTAATATATTGAGTATATAATTTGTCTCGAGATGGGAAAGCCATAATAACTTTTGTATTTCATTGTACATAAGTTACTGTTTCATTAAATAATTAAATAGAAAAAAATATATAAAAAATAAAAAGAACCGATATCATAATCGTATTTTGACGTACGGTATTGATGGTTTTAACTTTAAAAAATTCTGTCTCTTAAACGATTGTCTTTCATTTGTGGGCGTAGGAATGAAAGAATGAACGAACGAACGAATGAATAGAATATCAGTAGGCCTACGTAAATTTTTGCATGTTTTACTCTAAATTAATTCATCTGATGGCTTCATTGCTAAGATAGCTGAGCATTGGATAACAAACTACAATTTGTTTAAAATTGTGATATTCTTCACATAAACAGAGATGCAGGGTTTCATTTATTTTTATGAAACATTAAATACCAAAGCATTTAAATTATCAGAAATAGAACAAATGAAGACAAGTAATACTTAAATTGTTTCTTACTCCATTTAAATAGGCCTATAGTTTGATTACATGAAATAGCTACTAGTACAAAGTAATTGGTGTTGGATATGCATGTAATTGTAAGCTTACTCTATTATAATATTATTAAAGTTTGGATAGACTTTTTAGTGAGTATAAGCTAATAGTTTGTATTTATTTGTTAATTAAGGTATAGGTACATAATAACGTTACAGTGTAAATTGTTGTTCGAAATACCTCTTTTTATAATATATATTTTCTTTTAATTATTTCGTTTCTGAACTTCTCATTCTACAAAATAACGCGCAATGCAATATTACTAATGTCAAAAAATATGCTTGAGTAAACTGTATTGAGACATAATAATAATAATAATAATAATAATAATAATAATAATAATAATAATAATAATAATAATACAACTTACTTACAAATGGCTTTTCATTGCCCCCTCACATAAGCCCGCCATCGGTACCTATCCTATGCAAGATTAATCCAATCTCTATCATCATATCCTACCTCCCTCAAATCCATTTTAATATTATCCTCTCATCTATGTCTCGGCTCCCCAAAGGTCTTGTTCCCTCCGGCCTCCCAACACTCTATATGCATTTCTGAATTCGTCCATACGTGCTACATATCCTGTCCATCTTAAGCGTCTGGATTTAACGTTCCTAATTATGTCAGGTGAAGAGTACAATGCATGCAGAATAATAATAATAATAATAATAATAATAATAATAATAATAATAATAATAATACAAGATAAACTATACCACTTTAAGTCAACAGAGTAAAACATACAGTGTTTCATCTCATTCTATATGTCTGATAATTTTATTTATTGTTGTTTCTGAGACCACGTGATAACTATATAATAATAATAATAGATTATAGGCCATTCCGTGTCTCGTAAAACCTACCTGCGCTTAAGGGGATAAAAGAAGTGGACTGGGAAGCTTCCCTTCCTTGCTACACTTCCATTTGCAGGTAGCTAGCTTGCATACCACTAAGATTCTTACTAGAGATGAACAACGATCGAGAAATCAAGAATAACAGCGCCCGCAAAGCCGAAAACCCGCACGACAATGTTCTATACGTCGCATAGTTGACGTGAAGACTGCTTGTGAGTGTTTCGAGACGCCAAGATTGACCACTCCCGAAGTCCTGAACGAAAAGCAGCCTTGATTTTTTAGTAGGTTATTTTACGACGCTTTTTCAACAGCTTAGGTTATTTAGCGTCTGAATGAGATGAAAATAACAATGCCGGTGAAATGAGTCCGGGGTCCAACACCGAAAGTTACCCAGCATTTGCTCATATTGGGTTGAGGGAAAACCCCGGAAAAAATCTCAACCAGGTAACTTGCCCCGACCTGGAATCGAACCCGGGCCACCTGGTCAAGCAGCCCTGAATCGCTACAGTTTTTTATACCTGACTGAACTTTTATCTACTTTGGCAACTGTTATACTGGGTGTTCATTTCAAAGTGTGTCATGACGTCACTGTTGTTGGGTCACCGATTTGAAGCGAGTTTCAGCTGATATGTTAGAGAAGTTGCCTATTATTTAAGGCGTTCTTCAATCTGAACTTGAGAACGTGTACGGTATAACTTGAACGTCGTAGCAACACATGGCGGTCTGTACGGTCTGTGTGCTACCATAACCTCTTTCGAACTGTGTTTTGCGCCGGCAAGTCGTACGCAGGGTATTTGTTATCATCGGTTGCGTACGGTAACATTCCACAACACAAATCAAATGCTCCGTGTCCATGTTGACCGTCGAAGTTAATGTCAACAAATACGTAAGTAATCGTCTTAACCCTCTCCCCATATCCCGACAGTACGTATTTCCAAACAGTTCACATTCCTGCCACTACCGGCGTTATCGTACGTATCGGTACGTACTCTTCAGAATGAACGCCGTACTTGCTAGCCATCTTCTCTGCCTCTTAGGTTATACACCTGAGCTGCGGAAGTGTAGGAAGATTGAATTCTCTAGGCTCATCAATCTCTAGTTCTTACTATAAGCCTAGATCATATATGTAACACATAAAGTATGTCGGGGTTATAGGCTTTGAGGTTAACAACTTTTGTCAGGTTTACTACGCTACCATCTAGTTGTTACATAAGGAGTCACGTCATAATATTCATTTGAATTGCATTAGCGACTCTGCTGCCATCTCGTGTTCGTTTACGGCGGACGGGTGGCGATCCTGGTGGTTGTTCTCTTCAAAGTGCTGCCGATTTTAACGTAGCGAGGAGTTATCCGTTACATATATGATCTAGGCTATAAGCTACGGCGCACACAAGCATTTGGTTTCACGAGATAACGAATGACCTACAGTCAGCAAAGCTCTTTAACTACTGTTAACATTACCCATAATTTAGTGATTACGATACTTATCGATGGAATCGAAATTAGCGAGTTGAGATTCTTTTAATTGGTTATTTAACGATGTTGTATCAACTGCTATGTTATTTAGCGTCGATTAAAGTGGTGGTAACAAAATGGTAATTGGCGACATGGAGATTTGTCATGTGATTACCTGACATTCGCCTTACAGATGAGGAAAAACTCAGGCAAAACCCAACCAGGTAATCATCCCAAGCGGGAACATAACGCAAACCCAAGCGGGACTATAATCCACACCCAAGCGCAGCTCCCATCAGTAATGAGAAATATGCTACCGCTTTTGCTACATCGGTGGCTTTCCCCCCCCCCCCCACAACTAAAGTTATGAGTTCTGTGCCGTTGATTTAAAGAGAACCCAACCTCTGATGAGAAAGCTCCAAGCAAAATTCGCTTACCAGCAGTTTCTTACCCCAGCAGTTCCGTACTTTGCTGATAGATTACTCTACGGATCAATGTACCGAATGAGATGAGCCTGTAAGGCAATGCCTCATAAGATCTAAGAGGTCATAGCCATACATATCATGAAAATAACTAGAAATCATCATAACAGTCAAAATGGGCCAATAAACTGTTGTTTATTCCAGACATAACAGCAGATAGATCTTCAGAAGAAGAAAAAAAATATATTAAGCATTGCAGCCAATCAGCGACAATTTTATTGCTATCAGTAATAATAGGCTATTAACCCTGTTATACCGTCATTCTTCAGTCAGTAAATTAAACCGAGACCAATCGAGAAGTGCGAATTGTTTGTTACATACTCTATTTTGGAAATCAACAAACCCGGTTAGGAGTTGCTGTAAATTGATAGTGTACAGAATTTCAAATTGGTAGAAATTAAATACAATAAGGTATGTAGAACGTGTCGTTAATTTTAATGGACCATTATACCAACATAATATTTTAATTCACGTCTATCAGTTACACGTAGATTCTTTAAGCATAGGCCTTAGATATTTTTCATCAGTTATTCTTAAACAAAAATTATGAGTTTCTTTCAGGTTCAGTGCTGAAGCTAAATTATTGAAATATATTTCTTTCAATATAAAACTGTTCTAATACTGTTCTCTGAATTTTATTATTGTAACAATTACATAGTATATCTTTGTTTGTTATACAAACATGCAACAGCTTTCCATTTAATGTAAAATAAGAATTTTATTAATGTTTACAATGAGATGATGTATAAGTACATACAGCAAAAGTTTCCAAACATAATGTGTTATGTTCTGCTACGCTATAATTTAATTTCTTCAAAGAATAATTCCATGTCTGTTTTCTGTTGCACAAATACGTTACTAAAGCTCAGTGTACACATTTACTTTAATTAAATCTGAGTTTGAATTCGCCTCAATGTTCTTGTGTTTGTGTGATTCATCATTTATTTATTGTAATCTGATCAGTGCCTGGCACCTTGTATCTCGCGTGTTTGGCATTCTTACAGTATTTTGAATGTAATTCTGCATAAATTCCATAGCATGATGAATAACGTGAATTACCATACATAATATAATATAAAATACTGTTACCACTACCACCACCACTACAACTACTACTACTGCTGCTGTTGTTGCTGCTGCTGGTACTACAACTAGGCCTACTACTACTACCATCACCATCACCACTATTGTTATTAGTATATTTGGTTATGCATTACAATATTGTAATGCATTTTGAATACTATAAAACCAAAGATAGTCCATAACAAAAATAATACTACTTGTAATGATTATTTATTAATAAAATGAAGAAATTTAGATAATTCATCTAATATCTCTGTACAACAATTTTTACTATTTTGCATACACTTTCTTATTAGTAGAACCTGAATTTTAGTTATTAGACCTACATATGCTATTATTTCTTATCAGATCTATAGTACCGGAACGAAATTAAGATACATAGGACATTAAAAAATTAGTGACAACACTTTAATTAACAAATATTTATTCACAATGAATTGACATAAAATTCTTAAAAGTAATCTCTTCCAGTATCACGTGCATGTCGCCATATCTCTGGAAGGTGACGGATGCTATCCGCAGCGTCACTTTGCTCTAAGCGTCTAATTGACTGCTCTACAGCTGTTCCAATAGTCTGTCTATTTCTAAAACGTACCATTCTCAGTAGTTCTCATCTGAGGGAAAAGTTGTAGTCTCAGGGACTCGTATCCGGAGGATACGGAAGATCGGACGTGCTCACGGCGGGCATATCGCCCAGTGTGCGCCCGGTGCAGGAGACGGATGTGCGCAGGAAAGATGAATATGTAAACAGTGTCGCGCACTAAGACCTATTGTAACCACGTAGTAACGTCGCTGACGATTTGTAACATCTACTGATACGATACCTATCTATGTCTGCCTGTCTGCCTACCTACCTATCCATCCATCCATCCATCCATCCATCCATCCATCCATCCATTTGTCTGTCTGTGTACCTACCTACCTATTTATTTATTCATTCATTTATTTTTTTTTATTTATGTATTTAACTTGGTAGAGATAAAGCCATCAGGTTTTCTCTTTCCCTCTACCAGGGTATTACAACTACTATATCAAGACTACAATTACAATTAAAATTAATATTAAATTTATAATTACAATAAAGTCAAAGAACTAAAACATAATTTTATTAATAAAGACTGGACAATTTATTATACAAGTTAAGAACAAAGAAAGAATTAACTTACTTAAGACTGAAGTATGAGTATTTTATGCTACAATAAGAGAGCTATTTGCAAACAGAATAGAACAAGTACCGGCACTACATTTAAAGTGGCTCTTTTTGTTCACACTGGCGAACGTACCAAACGGTTAATATGTGGACACTCTGTTATAGGGAAAAAATATAACGTTCAGCCATATTACTACACCTTACATGTACAAACTTACTGTATAGTGATACTGTTGGAGATGAGCGTATACAAGTAATAGAAAATTTAAAGCAATTCGTCGTCAGTGAGGTAAGTTGTTTTAGGAAGGTACAGTATTGTTCCATACATTTCCCTACTTATTGCAAAACATAAAAAAAAAATACAAGCAAAATCATATTGATAACATTTCGTTGTGTATATAATGTAAATATATTGTAAAACAAATCTCTAATTTGAAAATACAAATGGAAATGATGTAACTAAATATTATTGTTAAAAATCATAAAAGAAAATGCATGAAGTAATAGGTACATTTTGTTGTATTGATGATGTAACTACTGTATATTATAAATACAATTCTCTAATTTCAAAAGACTTATTGAAATGAAGCAATAAAATATTCTTGTCAATTCCACTGGAACAATGGTTCTTAACCTTTTATGAGTCAAGGTCCCCTTTTAAATCTGGTGAAAGCTATGGATCCTCTCCTAAGAAAAACATAAAAAAGTGACAAATATTGTTATATATGCTTCCTCTTTTACGTTAAAATAATATAGTGAATATATATGTTAATATTTTATGTGACTTCCACGGACTCTCTGAACTTGAAGCCCGTCCATGAATTTCCAAGGAGTCCATGAACCCAGGTTTAGAACCGCTGTAGTAAGAGATTAGCGACTGAGCTGCCGCCACTCCTCTTGCCTCATATTTAAGAGCAACAACTGCCTAAAAATTGTCCATCTCGCCTAGGGCACGCTCGATTCCTTCCTGCCTGACAGGCTATGGTCTAAACCAGAACTGTAGCTCCTGAGAGCACTGCTATACTCCCCTTTTTTACCCCACCCACCTTTTCTACCAGCGCGGTCATGACGTTCTAATTACGCTCGGCTGCATTAACATTCTTTCGCGGCGGCAGGTATATGGGTACAATACGCTATCAAGAATTTACAAATGAACAGATAATACAATCCTTAGAAACAAACCTTTAGAAAGTAAGAGAAAAATGAATGAGGAAAATAAATAAATTAAAAAAGACATGTAAAATATTTTAAAATGTATGTGTGCTAATAATGTAAGAAGGTCTACCTATGAGTATCGTCCTATTACTAGTAAAGCCGATTAAATCCACTTTTTGTGTAAAATAAGTTAAGAACAGTCCCTGACATGTCTTTCCGTGCTCTGTATTCTACTAAAATGAAATAAGTCCGAAATGTTGCTTGCAGGTAACAAACCAATTACTTTATTTGAAGAATTTATTATGATTTTTCGTACATTAATAAAGTTTTAATTCCTGTTTTTTACAAAACTGGTATTACTGGTCTTAACTGGTTCTACTAATAATAGGACGATAAATAAATTGTACGTTGATAAGTAAGTAATAGCTATATGACCGGATGTCAATGCTGTCATTCAACATTGTAACGCACTCCAGCCAAATAAATATATAAATAAATATATATACTGTATATATGTATATATACGTATAAGTAAATACATAAGTAAATAACTAAGTAAGAAAGAAAGTAAGAAATTAAGTAAGTAAATAAATAAATAAGTAAAGAAGTAAATAAATATATAAGTAAATAAATAAATATACAAATAAATAAGTAATTAAGTAAATAAGTAGGCCTAAATGAGTAAAGAAGTAAGTAAATAAAAAAATAAGTAAATAAGTAAGTGAATAAGTAAACAAACAAATAATACGCGTACTGGAGTTTAAAGAGAACTGGAACGTGGCAAAATCTAAACCCGTGAAGGAATACTACTTTCAAAGGAAATAGTAATATGATTATTTTGTTGTTGAAGACGAAAGAATTGCTTTTTTACTGTGTCCCATCCAATTTATTTCCACTCGTCATTTCAATATCAAACTACATTTCAACGAAGTCCATATTAAGAATTATGGAATGCACAAATGTTCGGTTAAGTTCATTATTACGAATTGTATATTGACTATTTATTTATATACTGTAAAATTAAGGACGTCACTCGTTGTGTTCATTTTGAATTGAAATTAATAGTGACTTTAGCCTAAAGGTTCATTACTTAAAAGCTATAAATTTATGTTTCTGTAGGTGATGATAGGAAGAAAGTTTTCGAAAATCTAGAACAGGTTAGGTGCAAAGAAATCTCAAAGAAACTACCGACAGGAAATCTAGCATAATTTTAAAACTTGAAAAGAGATAACGCATTATAAAAACAATGAATTTATTACAATCCTTTTTGAAAATTACATGCTACCACTGATGGACCTTTGACGACAAGAGAAGATAAATAACTCTACGCGGAAGTCGATCATCCCAATAGAAGTGGAGTGAGGCTGACGTCATATTTCCCCTTCTTACGAGTTCTGCAGGCCTGGTCTAAACTGACGGGCCTTTTCATAGTACGATCGTTCATAAAACGTCAGACCGTAAAATGCGCGACATATTTATGGAAAAACCTATTAGGGCAGGGGAAGAAGTATCGTAAATAGGGAGTTTTTACGTGCATTTTTCTTAAATATCAAAATATTTGTACGTATGCAACTAACTCCCTGCATAAAAACAACTTTTGTAGACCGTTAATCTTTTCAAGTTCATAGATGGAAATAAAAAGTTTTATAGTAACTGTTCGGAGATTAAATCTGTAGAAATTTGAAGCTACTGTAAGCGTAACTACAGTATCTTGCATGGTTTTTAAACTTTGGATTACTTATGAAACCGAGGTGAACAAAAAACAGGAGCGAAAGAAAAAGAAGGGAAGAAATGTGGTGAATTAAAGCAGGAATAAAGAATATATACAAATACAATAACTATTTAAACAAAGGAAAGAAGGAGAGAGAACGAACAAGCAACATGGAAATGAAAATCAGAAGAAAAAGAGAGTATGCAATAAAGGAGAAAGAATATACTAAAGCAAGTTAGGACAAAATAAGGTTATAGAAAAAATAGGGAGAAATAATACAAAATGAAAAAAAGAAGAAAGAAAAAACATAAAAAAACAAAGAAGTAAAAATAAAACGAAAGAAGTGAAAGAAGATTTATCGAATTCCTTTCGTGATTAGGCCTATTATTGTGAGCATGGTAGGAATTAGTGTCCTGCAATGTTCGAACATGAGGGGCAACCAAGACATTACACACTTTGTTTATTTAGTAAGAAAAACTGCAGTAATCACAAGTCTGTGCTAAAATCCTTAAGCGGCTAAAACATGGAGGGTAGGAGTAAAGGACAGTGAATAATTTTATAACAAGGTGGAATAAATACGACAGGCATCCTCCTGCAGAGCGAACATAAGTGAATATCGAACTTCACCATACTCGATAAACTTGAACGGAACATAGTGCCTGTAATGCGCAACGGTAGGGTTTGTAAGGATGTTTGTAATTTGAAATAAGAGTTGCATACTTCTTTTCACTTTTGTTTTCATACTCCCAGCATTCATCATTAAAATAAGAAAGAAAAAGTATAATAAAGGTGGGCCCTAAAATTAATATCTTCCCAGATATGAGTACTTCATCAACATCATAGAATTTCCTGAATGTTACTCCCAATCATTATAACGCATCCGTCTGCCCTACGTCCTAGGACTCACACCTTGTTCGTTTACTGATTTTCCGATATGATACTCTCCCCATATGCTGTAGCTACGTCCATTTTTGGCTTTCCCCTTCGAAATTTTCTAGAGCTCCTTCAGTGGAGCGGCGAAACCCGAAGTGAGACAAGTGGCTAACAGGCTTGGAGCTCCATAATCGGTTTTTCACAGCCCCAACTCCCTTGCAAGTACGTGATTTCAAGTACCTTTTAAGTTTCTCCTCCCATTTCCCTCCAGTCAGTCATTCATTCATGATACTCTATACCCAATAAGAAATGAGTAGACTTCGAAGTTGAGGCACATTTACTCTGAAGTTAAGTACACACAGAATGATACAGTGTTTACAAAGCAGCTGGCAAGGTAGTCCTCACCCCTCATACACGTGTCATGTCAGTTGGATGGGCTTTTGCAATAGGGCCGAGCAAGAAAAAAATTAAACGTTCGCCTGAGTCAAACGTAAATATTATGTTGGTTAGAATACATTGTATTGTCGTCTCTCTGGTATAGAAACGTAAGACAGTATTTTTCTTAGGCCTATAAACAGTTATACATGGCAAAACTATTTACGAAGATGCTTCGTAAACTTTTCACAATAATAATAATAATAATAATAATAATAATAATAATAATAATAATAATAATAATGTTATTAATAATAATAATAATAATAATTATTATTATTATTATTATTATTATTATTATTAGAATGTGGGAACATAGGCTACAACTTTTGTAATAAATTGTACAATTGAATTCAAAAAGAATGGAACGACACTTTGTAGTTAGGTTAACACGAGTAAACTCATTGCGTTTCAAGGCAATGCTGTGATTTTTGCTCCGATTAATTCCTTTATAGTGATCCGTCTACAGTCCAGCAAACGGCACGAGGTACTGTAGTGTAAGGGTAAGGTTCGTAATTCCGGAACTAAAAGTTGTAAGTTCGCTTCCCAGCGGAGTTAATTTTTTTAATTTTTATTGTATTATTTTATATTTTTAATGACAATTGTTAGCGCAATTTGTTAATAAACTTGGTTGTCTTAGATATGCTTACCACAGACATGTTTGAGACTAGCCTTATTTCAACAATGTTTTCTTCCAATCGATTTAAAAATTTAAAATACAAATAGGCTACACTATAATTATTGTCTTTTTTAGTTCTTTATTTTACGACGCTGTATCAACATCTCGGGTTATTTAGCGTTTGAATGAAGTGAAGGTGGTAATGCCGGTGAAATGAGTCCGGGACCCAGCACCGATAGTTAACAAACATTTGCTCATATTTTGGATTTAGGGAAAACCCCGGAAGAAAACCTCAACCAGATAACTTGCCCCGACCGGGATTCGAACCGGGCCACCTTGTTTTCGCGGCCAGACGCGCTAGCCGTTACTCCACAGGTGTGGACGCACTATAATTATCACAGTATTAAAACACATAATATTAAAAATCATGTTTCGACTATACATGTTTCTCGATTTGCAGTCCTATCTTCAATAGTCATCTTTAAAAAGAGATTAATCTTTTGAAATAATCTATTATACAAAAAAATTACAATGTTGAAATTGAATAGTTTAACTAAATTGTGTTTGAAATTGAAAACGGCCATCAGTATAGAGTGAATACTTACAACTAGTCAGCTATTGTTCGCTGAGATGTGACGCCGGTGTGGGTTGGTAACTGAATGCGGCGTATGAAGTTGCCGTTGATTGCGTGTGTTAAGACTACGTTGGGCAAATTGAAAAGTAATATAGGCTTACACATAAATGAGAATGTTACTGTCAATCGGTGCTTTATCATTTAAATTGTTTTTGTTTTTAATTTTGTTTTTATAAATTTCTTTGGATTCTAGAATATTTGAAGTTTGGCCTTTACTTTGTACATGCAAGATAATCATATCTGAATCTATGTTCACAAAGAAATCTTGACTATGTAAATATGTTCGTTGAACACTGATTGAACACTGTTACTGTGTGAAATTGTCTATGTTCTTTATATCTTGTAACAAAGGTTCTGCAAGTTTGACCTATGCAGAGTGTTCAAAAAGTATCCAATGTTTTTGGAGGTGATAGTATGGATCAAAACAAGAAACAATTTCTAATAAACATGGATCCTACAACACATACTTTTTGAGATCTGAACACTTGTTCATAGGAGGTGCTCAATGTGACGTTCATTTATGGCAATGCATTTTTCTGTCCTACAATACAGCAGACTACCAGTTGATATGGATCGATAACTAGAGGGATCTTCAGTTAATCTTTTTTTACATACTGGAAATATTTCAGCAATTTTGAGGCTTTTTGGGAAAACTCCTTACAATAAGCAGCCATTGATGCAAACAGTAGGCCTAAGTGTAAATGTAATATTAACAGTTGCTTTTTAAAGGAAATTTTAGACATATCATAAATATATTATTTACTTATTTGAATATTTCAGTTTGAATACAGTATGAAGCACTTCATTTTCTGTAACGTCTTCCAAAATTAAATTAAATTAATATAATGAAACATTAAGTTTAGTAATCTCGGTCAACAGAATTTATATGAAGATAAAAAGTTACTTAAAATTTTCACTGAATGTAGAATGTTAATGTTATGAGTAACTTTTTTTTTTCCTTTATAGACAGGAAGTTGCCGAAAACTATTTCCCTTTGCAATTTTTTCGTAAATCGGAGCAATGTAGGGGTGGAGGTGTGGGAGAGATAAGGTCATGCATGGATCTAAAGACGCACGAATGTAATGACTAGAACACGACTTGCGTAAATGGAATCCAGGAGATTCAAACAAATCGAAATGTAAAACGTGTGCATTCAAGTTAACTCAGACAAAGCACAAACAAAATTAAGTATACAGAAACTGCTTCAAGTTGTGTAACGGATAACTAATAAGTAGAATTAAATAATTAGGTCCATAATGGCGCTCTTTTTAGAAAGAAACTGAGACACTTTTTATTACAGTAAATCTAACTATGTGTATGTAAGGTACATATTATTCACAGTAATACAGAAACAATAATATTTTCTTTGTAAAAACAAAAAATCAGAATAAAAACAAATACATTAATCATCCGGAACTAAAATAAAGCGTGATCATTAAACATTAACACGTCAGATGAACTTTATTGTGATAGTTTTATATGATTTGGAATTCTTATTTTTACAACCTGTTTTCCGATGTTCATATGCAGAGTGACTCGTCGACATTTAGCCTGAAACTGTGCGATAAGTTCGTGTCTGACAATGAACTTCTGTATTCTGACTTTGTTAATAATAATAATAATAATAATAATAATAATAATAATCATAATTCTTTATTTATACTGGCAGAGTTAAGGCCATAGGGCCTTCTCTTACACTCTACCAGGTCACAAAGTATACAGACAGTTAAAATTTAACAAAAAGTTAAAGAACAGAATACTAACATATTACAAAAAATAATAATAATAGCATAATAAAATCGACACTAAACAACATGAAAATAATACAATAATAGAAAAAAGAAAGTAAAATACATTGGAACATAGTAAAAGCAACTCATTTAGTACAAATGGTTAATATGGAAAACGTAAGGTAGAATATAACAAAATGGAATGTAATAAAATAATAATAAAAAGAATACGTGTCAGTGAATGGTCAATAGCCATGTCAAACTCTCCTAATAGTTGAGTGCTGGAATATTGAAGGGTTGAAGAGTAAAATAGGTAAAAAGGACTTTTATGACTTTATGGACGAATTTGACATTTTGTGTATGTCTGAAACATGGATGAGTGCTAATGATAAGATACAGTTTACGAACCATTGTAGTTTCAATGCATGTAGTAGATACAGAGGGAAGAGAGGACGTTGGCCGGGAGGTGTTAGTATATTCTATAAAACGCATGATTGGATGGAAGTTAGAGACATTGATATCAATTTAGAAGGTGTAATATGTGCTAGTATAAGGAGTGGCGCTATGCTAATGATAATTATTGGCTTATACAAACAGCCATCATCATCTAAGTTTTGCAACCCGTCCTTCTACGAAGACCTAGCAGAGAGAGTGATAGATCTGCGTGTAAGCTATCCCGATGCGTCATTATCGTTAATTGGGGATTACAATTCGAGGATCGGAATAGAAAATATTTCTTTCGGAGATTGGGCGGACGGTGAAAACGAAGTGAGAAAAGGGAATAAATGCAGTAAAGATAAGGTGGTTAATGTAGAAGGCAGGGAGCTACTTGCATTTTGTGACGCATTTAGCCTTGAGATTCTAAATGGAAAGTATGGGAGGGACCAAAAGGGGGAATTAACGTTTGTTAATGCCAATGGGGGGAGTGTTGTAGATTTTATTATATACAGCAAAGACGTAATACCTTTAATTAAGGATTTCTGGATAGGAGAAAGGTCGGAGTCGCATCATTTCCCTGTTTGTGTGGAGCTAGAAATAATGGACGAGACTAGGCTAACTGGGGATGGAAGGAATAAACAGGAGGAGGGAAGATCGGTCCCAATATATGGGTGGAGGGAAGAACACAAGGACGTGTATATACAGAGATTGGACGACAGACTGAAGGACGTTGACTCAGTCACGGCAGAACAGATCACGTTAATTATTCAGGAAGCGGGTTCTGTAATGAAGTTAAAAGGAAACCGAAAGAAGACACAAGGAACTACTAATTTCTATGACAATGATTGTAGGAGAGCTAAAAGGGAAATGGATCAAGCATTGCGGGCTTTTAGGCGGTTAGGGGGCGATGAGGAGCGAGAAATATATGTAGCACGTAGGAAGCTGTACAAGGACATTGTATTCGAAAAAAAGACACAATGGCAATGTAACATAGCGGAAGAAATCAGACAGGTCGCAGGACGAGGGAATGAGACGGAGGTATGGAGATCACTGAGGAAATTGCGCAAGAACCCATGTGTGGGAAACAACATCTCGACAGAGGCATGGTAGAGCCACTTCCAGGGGGTATACGAGTGAGGTGAGGAATTACGTGGTCTTAACTTCAATTTGCATTCAGTGCTGCAAGTACCAGAAATTGATATGTTAGATGGCGAATTTACAACTGACGACGTGACGAAAGCTATAAGTAGTTTAAAAAATAACAAAGCACCGGGTATAGACGGACACCTTCTGAATTTCTCAAAGAGTGTATTAATATACAGGAAACGACAAGTAAAATCACTGACATGTTTAACAAAATCTTTATGGGAGAAAGTTATCCTAGTGAATGGACATCGGCAATTGTATGTCCAATCTACAAAAAGGGAAACATGTCGGCTCCTGATATTTATAGGAGGGGGGGGTGGCGCTTTTACCAACAATGGGAAACATTTATTGCAAAATTATATATGAGAGAGTGAGGAAGTGGATACTTCAATTTGATAGGCTCTCTAAGTTTCAGGCTGGTTTCAGAGAGGGTTACAGTACAACAGATAATATATTTGTTTTAGACACATTAAGGCTAAAAGAAATACAGAAAAAGAGGGGAAAACTGCATTGCGCATTTGTAGATTTTAAAAACGGATTTGATTCGGTAAAACGTGAAGCATTGTTGTACAAGCTGTGGAAAAAAGGAATGTCGTCGAGAATGATTAAAGCTATATCAGCAATATATGAGAAGGTGGAGTTCTGTGTAAAGTATGAATGTGACAAAGTTTCGGAAAATGTGGCTACCCGTAGAGGGGTTAGACAAGGGTGCATACTCTCACCCCTTCTTTTTAATATATTCGTAGATGACATACCAGAGATAAAATCGAATCTGAAGCTCCAAATTTAGACGGGATCTCCATACCTGCACTCTTATATGCAGATGATCTGATTTTTATATCTCGATCAATAAATGGATTGCAACAGGAACTTCACTGCTTGGAGAATTATTGTAGCCAGTGGGGCATGACTGTTAACATAGATAAGACCAAGAAAAT
The DNA here is from genome assembly GCF_040183065.1 of Periplaneta americana. NCBI lineage: Eukaryota > Metazoa > Arthropoda > Insecta > Blattodea > Blattidae > Periplaneta > Periplaneta americana. The sequence goes on along the minus strand of NC_091125.1, from coordinate 11,196,531 downwards.
TACTTTAAAAAAAAATATATATATATATATATATATAGGTATATATGTATATAGTAGGGATGAGACATGGACATACGGCGGGCACATATTGGAAAATGTGAAACATTTCATATATTTAGGGGTTACTTTATCAATGAACGGGAGAATGACTAAGCATGTTAACATAACGAAACGCAAGTGCGGGGTAAAGAGTGCGGAGGTATTGAAATTGATCACTAAAGTGCCAGATATTCCTGCGGCAACATTGGAGCTAGTATATGGATCTGTGGTTAGGTCATATATGTTGTATGGGGCGGAAATTTGGGGTTGGGAAAATGCAGGAAAACTAAATAAGGTACAAACGGACTTCCTGAAACGAATACTTGGAATTGGCAGAAGCACAGCTAACTGCGGGGTGCTAAAGGAGTTTGGGCTTCAAAACGAAGTAATTCATATGAAAGTTAGGGTGATAAAATACGGGTTAAAAATTATATTTGGGGATCAGTCGCTTCTACGGGCGATTTGCTACAAAGTTCAACAAAGAGATGGCTGGGAAAAGAGGTGGGTTTATAAACTGCAGAGAGGGCTGCATCATATAGGAATGGGATGGGTGTGGGAGAAAGGAGAGAATAACAGGGGGAATGTATGGCGTAATGTGAAGATGCGTTTAATTGATATCGAGAGGCAAGAGATTGAGCTCCAATGTTCGGAAAAGTCCTCACTACATTTACAATCAGATCTCATACTTAACTGGGGGAGGTGTGACTACATAAATTCTTGTAAGAAAGACAGCAGAGCAGGTTTAGCGTGGCTAAGATTGGGGGCATGAAGGGTAATAAAATTGTCAACAAAGAAGGGGAGCGTCTTTGCTCGCTTTGCAAAGAAAATGATTCCTATAAACATATTTTATTACTGTGTGTCGAATTGGAACATGTACGGAGAAAATATTTACTACCCTCGATGCTAAGTCAGAGTAGGAGTTCGCTTGCATGTCTTGACCTCATGGGGAGTAGAGAATGGGAACAAAAGACTGGATTGTTCCTCTTGAAGGCGAGAAAGATTAGAACTGCAGCTGTTGAAGTTTGCGACGCGAACTGAGGAAGGGATAATAGTATCCACCCAACTGTACACTTTTAGGTCTTTTATGTTAGAATATATTATATAATGTGTTTTATTGTGCCATTTCCATTTTAATATGTGTGTTCTTTTAGAGAGTAGTTGGATGTAATCATAGGTGGGGGGGGGGGGTGAGACCTACAAAGGAGGACTTGTTTCGGGTACAAAGCACGTACGGTCAGAAGACCCGTGCATTGGATTTTAGACAAAATTATGATAATATAAAATTTGTATGTATAATATTACTCAATAAATCTATCTATCTAAAGCTATAAAAAAACTTATTATTTTCATTATAGAAAGTAGCCTAGTTGTTCGCACATGTATGTTGTTCCAAACACAGCCTTCACAAAATACGTGCTGCAAGTCTTTGCATTCTTGAGAATCTACTAAGCCTACTCTGAAAATAATGACAAAAATCACTATTCTGTTGTTATATTTATCTTTTAACATGTCGTCACACTAGAGCTCTAATAATAATTCCATTTGATACACAATCGGAACGCCTTTTGCTTTTGAGCTTAATACTTTGGCATACAGATTTTGCCATAGGAATACAATGCCCCTTCACTGAATTCCCCATACTGTACCGCACGCAACATGCTACACTTGCACTTATGTTAGAAGACGTGAAAAGTCTTGTACTGGCTGCACATACTACGTCATAAGAAGGTTGACTTGTCTAGGACTGGATTGGTATATAGGTTCATGTGTGAATAGAATGATGAAAGACAGGAATAGGCCTACATTATGCTGTGTGATATATGGCTACATTTGTATTTATTTATTTATTTTATTTATTTATTTATTTATTTATTTATTTATTTATTTATTTATTTATTTATTTTAACGTGAAATGTTCATGTTGGAAGGTCAAATGAATAAAATACTATGGAAGTTTCAATAAATGACGTCACTTGCTTGGCAGCAGCAATGAGTTTCGTCACACTATTCTGACATCAACTCTTGAATCGATATAGTGTTTAGAGGAAAAAATGTCTTTCTTGCATGAATTATATTTCTTACTTCTCTTATCATAGATCCATACCGTCCACACCTGTGGAGTAACGGCTAGCGCGTCTGGCCGCGAAAGCAGGTGGCCCGGGTTCGATTCCCGGTTGGGACAAGTTACCTGGTTGAGGTTTTTTCCGGGGTTTTCCCTCAACCCAGTATGAGCAAATGCTGGGTAATTTTCGGTGCTGGAACCCGGACTCATTTCGCTCATGAAGCATCGATAGATATGAAGAAAGATATCGAATTCAACTGAACAACAATTGAAGACAAATAACTATAGAATTTTTTGAAGCACCCGTTGGCTGTTGAATTTCAATGCCTCATTATGAACACCTTAAAATGAAGGAAATATCTCAGGAAACACGGCGTTTTCTAAATTCTGATCCACACACACACACACACACACACACACGAAGAAATGCTCATAAAGTAATGCTTGCGCAGTGAAGAGCTTGCGTATAGGAAGGGAGTACATGCCTCATTTGAGAGATGACAGCATTTTCCTACGAAATAAATGTGGTGTCCTGTTTTGCCGTACCATCTTGTTTTAGCCAACTCTCCCCTACGTAGTATATTCAGAGATATTCGTAATGCTTCTGTGGTTCGCTTAATTTAGCGCTTTGCATGTTAACAACAATGTATTACTAAAAACAGTTAAATAAAAAGTATTTTCACTATAATATTTGCTACGTAAGAGCCACTAGCATTATGGTTTCATTCAGCGAAACCCATATTTTCTCATCTCGTACAGTGTTTCTTATCATAAGTATTGAGAATATAGGCCTAATTGAATCTCTTTTTTTTTTTTGAAGGTGTCAATCAATTGACGCAAATTTTAGAAAAAACTATATTAAGTGGTTTAAAAAATAATTACATTTTTTTTCTGTCCCTTAATAACGTAGTTGGATCATTTGCGAAATTTGTATTACAAATGGACGATTGAGAACGTCAAAATTGAAGTACTATTTAGTGCATATTCTGCATGTATTATTATAGTGCAATGTCTCTGCCATACTAATCAGCCACTCTACACTTACCTTGCTTTGCAGCACTGTTTTAAATGATGTGACAGACATGACGGAGTAACAGATCTGACAGATAACAGACTTGACAAAGCAAACAAGCATGTGCTAACCTAAATAGCAACTTAACTACTGGACACGTGTACTAATATGTCCTCTTGATCTTGACTTAATATGTTGTTATTTGTGGAAAACACAACACAAACAGATCTGACAGAGTAAAAATGCACGCTTAGACTAAACATATGACACACAAACTCACCAAAACAAAATGGGTGAAAATAGCAGTACAATCAAAATGGGTCTTTGTGCATCATTGTAGCTAGAATACAATATACTGAGTAAATGAAACACAAGAACAGTTTTTATTTGTCGTCAGAAAAGATACAAAACAATTCACAACAAAACCGTTGCCAAGGAGAGCTGAATTTCCATAGCCCACTCCGTTGTATCATGAACATAGACGTAGGCCAGTTGTGACTGCAGAACTCAGAGCCCTACATGTACTCCCCTTCCAGTGACGCTGAGTCACGAAACTTTTCTTGCACCAGGATAAGTTCTGAATGGTGGGGGACTTGAAGAACTTGGTCGTTGATGATCGGAGGTCTTGTTCCCATCATCTTCAGAGAAGACTTCATAGAAAGCTGGCTTAAGTCTTTCTGTGGAAATGGTTTTAGGGCTCCCGTGAATATCGACTTCGAACACGTAGTCAGATATCCTACGAAGAATTCTATACGGTCCTTCATACGGTGGTACAAGGGATCCTTTAGTTGCCACACGAACAAAGACATGCGTACACGTATATAATGTCTTATGCTGAAAAGCTCTTCTGTTGCAGTGGTGAGCAGCGGGAGTCGCACTTACAGTGCGCATTAACTGTCTGTGTTTTTCAGCGAAGGCTCGCTGCGATAGTTCGGTTTGATCGTCGACGAAAAACTCTCCCGGAAGTCTTAGTGTCGCTCCGTAAACCATTTCTGCGGGCGAAGCGTCACAATCTTCTTTGATGCTGGAGCGCAATCCAAGAAGGACAGCCGGTAAGATATCGATCCAACATTTAGATCCCATGTGACACATGATAGCGGCTTTCAATGATCTATGCCAACGCTCTATCATGCCGTTTGAGGCGAGATGAAATGCTGTCGTGCGTATTTTTGTAGAACCAATGAGATTACAAAACGCTCGAAAAATAGCAGATTCAAATTGCGAGCCTCTGTCTGTTGTAATAGTGGCAGGTGCGCCGAATCTTGCGATCCAAGTCCTGAAGAATGCGTCTACAATAGTCTCTGCAGAAACTTCAGATATCGGGACCGCTTCAGGCAATCTTGTGAATCTATCAATCATTGTCAGGCAATACTGAAAACCTTTGACAACTGGAAGCGGACCAATGATATCTATATGTACGTGAGCGAACCGCGTGCTTGGCATAGGAATGTGTAGGGGCACATTTTTGTGGTGACGACTTATTTTACTTCTCTGGCACTGAAGACACATACGAGCCCACAGCATAATTTCTTTATTCATTCTAGGCCAAACAAACTTGCGCTGTATAAGTTTCTTAGTTGCTTTACCGCTAGGGTGAGACAGGTTGTGAATGTTATCGAAAACTTTCTTGCGAAGACAAGATGGGATGTAAGGTCGAATGACCTGCGTCGAAACATCACAATAAATTTCTTCCTTTGATTCAGTCAGCGGAATTTTTGTTAATTTTAAGCTGGTCGAATTAGATTGAAGAAGATGTTGAAGTTCTTCATCAGCAGCCTGTGCGGCCATGAGTTCATCTGCGGATATTAGCGTCGGCATGTCTATGGCACCTATACGTGACAAACAGTCTGCTACAGTGTTGTCTGCACCCTTAACGTGGACGATTTGCGTCGTAAATTGACTAATGAAATCCAAGTGACGGAGCTGCCTAGGCGAAGCTTTGTCTGCACTTTGATTAAAAGCGTGAATCAATGGTTTGTGATCAGTTACGATAATCAGTCTTCGTCCTTCAACCATGCAACGAAAATACTTAAGGCTTTTGTAAATTGCTAACAGTTCACGATCATATGTGCTGTATTTAATTTCCGCATTGGTATGCTTCTTAGAGAAAAAACCCAAAGGTTCCCAACGACCGAAATTGTACTGCTCGAGCACGGCACCAGAAGAAATATCAGAAGCATCCGTGCGAAGAGCTAGAGTAGCATTGTCCCGTGGGTGAACTAAGAGAGTTGCTTTTGCTAATTGTTGTTTGCATAGCTCAAATGCCTCTTCAGCCTCTCTATCCCACGTAATAAGACGCTTGTCATTCTTTTTTGCACCGTGAAGATGAATATGTAGTGGGGCTTGTATCTGCGCCGCATTGCGGAGGAAACGTCTGTAAAAATTAATAATACCGAGAAACTTGCGCAAGTCGGCAATGGTCTTAGGCTTGGGGTAGTCTGCAATTGCCTTAATACGATCTTCAAGCGGCCTAACACCATGTTCATTGATTGTGTAGCCTAAGTAGTTAACTTTACTGACGCCGAAAGAACACTTGGATAAGTTAATAGAAAGTCCATGTTCACGCAACCTCTGGAAAACAAGACGAAGGTGCTGTTCATGCTGCCCCTCGTCTTTCGATGCTATCAATAAGTCGTCGATGTAACACGTGCAGAAGTCAAGTCCACGAAGTACGCTATCCATTAGACGTTGCATAGTCTGCGCAGCATTACGTAATCCAAAGGTCATGACGTTGAATTCGAAAAGACCGAAGGGCGTTATTACTGCTGTCTTGGCGCGATCGTCTGGAGTTATGGGTACTTGGTGATAGGCTCTGGTAAGGTCAAGAGTACTGAAAATGGTACAACCGTCTAGCCGTTGAGTTACGTCATGTATATGAGGAACTGGATACTTATCAGGGATAGTTGTAGCATTTAAACGACGGTAATCCCCACAGGGTCTCCATCCTCCGTTCTTTTTAGAAACGAGATGAAGAGGACTAGCCCAGGGACTGCTCGAGGGAGTACAGATACCTTGAGATAGCATGTAATCAAACTCCGCTTTAGCGACCTTAAGCCTCTCAGATGTAAGACGTCGAGCACGTTCTTTGATAGGTGAGCCCTTCGTTTTGATGTGATGTTCCACACCATGTTTTGCTGGGCCAATAAATGGCGGAACCTTAGTTATGTCAATAAATTCTCGCAATAACAGCTCGTATTTTCCGCTAGCTATCGTAGAAAAGGTTGACAAAGCAACTGTGGTTAACTTGCCAATTGTAGCTCTGGCCGTTGAAGGGTCTGTAAGCTTTCGCTGCTTGAGATTAACTAGAATGCCATAATGTTTCAAAAAATCAGCTCCAAGTATAGGCTGAGAAATGTTAGCAATTGTGAACTTCCATGGATATTGGCGTCCTAGATTAAGGTCCAGTGTAATGAGCCTCTCGCCATAGGTATCTATGACTGAACCATTCGCTGCATATAGTTTGAAATCAGCTGGTTGCTTACCGATGAAGTTTGCCTTAGAACGGGGAAGAACAGATAAATCAGCTCCCGTGTCAACGAGAAAGTTCAAGTGATTAATCTTGTCTGTAACAATGAGACGATTTTTAAATCTCTCGTCATGGACCGCCTCGACTCCAGACGACGTCACTAGTTTTCCGAATTTTTCTCTAAGCTCCAGCAACAAGGCTGTACACATCGTCTCGCGTTAGCTCCAAACTTAAAATGATAGTAGCAAACTTTATCTTTCTTCTGTTTGTAAAGTTTACTTCGTTGGGTATCGGATGACGACCCGCCGTTATTTTTAAGATGAGATTTGTACTTTGACAATTTGCATAACTCGTCTACTTTACTTTTCAATTCAGTAACCTCGTCAACAATAGTCGATAATGTAAAGGGTTCTTGCCGAGCTACTGACATTTGAGTTGATACGTTCGTCTCCTGCATCTTGTCAGCTAAAAATGCTAGCTTGTCCAAACTATCCTCTTCTCTGCAAAGCAAAGACATTCTAATAGTGGGTGCTAGTTGTGCTAAGAAGAGTAACTTGAGGACTTCTTCACCTAAATGACCGGAAGCTAAACTTCTGAGCTCTTGTAGATAGTGCGACGGTCGTTTCTCTCCTATAGGTATGCCGCTCAATAATCTATTGAGTCTTTTGTTGATTGGTTCAGCAAAAGCGGCAATGATACGTGTTTTAATAGCGTCATACCTGCCCGTCGCTGGTGGAGATTTAATTAAATCAGCTATAATTGGAATAAACGTATGATCAGTGTTACTTACTATATATTGGAATTTTGCTTGGTCTCGAGTAATCCCTGCGAAACTGAGAGCATTTTCCACTACTGCAAACCATAGATCTGGATCGTCCTTGTAGAATGGAGGAGGCTTCTCAATACGTTGTGCACACACAACGACTCTGTCACCATTACTAGTTGGTAAAGAACTTTGCTCTGTATCTTCGTGCGTGTTCATATCACGTCGGGGTCACCAATATTGTAGCTAGAATACAATATACTGAGTAAATGAAACTCAAGAACAGTTTTTATTTGTCGTCAGAAAAGATACAAAACAATTCACAACAAAACCGTTGCCAAGGAGAGCTGAATTTCCATAGCCCACTCCGTTGTATCATGAACATAGACGTAGGCCAGTTGTGACTGCAGAACTCAGAGCCCTACATCATCTTGGCTTGTGCTGACATCTGTGGGATTTCTTTTTGAACTGTGTATCCATAGGAACAGAATGGTGTAACAGACCTGAGTGACTTACTGGACTAGAGTAATAATCATATGTTTCTTTAATTTTTTTCTCAATTACATTATTAAACAAACCTTTATCTGGACATAATCATGCTCCATTTAAAAAATTTAACTAGTATGGACACGGCATTTTAGCTGTCACTATGAGAATTTTATTTTATTCTCGTGAAATATTTCACATGAAGGAAATAATTCTTGTGACGTTTACTATATTAGTATTGAAACTACTCACTGTTAGGAATTTATAACTCTATCATTATAAATGAAATAATAGGAAGGGTAAGAATTGATGGACATCATTTGTTATACAAATTCTGCAAATGACCCAGTTGATATTTTGAGAAGAATTTGTAATGTAGGCCTATTAATGATTTATTTGTTTATTATTTCCTCAATTTGCATATGATGCAGATTAGTAACTGATGGCCTTCAAAATTAATGCATCCAATAAAGAAACTCTTAAGTAACATTTATTTAGTGTTGACTGGCGAAATTTGCTATGCGAATCTTTTTCAACGAACACTTTGGCATACTTAGTCAGGCCTACTACTTTCTTTAGTAGCATGTACTGTCATTAAACACAAGTCGCGAAATTGAGTCCAGAAATTGAGGGCCTACTTTGACTATTATTATTAGACTTAATGTTGCCATTCTGTCTCCTCAATGAAACATTTTTTGTCTTCTTCTATCTCCACATGACATATTTGACAAAATATGATCTTTTTCTATTTTATAGAAAAATATTTCATCTCCAGTTCCTGTACAAAAGTAGTGAGCATAGAATACTTTGCACTCCGTGTTATCGGCAAGTTCGCTGCGTAGGCAGGAATTCCAGTCAACCGAATAATGCATGAAAGCAGTATTTAATGAAGGATAAAACAGGTGTGTTTAGTTACTTGTCTAAGCAACACAGCTATTAGTTCTCGTTAGTAAAGTACGCCTTTTTAAATACGTATCGTGATCGAAAGGAACCAAGCACGACAATCGGCAATATAGGGTGATTCAGACCACCCGTAACAGTAATTTATTTCGAAAACTAATGCATTACAAATTTCGAGAAAAAATATTTATCACTAAACTACATGTGAACTTTCACTTGAGCTTAATTTCATCAATCAGCTCTAACAGGAAGTAGGGTCAGTGGCGTATCACTTTAAAATTTCAAATGGGTGTCTGGGTCAAATAGGCTACTATTTGATAGAGCTCTTCAAAACAAACAAACTTTTATAGAAAACGTTTTTATTAATTCCTATTCTTTCAATGAGAAAACGTACGAAAACGAAATGGGTGATTCGGAACACACGTAAGTCATTTATTTCGGAATCTAGTGCATTAAAATTTTCGAGAAAAAAATATTTATAACTAAACCACATGTGAACTTTCACTTGAGCTTGATTTCATTAATCAGCTCTAACAGGAAGTAAGGTCAGTGGTGTATCACTTTAAAATTTTAAATGGGAGTCAGGGTCAAATAACGTACCATTTGACAGAGCTCTTCAAAACAAACAACTTTCATAGGAAACGTTTTTACCAATTCCTACTCTTTCAATGAGAAAACGCATAAAAAGATAATGCCATCAACATTGAGAAATGTTACAAGACGAAAATGTAAACAAGATAATTAATGTTGACATTTTACTGAAACACTGGACACTTCCATTAATTTTTATAAATGTTCAAACTGTCTGCCGTTCTGAGCAGCACACACACGTACACTTCTTCTAACACTGTCAGTGACTCGTAACCCTTCGCGTGGTCAAGTCACTGGCAGGTCTCCCGGATTCGCTGTTTTATGTCATCTCTTAATGTGGGACAGTCTTGATAAACGTTGTTTTTTAACCGACCCCAAAAATAGAATTGTCAGGTAAAATCCGACGGTTTCATCACTGTATTCTTTGCACAGATGAACCGATATTCAAGAGCAATGGTGATGTCAATATCCATAATGGTCACTACTGATCTCAAGTCAGTCCTCTCTGGCTAAGAGAAGTGGACAACCAGCATAGGTGGAGTGTCAATGTCTGGTGTGGCATCTTCGGACACCGAATGATTGGACCTTATTTCTTTGAAGGTGCTCTGAACAGTGTTATGTATGCTGACTTCCTGAAGAACATCCTCAACCGACTTTTGGAGGACGTACCACTGGTAACACGAGTAGTAATGTGGCTTCAGCAGGATGGTTGCCCAGCTCATTTCTCTTTGGTGGCACGTGATACAGCCAATGAACTCTACGCTGGATGATGGATTGGGAGATGCGGTTCTGTGGCATGGCCAGCACTATCTCCTGATTTCAATCCTTTGGATTTCTGTTCTTGGGGACGGTTAAAAAACATCGTCTATCAAGATTGTCCCACAATAAGAGATGACATAAAACAGAGGATCCGGGAGACCTGCCAGTCAATTGATCACGCCAAGTATTACGAGTCACTGACAATGTTAGAAGAAGAGTACGGGTGTGTGCTGCTCAAAACGGCAGACAGTTTGAACATTTATAAAAATTAATGGAATTGTCCAGTCTTTCAGTAAAATGTCAAAAGTAATTGTCTTGTTTACATTTTCGTCTCGTAACATTTCTCAATATTGATGGCATTATATTTTTGTACGTTTTCTCATTGAAAGAGTAGGAATTGGTAAAAACGTTTCCTATGAAAGTTGTTTGTTTTGAAGAGCTCTATCAAATGGTACGTTATTTGATCCCAACTCCCATTTGAAATTTTAAAGTGATACACCACTGACCCTACTTCCTGTTAGAGCTGATTAATGAAATCATGCTCAAGTGAAAGTTCGCATGTGGTTTAGTTATAAATATTTTTTTCTCGAAAATTTTAATGCACTAGATTCCGAAATAAATGACTTACGTGTGGTCCGAATCACCCATTTCGTTTTCGTACGTTTTCTCATTGAAAGAATAGGAATTAATAAAAACGTTTCCTATGAAAGTTGTTTGCTTTGAAGAGCTCTATCAAATGGTATCTTGTTTGACCCAGACTCCCAGTTAAATTTTAAAGTGATACGCCACTGACCCTACTTCCTGTTAGAGCTGATTGATGAAATCAGCTCAAGTGAAAGTTCACATGTGGTTTAGTGATAAATATTTTTGTCTCGAAATTTGTAATGCACTAGTTTCCTAAATGAATGACTGTTACGGGTGGTCTGAATCACTCTGTATAACGTAATGCACCTCGATTAAACCAACTGTATTAGAGGCTATAGGTATAAACATAGAAAAAAAAACCTTTGCAGGACGGAAGTTAGTGTCCTAGAGCTGCTCCGTGACATCGTCTCGCATCAAGTACGTTTTACGCAGTAGGCCTATTGTATTTTGTGATTCTGAATGTTTATAAATTACAGGTATAAGTTGAGTTTTTAATTTCCTGTCAATCTACCCCTTATCAATTTTCAAATCTGTTTACTATTTTCAATTGTCTATTTCCTTTCGACGTCTTGATCTCTTTTTTTTTTTCATAGCTAATTATCTTCAATTTATTAAAAAAATTATTTTAACTTTATTTGAAACCTAAGTTCTGAAAATGTATTACATCTTTTTATATGCTTAATACTTCGTTATTTGTAATTAAATCTCAATTAATGTACAAGAATGGATAATGTTGCTGGCAGCCCAATGAAAAGCAATTTTAGAGCAAATAGGCCTATTTATATTGTTACGAAATATTTCCAGGAATAAAAGGGTTTAATTCGAAACAAATTATTCAGTCGACAATTGGAACGGCTGCTGACACCACTTAGCACGTGAGGTCACAGTAAATGTAGTGTAACCGGGCTTTCTGACCTGTTCACCTGTTGATGCCGCCCCGCCTTCTAACATCACGTGGGTATAACAAACTTTCAGTGTTCTTTTGTAACTTGTAGATCTATACTTCCCCCTCCCTCATGATGTCTTGACTTTACACTCCTCATAATGTTAAACAAAGTTGTCACTTCTTTCCAGCACGTTATTTGTCTCTGCGGTAAATAGTTAAAGATATAATGTTGGTGATAATCAGGGTTGCCGATTTCGAAACCCTAACAAAAAAAACAAGTTATGTGCACATAGGGTTGTGACTACTGGTCTACGTCATGAAGCACATGTTTACACTCAGCATAAGACAACCACTGCTTACAGTGACTTAAGGAGTCGGTGTTTTTAGTGGGTTATTTTACGACACTTTATAAACTGCTGTGGTTATCTAGCGTCTGAATGATATGAAGGTGATAATGTCGGCGAAATGAGTCCGGTGTACAGCACCGAAAGTTACCTAACATTTGCTCTTAAGTGTTGAGGGGAAACCCTGGAAACAAACCTCAACCAGGTAACTTGTCCCAACCAGGATTAAAACCCGGGTCCTCTCGTTTTACGGTCAGGCATTCTAACCCTCACAGCGTGATGAGTCACTGCTTGTTTACTGACTGAATAATACATACTTGGGTTTTTAGACGTCTTTCATTTGTTTTATAACTCCTCCAAAATTCATCTGAACTCTTAAGAAGTTTTTCATGAAGAAGTGCTTCTTCTCCTATCTCATTTCTCATGGGTTTCACCCCTGTCAGAATCAGCATTGCATCCTTAGGTGTGGTTTTAACCCCTCCTGTCAAGCGCTTGAGTTTGAACAAACTCAAGCTTGTTAAGTGTATTGTCCGAGGCTGTTATGGTTATGAGTGGTTCGCAGCAGTAAGTAATACATGGTTCAATATATGATTTGTAGGTGGACGTCAAAGTATGCCGTGCACAGTCCCACTTACTTCCTGCCAGTCGTTTTAACATATTAAGACGCTTAGAAGCTCGAGATGCAATTTTTTGGGTTTGTAGCTTCCAGGTTACAAAAGGTGAGGTTATTTATTTATTTATTTATTTATTTATTTATTTATTTATTTATTTATTTATTTATTTATTTATTTGGGGCTGAAAGCTGTGTTATATTTCTCAAAAAGTCAGGTTAATTTTTTCCCAGGAAGCAGTGTTATTTTAAAAATGATTTATTTACAAACTAGTAATATATACACGTCACACATACATTAACTGATGTATCGAAACCGCATCTAGCTCTCAAATGCAAAAGCTGACAACATAGCAAGATTTTACAATTCATTTTGATTTGCAGATAAATCTATTCAAGGTAATAAATTTATTTAAAATGCTCAATCATAAGATTTAACAATTTGAAAATTTATTATTTGCTAATACATCTTAAAAGATATTTATGAACGTTTTCTCTTGTACGGCATCATCAGATATTAACAAATTTGACGAAATCTAAACATAAGTCCATTACGTTGTACACAGTAACATACATAACAAGAGTTGAATGATTTATCATGAGTTTTATGTAATGGAAATCTTATATTGGGGGAATGATCAATTTTTAATAATTTATGTAGTTTGTTTGCGAAAGATTAATGTGAAATTTATTGTTATAGAATGTGAATATTAATACATATAACTCACATAACTATTTTACCTTTATAATAAGTGGTATTTTAACAAACAATGTAACATGAGTTATATTCACATCCACAATCTTAAATTTCATACTTAACTTTATTTTTGGGCAAAACAAATTATACAAATTCAAAATTGAACATTGAGTACGCCCCTTGTATAATGACAGTTGACTTGGACATAAAATGTCACCATATATGCCTAACTTGGAGTCAGGCCAAAAGGGAAACATTGAAGGAGGAGAGTCCGACCGGGTGCTACGGATTGAATTCGGCGTAGGTCAGTGGTCAGAGCGCTTGGTACGTGGAACCAAGGACCCGAGTTCGATCCGCGGCGCCGGAGCGAATTTTTCTCCTCAAATATTAATTAATCATGAATAAAATGATTATGACATTTAATGCTATATATTAATATGAATTAACACCATGTAATTTATTAAAGTTACACTCAATGTCATTTTATGAATAAACATAATAATATTGATAACATTACAACACTATTGCCAGAAAATAACTGCAACTTTGAAATGTAGGGACGCCATTAAATTCATGAAAGTTGTAACAGTAACAAATTAATAAAGAAAATTAAAAAATAAATAAATAGGCCTATATAAATAAATAAATAAATAAGCCTAAATAAATAAATAAGCCCACTACATCCCATTAGGGCAAGGGCCTCCTGCAGGTGAGCTCTCCTTATAGGCCTTCTCGCCTGGGGAGCTATTCCTGATGAGTCTATTATACTGGTTATTACAGTTGAGAAATTGTTAGGAGATGGATTTTGAACCCTGTCCCGAATATTCAATATCCATTTCAACAGATAGCTTATCTGTGAAGTATAAATTTTATTAATAATGAAGACAATAACAATCACAGTTTTTAAATGCTGATTGTAAGAGAATATTACATTTTAAACAGCTCTCTTCTGACATCAAGAGCAAGCTGTGAGCATGTACAAGAATTAGTACAAATCTGTTAGTGGAACGAAATACCTTGATAACATTCTAAGATAAACTATAGTGGCAAAACAATATAGACTAACACTAGGTAAAGTGTAAATTAACATACAACTAATAAAATACTGCAAAAATAACAGACAGGAACTTACATTACTAGGGGTATCTTTCGCACTAACTTGCGACTTCGTCTTCCTTGTTATAGCCTACACTCAAAGCACTTTCTCTCAGCGACTTTCGTGACACAACTTTCCATTTATTAACATTAATTTGTCCGGATCCTTTTTTCTTTTAGATTTATTTAGCCGGTCAATACCTACCGTAGAAATCGTCACTGTCTTGCAGTCGTCCATTTTAAGTAATAGATCAACCGAAACCTGATAGGCCTATACAGAGTTCAAGTACCCAGTATTCGTAAAGAGAACAAACTCACGTGCAATAACTCCCGATACGATGCAAACAACTGGTTACGCTAGAAGTGGCTAGAGACATAGACCGTTCTTCCAACAAAGAAATTCATAGTCGTAACTCGTATAGAAGCGCCTCTGATACAGACATTAAAAAACAATTTTTGTGACAGCTATGTAAGACTATACAGAGCATTATTCCATTAAAAACTCGATTTTGAAAAATTGTAACATAATTAGACCGTTATTTCGCCAACGCTTCAATTGTTAATGCAAGCGTGACAAAATTCAAGAGAACAGTGTACTATGATAATAAATAATCGGAAAAATTATAGTTTTGTCCTTCAAATTTACAAAAATTTGATCCGAACGAATGTAACATTGAAAAATTCCTTTGAGGAACGAAAAGTTACATTTGTTGAGAACAAATTTCTGCACATTTAAAGATCAAAACTAAAATTGTTTTAATCATTTATCATCACAGTGAACTGCTGTCTTAAATTGACTGAGCATACTGGGAATTCAATCAATGGATTTTCTCTAAAATATGTTATAAAATGTTTAACATAAAACAACTTTTATCTCGAAAAGGAAGCAAAAAATAGCAAAATTTTAATGAAATATTTTACTTTGAAATATCTCAAATAATAACCCCCTGAAATTAGTGACATTACTTACGGTTCACTTTGTATATATAAGTTGAGCGCGACTACAATACGAGTCGGCCAACAAAGCTGATTATTATTATTATTATTATTATTATTATTATTATTATTATTATTATTATTATTATTATTAACGTTATTTTTATCGACAATGCATCGGCAAACTGTTGTTTAACAGTTATAATTTAATTTTTCACAAATGTTTATACTAGGTGGGGAAAACTGCATGAGTAACAACGAAGAAAGAATAATGAATACTTTTTTTAAATTTTAATGTCCCCTCCCTTAAAAGAACATTCAATTCGCACCGTGCGTAGAACTATGTCCACCTCTTCACTACGTCTGACAGGATAACTTTGAAATTACTGTCACATAATAATGCTAGACCCCCTTGTTCTTCTCCCATTGTACTCCCACTATTCTCCTCCTAGTCCCAATTGTTCTCCTTGCATTCCCCTTGTTCTCCTAGCATTCCCCTTGTTTTCCTTGCATTCCTCTTGTTCTCATTGCATTCCGCCTGTTCTCTTTGTAATACCCTTGTCCTCTTTGTATTACCCTTGTCCTTTTTATTACCCTTGTTCTCCTTGCATTCCTCTTGTTCTCCTTGCATTCTTTTGTTCTCTTTGCATTACTCTTGTTCTCTTTGTATTACCCTTTTGTTCTCATTGTATTCCTCTTGTTCTCTTTGTAGTACCCTAGTTCTCTTTGTATTACCCTTGTTCTCGCTGCATTCCTCTTGTTCTCCTTGCATTCTTTTGTTCTCTTTGTATTACCCTTGTTCTCCTTGCATTCCTCTTGTTAGCTTTGTATTCTTTTGTTCTCTTTGTATTACCCTTGTTCTCCTTGCATTCCTCTTGTTATCCTTGCATTCTTTTGTTCCCTTTGTATTACTCTTGTTCTTTTTGTATTACCCTTGTTCTCATTGTATTCCTCTTGTTCTCTTTGTAGGTTTTTTATTTTTTTTTATTTTTTTTAGTAGGTTATTTTACGACGCTTTATCAACAGCTCAGGTTATTTAGCGTCTGAATGAGATGAAGGTGATAATGCCGGTGAAATGAGTCCGAGGTCCAACACCGAAAGTTACCCAGCATTTTCTCATATTGGGTTGAGGGAAAACCCCGGAAAAAACCTCAACCAGGTAACTTGCCCCGACCGGGAATCGAACCCGGGCCACCTGGTTTCGCGGCTAGGCATGCTAACCGTTACTCCACAGGTGTGGACTCTCTTTGTAGTACCCCTGTTCTCTTTGTATTACCGTTGTTCTCGCTGCATTCCTCTTGTTCTCCTTGCATTCCTCTGTTTCTCTTTGTATTACCCTTATTCTCCTTGCATCCTTTTGTTCTCTTTGTATTAACCTTGTTCTCTTTGTATTACCCTTGTTTTCGTTGCATTCCTCTTGCATTCCTCTTGTTCTCTTTGTATTACCCTTGTTCTCCTTGTATTACCCTCGTTCTCTTTATATTATCCTTGTTTTCGTTGCATTCCTCTTGTTCTCCTTGCATTCCTCTTGTTCTCTTTGTATTACCCTTGTTCTCTTTGTATTACCTTTGTGTTCGTAGCATTCCTCTTGTTCTCCTTGCATTCCTCTTGTTCTCTCTGTATTACCTTTGTTCTCCTTGGATTCCTCTTGTTCTCTTTGTATTACCCTTGTTCTCCTTGCATTTCTCTTGTTCTCCTTGCATTCTTTTGTTCTCTTTGTATTACCCTTGTTCTCTTTGTATTACCCTTATTCTTATTGCATTCCTCCTGTTCTCTTTGTGGTACACTTGTTCTCTTTGTATTACCCTTGTTCTCGCTACATTTCTCTTGTTCTCCTTGCATTCCTCTTTTCCTCTTTGTATTATCCTTGTTCTCCTTGTATTCTTTTATTCTCTTTCTATTACACTTGTTCTCTTTGTATTATCCTTATACTCCTTGCATTCCTCTTGTTCTCCTTGCATTCTATTGTTCTCTTTGTATTACCCTTGTTCTCCTTCCATTCGTTTGTTCTCTTTGTATTACCCTTATTCTCTTTATATTACCCTTGTTCTCTTTGTATTACCCTTATTCTCCTTGCATTCCTCTTCTTCTCATTGCCTTCCACTTGTTCATCTTGTGTTCGCCATGTCTTCCTTGTATTCCCCTAGTTGTCCTATCATTTCCCTTGTTGTCTTTGGATTCCTTTTGTTCTCCTGACATTTCTCTTGTTCTCATTGTATTCCCCTTGTTCTCCCTGCTTTGTTCTTGTTCTTCCTGTATTCCCCCTGTTCTCCTTGAATTCCCCTTCTTCTCCTTGTGTTCCCATTATTCTCCTTGAATTACCATTGCTCTCCTTGAATTTCATTTTTCTTATTGAATTTCCATTGTTCTCTTTATATTCCTCTTGTTCTCCTTGTATTCCCCTTGTTCTCCTTGTATCCCCATTGTTCTCCTTGTATCCCTATTGTTCTCCTTGTATTCCCATTGCTGCCCTTGCTTCCCCATTGTTCTCCTTGCATCCCTATTGTTCACCTTGCATTCCCATTGCTCTCCTTGTATCCCTATTGTTCTCCTTGTATTCCCATTGCTCTCCTTGTATTTCCATTGCTCTCCTTATATTCCTCTTGTTCTCCTTGTATTCCCATTTTTCTCCTTGAATTTCTATTGCTCTCCTTATATTCCTCTTGTTCTTCTTGTATTCCCCTTGTATCCCCATTGTTCTGCTTGTATCCCTATTGTTCTCCTTGTATCGCTATTGTTCCCCTTGTATCCCTATTGTTCTCCTTGTATTCCAATTGCTCCCCTTTTATTCCCATTGTCTCCTTGAATTTCCATTGTTCTCCTTATATTCCCCTTGTTCTCCTTGTATTCCCATTGTTCTCCTTGTATCCCTATTGTTCTTCTTGTATCCCCATTGTTATCCTTATATTTCCATTGCTCTCCTTGAATTCCCATTTTTCTTCTTGTATCCCCATTGTTCTCTTTGTATTCCCATTGTTCTTCTTGTATTCCCATTTTTGTCCTTGTATCCCCATTGTTCTCCTTGTATTCCCATTGTTCTTCTTGTATTCCCATTGCTCTCCTTGAATTCCCAATGTTCTCCTTGTATTGCACTTCTCTCCTTATATTCCTCTTGTTCTCATTGTCTTCTCCTTATTCACCGTGTGTTCGCCATGTCCTCCTTGTACTCCCCTAGTTGTTCTACCATTCCTATTGTTCTTCTTATATTCTCCTCCTCCTTGCATTCCCATAGTTTTTCTTGTGTTACCTTGTTATCTTTGGTTTCTCCTTGTTCTGCTCGTATTCCCTTTGTTCATCTTGTGTTCACACCTGTGGAGTAACGATTAGCGCGTCTGACCGCGAAACCAGGTGGTCCGGATTCGATTCCCGGTCGGGGCAAATTACATGGTTGAGGTTTTTTCCGGGTGTTTTCCCTCAACCCAATATGAGCAAATGCTGGGTAACTATCGGTGTTGGACCCCGGACTCATTTCACCGGCAATATCACTTTCAACTCATTCAGACGCTAAATAACATAAGATGTTGATAAAGCGGCGTAAAATAACCTACTAAAAAAATATAATGAAGGATGAGTGGAACGGAGAAAAATTCTCTCCAGCACCGGGATTTGAACCCGTTCCACTCACCCTTCATCATATGATGACGCAGAATTTCTGCACGGAAATATCGTATGTACTTCGGGACATCGTAATAATATTTATGATATGCCAAAAATAATCACTTAGTGATTTAAGACGGCGCTTATTTCGACGGATCCCGGCCACTTAGTTACAATGAGTGCACCTTTGCACATGTGTGGACATTGTGCCACTGTCATACATCTATGACGCAGTGCATGAGGGTTGGCCACTAGAGGGAACCCAAGAGGTGGAACTTAAACTGAGAGGATTCGATCCGACATCGGGATGGGAATCCTGTGTGGTTTAGTGGATAGAGCGTCAGCACGTAGATCTGAAAACCTGGGTTCAAATCCCGGTGACGGAGAGAATTTTTCTCCGTTCCACTCATCGTTCATCATATGATGACGCAGAATTTCTGCATGGAATATCATATGTACTTCGGTACATCATAATAATCTACTAAAAATGTTCATCTTGTGTTCATTATTATTATTATTATTATTATTATTATTATTATTATTATTTTATGCGTAACAGAGCATACACTAAACATTAAATAAAGTCAATAAAATGATTATACAAATAAATCAGCTCCTGCATATAACTGGTAGGAAAAATTACAGCTAGGGAAGAACTCAGTATACAGGGATTGAAACATTGGATGCTACAAATAAGTAAAACGGAGGATTCCAATAAATAATGAGTAATACTGCTATATATGACAAACTTCATCTTCGCTGATGATGAACTTATACTAGAAAATTGTGAAGATGACTTATTATAAATCACGGACCATAACTTATATGTAACAATATCACAATTCAGCATGAAAATTTCTAATACAGTACTAAAACTTAAGTAATGGTTTTTAGAGCCATGAATCACTTTTAAGCTCGCATTATCCTTAGTAATAAACCAGTGTAATAAATTTTAAAATTTAAATACCGGTACTTAGCTTATACCTTAAACTAGCCATCTGCAAATTTGTATTCACGATTATATCACTGGGCTCAAGTCGCAATACATATGACGTAATATCAATCTAGGAGTATAGAGCACTCCTTTTGGATCCCAGGGGCGGACTCTCAACACAAGCATCTAACGCAGACTACACAATAATGATTTATAGATGAACAAATTATATTTTATTTCACCTTAATTTTTACTGTGCCACAACAACCTAGGAAAATACGCCACAATTTGCTACCCTTAATACAATTCGTAAATTTTCGTCTGTTAGTCACAATTTTACGAGTTTCGTTCAGAAAGCAATTGTTCAGAAATATACTGAATGTAGAGTCTAACATAGCAGCTAGGTCTATATAGGGTACCGGCAGGCGACGTAAGATAATCTACATATATTTCTATAGAGAGCATTTTAGATAAATCTAATCCAGTCTGGTGTGTTATACAATGGCAAGATTTTATATCCTCACTTATTTCCAGCTCTCTTAAATAACACGTCAGTCCGTCCACCTAGCAGACTTTTAAAGTCATATTTCGAGCCACGTCTGTTACTAAGCTTACAGATACAAGTTGCTTTACATTCAGATTTCTTTCTTCTATACATTTTATTATTGCTTGAAATAACTCTTCTCATACTGTATTTCCTTTAAGTAGAATGACATCCAGCAAATACTGTTATAGGAGAGATCCTCCGTAACTCCACGGACGAAAATTACCAGTTCTACTGTATCAATATCTGTGTTTTCAACTAAAGAGAGAGAACGGACCACATATTGATGCATCTTTGTTTTCATTTCTCGTTCAGCTACTGTTTCAAGTTTATTATCCTCCTTTGTTTTGTCCGGTGGAATTTCATACTACTAAAAACATATTATTATTATTGGGGACAAATAATGTTTAAACTTTATTCAAACATATTTTAATGGACTCTCCTTCATTATTGCATTGCAATAATTTTGCAATTTTCAAAGGAAGAACATAACTGTTATGGAGTTCGCTTTCACTCATATCTTGTTTCATCATATTTCAATACCAGAAGTATTATTTGAATTTACTTTTTTAAATGGTAGGCGTACAATAATTGCTTCGCCCAGTCCAGCCCTAAGAAAAGAAAATTATTTTTATCCTTATTTTCTACTAAATATATAGGTCCTACAATTAGATTGGACATGTTCATGTTTACCTATATTTTAGTGATAACCATTCGTTACCTAATAGATGCATTTAACACTGAATTTCCAGATCTCAAATTTATTCCACTACCGCTGCAGAAATCATGCATGTGATAAAAAAATCTAAAAACTAAATATTCCTCTGGATTTTATGAAATCCCAAGTAAAGTTCTGAAAGCTTATTCTGAAATAATGTCCCCTCCGTTAAGCTATTTATGCAATTGGTGAATGCAATGTGGTATTTTTCCAGAAAGACTCAAATATTCAATAGTAAAACCAATATAAAAAAGGGAGATAAATGTACTATTGCTAATTATAGACCCATATCATTATTAACAACATTCTCAAAAGTATTTGAGAAAGTTATGTATAATAGATTACATCGTTATCTGGAGTCAACCATATATTAGTTCAGAACAATTTGGATTTAGAAAACAAAAATCGACAGAGAATGCTGCTTTTAGGTTAGTAGATGAAGTACTAAATTCTTTAAATTCGAAACTACATGTCGGTGGGATTTTTTTGTGAATTTGCTAAAGCATTTGATTGTGTAGACCACAATATATTAGTAAAAAAATTGAAATTTTATGGTATTAAAGATGAGACGTTGGGTTGGTTTACATCTTACGTATCAAATAGAAAACAAAAAGTAGAAATAAATATACCAAATAGTCATAAAGTCACTTATTCAGAATTTAGAAATATTAAACATGGAGTTCTCCAGAGGTCGATTTTAGGTCCATTGTTGTTTCTAGTTTATATTAATGATTTAGTCTTGACCAGAAACAATTTATCCCATGTAATTTTATTTGCAGATGATACAAGTGTGATTATCTCAAGCAAACAATACAAGCATTTTATAAACACTTCTAATACAGTGCTGAATCTAATGAGTGAATGGTTCTATGTAAATAAACTAACACTTAATGTTGATAAAACCAGTGCAGTAAAATTTCGGGCACAAAATAGTGCTCAGGTTTCCTACAGTATTCGATTAAATGGAACTCATCTCAAAGAATCTATAGGCTAAGCACAAAGTTTCTTGGTTTAGAGTTGGATAACCACTTGAACTGTAAAACGCATATAGAATGTATTACTCCTAAATTGAGCTCTGCCTTATCTTACTTACTTTACTTTTGTGGGCTTCTCCACTCTTCAGCTGTTGCCCTGAATTCCCTTCCGCCATCCTTCTCGATCCCGCCAATCCTCCTGCATATGTCGATCCTTCATCAAGGCCATGTATTCCTGCCAAGTCCTATTCATGCATGTCCTCGTCATGATCCCTGGGTGCATTTTGCAGCTAAGACATGAAAGGGCGAAAATACGAGATCCTGACGCAATAATTGGGACATACCAGCTAAGGGAGAGAACCCTGACAGAAAACTATCGCTGCCTTGCGGTGTAGTTGGCACTATAAAGGCTAAGGGAGTCAACCCTGAAAGAAAATCCTGGTCCTCCAAGGAGGGGGCTAAGCACAGGGCTAGCTACCCGGTCTTATAAAAATATAAACTGCTCTGCCTTATCTACTCTCCTTATCTACTATCGATGATATAAACTTGCTTAAAATGTCATAATTTGCATATTTTCACTCTGTAATGAAATATGGATTAATACTCCGAGGTAACTCGTCTGAAGCTAAACACATTTTTGTTTTAAAAAAGAAAGCTTTAAGAATAATGGCTGGTGTGCATAAAAGGACATCGTGTAAAAATATTTTCCAAAATTTAGAAATCTTGACTTTACCTTGTCATTACATCCTATCCATAATGATGTAGCCTATATTAAAAACCAAGATACATTTAGCACTAATCAAGACATCCATAATTTTAATACAAGACATAAATCAGATCATCATCTACCCTCTGTTAGTCTAAGCCAGCGGTCGTCAACACAGAGCACCCTAGGACTAGAGTCTCTTACCCGCGGAGAACACAGTGCACCATAGTGCACTCGTAGCTGCTAGAGGGTATGCTCTCTACCGCTTCCTGCTGCACGACGGGGCACACGGGACGGCTCCGCTTACCCTTTGCACATTTCAGCGAGTGCTGACGACCACTGCAAAGCTGTTACAAAAACGGAGTTCACTATTCATGTATTACAGTCTTCAATCCATTGACTAATTATCTTAAAGCTTTGAAGAATCATGAGAAAAGGCTTAGAAAAGAATTAACCACATTTCTACATACTTATACTTTCTACACAATGATGAATTATTTATGCTTGTAAATTGAATTATTCTACTTTTACAAGATAAAATATGTATGAAATGTACTTTTTTATAATTACAATACAGTACATAAAACTAAATACAAATATTTACATACGGAATACTAAATAAATTTTACAAGAGAAAGAGTTCATCCAAAGGGCTGGGCTCGGAAAGAGTAACTAAACCGCTCATTGTATTTCCGCGTTGAATTGCAATACTTAAACGTTGACGCAAATAAGTAGTGCAACGACGATCACCAGTAATGGAGATCAAAATTTGGGCGATTTGAGATACCAAAACTTTAGCGTTATGACTCCAAGGACCGAAGGTCTCCACAGCAAAGGGGAGACAAAGATATAATTGTCTAAAAGATGAGCATATTTCTTGACTTTATTATTCTACTTGATTAGATAATGTACAATTTTATATTGCTCATCTAAAATATGTTTTATATTGACTTAATCTGTTTACTATGTATTGTATATTTTTATTTAGCTTAACTGAAGAACTGTAGGCTATATGCCGTAAATTGAATAGTAGTCTGTATAGCTCAACCGATGAATTGTAGGCCCATATGCTGTAAATTGAATAGTAGTCTATATAGTTCAACTGATGAATTGTTTAAGCTTATAAATTGAATTAATCTACTTGATATGAATTGTACAATTTTGTATAGCTTAACGAAAATATGCTTGTAAATTGAATTAGTTTGTTTACTATGTATTGTATATGTGTGTATAGTTTGACTGATGAATTGTATATGCTTTTAAAATGAATAGTAGTCTGTATAGCTTAATTAATTGATTGTACAAGCTGCAAATTGAATAGTAGTCTGCATACCTCAATTGATGAATTGTATATGCTATAAATTCAATGGTAGTCAGTATACCTCAACTGATGAATTGTTGATGATTATAAATTGAATTAATCTGCTTGATATGAATTATATAATTTTGTATAGCTTAACGAAAGTATGCTTGGAAATTGAATTAATTTGTTTACCTTGTATGGTATAATATACATATTATGTTTGTATAGTTTAGCTGATGAATTGTATATGCTTTAAATTGAATAGTAATGTTTATAGCGCTACTGATGAATTGTTTATGGTTACAATATAAAGTAATTTGCATGATATATATTATCAATTTCTACATATCTCAACTGATTGAATTGTTTTATGCCTTGAAATTGAATTAACGTACTTCCTATGTATTATACAGAGTAATTCAGATCACACGTAACAGTTATTTATTTCGGAAACTAATGCATTAAAATTTTCGAGACAAGAATATTTGTAACTAAACCACACGTGAACTTTCACTTGAGCTGATTTCATCAATTGGCTCTAACAGGAAGTAGGGTCAATGGCGTATCACTTTAAAATTTCAAATGGGAGTCGGGGTCAAATAATGTTACCATTTGATAGAGTTCTTCAAAACAAACAACTTTCATAGGAAACATTCTTATTAATTCCTACTCTTTCAATGAGAAAACGTACGAAAAGGCAATGAGTGATTCGGACTAAAAGTGTCATTTATTTCGGAAACTAGCGCATTAAAATTTTCGAGACAAAAATATTTATACTAAGGCACATGTGAACTTTCGCTTGAGCTTGATTTCATCTATCAGCTCTAAAAGGAAGTAGTGCCAGTGGCGTATCACTTTCAAATTTCAAATGAGAATAGGATCAAATAGGATACCATTTGATAGAACCCTTCAGAACAAACAACTGTCATAGGAAACTTTTTTATTAATTTCTACTCTTTCAGTGAGAAAACGTACCAGAAGACAATGCCATTAATATTGAGAAATGTAACAAGAAGAAAATATTATAAAGAATGACAATTAATGTTGACATAATACACACGCACAATTATTTGGCTTAGGGTAGTAGACCTGGTGGCCGACAGCACCGCCGAGGGGTGAGTAAATTACCCCTTCTCCTTTGCTCACCCAGCAGTGTTTCCTTTAATCACGCAATACAGCACGTACAGTACGTTCGGCCAAGTAATAAGCTCAGGTGAAATTGCCCAACAATGTAGGCCTACATTATTTTGAATTTTTTTCTCTCTACATACGTATGTACATTTTTCATTCTTTGCAATTACTTTTATGACTAATAAAAGTTAAGAGAGATTACAAATACCTCCCATGTACTACAAACAGTAATGTTTTACATAATGGTGGGTTTACACATGCATGGATATACTGACGCCAGTTAACACGCCAGTCGTACTTTTGCGCCAGTCTGTAGGTGCTGTGTTGCGTGATTAAAGGAAACACTGCTGGGTGAGCAAATGGGAAGGGGTAATTTACTCACCCCTCGGCGGTGCTGCCGGCCACCAGGTCTACTACTCTAAGCCAAATAATTGTGCGTGTGTATTATGTCAACATTAATTGTCATTCTTTATAATATTTTCTTCTTGTTACATCTCTCAATATTAATGGCATTGTCTTCTGGTACGTTTTCTGATTGAAAGAGTAGAAATTAATAAAAACGTTTCCTATGACGGGTTTCTTTATTTTGCCTCGCCAGTGCCATTTTCAAGTGAGGCTGCTACCTGAATGGTGCACGATGGCATAACATGTCAAGTGAAGTTGTACTTGTTCATAGAGGTTGCCTAATAGTCATAACTTTGTTGGTTGAGGAGATGATTTCTAACTTGGAATAAAGAAAAGACATAGAAGAAGATTGCATATTATGGGTGAAAAAAATGTATTGTTCGGAGGGAGAATTTAGATATATCTGCGAGAATTCTAAAAAAACTTACAACAACAGTTACCTACTAATGTTACAGATGACAGCAGACAATTCTGATAATCTACTACAACATGTAATAATAATAATAATACTAATAATAATAATAATAATAATAATAATAATAATAATAATAATCAGTGGCGACACAGCTCATGAAAGGCCCAGACCACCCGCCGACTGCTGGCCTCACGTTCACATGCCGAAGCAGAGGTGAACGATCATCCGGAGGTATCGTGTGGTTATCACGACAATCCCCCAGCCGTTATAGCTGGCTTTCGCAATCGAATTTCGCTACCTATCGTAACTCCCAAAGTGCATCACGATGCTAGGTGGGCACCGATCTCATACACTGGCCGAAATTTCATAAGAAAATTTCTTCCCCCATGAGGAACCGAACCAGCGCGCATTCTGTAAAGCGCGTTGTAAGCAGGATGCCTTAGACCACTACGCCACCTCTAGTAGTATCACTATATTGAAAAGTTTGCTACCGACATAAGAGATGCTTTACTTCGAAAATTTAAATTGGAAATTACGTTGGTATATTTAGCACCTGAAAATTATTTTGATTCATTATAAAATGTTCGTTTTTACGCTGTATGTATACATATATCTGGTGACCTCTTTCATTACTGCCTCAGTCCATAGATGGCAATTTCTAAATGAAACTTCCATAAAGAGAAATGGCTATCATATCCTGATGTGATCCATGCAAGTGCAAACTGTAGGAGTCCACGTATACACGGAAATGCTCAAATAAAGAATCAGTTACGGTATACAGCAGGCATGTCCAAAGAAATAAGTAGCGCCGAATGACTGTTGAATGATGCCCCGCAGCACTTCAGTCTACGTTTGAGAAGTGGCAATGGAAAGGTAGCTGATACAAATCATAAACTGTGGCAGTGGTGGATTACGTCATTTAGCTGTTACCAATAGCTCTTTATTTATCGAATCATCCACGTAAGAATATAGGCCTATATTTACACAGAATTATTCCAGGCAATATTTTCCTACAGTAACTCTTTAAAATGGCTAAAGAGGGATGAAGTTACAGGAGAATGGAGAACGCTACACAACACAGAACTGCTCGCATTGTATTCTTCACCTGACATAATTAGGAACATTAAATCCAGACGTTTGAGATGGGCAGGGCATGTAGCTCGTATGGGCGAATCCAGAAATGCATACACAGTAGAGTGTTAGTTGGGAGGCCAGAGGGAAAAAGACCTTTGGGGAGGCCGAGACGTAGATGAAAGGATGATATAAAAATGAATTTGAGGGAGGTGGGATATGATGATAGAGACTGAATTAATCTTACACTGGATAGGGACTCATGGTGGACTTATGTGTGGGCAGCAATAAACCTCCGGTTCCTTAAAAGCCATTTGTAAGTAAGTAGTAAGTAACTTTTAAAAATAAAACACAATCAGCATTTATCTGAAAATGAATATAATGCATATTACTCTCTTCAGTGAGCCAATGTACCAGTATAATGCTTCTTATACAGTATACCTACCATTATTTGATATACTATGAATTGTTAACTAATTTGTAATTACGTCTTTCCTATATAAATTCAATAATTAATAATCCACTGGTAAGAACTTGGTTTATATGTTTGTAATAATAACTAATAATTATTTTAACCATTACTGTTGTCTAATCTTCTTCATGGACTCGAGTAAAAACAATATCTGATTCAGCCACATGTTCTCAAAGGTCAAAAGGTTCTTTCCCAATATATGAATTCTTTATTTTGATTGTCAGTATGTTCATCACAATTATAGGTTGACGCATATATAGATTCTATGAAACAAGCAAAGAATCTCTTATAATAATAATAATAATAATAATAATAATAATAATAATAATAATAATAATAATAATAATAATAATAATAGCAGTAGCAGTAGCAGCAGTAATAATAATCATATTCCACACCGGTTAACTATCTAACATTAGGGGCCGCTTTGACCAAGCTTCACTAAGTTTTTAATGATTCATTAATTTATTTACTGGTTAATTAAATCATTTTTATATCTCACCAAGCATCTTTAGCCTAACGAAGCAGTAAAACTATCATTAAATTTAGTTATATAAATTTCGGTCTTTAAATTTTTTATGGTTGATTAGTTGCAATATAAAATGGCAGAACGTTTCAACGCAGAATTGTTATATCTGGAACTGATCGAAAATTAAGAGTCAGATGGAGATAATGTTAACCATTTAAGAAACGATCATTTTGAAGATTTTAATGACAGAAATTCACGAAAGATACAGCGTCAAGAAGATCGTGGTACTCAAAATTTTAGAAGAAACTGATCATAGGTTAGAATATCATAAAAGCGGCTGAGACAAAACTGAAACTAGTCAACTAGATAACATTCAACTGAGTGTCGACCTGGTTGGCGAGTTGGTATAGCACTGGCCTTCTATGCCCAAGGTTGCGGGTTCGATCCCGGGCCAGGTCGACGGCATTTTATAACAGTTTTCTTTCCGAAAGAAATTTAATTTTCCAGCAAGATAACCACCGGCGCACACTGCCATAAACTTTCAAAGACAGTTCACGGAAAGGCATGAAAAAGAGGAGGATTGACAAATATCGAGACATTCCACCTCAAAATCCAGATCAGTTGTGGGATCAAATTCTGGCTACCTGGGAAGATCTCGCTGAGGACCGGAACTACTTCCGCGATCTGGAGGACTCAATGCCCCGAAGATGCCAGGCAGTGATAGACGCCGGTGGCATGTGGACAACGTATTAGATCTACATGTGTATTTTTTTATTCTTGTTTAATTTCGGGAAGAAAACTGATCTCCCAAGAGTATTTTTAATTCTCCTAGTGTAGCCAGAGTTGCGAAATAATTCGTTCCACTAAAAAAAAAAAAATAAAAATGAAGAAAGGTAACATGTATAAAAATTAGTTACGTTAACAAAAAGAAAATTACTACCGAGATTCGGACTCGTATCCCAGGGATGTCAAGCTAGCTCACTACTGACTGCTCCACCTCATAGCGGTGACGTACACGTATACTATAGCTACTCGGCTTGAATTCTATGGAGACAGCGCGCACATAAACGTACTCGTGTAAATCGCGGTCGAAATTTCAATATTTCCACTACCAAGAGACACAAAAAAACTGTTTTCTAATACTGTACACGATTTGCGATATAGTAGACTGTGGTTTCGTAGAAAGATGTTCTGATACAGTTATGAAAAATTCATAGCTCGTACGTATTTATCCGTAATGAGCCATTACTTAGTACTGTTCATTAAATGTTAATAAAATTTGGTTGGTTAGCAGCTCGCATTTTAGTGAATGTTCAGTAGTTAATGTTTCATTTGGACTGATTTACTGAAGTTTGGTGAAACCGGTCCTAGAAATTTTATAAAGAGGACTTAGAAATTAAATAGATATGTACCAATTATACTTTTTATACAGAGTGATTCAGACCACCCGTAGGATTAACAGTCATTTATTTCGGAAACTAGTTCATTAAAATTTTCGAAACAAAAATATTTATGACTAAAGCACATGTAAACTTTCACTTGAGCTTGATTTCATCAAACAGCCTTAACAGTGGCGTATTACTTTAAAATTTCAAATGGCAGTCATGGTCAAATATGGTACAATTTGATAGAGCTCTTCAAAAAAAAAAAACCTTTCATAGGAAATGTTTTTATCAATTCCTACTCTTTCAATGAGAAAACGTACAAAAAAACAATGCCATCAATATTGAGAAATGTTACAATACGAAAATGTAAACAAGACAATTAATGTTGACAGGTGTTAATGGACAATACCATTAATTTTTACAAATGTTCAAACTGTCTGCCGTTCTTAGGAGCACACACCCGTACTCTTCTTCTAACACTGTCAGCGATTCCTGACACTTCGGCGTGGTCAAGTGACTGGAAGGTTTCTCGGATTCGCTGTTTCATATCATCCCTTGTTGTGGGACGATCTTGATAGACGATGTTTTTTAACCGTCCCCAAAGATAGAAATCCAAAGATTCAAGTCAGGAGATCGTGCTGACCGTGCCACAGGATCGTATCTATTTGTAGTACGTAGGAGGTATTTGTAATCACACTTAACTTTTAGATAATTATTTTATTAGTCACAAAAGTAATTGCAAAACGAAAAATGTACATACGTAGGTACATAGGAAATAAAACACTTCCTTCTTATTGTACATTGCTGGGCAAGGCCACCTGAGCTTATTATCTGCCTAAGTGCAGTGTGCATGTAGACCTGGACGAGACACTGTATTACGGTGACTAAAGAAAACACTGCTGAGCGAGCGAAGGGGAAGGGGTAGTTTACTTGTATTCACCCCTCGACTGTGCTGCCGGCCACCAGGTCTACACTCAGCCAGGTAATTGTGCGTGTGTACTACGTCAACATGAATGTACTTATCTAGTTTACATTTCCTTTTCGTAACATTTCTCAGTATTAATGATATTATCTTTTAGTACGTTTTCTCATTGAAAGAGTAGGAATTGATAAAAATGTTTCCTATGAATGTTCTTTGTTTCGAAGAGCTCTATAGAATGATACATTTGAAATTTTGAAGTAATACGCCATTGGCCCTACTTCCTGTTAAGGCTGACTGATGAAATCAAGCTCAAGTGAAAGTTCACATGTGCTTTAGTCATAAATATTTTTGTCTCGAAAATTTTAATGCACCAGTTTCCGAAATAAATGACTTACGGGTGGTCTGAATCACCCTGTATTTATAATTACAAAATTACTTGTGATTGAGGTTCTAGCTGACACGTATATATCTATTAGTAAACAGTAGTACATCACTTGTATGTCAGAGGAAGAACAATTGTTTGTATACTGTACATCTGATTAGTGAAATATCTTGTAAGTGTCGCAGAACTTTTTGGCACTTGTGAGGAAAGAAAAAGTTAGCAAGCGAGCCTTCATGGTGGTGGTCCTCTGTAGGGGTTGGTCCAGCAATGGGCTGGGGTAGACGGCGGAGGAGCAACGACACGAAACAAAAGTATGCTCAGTTGCTTAGAAGAAATTTCCCTGTAGGTGAGATGTCATCGATACTTTTTAAACTAAAATATAGCATGGGATGAACAAGAGAGATCGTTCTCAAGTCTGGCGGCCCGGGTTCGATTCCCGGTCGGGGCAAGTTACCTGGTTGAGGTTTTTCCCTCAACCAATATGAGCAAATGCTGGCTAACTTTCGGTGCTGGTCCCCGAATTCATTTCACCGGCATTATCACCATCTCATTCAGACGCTAAATAACCTAAGATGTAAAATAACCTAACCTTAGTTCTCAATTTATACAATTTTATGAAGAAATAAGCAGAGTAGTAAAGATAAGATACAGAGAGTAGCGGAGGGAAACGTCTTTCTAACAAAGGTGACGAGGATTTTGCCTGAACAGAAATAACATGGAGATGAAGAACCATCAATGAGTGCATCAGGAAAAAAACGGTAGGTGGCAAAAGACCGCTACTAATATTGATGATTTTGAGAAATGCGTGATACAACGAACGATTCACGAATTCTATCTTTTGCACAAAATTTCTCCTACAATTTCGAAGTTATTACCCATTCTATGTAAAATCACCAATCATTGATTTGGGGGGGAGGCATTAGTTTAAAGAGAATTAGAGTTCAAATGTAAGAAGACGGGGAAAATAGAAGTGTACTAATCGAGAGAGGAAGAATATTATCTCTATCAGTCATAAAGTTTAGAGAGAAAGGCCGATCCATCATCTACGGAGAAGATAACTATATACATAGAAGTCACAATGATAAGAGGATAGGATGGAGATCATAACAATAACAAATTACAACGAAAGGAGTAGTAATAGTGTAGTGGAAAAAAAGTTCCAACAATAACAATAAATGCACTATGAAGAGAAGGCATATGTCACTGTTGATAGTGATTCGTCTGTCGGATGGGTCGTTAAGCTGGCGGTCCAATTGGTGTTATTCCACAGGAATACGCTATGTGCCGGCACCGGGTTTCCCCGTCTCCCTTCCTCACCATCATCCTACACTACACTTACACGAACACTTAACATACACTCACTCTAGTACACGTCATAATTCGTCACAGATTCACATCATGCATTACGTGGCCCGCCGAAGTGGTGTGCAACTTGAAAATGGATCACAGTCCTGCCATCTAAGCGCAGTATGCGAACCCGAATCACGCAAATGAAGTGAGCACGTAGTAGATACAAAATAAATGCACAGTCTGTAATGTTTTATTAGATTTGGTGTTCGTGACTTATTGGCATTGCAGGTCTATTTACACGAGTTCTGAATGTACTTCTACTGTCACGGCGATTGGCAGGAGGGTATCAGTTGGGGGCTGCAGCTGGTTGGGAGACAACATGCAAGGTGGATAGTGACTCGCTTCTTCGCTTAACATTTAAAATTTCAGAGGCCAAAAAGATTTGCGATACTTATACTAGTCATCGATGAATGCAATGGATGGGGAAAGGACATGGCGACCCTATCCAATTATCTCCTGGCTTAGTTGCTTCATGAGTGATGCCTCACTAGTGTCACTTATGAGGTTCAAACCTGTCTCTGGACAGTTGACTAAACAACAATTTATAATAAGATTTATTCCCACGCGAAAGTTTTTCACAGCAAATAGCATTATTATTATTATTATTATTATTATTATTATTATTATTATTATTATTATTATTATTATTATTCCTGGCCGAGACCCCTCGAAGTTAGAGCACTAGGTAGCTGCCTAATTTTCTTAGGCAGAAGTTCGCCGCTGTTCCATATTTCATTTTTTTCAAGTATTCTACCCATTTAACTATTGATCTTTTTGTGCGGTACCATATGATGTAATATTTTGTGTGTACTGTTATTTTGATAAATTTAATATAAAGTATTTTCTTCTATTGTTAATATACAGTTATTTAGTATTTATTATGCTTAGACTTGGCTTTTTTAGTTTAATGTATTTCTGTTAACAAGAAAATAAGTTTTAACAGGAAATTCAGCTCTTATATCACATACAATTAAGTATAACAGGTTTTTATATTCTGAGGTCAAAGTAAAGATATCGGTAAATTTAGTTGCATTGTTTTATATTGGGTGTACGGTAATTAAATTTGTGACAAAGTAAAAACTTATACAATTTTAATGGCGAATAAATCTTTCTAAATCGAAATATATGTTTCGGTTTAGTACCAGTATATATTTAAAAACTCTATGAATATAATTGTGTACTTTTATTGTAGGTAGTCTATCGTATTTAACTTTTATTTTAATTTAATCTTTATTATTCCTAACCCATATTTATCCTGATCGAGAGTAGGCCTAGTGCATATAAATAATTAAGTGGCCTAGATAAGACAAGAGATTTCTTTATATAGCCTACTGCATTTGTCTGTCATTTTCATATTTTTATATTGATACGGTATGTATTTTAAGTTAGAATTAATGTAGAGCACATTATATAGGCCTACTTAATTTCATTTATGATGTTTAAGTACAAGTTTAGAGAATTCATAGCTCATATTAAATTGAAAGAAATAGTTCATGATAACTCACAATATAAATAATGTCCATATGCATACACGAATTTGGGCGGTAACATCATTGTAGCAACTGTGTTAGAGAGAGAGAATCCCTCACAAACATGGCGACGCGCGAACCTAGTGGCACGATATTTTAACATACGGTGTTTCCTCCATTTTAGTATAGAGCTCAATAGTCTTACTATGCTTGATGCTCGCAACTGACGTTGACGTTTGCATCATAACTCACTAAATGGACACTCCTGGTTTACAGAGTGTTAACTAATACCCCTATGTGGAAAAATTATGGAAAAGGATAGAGAACCTGAAAACAAGCAAAACTTTCATGTAAATATATAGGCCTAGTCAATTTTGCTTTGTACTCTTTATGTCATGGGGGTTTTGGTCTCCTATTAGTGGGTCATGTAGGCCTTACAAAAAATTAGAGAGTACACTCATTAGGCCTATATTATTGTCATCTGGCAACTGAAAACAAGGATTAGTAAATACTTCGAGATTTGTTATTTGTTATAGGAATTTGTTAAATAGGCCTATTAAAGAAGAATGTCAGCAGATACAAAAGACATCTGAAATGTAGGCGACGCCACTGGTGTAGCTCAGACAGTGGCACGTTTGCCTACTGATCCGGACCTACGCTCGGGCGTGAGTTCGATTCCCGCTTGGGCTGATTACCTGGTTTCCCTAACCGTAAGGCGAATGTCAGATAATCTATAACAAATCCTCGGTCTCATCTCGCCAAATACCATCTCGTTATCACCATTGCCATCGAAGCTAAATTTAATAACCCAGTAGTTGATACAGCGTCGTTAAATAACTAAATAAAAAATGGGAGAGAATAAGCAGTTGCTGATACGATGCTTAGAAGCCTGTGTTAGAATGCATGGTGCCAATCCCAGCACTATCCGTAGAAATATACGTGGGTTTCGCAAAGAAAGATGTAAAAATAAAGTTGTAATAAGCCAACCAAATATCGTAAGATAATTTTCGAATGATTAGAAATCACTTTAAGGTATATGTACACCTTTACGTACAAAAAAATTTGTTTTGCATAATTTTGCTCTGTAAAATTTTTATACAATTGAGAATGGTACCAGAAAGAGAATGAAGTGAACAGATCCCTTGAAATTATTTTGTTTATAATTTTGACATACAACTTGAAACATGATAACTCATGCAGTTTTTAAGATAGAGCCACATTTTTTTCACTCTTTCATAGCTAAAACTACTCTTCAGTGCCTGACATAGAGCTATTTTTTATTTTCATTTACATTAATTAAATATTACCATATATGTAACTTAGACTAATATTTTATGTTGGATATGTCATGTAAAAAATCCATAGATAACTATTAAATACGAGAAAAATTCGTACCGGCACCGGGAATCGAACTCAGGACCTCTCAGTTCTGCGCGCTGAGCGCTCTTATCAACTGAGCCATGCCGGGACACGATCCACGGCTCCGGCCGAACCCCTCTCGTAATGCTATTTTACGGCCTTACTGCCTGCACTTGAGACGATACACGTCATATATGCAGGAGCGCATATTTAAATGACTTTGTGGCCATATCCAACATCAGTTTCATGACAACTACTAAAAGTTTAATACATCAAATATTCATATGTATGAGGTCTCGCCCACCTCATTGAATATTACACGACTAATATGAATTAGTCTATTTGTCCCGGCATGGCTCAGTTGGTAAGAGCGCTCAGCGCGCAGAGCTGAGAGGTCCTGGGTTCGATTCCCGGTGCCGGTACGAATTTTTCTCGTATTTAATAGTAATAATACAAATAGACTAATTCATATTAGTCGTGTAATATTCAATGAGGTGGGCGAGACCTCATACATATGAATATTTGATGTATCCATAGATAATTATTAACTATATTAATGTTATTTTACTCATTGCCAGGCACTAGGGGACATTTTAAGCTTCAAAATCACACCAATATCTTCTTGGTATCACCATATTTGGCTGAGATATCATGTTTAAAAAATTAAATATTCTAAAATTACTATTTACAGGAAATGAGCCACAAACTTTCAGAGCCTAGAAGACTCCATCATCATATGTCACCCCTTAAGGAGCTCCTTGTTTTAACTTCAGGTGTTGAATGTTTTTTTTTTTTTTTTGCAACAAATCCTGCGATGGTGTTTGTCCGAGTGTTTATTCTCACCCTCCTCAGAATTTAAATTTATACTTTTGGACTCTTATTAAGATGACGTATAACATCACTGACGTCGACCTGGTTGGCAAGTTGGTATAGCGCTGGCCTTCTTTGCCCAAGGTTGCGGGTTCGATCCCGGGCCAGGTCGATGGCATTTAAGTGTGCTTAAATGTGATAGGCTCATGTCAGTAGATTTACTTGCATGTAAAAGAACTCCTGCGGGACAAAATTCCGGCACATCCGGCGACGCTGATATAACCTCTGTAGTTGCGAGCGTCGTTAAATAAAACATAACATTTAACAACATCACTGACCCACAAATTTACAGTTTTATGACTAACAGTAAAAGATTATAAATTACTGTATTTCATTATGTAAAAACGTGTTTTCAATCTAATGATCATGCACTGATATCTATGCATCTACTTTGGGACTAGAAAGAAGTTTATTTTACAAGCAAGATCACTCCAAAATTAATCTACAATATTTATTTAAAAATTACATTTTTATCCTACAGCTTTGCTATTTTCATAGAATGTAGATACATTCTTCAGGAACAATATGTCACTTTTCCACATAATCCCTTCACCTTCCAACTGCCTTACGCCACCTTGGAATGAGGGCCTGTATACCTGCATGATAAAAGTCTGGACCAACACGTCTGAGCCTTATTTTAGTAGCGTACACGAGGGAGTCATCATCTTCAAATCTCGTTCCTTCAATTTACCATAGAGATGGTAATCGCATGGTGCCAGATTAGGACTGTAAAGCGGATGTTTCAGTGTTGTCCATCCAAGTACAGCAGCCATCTCGAAGAAGTGCCATCATGGCGCCACTCACGGGAACGACTTAAATTAAATTTGAATACAAGGGGGAAGGATGTATCTATGACCTCCATAAATTGCAAAGGTTTAGAATAAAAAATAAATTTAAAAAATGTTGTGCATTACTTTTGGAGTGTGAGAGGGGGTGAGTAATAAAAATAATCGTAATAATTGATTCCCTCTTCCCCCTCTCTTCAACACCTTTCTCAAAACTCGAGAATACCGGGATGTTACTCGCCAGATGGAATCTGGTGCATCGGATGATCGGGATATGCGCAGTGGAAGACTCAAAAAGAAATAGATAGTGTGAATTTATGATAACAATATTAATTAACAAATAACAAGTACATAATTAGTTTGATGAAGCGAACATAGAAAGTATGAAATTAAATGCGAAACGAAAAATGATATAATAAATTAATCTGAAATACAACCATAAGTAAAGTCCAGAACCTTCAACACTTTCAATCATATGCCTGAATACATTGGCAAATTCATAATTCAGTCTAATCGGGAAAATTCACAAAACAACAGGTTGATGACCTATAAAATATTTCCCCGCTGGAACATTGTCACAGCATCTCAAACAGCATATAAAACTTTAACCCCAATGTCCAGCGGTTTCCACAACCCTTATTAAATGCCCAATTAGATTTCAATGATTCCCAAAAAGAGACGAACAACAGGCTCCAGATATTAACTCGTTGCATCACAAGGAAAATAGCCCACAATAAAACAGTCACACACCAGATCAATACACAAATAATTAATTAAAGCTTAATTCTTAAATACAATATATACATACTATAAATCTCTGCACTATTACCATAGCCATAATGCAGAGAGAGAAAAGAGTATATATGTATATCAAGGATACCTTAGAATTCGCGTAGCCACGTAAATATACTAGGATCGCAATACACTCGAATTAGTAAATCGAATGATCTAGAATGGCAGTGCTCAATTTATAAATGAAAAGTAAAACAAGCAGCAAGGTATACGAATTCGGTCCAACCTTTTCCACGATATAATAATAACCATCAGTCACAATTCCGCGCGGGCTATCTCGGAAAATTTTGAAAACAACGTAAGTACACAATAACTCCGTATCTCAATACTCACGCAAATCAAATCCCCAAAGCACTTCACTTCCTGTAACATAAAATGTACCACGCGACATAACCCACCAAACTAAAATGCCTCAATATCTGATACATAAACCAAGATATTACCACTCGCGGATATTCTCATTAACAATTTAACAAATATATCGTAATTGAATACAACAAATACCGAACCAGCTTGTACTGCTAATTAACTACGCCATAACACATTGAATACAACCTTAAACATGTCGACTGCATCCATAACCGAAGTTAATTGTAGAATATAGAATCCCAAAGTCGATGTAAACTTGCTAAATACAACTAACCAGCCGACATACGGCTCCCGAGTGAACTAAACTGATCCAATATATCTCGGAACAACCTTTCACGTAGAGAGTGAACTCCAAAAGTGAAGTGCTCTGCTACTGAGAATAAACAAGAAAACTCGGTTCTCTCTCCGGCATTTGTTTGAAACTGCTAGCCGGCCAATAGGAATTTTGGTAAGAAAATAGGAAGAAAAGATGGCGCTAATGGCGATACATTAATGAAATGAACTCTGTCGGCGAGATGGTCTAGTAGATGATTGACTGATGCGTCGAGCTCGGCTCAAGTGATCTTCGTAGAAGTGACGTGGCTGATGACGCAGAATTTTGGAAAATGGGACTTATCTGAAAAACCATAAGGCATAAATCGAAAATTCTTATATCAAATTAAAGGGCAGAAAACTCTCTATTAAAATAGTTATAATTTGAAAATTCTAATTTTTCATCATTTTTTGCGTTTTGTGGGTATACATATACTTTAAGGGGACACGCTACTGAGTTTA
Source organism: Periplaneta americana (assembly GCF_040183065.1). Lineage (NCBI taxonomy): Eukaryota > Metazoa > Arthropoda > Insecta > Blattodea > Blattidae > Periplaneta > Periplaneta americana. Next base: position 11,158,044 of record NC_091125.1, on the reverse strand, counting down.
CGTCAATTTCGGTCAATGTTAAAAGTTAATTTTTTTTTTACTGATGAACTGTATTGACTAGGAACAAACCCATGCACCATTTCATTGTAGGTAGTCTTAGCATCATTTTAAAAGTTTAAGAAACAAATTATCTTTATATGAGACCCAGAGATTTGTTTACTAAAATTATAAACACTTTTTTATATTTTATTTTTTTCCGAGTTCATTTTTCAACATGAAAATTTGAAAATAATTGTGCGCATGTAACTCATCAACATCTATTCGATTTTAAATTTCAAAAACTTACAATTAAAATTGTGGAGATTAGAAATTTCAGTAGCGTGTCCCCTTAACAGACATAGGGAGCTGGGAGCACTTAATGATTCTTTTAATTTCTCCAGATATATTTCAATCAACAGAAAGTGACTAGAACTTTAATGATAAATATGCTCGTAAATGCACTGCATACATAACTGTGGAACTTTTCTTGTACTATGAAGTCAGACTTTAAAGTATCTTAATTATTTCTTTTTTTATATTATATAGGCCTACGTTTATTAAAAACGTCTTGCATGTTTCAGGTTTTGCTTTGTTGGTATTTGTCTAGAATTCTTTTATACATTTAACTTTGTCTTCTAGGACTAGCCGATCCGGGTTCGATTCCCGGCGGAGAGATGACGGTGCACAACTTCTAATCACTAAATTGTGCACCAATATGCCTGGATGAAATCCCAAATCTCTCCGCAGTGCATAAGAAGTGAAGGCATATGTCACTGTTGATAGTGATTCGTCCGTCCGATGGGAATGTTAAGCCTAACGGTCCCCTTCGTGCTATTGGACAGGAGTAAGCTACGTACCGGCATCGGGTTTCCCTTTCTCCCTTCCTCACCTTCATCATCATTTTCACCTAATCACTATACTATACTTACAAGAACACTCACACATAAACTCACCCTAGTACACCACATTACTCTTAATAGATACACATCATGCACAACATGGCCTGCCGAAGTGGTGTGGAATTTGAAAATAGGTCACAGTCCTGGAATCTCTCAGCAGTATGAGGAACCCGAATCACGCAAGTGAAGTGTGTAGGCATTAGACACACACACATACACATACACACTTTGTTTTCTAGCGAGTGCCTCTTCTTTTGACTGCCACATATGATTGTTAGATGTATTGAGTCACCAGCATCTGTTTTTAAATATTTGGGACATGTCCCGAGAGAAAGAAGTTAAGCTAACATGTAAATACGAAGCATGCTTGCTCTGTATTCGCCTGGGCTGTGTGAATTCACTATCTTATCGGATCGAGTTCCGTAACCTTTAGATCACTGATGTAAAGAGACGACGGTCTTCACTGTCATCCGGCTTATAATGCTATCTTGCAGCTGAAGTTGAGGATTGTGGGAAATGATTTAAATGTATTCAAAGTTATGATGTATTGTAGTACGAAATGAAATCACATAGTACTTCACTGCTTGGAAGGTCGACTCTAGTTTCGTATGTGGGTGGAAAAACTGTTCTGATCGTTGTTATCTGCCTTGTCTAGTGATGTTAACAAAGAGAGTCTGTGTACCGTTTACATGCTAATGTTTACTGTCTCCAGAAGTTTCGATCTTGGTTCATAAGTTGCTAACTAGTTTTTGTTGTTCCTGGTTTTCGTCTCGCAATTCCGACGAATTATTGAGCGGATAATAAAAATTGCTGTCAGTATTACGTAGTCAGTTATCGTGGGGTTATCTCAGCTGTACAAAGATGCAGCCTACGTACGAGAGTCTGCTAGACTGCTGAAAAGAGATACAGAAAATATTCCTGTATTTTGAGTAGCTTCCTGCCATACATGATTATCACAAATTAAATGTGTAAAATAATAAAAGTTAGCAGTGTAACCTTGATTCCGAAAAGTTTGACGTGAATACATCGTTCATTAAAATTACTCTTTAGGTAATATTAATATAGAAATATTATGAAATAGGGCCCTAACAACGAAACATAACATATAGTCCTATAATCGTTGCCGTACGCCTGACTCCTTGGTTCGTTCCTCTCCTTGGGGGTTGTCGAGATGAGGAGGGGTAACGGGAGAGACGTGGATAAGATGGCTGTATGGGGTGGAGAAATGAGATGTTGGTGTTGGATCACTTTTCGAGCGCCGAGGATCTGGCGTCTCCCTTTCGGTGGGGATCCGGGCGCTGGTAGGACGGCAGGGCAGCCACCTCGAAGAGCGGGTGATCTGGAGTAGGGGGTGGCTGTTGTACGGGTGGCCGCGATTCGAACTCAACTGGAAAGACTTCCCAGTTCAATCGCCATTTGTAGGTCCTCTTTAGTAGGTTATTTTACAACGCTTTATCAACATCTTAGGTTATTTAGCGTCTGAATGAGTTGAAGGTGATAATGCCGGTGAAATGAGTCCGGGGTCCAGCACCGAAAGTTAACCAGCAGTCCTCTTCTTCCGGGGCGTCGGAGGAACAGGACGAAGTGTGGGGGAGAGCCCGGGCGGTGTTTCCGGAGAGTGGCCCACCAGGGATGCCAAGTACTCGATCAATTTATAGGGGAGAGAGGTCGCTAGCGACCAATCGCCATTCCAAGCAGGCAAGCACTGTGGAGGCCGCGACTTCGTTCTCCTGGCTGCTCGTCGGTGGTGCTTCCTCTTCCGGATTTTTTGTAGGAGGGGGGAGTCATGAAAAGAAAAAGATCGAAGAGAGAAGTAACTTCTTGGTTTATTTGATACAATTGTTGTACAGTAAGTTTTTTAAAGGAAAGATAATAGGGAAGGGACATAAGCTGGGATACCGGAGGAGGGTAGGAGACAGGAGGGTAATGGGAGTGCCTGAGGAAAACTCGACTTGTTTTGTCTGGCGTCGGGGGGGCAGGATAACGAGAGCGAAGGAATCGGGTTGACGGTTGATTCTCTTGGTCGAAAGATCTAACATAGCGCACTGTGCGACTTAGCGACGCTCGAGGACACACCCCTTGGATTCGGAGGATCAACACAGAGCACTATGCGACTTATCGACTCAAAGAGGGGGAGAAATGGTGACCTCTAGGGTCGATTTCTAAAACGACGGCTAGACCACGGCCATGGCTTTAAACTACGTTTTGATTTCTGTAGTGCTTGAGAAAAGTGACATAAGTCTGTTTTCACAAACCTTTTCTGGTAATTTATTGACAACTTACACTGGTTTATGTCGATTTGATTTTTTTCTGTATGAATTATTGTAATGGGAGGAATATATATGTATTTTTTTTCCCAAGCGAACAGATGTTCCGTAAGTTGTCAATAGATTATCAAAAAGGTTTGTGGAAACTGACTTGTGTCACTTTTCCCGAACACTACAGGTTTATAAAACGAGCTCTTTTTCATTTTCCTGAGTCATGGCTCGAAACCATGGTCTGAAACAGAGACCACGACTGGGATAGGTTTAAAACCACGGCTACATGTATACAAAATGGAGGAAGTAGATCAGCTGGGTGACTATGAAAGAATAATTTGTGACTACGAATATAAAATCCCGGATTAGAGTGATGAGAGACAGGAACAATCCTTTGTAACTATATAACGACGATAATTTCATGCGATTTTCGAAGGAATCAAAGCAAAATTTATCAAGAATGCTAAATAATAATCTGCAACGAAATGCAAGAGGCGCCGGGTTGACAAGATTTTACACCTTCTTGCTTTGAGGGAAGTAAGGTATAATACTGTATACTAATTACATCTTTATGTCTATAAGACGATATAACTTAATTCTTAGTTTTTACAGTAGTTTTGGACATATTATTTAATACTTGAATATGATGTGGGTCTACAAGAATATCGTCGTTGTTCCCGCAATAACTCCTATGTGCAAAATATAAGCATTATCAGTAGGAAGAAAAAACACAATTATTCTTCCCATGGCAGCCGTACATAGGAGACTGTGAATTCTTACACTTTCGAAATAAATAAATATAATGACATATGAGGCACTCAGAAGCAAAGTGATACAAGTGACTTTTTTTTTAATTGAAGTAAGTGTATATTCTAAATCTTTAACGTCACTTCTGTTCAGAGAAAAAGTAATATAAGTTAAGTGTAGTTCCAGTCAGTGCTGCTCCATGTTGGCGTTACTCTTATATATTATTACAATGCATTCAGAGTTTTGTCTGAGAGGCAAACTAATATAAGTGCGTTGTTTACATAGTGTTGCGTTTTTTCTGTTTATGACTAATTCATTTGCCTCAATGGAGAGAGGTAACATATTACTTATTCGAAACATCTTCGTGGAAGGCCTGCACACATTGGACCAACTATACAATAAGAATAACTTTTGCTAAGTGGAGCAACTTGCAATAGCTAAAGAAATTCATCCCACCCATACACTACTCTACATTTGACGACCTGAAGCATGAAGAATGGGCCTATAATAAGGACTGCAGGACGTGGAAGAGTGCGTGGAAGAGAAAGTTCAAGGAATACTCGCGGTAGGAGTCCTACAGATGTAATATTCAACGTATCAGACACTATGTATTAAAAAAAAAGATCTAAAAATACGTCATTTAAAATTGCAAGTCTCATCCAGATCTCAGATGTTCTTCAAACTGTCAGATAATATCCTGTGTATCTTCTACAAAATAAAGAGAGAAGAAATACCAATATATATAACAGACACCAATGATTGTTAAAACTTCAATTATGAAATTCCTCCATGGAAATGGGTAATTCCAGAACATAGCATACAAATTCTAGGAAATCGTTCCAAAAATGATCCTCCATACATTCTTAAGTTAGATGCCATGGAACTACTCTGCAGCACATATAAGTATCATCTTCAAATTTATACAGATGGACCTCTAAACCCTGATGGTGGGATATCAGGAACAGGGTATTATATTTCAAAATATCAGGAAAGTTACTTCATACCATGTTCATCCTCCTTCATCTTGACACTGAATTGCTAGTTATTGATGCTGCTCTTCAGTGTGTTACTCAAATTTCTGAAAAATCTATTTGCATATTTACCGACTACAAGGAAGCTATATTTAATATAGTTAAATATGTACCAAACCTATACGAACATAGATTTATTCCAATTCAGAAACAACTAAGTAAACTTAAGAAATACAAAACGAAATAACATTTCAATGAATACCTAGTCATTGTGGTATACCGGGAAACGAGAAAGTCAATAACGTTGCATATTTGCTACCAAGACCTCTTCAAGTGATATCTCTATCCAATGCCTTTGCTTCAGTAGAGTCTCATTTTATAAACTTATGGATCAACAATTGGTTCTCTTCTGAAAAAGGAAAAATTTTACAGTCCGTTCAAAAGAAACCAAATAACTTGGAAATGTACAAAAAATTGTCCAGACATGTTCAACATTTTTAACAAGAGCCAGAACAGGTCACATTGTCACACAATTACCTACACCGATTTCACCTTTCTAATACTCCTACTGGTCACTCTGTTCAACATCTATTTGAAGGATTTAGTGAAAAACAGTTTTCAAAATATTGGAGGAGTGAAAGTAAGGGGTAGAAGAATAAAGTGTATAAGATTTGCTGCTGATATGGCGTTGTTAGCTGAAAAGGAGATGATACAAAGTGATATGCTATTGGAGCTAAATGATAGCTGTGAGCAATATGGGATGAAGATAAATGTAAATATGACGAAGATCATGGCTATAGGAAGAAATATAAAGAAGGTAAACTTGCGAATTCTAAATGAGGCAGTACTGCTAGAGGACAGCTTCAAATACTTGGGGTGTATTACAAGCAGTAACATGAGCTGCTGCCAGGAAGTCAAAAGGGGGATAGCAATGGCCAAGGAAGCTTTCAATAGAAAAAAGAGCATCATCTGCAGACTTCTGCAGAGAGAACTAAGGAAGAGACTAGTGAAGTGCTTTGTATGGAATGTGGCATTGTAAGGGGCAGAAACGTGGACGTTACGACGAAGTGAAGAGAAGCGAATAAAATCATTTCAAATGTGAATATAGAGAAGAATGGAACGTGTGATGTGGACTGAAATAATAAGAAATGAAGCTGTGTTGGAAAGAGTGGCTGAAGAAAGAATGATGCTGAAACTGATCAGGAAAATGAAAAGAAATTGGCTGGGCCACTTGCTGAGAAGAAACTGCATACTGAAGGGTGCAATGAAAGGGGTGGTGAACGGGAGAATAGTTCGGGGCAGAAAAAGCTATCAGATGGTAGACGACATTAAGATAGGCAATATGGATCATAAGAGGAGACAAAGAGGAAGGCAGAAAATAGGGACGTTTGGAGAAAGCTGGGTTCGCAGTGAAAGGCCTGGCCTTGGACAGAACACTGAATGAATGAATATATTTCTTTTTGTTCCCGTAAAATACCGCAGTTCACGGAGAGGGAGCTATTACATTTCTGACGAGGACTAAGTGATTTTTCTGAAAGGAAAGAGCAAGTTTTAGGCCACATATGAGGAGACGAGGTAGTGTTGACATTATGTAATTGTAAGGATTATTAATGATAACTTATACAGAGTGTTTTAAAAATAGACTGAAAGTAATCCCAGTGTTAGGGAAATTTTAGCTAACAACAGTTAGTGGTTGAATTGTACTGTAACTTGCACGGAAAATATGTTATATGCAATCAGACCTTGTGAATCACCAGTATCGTGTCCTGAAAATTGACACCTGGTCCCAGTAGGGTACATCCTAGGAAATAGTTTCAGGAGAGCAGCAAGAGTCGTAAAAGACGAAAAGTGGAAACATTATTCGCAAGTATGAGTAGACGCAAACTAACTTCTGCTGGTCAGATTAGCTTACGATCAGAATAACGTTAAAATTATGTTTTAGAGAGCATTTTTATAACGATTTTTTTTGTTTTCAATTTTGTTTGAAGAAGACAAACTTTCTCCTAAGTAATGGTTCGATTTTTTTTGAGGGGGGGGGAAGTCAAGCCTAATAATAACTGATAGGCTTTGGGCAGTAATAATTCCACTTTCTGTTAAAGAAACTAAAACATCGGTGCCATGACTCTGTAAAACTCCATTTCCGAGTTATTCAGGATATAAAACTCACTCCGATCAGATCGAATCCGCTCTTCTATACATGACTTGTAGATGTCTGAGCTACTGAGGCGACACGGAAGACTTCACTTCTACGCGGCATGTCAGTATCCCCACCAAAGTCTAAATGTATATAGACGGCCCAGTTCAAAAGGGAAACAACTCAAAATTTAAAGTTATGGGAAACCTGAATTTTAAAGTCTCATGTTGCTGTGAAAAATCCAACTAACACGTTCTAATTATTTGAAACTTGTAGCATAGCTATATGAAACACTATTAACAGAATTACGGAGTAATTTCAATGATCCTTTGGTTTCTCATAGCAACATATTGCTTTAAAATGTAGTTTTCTCAAAACTTTCAATTTTCTCTTCTTTCAATAGCTAGCAATCACTGTGATAACGACGATTTCAACTGAGAATAATATTGCTTTTCAGCTGGACCCGAAACAGAAGAGAGGAACATGACGGACGCAGCCATACAGACCAGCGAGCTCAATTTGTACGTGGAGCCCAGAGTGATGGTGATGGCTCGGGCGTCCACACAAACTATCGAATCCGTCTTCTCTCAAGGTACAGTAATTGTTTACATCAATGGCTGTAACAATATTTAAAAGAAGGGGAGCAGTAACTAAATACAATGAATATTTAGAAAATAATTTACCTACTCATCTTTCATTTAACTGCAGAACGATTCTACCTTTTTGTTCATCAAACTCGTTTATAACGTCATAGTATAACCGAGATTGTTGTGACAGTTGCAGTTTTATGACCCAAAGACATAATAGAACGATGGTAGGTGGGGTACGCCCTATTACTCGCATTTTGAAAAACTCGATTTTTGGCCGGGTTTTGAGATGATCGGTACCACTGTTCATCGGTCCCTATCCTGAGCAAGATTAATCCAGTCTCTACCATCATATCCCACCTCTCTCAAAACCATTTTAATATTATCCTCCAATCTACGTCTCGGCCTCCCCAAAAGATCTTATTCCCTCCGGCCTTCCAACTAACACTGCATAAGTTAAGCATTTCTGGATTCACCCATACGTGCTACATGCCCTGCCCATCTCATACGTCTGGATTTAATGTTCCTAATTATGTCAGGTGAAGAATACAATGCGTGTAGTTCTCGTTGTGTAACTTTCTCCATTCTCCTGTAACTTCATCCCTCTTAGCCCCAAATATTTTCCTAAAAAACTTCTCAAACATCCTTAATCTCTGTTCCTCTCTCAAAGTGAGAGTCCAAGTTTCAGGAAAAACAAAAACTGAATAGACTATAGTGGACTTTATGTTTTCAGTAAACAGCTGAATACATTAAGAAGTTCTGTTGATTGATTGATTGGTAATGTAGCATATGTTTATTATTGGCGTTTGCATGACCTTGTCGTGGGTGCTCTCAAACTACACGTTAAAAAATGTAATCTTACGAGGGATTCTTTTTTTTTTTACAAAGTGCACGTTTGTGTCCAAATACACTCATTATTGGGATAAAATATATAAATTAAGTTTTACATAATTTTTTTTATATATTTTGGGTTTAAAGCCAGTGCATGCAATGACACATCCTTAACGATCAAGTTCATTTTGCTTTTTGCAGAATTAATGATTTCCCATTTCCACTATGACGATTATACGTCATCGTCATCAGCCAACTCTGCAACAGAAGAGGAAAACGGAGGAGAATCGGAGACTGGAAGAAAGAAGAAGGATAATATCTCCTTTTCAATTATTTTGTTGCTGCTGTTAGAAACTTAAGAAGTAGTACATTTTAAGTGTATGACTATACCTATATTAGAAGTAACCGTTACTACGTGCTTCATCTTTTGATTCTTTTTCAGACTTTACTTTTATGATTAAGTTGTTTTTAATAGTTTAGTGACGTACATGTTGTCATGCTACTGTCCGTCCGAGTGGTTACGTCGCAGGGAAATCAATGACAACTACTTAATTAAGAAGGCTCTTTTCTTTAAATTACTTTAAACAGTTGTATAATAGTGCGTAAACTGTCTTTTAGCCCGACATGAAACAACTGACAAGCTGGCAAAGCCGACGCAGGTGGAATCCGCCGAGGAGCGCATCAGGCTGGAGGAGCTGCGGAAGCAGGAGCTGGACCGTTATGTTCGTTACTTCGATTTCGGTTGCCGGTAACTGTTTACATCCTGAGGAAGTGCCACAAGCAGAGTCCGTGGAGCTCAAACTGCTAGTCGGCCGCCATTGTTATTCCATTTCAATACGCTTAGAACAGGAACATTTAAATTAAAACTCAATTCGGGCCTGTGTCCGTGACCTTAAAATTAAAAATATTCTATTCTGTTTTAGGCTACATAATTTCCTATAAAATTATATATGGAAAATAGCGAGCGCTCGAATAAAACTGGATGATTTGTCAGCATTTCCAACGCAAAGGACTGCGGTACTCTTGATATCCATGAACTCTGTGCACAAGTTCAGCAGACTTGAATCCTTACAGGTAGCGAATAGGGCGTTTCTCCAGTGACGTCATTCAGCCAGTTCTCACCAGTGGCCCGACTCACTTGTTGAATTTGTCGCAGTTCGCAGAACTTGTTCTTGAATGTCTGAAGTTCAAACAAACTAGGTTCTTGACAGAAAGGAAGAACATTCATTTAACATAATAACAATAATCCGTGGCGCTACAGCCCGTGAAGGGCCTAGACCGACCAGCCGGCTGCTGGCTTCACGCCCACGTGCCGAAGCAAAGGTGGACCATCATCCAACCAGAATGGAGGTATCGTGTGGTTAGCACGATGATCCCCCAGCCGTTATAGCTGGTATTCGCAACCGGATTTCGCTACCTATCGTAGCTCCCCAAGTGCATCACAATGCTGGGTGGGCACCGGTCCCATACACTGGCCTAAATTTCATGAGAAAATTTCTTCCCCCATGAGGACTCCAACCAGCGCGCATTCCGTAACGCGAGTCCTAGGCGGGATGCCTTAGACCGCGACGCCACGGCGCGGGACTTCATTTAACATAGTAACACAAAATTATCTAGCTTTTTAATATGACAGTAATCATAATCAAATCATATTATTAAATCGTTGTTTCTCATCTAAGTGTGCAGTCAGTCAGAACAGGAATACAATATCGACGGGAAACAACTCAAAATTTAAAGTTTTGAGAAACATGCATTTTGTAGCTTTATCTCGGTATGAACTTAATCCAAATTCAAATCATGTTTTATATGAATAGTTTAATATCAAAGGCGGACATCTGACCTCAGATCGAAATTTAGATAGCTGTGGATTTTTATACAATTTTTCATGTTTTTTCCAGTTATAGTGAAACCATATGCAAACTCTAACACTACATTTATAAAATAAATTGCGTTAAATATTACAAAGAACACTGTGGAACAAGAAATTGCCGCTAGATCAAAACTACGGAGACGACAAATGTCCGTCTTTGATATATGCCGTAAGTTTCAAATTAGAGTGTCACAGTAACATGAAGCTTATAGAATTCAGACATAGTATTCTTACTGATTACTGTGATTTTCAGTGCTTGAAATGCATACAAATATATATAATAAAAGTTCTATGTCTCTCCTGAAAATTATGGAAAAAATCACGTACGTGGTATTAGATCTAGTCCATCGATATGCTAATTTGGGACTTCATGCCATATAATACTGAAAATATGCTACAGTGCATGCTCAATTCTCTGTTATATATAGATATGCCTGAAATAAGCAAAAATACGTACAATTAATTTTGAATATTCTTCATTACAGTTGTTCAAAACATAAAAAAAAAAATCGTATGGCTTGCAAATGGACAGTAAAAACATGCAGGTGCATCCGAATCTTCGCCCTATTAATATTTCATTCACTGAAAGCCAGTGAATGCAATGGATGTTTAACAACAAAGTTCGGTTTGCTTCTTGCAGACGACTTCCCGGAGGATTTTCAAGCTCCCATGACAGCGCCCATACCAGCAACTCCCATGCCAGCACCATCATACGAAAAAGAAAAAGAAGATGATGATGAGGAAGATTCCATGTCAATAGGCCTACCATCATTTGCGCAAGAAGAAGATAAAGAACAAGAAGATGATGAGGAGGGAAATAGAAGACGTGGCTGCTGGTCCTGTTTAAAATATGTATTTTGTGGTTGTTTTCGTCGTCTTTTTGGGAGTAAGTAGTCACAAATTTTATGTGTAAGAGCCATTTACAGATAGATCGCCCTCGGCGTGTTCTACGTTTCCTTCCCCACTTGTTCATAGTTAATCAATTCTGTTACACTTATAGTAAATTACGTGTACTTCTTAGATACCAACCATTAAAACGTTCGCTTTGTTTGGCGGCCTTTTTCTCTATGTGCTGAAAATATGTCTGAACCTCAGGCTCCGTTCTTTGGGTCCACTCACTGTGGTGATATTTAAGCGCGTATAGTCGCATTCTCCATTTAATTTATAGGCACATCACGCATAGAAATATTTGGAACTTTATGTTATGAATTTATCATTATTATGTCAAGCAATAGGAAAGAAGTGTACTTTTTTTCTTGGTTCTTATTTTTTCACACTTCGTCCCAAGAAATGTCTTTTTCTCTTCCTGCCACTAGAGTGCACTGAAATTAATGTGTGAATGGGAACAGACATTACAGCAAGGTAAGTTCATGCATTTCCTTTCTTTTCTTGAATGAAGTTAGTAATTACGAATGTTCTAGCATTTTTAAATGTTAAGGGATACTTTGTCTTAAACTACATTAACAACACCGTCCTAGCTTGCCGTTTAATAAGAAAACGTGTTAAAAAATTGAAATATTTTTAATAAACTGAATGTTTGACAATAAAATCATGACCACTTAACCAAGCCGAACAATCGAGGGCTCATAATAACGAAGTTCTATCTACTGTTTTGTAAATGTTACCGGAGGGCATTTTTAAAGTTTGTTTAGAAGTAAAAAGAAAACGGAGAACAGTTCTAATCACCACTCTAGTATGTTAGCCTCGTAAATGAGCTGTTTATCATTTCGTGAACCTAAAATATTTGGAATAATGTTATTTTATATTGTACTAAGTTGAAATAACTGGCAACAAGATTACACATATAGAATTTCGCAATAACACATTTTTTGAAATGGGCAATACTATTTTGAGGGATGCATATTTTAGAAAGTGTCATTTTCAGTGAGCTTATGTACATTCACATACTACATTAGGAACATGATAAAACTATCAATGAGTTGCTTTTTATATGCATATAATTCGTTTTCTCCTCTATTTCTGAAATGTGTATATACATATTCCGGTGTGCTCACTCGAAAGCAAGTTACGCAATTATTGACATTGGGAAAAACACGGACTTCCTAAGCCTAAACCAATGTCTGCGACTATCCTTGAGCTTTATTTTCATACTGTCAGTACGAATGCTAGTCGCACTGAAATCGCTGTTGCTTAAAATGGAATAGCATGTTAGTGGCCATCATAGGAATATGTGGGATAAAAACATTTTCTCCTTTCGTTTTGCAGTTGATATTGTCACTTCTATTGCATTTTGCATGAGATTTTTCATTCCAAATCTTGTTCCATTGCATAATTTTGGTGGTTCAATATTTCGCAATAGTACTATTGGTGATTAAAAATTAAGTATTTAATTATGTGTATGCAATCCTTGTGGTTTGAAAGAATTCAAGAATTCACGCGGTAAAACCAAGACCACCTTCAATACTCAGACCTGAATGCAGGTATCGATAGTAGCCAAAATGGCGCCGGTGGTGGTCCAAGCAGGATTACCACGTGGTTTTGTTATGATGTTTTCTTGTGTTAATTACGTCGTGAAATGGGCCGTTCGTGTTGTGTACCGGGTTGTAATTCTAATACTGGACCTGCGTCTCATATTTCAGCGTTTAAATTCCCGAAAAATACAACTTTACGCGACAAATGGTTTAGGTGCATAATCGTGACAATTTCCAAGCTAAGGAAATTACAGTTTGTTGTTGTCCAGTCAACTGTCTGAGCTTCGTAAATGATAACAATAAGGCACCACTTATGAGGCAACTAAGCCAGGATATAATGGGGTAGAGTGACCAGTTCCTATCTTCCTAAAATGTGTTGCACATAAATCATTTTGAACCTAGATTAGTTATTAGGGAAGATATTTTTCCTATCATAAATGGTGATGCTTTTCGTATTCTTCAGGAAATTTCGAATCTTAGCAATGATGCCTAAACAACCATAATTTCATTACTAACCTTCATACCGTACTGTCGGTTATTCTAGCATCCAGAAAGAATCCAGATCAACGGAAAGGGGGACAGATGGAGACGTCGAGCAGCCACGACCGGGACCCCAGAACACCAAGCCTGATCACACTGTGGAGCGGCGCCGATCCTTCTTTAGGTACAGTAATTGTTTACATCCTGAAGTGGCAGCGCTTCCAGCTACGCACTAGTTCGATTACTGGTAGCGAAGAGGAGATTTATCGAGTAGTTGGTCCAAACTACTTGTTAAATTTGTCGCAGTTCGTAAAACCTGCTGTTAAATATTTGATTTAAGTTCCTTACAGAAAGGAAGAACATTAATTAAACACGCTATTCTCTAGCTTTTCAATGTGGTAGAAAATATAATGCTAAAATAAAAGACAAAATACAACTCGAAGCGAATCGTATTTATTATTACTTTCTACCCAAGTGTGCAGGCAGTCAGGACAGGAATATATTATGCCTGTAGCCTTGAAAGAGACTTGCGCTTATTTTGGCTATCGTTTACCCTTATACTTTCCCCTTTCAATGATGATAACGCATGCACAACGTAGTAAGTCATTCAAAAACATAATTAAAAAAAAACAAAGGACTTCCAACTACAAAATGGACTACTGAGCACATTAATAAGGTACTTCTTTTTCCTCTTGTAATATTTCTCTTACAATTTCTTATTCTACTTAATTGTTCATTAATAATATTAAATGCTTTACAGCCGCTGGGTTGATAGCTTCGCTTATGTTTGAATCTAAATTCCAGATCGCAATGAAACGTTAAAGCGGTCGATAAAGACTTTTTAGTAATGGTGGTTGGTTGATGTTTCGAAAAGTAAAAAGTTAAATTGGTAAATACGCAGTACATCACCCCCATTTTTTTAGGAAAGCCGGGCTGTATTTTTAGTCTACGGAATATATTCGTCTTTATGGAAAAACTCACTCCCGCCACTCAGTTACAAAAATGTATTATATTTTCCCTGGACCAAAGACAATGCGGCATTGCTACGAAGTGGCGCTGAAATGCTGTAATACATGTTAAATTAACTTAATTTGCGGTAACAGTAGTTCTGTAAGTGCGTGTGCAGATGTGGAGCATAGAGCTCTAACAAGCGAGCGGCACTTTGTTCTATTCTTGGCTAGGTACGCCTACATCTTCGACAGGTAAGATAATGTGCATGATATATGAGCCGTTCAGAGCAGAAGTGGTGCAAGTCAAAAATGTGTAATGAGGGTTAAAATAAACATTCTGTAAAATACAGCGCAAAGTAGCAACTAATATTAAATTTATTTAAACTATTAGTAGTCAGTGGATAGCAAGAAGGCATATTAATTGCTACTTTGCGCTGTATTTAACAGATTATTTACTTTGAACCTCATTACAGAATTTTGACTAATACATTTGCTCTGAACAGCTCATATATTTGAAGATGTAGCGAGGCAACCCTCCGCCGCTCTGATGTCGGCCAAGTGCACAGATGAAGTGTCGGAAGTCTACCCCTCCTTCTTCCTGACGCGAGTCAAATTTTAAATGATGCACATAAAAGCATGTTGATTTCCAATTTTACTTCATTTGGAGCTGCTTATTATTGCATATTTCTATTGAGATTACGAAATTTGCGGTAATTTTGGAATACGTTATATATTATTTGTTTTTTCCAGTCTTTTCCACATTGATGTGAATCACTATTATACCCACATAAAGCTTGTTTAGCCAGGTGTGATATTCAATTCAATTCAATTTATTTGGCCATTAGACATACAGTTTTAGGCTTCGTCAGAATACATTGAAAAAACATATAAATACATTTTTAAAAACACATAACAGAAACAGTAAAATTTAAGTAATACAATGAAAACATGAAATAATTTGAAACTTTTAAATTGAAGAAAACTAACTAAATTGGGATTAAACTTATTTATTAAAATACAATTTCATACAAATTTGTGTTGAAAAACTCAGCAACAGAATAATATTCGTAACTAATCTAAATAACTTTATTTATTAAAACAATTTCGTGTGAATTTATGTTAAGAAAGTCATCTACAGAGTAGAAAGGAATAATTAAAAGACAATTATAAAATCTAGCTTTGAAACTATTGGTTGGTAACTTATAATATTAACTGGGAAGCTTATTATAGACTATAATTTCATCCCCATGACAGAAAAATTTGTACTAGTTTAATGTAATCTACAGTATGGAATATTAATTTGTTCACTATTTCTAATTTCATGATCATGTATATTGGCTATTAATGAGTAATTGTCTATATTTTGTGGAGTGTAAAGGACTAGGTCGTATATATATATATATATATATATATATATATATATATATATATATATATATATATAAATTTATGACAGTTAATATCTGTGATTGTTTGAAAAGAGGTCGACAATGTTCAAGATAGTTTGATTGACATAGAATTCTAATGGCTTTCTTTTGCAAACGGATAGTAACGGATAGGTGAAAAACTTAGCGCGGTAGATGGGAAGTGATGTGAAGGATTAACTAGGGTTGAAAAGATGTCAAGTTGTGACCCTTTAAATTGGTACTTCGCTTGGAGAGACTTCACAAACATACACTCATAAATAAGGCCAAGGTTTATACACAAAATGTTCAAATGTGCATAATAAACCAAGACATTTGCAAAAGCATGCAAAATCCAATGTAACTAGAGTTTACTACTACTCTAAAAAAAATGAGAATGATATGTCAGGCATTTTCCACCAAGAGCCAATATGTGCACTTCATTTCTTAGTTTACCTTACTTTATCTGGTTACAAAACACAGCCAATAGCGTTTGAAGCTTGTCTGTTGTCATACTCTGTTGCTTACAAGGAGATTTTTGAATATTGAATTATCGTTTAACATCACATGAAGTTGTTGACAAAATGTTTGTGTACAAATTGTGGTTTTGTAACATTCAGGTTGAGCACAGTGCTGCAACCAAGATATTTCGAAAGTACCCTGTCTAGTTTTGTCTTCACACTGGTTCCTTGTATGTGAGAAATGTATTGTTAGAATTCTAATATTACTAATAATAATTCTGCAGGAGGCATCACGAACAGATTCACACAATCCGTACATATAATACAAAAAAATTACGCACTTGACACTCAGACTGCTGGCGTGCCAACAGAGAAAATATGGTATGTAGGGGTGTTTGGGAATGCTTCTTGTTTTGCAGCAGTGCAAAGGAACAAAGGCAGAGAGTGGTTGTTCGGGCTTTTCCACACCTACCCTTCATATGCAAGGATTTTCCGCCATAGAGCAGAATTAACAAAAATATTATGTGCTTACAAACAATCCGAAAAATTATATTTTTACGAAATATGCTAATTTGGGATTTTCTGACGCAAAACCCTGAAAATAGACTACATCGTATGCTCTATAGTCTTTTATAGGCCGTATAGAAGAACGCCTGAAATGTACAAACATATGAAACCGTAACTTCAAATATTCGTCATTACAGGCGTTCAAAACATGTATAAAATGGTTTTGTATGATTTTCTTACGAATCATCGCGCTATTAATATGACATTCAATGCAAGCCAGTGAATGCACGCTTAACGATCATGTTCATTTTGCTCTTTGCAGAAATACAATTTGTCGACTATGAAGCAGAAGAGGAACTGAGAGCAGAGAAGAAGAAGATGAAAAAGTGTAGTATCTTCCGTAACCTATTTTGTTGTTTAAGACGTAAGAGAAGTAAACTTTAAGTGTATGACTAGAGGTGGAACAATTCCTTTCTAGACAAAGTATCAGAACAACCATAACATTCAATTTGAAAATACGTGCTGGTACTTATTCCATTTTAATAAAACTGCACTGGAGTAAGGAACGTAACTTCAGTCGCTAACTACCAAACTATACCCTTAGGAAGACACTACAGTATTATTGAACGGTACCTTGTTTACGAAAAAATTGTTCCATCTCTATTCATTAAAATAGATAAATGATAGTCATAAGTAATTATCTTTACATATCTAATGTATTCAGATTGACTGATAACTTAGATAAGTTTCAATAACAATATTTCACATTATTATTATTATTATTATTATTATTATTATTATTATTATTATTACTATTTTGTCTTTTAATGCCTATTATTTTCTTTATATTCCTCTCGCCCTCATTGCAATCCTGAGTAACGCTTGTATATGCCTTGTTATTGTATTCCGCTTTCTCGCTCTCCTTGAATTTTTCTTACACTCCTTCTATTTCCTTTCCTACTAATATTCTCCTCGTCTTCTGGTTTCTTTAGACTTCCCCTTTCTACTCGGCTTACCTCGTTTTCCTTATAATTCCCTTGTTCACCTTTATTCCTTTTGTTCTCCTTCCATATCGTCTATTCTATTTACAATAACATTTTTCCTCATTATATTCACCTTATCCTCTATGTCTCTGCCTTGATTTCCTCGTCTTCTGCTTGCATTCGCTGTGCTGTCGTTTTATTCTAATTGTTAATATTGTATTCCTCTTATAGTTCTTATATTCCAGTTATTCCATCTATATTCCTCTTATTCCCCTTGTTTTGTGCCCCTCGTTCTCGTTCTATTAATCTTATCCTCCTTGCGTTTCATGTTCTCATTGCATGACCTTTTCCTCCTCGTATTCTTTTTCTCCACGTCTTCAATTTTCCTCTCTGTTTTCGCCTCGTTTGCTTGTATTACCAGTGTTCTCCTTGCTTCCTATCTCTTCCATTTGTTCTCCTTGCATTCCCCTTGTTGTCCTTATATTCGCCCCGTGCGCCTTCCATTTCTATTGTTGTTGTATTTTCCTTGTTGACCTTCTTTTACTCTTTCTTTCCTTGCACGTCTCTTGTTCTCATTGTAATCCAATTATTTTCCACGTATTCCGTTTTTCTCATTATTTTCTCTTCTACCATTCCACTTTCTCTCTCTAAATCTCGTATGTCGTCTTTGAATACCCTCGTTCTTTTTGTATACCTCGTTTTCTCAATGTATGGCCATTTTTCTGCATTTCTCCTTATATTCGCCTTGTTTTTCCTTTCATTCCCTTTGTCTACCTTGCATTTTTGTTTTCCCTTCATTTCCCTTCTTCTCGCATTCTCTTTTTTTAATTGCATGCTCCTTGTTCTCCTTGCATTACCTTTATTTTCCTTGTTTTTCTTTTATTACAACTGTTTTATTGTATTCCTTTCGTTCTTCTTGTAGTCCAATTGTACTCCACATATTTCTTTTATTCTCCTTTCATTTCCCTTGTATTTTCTTTGTTTATTCTTGTATTCCCTTTGTTATCCAGATATATCTCCTGGTCTCCAGGTATTCGCGTTGTTCTCCAGGTATTCCTCCTTGTTCTCCAGGTGTTACCCTTGTTCTCCTAGTATTAAACTTATCCAGTTATTACCTTGTTCTTTAGGTATTCCACTTGTTATCCTTATATCCCCGTTGTTCTTCTCGTATCCTCCTCTATTCTCCAAGTACGAGTATTCCCCTTGTCCTCCTCATATTTTATTCCTGTCCTCGTATCCAACACCTGTTCTCCTCGTATACTCCCTATTCTTATGGTTTATCTCCCGATCCACGCCTGTTTTCCTCGAATACTTGGTCTCCTGGTATGCCCCTGTTCTTCACGTATCCTCTGTTTTCTCCTCGTAACTCTAGTTTTCCTTAAATCTTCTATTCGTAACGCTCCTCCGCCTCGTATCCCGCTGTTCTCCTTATATCTCCCTAATCTCCTCGCATCGTCCTGTTCTCCTCATATCAAGTTCTCCTCTTATCCCAAATTTTCTCCTCGTATCCCTCTATTATCCTCGCTTCCCAATGTTCTCCTCGCATTCCCCCGTTCTTCTCGTATATCTTCGTATATCTTGTGTTCTCCTCGTATCGTCCTGTTTTCCTCATATCAAGTTCTCCTCTTATCCAAAATTTTCTCCTCGTGTCCCGCTATTCTCCTCGCATCCCACTGTTCTCCTGGTACATTCCTGTTTTCCCATTCCTCTGTTCTCCTTGTATATCTTGTGTTTCCTTCATATCCCCCGTTGCCTGTAATTACCCTGTTTTCCTCGTAGTCTCCTTGTTCTCCTGATAATCCCTTGTCCTCCTTGTATCTCGGCTTTTTTTCCTTTTCTCCCACTTGTTCTCCTTCCATACCTCTAGTTATCCTTATGCGCCGATTGACCTCCTTTTATTCCTCTTGCTCTCTCTGTATTCTGCTTGGTCTCATCGTATACTCCTTGTATGCTCTGTTTTAGTACCCCTTCTTCTTGTATTTTACTTTCCTACTTGTATTCTCCTTTCTCTCCTTTTACTCCCATGGTTCTCCCTGTATTCCAAGTGTCCTGTTTATATTCCCTATGTTCACTTTCTCCTTACCTTCCCCTTTTTCTCCCCCTGTTTTCCTGTCGTTTTCATTTTATTTACATTTTCTTGCATCTCCTTGTTCTAATTGTATGTGCTTTTCCTCCTTCAATTCTCTTTCTCCTCAACGACTTCTCCTTTTCTCCACGTCTTTCCCTCGTTCTCCTTGTAGTAAATTCTTCTTCTTGAATTACTCTTGTTTTCCTTCCCTTTCGTTTGTACTCTTTGCTTTCCCCTTGTTGTCCTTATATTCGCCTTGGCCGCTTTGCAATTCTGTTCCTGTTCCACTCTCTTCCTTGTTTACCTTCCCTTTCCCTTTCTTTCCTTTCACTTGCCTTGTTCTCCTTGTACTCCCTTTGTTGTTCTTGTATTCCTCTTATTCTCCACATATTCCATTTTTCTCATATTTTCCTTGTGATCCGTCTTTTACACTTATATTTTACTTTTATTTCCCTTGTTCTCTTTGCGATTGTGTTTTCGTTGTCTTCCACTTGTACTCCTGGTATTTCCTTTGCTGTCCTTGCAATGAATTCTTCTCATTGTATTCCGATTGGTTTCGTTGTATTCCTCTTGTTACTCTTGTATTTGCTTCTTCACCTTATATTCCATATCCTCATGTTCTCCTGGTTTTCCAGCAATTCGCTTGTTATTTCCGAAACTTCTTGTATACCCATTTTCATCTCATTATTAACCCTGGCTATATTTTTATTCCCATTATTCATATTTATGTTTATTTTTTATCATCATAAGGCTTTCAGGTAGTGGTTTCCCTCACATTTCTGCATACGGTCCACCACTACCCTTGATTACATTCAATTACATATCCTAATATATTTCCCCTATCATCTACATCTCCCCATATCTTCCCACTACATAAAGTTAAACCCTAATTCTTTCTACTTTTTCCTCCATACTTTCAGATGTACAGTTATTTCCAACTCTTCACCTTTTATTATCTTCCCTCAATCCCATTCCCGGATGCTATACAATACTATCTACCTTACTCTTATATACAAACATTCTCGGCTATAATATACTAATCCATCTCTACTAACATCGTCATCTTACATTACTATTATCCTTAATTTTCTGTTCATCTCAAAAGCCTTTTTATCTCGACTAGTATTCACTAAATTTTTCTACTTTGTCATCTATATTACCGTATCATATTATTTGTCTCATTTATTGTTCCAATGTTCTCCTGTTTGTAATACTTACTTGTTCAATTCACTTTTTACTTTTTCACTTTATTGGATAACTTTTACGGTTCACTCTCACTACTTGCACTCACTTTCTACCTCCTATCTCGATTACGTGCAACCCTAAATATATTTACTTACTATTTCCAAATCTTATCAGCCTCACTACCTTTAATGCTTTTCTTCTCACTGATTTATTCTATTCATCTTCTCATTAACACTTCACTACTTATTCCTCTATCTTATTCACATTTCCACTTCAGTTACACTAATTGATCTAATCCTCATGTTTTTGACCGTATCTAATACCACAGACTAAATCAGATTTGTCCTTTAGTTCACTTATTACACTTCACACATCTTTGTTTACACTTCCTTGTTTCTTTAACTATCACAAAACTCTCTGAACTTTTATCGTTTCCTCCAGTTTTTCGCAAATCTTTAGTACCCTATCAATATCTCCCACGGTTGCTGGACTTGGATCATCTGCGCTCTCGTTCTCTGTTATATTCTCGACTTCTTTCTTCTCTTCGTCGCACTCCCTTTCGCAACTTACACTCGCGAGGACTCCTTTCCTTATACTCTCCATATTCACCTTAGATGATTCTCCTGTTTTTCCCAACCCTGGTTTCCTCTCCTTTTCTCCCCTTCTTCTTTCCTCTATTATCCCCTCACTTGATTCATATCCATCAGTAGCTCCCTCCTTCTTCACTAGACTGATTCATCATTACACAGATTAAACCTTTCTTTCTCTTATCATTGGCATACTTCTTTGCCGCTGTATCCTCTATGCCACTCTTCTTTGAAGTGTGCTTCTCATTGTCTGCTAGCTTGGTAAAATTTTGCTTGGTGATCCGTTTTTTGCTCTCTGGTTCGATGTCTTCTTTCTGCGTGTGTCGCCTTCTTGCTCCGACTCCTGATTCATCAATTTTCGTTCCATGCTTCACGTCACGTTCGGATTGTAACAGCTGTTTCGTCCCTTTACTCGGTATTAAACCAAACCATTGCTTTTCCAACATTTCTTGACTTCCCATATTGTGTATTGCGAATATTCTATTCTCTTTAGTTTGTACCTTGTACATCCCCTGTCCACTACATATTCTACATTAACTCCAATGTTGTCCTTTGAAGACGGTTGCTCTGTTCGCTTGATTTCATTCTCGTCTTCTGCTTTCGATTCCCGCTGCGCGTGTTTGTCAGTCTGCCTCTGATGTTTCTCTGCCACGTTATTTAATCCAAATTCCGGATGATTTACGTTCTCCTCACAAAACTCCAGGTCAAAGTACCTCCCGTTGACTTTCAGTTTGTCTTCACAAATCTAAGCAAAGTGTCCCTTGTTTCTATTATTTCTAGCTGCTTTCATCAACGATATCAGTGATTTGCGTCTGCTTCTTTTTTCATAGTTTACTTCTTTTTCAACCCTTATTTTCTTCTTCGTTAATTTTCTTAAATTCCTTAAGATTATTTCTCTTGTTCTCATGCTTGCTAATGTTATTAAAATAGGTCTGAATCTTCCTTCCCCAATTCTGTACGTCTGTTCAATATGGCTTACTCTCACATCGATACCAAATATCTTCTCGCACACGTTATATATAGTCTCATATGTATCCATTTCGTATTCATGACCCTCTTCTTCCACCCCGAAGAGTATTAAATTCTTCGTTCTTTGCTTATCTTCATAATATCTGATTTTCTCTTTCATTTGCCCATTATCCCGTATCAGATATTCAATCTTCGCACTGATGTTTTCATTTTACACATCCAGTTTCTGATGATATATCCACTTGTTTTTTCGAGTTTCCTGTACTATTCTGCATTAGTAATCCTCTATTCCTAACTCCATTTCTCCCCTCCTTTATCACTTCCCGTTGTAGCACTTCATCCATTTTATACTGTAACTTCTGCTTCCATGCCACTAAGTCATAGGTCAATGCCTCTCTACGCTGTTCGGTCCCCGCTTCTTCAGCACACGTCCATACTCGGCCAAAACTCGCTGATGACTAATATTCCCATTATTTCCTTCCATCCCCCATTCTATCATTGTATGCACTGTGTTCTTATATTGTTCTTTTCTTCATGTAATCCATTCTTCTATTTGCATTCACCTTCTTCTCCTTCTATTTGCTCCTTCGCTTAGATTTCAAACTGTTCTCCTCGTATCTCCGTATTCTCCTCGTATTTTCTCTGTTATCCCCGCATACCTCATATCCTAGTATTTCCCATATTCTCCTCGTATCCCCGTATTGTATTCGTATTTTCTCTATTCACCTCGTATACTCCGTATTCTCCTCGTATTTTCTCTCTTATCCTCTTATACCTCATGTCCTCGTATTTCCCATATTCTCCTCGTATTTTCTCCGTTATCCTCGCATACCTCATATCTTAGTATTTCCCAAATTCTCCTCGTATCCCCGTATTCTCCTCGTATTTTCTCTATTCTCCTCGCATACACCGTATTCTCCTTCTATTCCACGTATCCCCGTATAATCCTCGTATTTTCTCTGTTATCCTCTTAAACCTCATATCCTCGTATTTCCCATATTTTCCTTGTATCTCCGTATTCTCCTCGTATTTTCTCTGTTATCCTCGTATACCTCATATCCTAGTATTTCCCATATTCTCCTCGTATCCCCGTATTCTCCTCATATTTTCTCTATTCACCTCGTATACTCCGTATTCCCCTTCTATTTCACGTATCCCGTATTCTCCTCGTATTTTCTCTGTTATCCTCTTACACCTCATGTCCTCGTATTTTCCATTTTCTCCTTGTATCTCCATATTCTCCTCGTATTTCCTCAGTTATCCTCGTATACCTCATATCCTAGTATTTCCCATATTCTCTTCGTATTCCCGTATTCTCTTCCTATTTTCTCTATTCTCCTCGTATACACCGTATTCCCCTTCTATTCCTCGTATCTTCTATTCACCTCGTATTTTCCCGTATTCTCTTCGTATTTCCCCTTTCCTCGTATCCCCATATTCTCCTCGCATTTCCTCTGTTCCCCTCGTATCCACGACTCCTCTTCATATTTTATGTTCTCCTCGTAACTTCTCCTCTTATCCTCGTATTGTAATTGTATACCCGTATTCTCCCCGTATTTCCCTTGTTCTTCTTGTATCCCAATATTCCTCGCATTCTCTCTGTTCTCCTCGTATCCCCGTATTCTCCTCGCATTTTCTCAGTTCTCCTCGTATCCCCGTATTCTCCACGTATTTTCTCGGTTCTCCTCTTATCCTCGTATTCCCCTTGTATCCCCGTATTCTCCCCGTATTTCCCTTGTTCTTCTCGTATCTCCATCTTCTACTCGCATTTTCTCTGTTCTCCTCGTATCCCCGTATTCTCCTCGAATTTTCTCTGTTCTCCTCGTATCCCCGTATTCTCCTAGTACTTTCTCGGTTCTCCTCTTATCCTCGTATTCTCCTTGTATCCCCGTATTCTCCCCGTATTTCCCATATTCTCCTCGTATCCCCGTATTCTCCTCGCATTTTCTCTGTTCTTCTCGTATCCCCGTATTCTCCTCGTACTTTCTCGGTTCTCCTCGTATCCCCGTATTCTCCTCGCATTTTCTCTGGTCCCGTATCCCCGTATTCTCTTCGTGTTTTCTCGGTTCTCCTCTTATCGTCGTATTCTCCTTGTATCCCCGTATTCTCCCCGTATTTCCATTGTTCTTCTCGTATCCCCATATTCTCCTCGCATTTTCTCTGTTCTCCTCGTATCCCCGTATTCTCCTCGCATTTTCTCTGTTCTCTTCGTATCCCCGTATTCTCCTCGCATTTTATCTGTTCTCCTCGTATCCCCATATTCTCCTCTCATTTTCTCAGTTCTCCTCGTATCCCCGTACTCTCCTTGTATTTTCTCGGTTCTCCTCTTATCCTCGTATTCTCCTTGTATCCCCGTATTTCCCTTGTTCTTCTGGTATCCCCATATTCTCCTCGCATTTTCTCTGTTCTCCTCGTATCCCCGTATTCTCCTCGTACTTTCTCGGTTCTCCTCTTATCCTCGTATTCTCCTTGTATCCCTGTATTCTCCTCGTATTTCCCTTGTTCTTCTCGTATCCCCATATTCTCCTATCATTTTCTCTGTTCTCCTCGTATCCCCGTATTCTCCTCGTATTTTCTCGGTTCTCCTCTTATCCTCGTATTCTCCTTGTATCCCCGTATTCTCCCGTAATTCCATTGTTCTTCTCGTATCCCCATATTCTCCTCTCATTTTCTCAGTTCTCCTCGTATTTTCTCGGTTCTCCTCTTATCCTCGTATTCTCCTTGTATCCCTGTATTCTCCCCGTATTTCTCTTGTTCTTCTCGTATCCCCGTATTCTCCTCATTTTCTCTGTTATCCTCGAATCCCCGTATTCTACTCGTATTTTCTCTGTTCTCCTCGTATCTCTGTATTCTCCTCCTATTTCCCCTGTTTCCTTAGAATCCCCGTATTATCCTCGTTTATTCCCTCTTCTCCTCGTATGTTCTCTGTTCTCCTCGTATAACCCGTATACTCCTCTCATTTCTCTTATTCTGCTGGTATGAATGAATGTATATATTTGTCTTTAAGCAATATACCTTTTGGTGTGGCGGCACTTCACATTATTAGTATACAGTGCCATCTCCCCGTTTTACAATGCCTCTCGTACAAGTCAATTAGGTCATTACTTATTTTTATTTTATTATTGCAATTCTACCACTAGTCTTTTCTTGTCCGTCATCAATTCCTCCACTAATTTACTCCTAACGCATTATTATACCAAAAATACTTTACTTCTAATTTTTGACCCTAACTCCTCTATGACACATTTCCTCTCACTTCACATCTCTAACTATTAGCACTTTTCACAGCTAACTTTTCCACATTGCTACATTATTAAGGTCTTAATTTCCTTTTCTCACGATTTATTTCCTCTCCACACCATTTCCTTCCGTCATACAGTTTTTTTCACCTTGTTTTCCCCTCTTCCTTCATCACTGCTTCCTGAACTATCTCCTATTTGCGTTACTCTATTTCTCGTGAGCTTAGATTTAGATCTTAGTTTCTTCACCCGCTTCGGAATTGCTCCCATCTGATGTCCACTATTTCCATTCTCTTGCACTGAGGTCTTGTTCTAGTGTGCTTGCTGAATACCAGTTTGCGTCATTCTTGTTTCTTCTTCAGATGACGTCACTGCCTGCTTTCCGGAAAATTTCGCTGAGTTTAACACGTTTGCATTTGCCTCGCGTAAACTCTTCACACTTGTGTCACTAACTTCGCCTTTAGATACGATATTCTAGTTTTTTCTTTCAAAATTATTTTGTCCCTTTCCTTTTCATCCGAGCCTACAATCAGTTCCTTTAACGTTACTAGACACTACTCAACACTAAAAACCAAATTGTTTATCTTAAATTTGTCCTTGATAAGTATCGCGAATTGTCCATTTCTTCGTGCTGCTTTAAGAAAATGGATTAAAACTCTTCTTCTACTTCTCACTTCGTAGCTCCAGTCGTTATCTATTCTGATCGATGTGTTCCCTAGCATCCTTCTATTCTTCATAATCCTCTCCTTCGTAACCGAACTCTTAAATTTTACTAATGTTGGCCTAAGTTGTTCTGAGTTTTGTATTTGCATCTTTCCTATTCTAAATGCTTCCTGTACTTGTCCATCGCTCACGTCTATATCAAAACATTCCCAACACACTCCTAATATCTTCTCATATTTATCGATAAGTTACTCTGTTCTCTATTTTTTCTTCTATCCCGAAAAATAACAAGACTTTTTCTCCGCTTCTCCTCCTCAAAGTGATCCCATTTGCTTTTTAGAATTTCTTTTTCCAGTTGAATTTCTTCCATCTTCTTGCCATGCTCTCCTTCATTTCCCTTAGGTCTTGTTTCACTGCACTGTCCTCCATTTCACTGTTACGCACACTTATTCACCGGTTTAACACAGGTCAACGCCTCTACTACACGTTACTATCCCTGACTTGCACAAAGCGAACCGACTTCGTCTGCAACTTGCTTGAGACTGTTCTGCTCATATACCTCGTATTCTCCTCGTATTTCCTTTGTTCTCGTATTCCCCTTATTCTCCACGCAATTAATTTCAAAACCAGAGCCATGTCTATGTGGTGATAATTTTCTTAGAATTTCGCATGTCACTTTCAAATTTATTTTTTTTTTTTTGTGATGAATAAAGTATTAAATTTTCAAAGTAATGTCGCAGTAATGTAACATACGTATCTGCCATAGTGCAATAGCAGAACACAATATATCTTTTGCCTAATTTTCTTCGACGCGAAAATTAATTTAAACACATTTTAACAAGATAAAACGAAACTCGTTAATTATAACGAATTTATAAAGATAATAATATTAATATAATTATATTATTATTAGCGTTATTATTATTTTTCGGATCTGATGTAAGATTATTATAATATTTTATATATTATGTAGTTGGACATTATTGACAGCAATATATATGTAGTAAAGTAAATAACATAATAATTATTACTTTAACTTACTCTTAATTTCAATCAATGAAATAGGCAAACTACAATAATCACGATGTTGCAGTAATTTCCGATTTCACTGAGGACTACTCGTAAGACCTAAGAATATGATAATCATTTATATAAAACCCATGGCTATGGCATTCCACGACGCAATTATTTCGGTTTTCTCTTCGGGAACTATCTGCTAAACCTACCAAGTACATAGAATGAAAATGGTGGTTTGCCAAGATTCATTGCCTCCATTGCGGAATCATTAAATTCTTTCTTTCTTGCTGAAATATTAGAATGGTTTGACAAGAACTCATAGTATGAAGTACCGCTAAAATTATACTTTTATGTTCCGAAAACAACGTTCCACAGGGGTGGTCGAGCTACGCATTAACTGACAGACAAAAATACTGCCAGTTACTCTCAACGTATATAAATAAGATAACGTCAAAGGTTTATGTGTATTTCCTTGGAAAAATACATATCATATTTAGTTAAAATAAGGTAAATTGAAAAGTACACCGTTTTTCATAATGATCGCGCAAATTCGCCTGTAAAATGTTGTCATAGATGAACTATACTTAACACTAAACATGCACTGAGAGGCATTCGGTTTAATTATTATCGCATAGTAGTACCAAAATCACATTGGTTGGAGTAAATCATTGCACGTCGATAAGATAAATGAATTTGTGAAGTAAAGAGAACCGACATAACTAAAACCATGTAAACTCGAGGAAAAAAAATAGATCTTTAATCAATATTTTTCATTCCACTGCACATTTCCTGTGTTAAAAATGCAATAATTTCAAGTTGTGGCAGCAAATGTACTGGGTTGCGTCTGTTCTAAGTTCTTCCAGTTGAAGTTCACTTTACTACAGCGGTCAATGAGTGGACAAACATGGAGACAGCTTTTCCTGGACGTGCAAGAGTGATAATGAGATAATGCCAAATCATATTAATACTACGCCATGAAGACACTTCAGAGACATGGAGGTAGATCATTACCGTCTTAATCCCGGCACTAGAACGAGGTGGTATGGTCGGCACCACACTGCGATTGTCTTTTGCCTCCGGGAAGATCCCGGCATTCATCTACAATGATTAACCATGAAAAACCTGGAGCAGTTACTTAAGAGATGAAAAAGAAACTAAAGTGTATTGGAGACAAAAATACTAGTTTCTCAATCATATGTGGTGAGCGAGATGTGTTAGTGAAACAATTTAAACTCTGACAGAAGAAATGCAGCAAAATTATCAGTGACATAATTATGTCATTGTTAGGGGTTTATCACTTTTCGCGACGTCGAAAGACTTTCTTACAGTAAAGTATTGTTTAAGTGACCACTTCATTTCAACTTCGGCTATTTTTTAATATGTTAAACGCAGGCGCCTTTTTTAAAATAGAAAAACTTTTATATTAAATCTCATCATAATATATGAAAATTAATTAAAAAAGAATTTATGAATGAAGTGAAGGCACAGGAGATCAAACTTACGGCAGAAAAGAATATAGAAAAACGAGAGACGAGAAAATAAGAAATGAAGAGCATAACATTCCTAAGAATGCCACAATACGTTCTTACCTAGTGTAACAGAATAATGCAATAAATGCGAGTGCAACTGCAAAATGTTAATAATTTAATAAAACTTTCGATGGCCAACTTATTTTTGATATGGTTACAAATTACGATCTAAATAAAAGGGAAATAAATTGAAGAATAGAAATGAAGGAAATAAAGGCAGAAAGAATAAATACGGGAAGAGATATTGAAAAAAAAATAAATGGAAAAAAATATAAAGAGTCACAAAATTAATATAAATCGGTCACAGCATTACTGAACAACAGAAATTCAATGGCCTACGAAATAAAAGAAATATACAAAGAAAAGAAGGTTGTTTTATATCAATGGCTAAGAGGTGATACGTCGTAGGCCTAACTACAAAGTGTTATTTATACATCTTGATTACACAACTTTTAACACTGTATCACTTCGGAATATGTATGATAAGAACTTTTTTGTGTTAAATGTTAACGTACCTTGTTAACGACCGAAAATAAGTCGAAACATGTTAACAAGGTACGTTAAAATTTAACGCAAGAACGTTCTTATCATACATATTCCGAAGTGGTTATTTAGTTTAACTGCATTATATTATGTGACAAATATTTTATCATTATCTTCACAAAATTGAGCAGATAACTAATATTTTGTCCTCGTGTAGAAGATCTTGCAAAGCAGAAGCATATTATTATATATAAAGTTTGTCTATTATGAGAGAAACTAACTGTACACCTCGCTGATAAATAGTAATAAATTTCAAAATTGAGATCGACAGTTTTCTGGTTGCTAACAGCCTATCAATCACATATTGTTTTGTTTGGTTAAATAATTATGTAAATATGTTAACAAATTATTTGATTATGCTGCTTGAAAAATGGCAATCCTCTTGTGTTTCCAGTAAAAATTAAAATTAAACTCTTGTCACTGAAGTATCTCTGACTGCAGTAAAGGGATCTATAAAAATCCTAAGAAACCATCTCTACACGTAAATAGATGGATCTTTACCTATGGCGATCTACTCATTTAAGTTGGGTCTTGCACTCTTGCAGAGCAGTATATTAGAGAGTACCGCATTCTCGGCGGCGGCGGCCATATTTACTCCTGGCTCGGCACAGAAGCGTAAGCAGTAATGCTAGAAGGAAGGTCAATAAAGGCGATATCATACATGTAGTTGTGGTTTATTGAATACAGGAGACAAGGATTAATAAACATTATTGCCATAGTGAAATGACTCGTTAGAGATAACACTTAATTATTTATGTTATGTCCATTTTAATAGGGATAACATCAGCAATTTTCTACTGAAATTCTCATACCAACATTTCGACTGCCACATTTAGCAGATTGTTGTAGTGCATTTGCTATAACAGGCAATTTTCTTAACAATAAATATATTCTGGTCCTAAAATACAGTGATAAGACGTTTTCAAAAATATTATAACAAGTTGGGAACGTATGAGTTGAAGTGTTAATGAATAAAGACTTCAAATCCTTTAATTTCAACTCATTTTCTATCAACGTTTCACATTTTTCTGCAAATAGAATTATATCAAATACGAATTTACAAGGGTATACAAGTGACATTACCTTATATGACTTGAGAGTCACTAATGTGCTAATAAAATTTATAGATTCATCCCTGTTATCAGTTATTAGAGATGAAAAACAGTTTTCACAAATATTATATAACTTATTTTTTTTTTATTTTGAACAAAACTGTTACCAACAAATAGTAAAGAGCTTGTTGTTCACTCAAGTCACTATTTATATTTTCAGTTAAAATACAATTTAGCCTATATCAATTTCCTTTTACTTACATTCATCTTCACTAGACCTTTCTGTTTCGGATTTACTTACATCTGTACCTAGAAACTCAATTAATTGTTCAGAATTGCAAACTGCTTAATTTTAATGCTTCGTTTTTTAAAAAAACTGAGAAATCGCAATGCAGTTTTGAATTATTTTGCATCCGGGATTGGATTTATGGAACGGACAGTAGAAAATAAATTTTCTAACGCATCCTGCATACATCTATCTGGCATAAGATATTAATCAGTGAGTGGAAAAAGGGAATAACTACTTTGAACCCAACTTTTCAGGAAACAAAAAAAAAACTTTCTGCAGCTTTTCTGTTAAGTTTGATTTAAATGTTGTCAACAGTAAAATTGTTCACTATTGTTTGTAGTATATGTATTAATACCAAACTTTGCTCTATGCCTTGTTAATATTTGTATACAAGTTTTTTAAAATTTAAAACTTATTTCCTTTTTCCACTCAATCATACATTTACTTTATTAGCTTCCTAACCTCTCCTCCATTTTTTTCCTTCTTTAAAAATGTATATAAATGATTAAATAGGTTAATAACGACTTCCACATTACAATTTTATGGAAAAAAAATACACAGGGTGAATCAAAAGTTTAGAACCAGATAAATATATTCCATATGCTTGATTTTCGAATAGTATAGGTATTATCAGTATTTGTAAGACTAAATGCTCTACCAGTGACACATTCGATTATAGCTCTCAGCTATTTAAAAAGCCGCCATTTTGAATGCAACTTCGAAATTTTAAATGGAAAGGGGGTCATGTAGGTACTCAAAATCATAGAAATTTTCTGAGAAAAACAATGTACAATCCGTTTTGAGATATCAATAATCGTTTTCAAGTTATTTAAAGATAACTGTAATAATGACACAAACATTAGTTACTGCATCTACAGATATTTTGTAACATGGTACGATACTAAAGAGGCTTTGGAAAAGGTGATTTCATGAAATTCTGGTAATTAACTTTTCCTGCTTACTATTCGGTTAATCTGTGACAGTTTCAATGCATTGTTGATTATTTGAAGCTTTCCTACAACAAATTTCTTTATGGCATTATCGAAAGAGTAAGGAATTGGGATAATTCTTCGTTCTTGTAGGTTAAGCCACAGAAATGTTGCAGCAGACTAAACGAACAGTTCTCTAGACATTAGATTGGTCAACGTGGACCAACGTGGACCAGTAGAATGGCCGGCCATGTCTCCAGATTTAACAAATCTTGATTTTTTCTTTTAGGGTTACATAAAGAGCTTGATAGGATGAAGAGAAAATTGAGAATGTGGAACATTTAAAGAACCGTATCATTGAAGCCTATGCTAAAATCACCCCGGGAATGCTACAAAATGTTCTATTCGTATTCTCAATTTTCTCTTCATATATCAAGCTCTTAACCAAGAGGTGTTAAATCTGGAGACCTGGCCGCACGCATCACTAAATATATGCAGTTCCGTAACAAATTCTTGCAAATACGTGGACACATAGTGGGAAAGAAAATTGCACACTTCATCTGGACCTTTATTCCCAATTCCCTCATGGTATGTGTAGAAAACAGACGTGTTGTTAGAAAGATTATGAATATAGAATATGTACATCCGAAGCTTGAGAATACAAAACATCATTCTCCTGTACAGGAATAAAGGGAAGTGACAAGTTCTGCATGTAGTCGAATAATAACCCAACATCATTTTCCCTTTGTTTACATGTACAGTATGATTTACTTCATGTAGCTTATTATTAGTTTATTATAAAACTTTTTTCAATATTAGCTGTAATAGAACAGCTGAGTCAGCCACTGGCACAATCTTGAGTGGAAAAAGGGAACTACTACAGAAGTTATATCCTTCTTCCACTCAACACAGAACAAACATGAGATTTTACCTGGGTAAGAATGCTAATAATATTCCCTTTTTCAGTTCATCCAATGAGTCTATCATTGAGGAACAAAATGGCTATCTCAGTTCAAATTAGCAACAAAATGTAGTTATTCCCTTTCTCCACTCACCGGTTCTTTGAAGTTCGCTTTATTAAGACAATTTTCATGAAAATCAAGAACTATTTTTGTTACCAATATTATACCAGTTTGGGATGGCTTCCAACGTCCCATTTTGCCCACCTTGATGATTTCAATTATAAATATTTTGTCATTACTTATTTATGGCTTTTAAGGAACCCGAAGATTCATTGCCGCCCACACATAAGCCCGCCATCGGTCCCTATCCTATGCAAGATTAATTCAGTTCCTATCATCATATCCCACCTCCCTCAAATCCATTTTAATATTATCCTCTCATCTACGGCCTTCCCAAAGATTTTTTTCCTCCGGCTTCCCAACTAACACTCTATATTCACAACTAACACTCTATATGCATTTCTGGATTCGCCCGTACGTGTTACAATTCCTGTTCATCTCGAAAGTCTGGATTTAATGTTCCTAATTATGTCAGGTGAAGAATACAATGCGTGCAGTTCTGTGTTGTGTAACTTTCTCCATTCTCCTGTGATTTCATCCCATGTAGTCCCAAATATTTTCGTACTTACCTTATTCTCATACACACTTAACCCTCCGCTGAACACGTTAAAAATGTTACGTGTATTGGCAAATGGGTCATGGGGTCTCAAAAGACCTCACATGCCCAGCGAAGGGTTAAACCTGTTCCTCTCTCAAAGTGAGAGTCCAAGTTTCACAACCATACATAACAGATAACATAACTGTTTTATAAATTGTAACTTTTAGATATTTTGATAGTAGACTAGGTGAGAAAGTCTTCTCAACCGAATAACAAAAATTTCCCGTATTTATTCTGCGTTTCATTTCCTCCCGAGTTTCATTTATATTTGTTACTGATGCTCCAAGATATATGAATTTTTCTACCTCTTCGAAGGATAAATTTCTTATTTTTATATTTCCAGTTCTTATAATATTCTGGTGACGAGACATAATCATATACTTTGTCTTTTCGGGATTTACTTCCAAACCCTTCGCTTTACTTGCTTGAAGTAAAATTCTCGTGTTTTCCCTAATAGTTTGTGGATTTTCTCCTAGCATATTCATGTCATCCGCATAGACAAGAGGCTGTAACCCGTTCAATTCCAAACCCTCTCTGTTATCCTGAACTTTCCTAATGGCATATTGTAGAGCAGCGTTGTCAGACAGAGACTAAACGGAGCGGAGCGCTCCACTAGACGGTTGTGTGCTCCGGTGTTTCCACAGACATAAGCAAGTTCACGCTCCGATCTAGCTCCACAACCGGTTTTGGAGCTTACAACTCTGACACTACTGTTCTAGAGCAAAGTTAAGAAGAAAATGTGACAGTGCAGCTCCTTGCTTTAGCCCGCAGTGAAAAATTATGTCGTTGAGAAAATTAATGATAGAAGTATATTCCTCGTCTTGTTTGTGACCTAATGCTAATTTTGTATAACAACAATTGATTACACATTGATTAACTGCACAATAACGCGGCATTCTTCAAGATAACGATGGAATATCACACTATAAACCTGTGTTCCTACGCAAGACTTGCAGTGTATTGAGTCTCCGCAGGAGTAAATATGGCCGCCGCGTCGGCATTTGCCGGATCAAAAGAATGCGGTACTCTCCAATATACACTACTCTGGGGTCTTGTAACTAATGATAAATAGAAGACTGTGATCACTTGATAGCAAATGGATACCGTAGTAGGAAAATGTTACGTTTCTTCTGGAATTAATGATCTTTTGTTTAGTCGTCTTCAATTATTTATAATTGTGTTATTTCTTTTTCTTTTCCTTCTTCATTGTTTTTTTTCCATTATAATTGTGTACCTACCATTTACTAAAAAAAAACAACAATTTCTTGGTAAGCTCTATCTTCTAGGCAGCCTTCACTTGGAGGAAGCTGACTAAAATTCAAAACAATATCATTATATACACCCGGGGTCTTCAATTTTTAAATCAATTTTCTGTTTTACTTGCAAATTCACAGATACGAGATATTCAATTGTAAATGAATGTAACTGTAATCAGTTAATCACTCTAGTCGAATTTTAAGTTCCTATTTATAGTAATAGAATTAATAAAACATTTTTTTAAGGTGTCCCTGGACAAATTACAGTACAAAAAATACCATAATACAGAAGTTGTTGCTATTATAATAAGTATTTTAACAATTGTGATATTTTTTGTTCTAGATGTTTTACATCTGCCACAGTACAAACAGCCCAACCTACATGCAATTTAGTTTAGTTTAATTTGTATAAGTTTTATTTTTTTTATTGCTAACTTTCTGTTATTTGTAAGTAGTATACCCTTATTGTTGTAGGGAAACTATGAAAAATAAATAAATAAATAAATAAATAAATAAATAAATAAATAAATAAATAAATAAATAAATAACTAAATAAGGTAAGTAAATAAGGTAAGTAAGGTAAGTAAGGCAAGTAAGATAAGTAAGGTAAGTAATGTAAGTAAGTATGTAAGGTAAGTAAGTAAGGTAAATAAGTAAGGTAAGGTAAGTAAGTAAGTAAAGTAAGGTAAGGTAAGGTATGTAAGGTAAGTAAGGTAAGTAAGTAAAGTAAGTAAGAAGGTAGGTAAGTAAGGTAAGTAAGTAAGGTAAGTAAGTTAAGTAAGTAAGGTAAGTAAATAAGGTAAGTAAGTAGGGTAAATAAATAAGGTAAGTAAGTAAGTAGGTAAGTAAGTAGGTAAGTGAGTAAGTAAGTAAAGTAACTAAGTAATGTAAGTAAGTAAGGTAAGTAAGGTAAGTAGGTAATTAAGTAAGGTAAGTAGTTAGTAAGGTAAGTAAGTATCGTAAGTAAGATAAGTAAGGTAAGTAAGGTAAGTAAGTAAGGTAAGTAAGGTAAGTAAGTAAGGTCAGTAAGTAAGTAAGGTAATAAGTAAGTAAGGTAAGTAAGTACGTAAGTAGGTAAGTATCTAAGGTAAGTAAGGTAGGTAAGTAAATAAAGTAAGTAAGGTAAGTAAGTAAGGTAAGTAAGTAAGTATGTTAAGTAAGCAAGGTAAGAAAGAAAGGTAAGTAAGCAAGTAAGATAAGTAAGCAAGTTTGATAAATAAGCAAGTGTGATAAGTAAACAAGTAATGTAAGTAAGTTAAGTAAGGTAAGTAAGAAGGTAAGTAAGTAAGTAGGTAAGTAAGATAAGTAAGTAACTAAGGTAAGTAAGTAAGGTAAGCAAGCAAAGTAAGTAAGTAAGGTAAGTAAGTAAGGTAAGTTAGAAGGGTAGTAAGTAGGTAAGTAAGTAAGGTAAGTAAGTAAAGTAAGTAAGGTAAGTAAGTAAGGTAAGTAAGCAAATAAGGTAAGTAGGTAAGTACGTAGGTAAGTAAGTAAGGTAAGTAAGTAAAGTAAGTAAGGTACGTAAGCAAGTAAGGTAAGTAAGTAAAGGTAAGTAAGGTAAGTAAGGTGAGTAAGTAAGAAAGGTAAGTAAGTAAGGTAAGTAAGTAAAGTATGTACGTAAGTAAGGTAAGTAAGCAAGTAAGGTAAGTAAGTATGTAAGTAAGGTAAGTAAGTAAGATAAGGTAGGTAGGTAAGTAAGTAAGGTAAGTAAGGTAAGTAAGATAAGTAAGGTAAGTAAGGTAAGTAAGTAGGTAAGTACGTAGGTAAGTAAGGTAAGTAAGTAAGGTAAGTAAGTAAGCAAGTAAGGTAGGTAAGTAAGGTAAGTAAGTTAAGTAAGTAAGGTAAGTAAGTAACTAAAGTAAGGTAAGTAAGAAAGGTAAGTAAGTAAAGTAAGTAAGGTAAGCAGGTAAGTAAGGTAAGTAAGAAAGTAAGGTAAGTAAGTAAATTAAGTCAGGTAAGTGAGCAAGTAAAGTAAGTAAGCAAGGTGATTAAAGTAGGAAAGTAAGTCGGTAATAAGTAGGGTAAATATGTAAGTAATGTAAGTAAGATAAGTAAGGTAAGTAAGGTAAGAAAGTAAGTAAGGTAAATAAGAAAGTAAGGTAAGTAACTAAGTAAGGTAAGTAAGGTAAGTAGGAAAGTAAGCTAAGTAAGTAAGGTAAGTAAGCAACTAATTAAGGTAAGTAAGCAACTAAGTAAGGTAAGTAAGTAAGGTAAATAAGTAAGGTAAGGAGATAAGTAAGGTAAGTAAGTTAGGTAAGTTAAGTAAGTAGGAAAGTAAGCAAGTAAGGCAAGTATGCAAGTAAGTAAGACAAATATGGAAAGTAAGTAAGATAAATAAGTAAGTAATGTAAGAAAGTAAGGTAAGTAAATAAGTAAGATAAGTAAGGTAAGTAAGTAAGATAAGTAAGTAAGGCAGGTAAGTAAGGTAAGTAAGTAAGTTAAGTAAGGTAAGTAAAGCAAGTGAGGTAAGTAATTAAGGTAAGTAAGATAAGTAAGGTAAGTAAGTAACGTAAGTAATGTAAGTAAATAAGGTAAGTAAGTACTAGGTAAGTAACTAAATAAGGTAAGTAAGGTAGGTAAATAAGTAAATTACGTAAAGTAAGTGAGTGAGCAAAGTCAATAAGTAAGGTAAGTACATAAGGTAAGTAAGAGAAGGTAAATAAAGAAGTAAGGTAAGTAAGTAGGTAAGATAAGTAAGTATGTAAGGTAAGTAAGGTAAGTGTGTAAGGTAAGTAAGTAAATAAGTAAGTAGGTTAAGTAAGGTAAGTAATTAAGTAAAGTAAGTAAGGTAAGTAAGCAAGTAATTAATGTAAGTAAGCAAGGTAAGTAAGTAAGCTAAGTAAGTAAGGTAAGTAAGTAAAGTAAGTAAGGTAAGTAATTAAGGTAAGTTAGTAAGTAAGGTAAGTTGGTAAGTAAAGTAAGGTAAGTATGTAAGCTAAGTAAGTAAGGTAAGTAAGCCAGTAAGGCAAGTAAGCAAGGTGATTAAAGTAAGTAAATAGGTAATAAGTAAGGTAAGTATGTAAGTAAGTAAAGTATGGTAAGTAAGTAATAAGTAATTAAGGTGAGTAAGGTAAGTAAGATAAGTAAAGTAGGATAAGAAAGTAAGTAAGGTAAGTAAGCAAGTGAGGTTAGTAACTAAGTAAGGTAAGTATGATAAGGTAAGTAAGGTAAGTACGGTGAGTAAGCAAGTAAGGTAAGTAAGTAAGATAGAAGGTAAGTAGAGTAAGTAAGGTAAGTAAGCAAGTAAGGTAAGTAAGTAAAATAAGTAAGAAAGTAAAGTAAGCAAGGCAAGAAAGTAAGTAAAGTAATTAAGCAAGGTAAATAAGATAAGTAATTTAAGTAAGATAAGTCTGGTAAGTAAGTAAAGTAAGTAAGTAATGTAAGTAAGCAAGGAAGGTAAGTAAGGTCAGTAAGTATGTAAGGTAAGTAGGTAAGTAAGGTAACTAAGTTATGTAAGTAAGGTAACTAAGTAAGGTAAGTAAGTAAGTATGTAAGGTAATTAAGTTAGGTAATAAGTAGGTAAGGTAAGTAAGATAGGTAAGTAGGTAAGGTAAATAAGTAAGGTAAGTAAGTAATGTCAGTAAGTAAGTTAGGTAAGCAAGTATGGTAAGTAAGCAAGTAAGGTAAGTAAGGAAGTAAGATAAGTAAGTATTATGGTAAATAAGTAGGGTAACTAAGTAAGTTAAGTAAGAAAGGTATGTAATATAAATAAGGTAAGAAAGTAAGGTAAGTGAGGTAAGTAATTAAGGTAAGCAGGTAAGTAAGGAAGTAAGGTAAGGTAGGTAAGTAAGGTAAGTAAGTAAGTTAAGTAAGTAAGTAAGTAAGTTAGTAAGTAAGTTAAATAATGTAAGTAAGGTAAGTAAAGTGAGTGAGGTAGGTATGTAAGTATGGTAAGTATGTAAGTAAGGTAAGAAGGCAAGTAAGGTAAGAAAGTAAGTAAGGTAATTAAGTATGTAAGGTAAGTAAGTCAGGTAAGTAAGATATATAAGGTGAGTAAGTATGGTATGTAAGTAAGGTAGGTAAGGTACGGAAGGTAAGTAAGTAAGTCAGGTAAGATGGTATGTTAGGTTAGTAAGTAAGGTAAGTAAGTAAGTAATGTATGTAAGGACGTAAGTAAGGTAAGTAAGCAATTTAGGCAATTAAGTAAGGTAAGTAAGTAAATTAAGTAAGTAAAGCAAGTAAACAAGGTAAGTAAGTAAGTAAATAAGTAAGGTAATTAAGTAAGGTAAATAAGTAAAGTAAGTAAGGTAAGTGAGCAAGTAAAGTAAGTAAGTAAGGTAACTAAGTAAGGTATATAAGTAAAGTAAGTAAGATAAGAAAGGTAAGTAAGAAAGTAAGGTAAGTAAGCAAGTAAGGTAAGTAAGTAAAGTAAGCAAGTAAGATAAGTAAGGTAAGTAAGTACGGTAAGTAAGTAAAGTAAGTAATGTAAGTTAATAGGGTAAGTAAGTGGGTTAAGTAAGGTAAGTAAGTGAGGTAAGTAGGCAAGTAAGGTAAGTTAAGTAAGTAAAGTAAGGTAAGTAAGTAAGTAAGTTAAGTAAGCAAGTAAGGTAAATAAGCAAGGTGATTAAAATAAGTAGGTAATAAAGTAAGTAAGGTAAGTATGTAAGTAAGGTAAGTAATTAAAGTAATGTAAGTAAGATATGTAGGTAAGTAATGTAAGTAAGGAAGGTAAGTATGATAAGTAAGGTAAGAAAGTAAGTAAGGTAAGTAAGCAAATAAGGTAAGTAACTAAGTAAGTAAGATATGTAAGGTAAGTAAGTAAAGTAAGTAACTAAGTTAGTAAGTAAGTAAGTTAGTAGGTTTGTAAAGTGAGTAAGGTAAGTAAGAAAGGTAAGTAACGTAAGTAAGGGAGTAAAGTAAGTATGGTAAGTAAGGAAGTAATGTAAATAAGATAGGTAAGTAAGGAAAGTAAGTAAGTAGGTTAAGTATGTGAGGTAAGTTAGTAAAATAAGTAAGGTAAGTAAGTAATGTAAGTAAGCAAGTAAGGTAACTAAGGTAAATAGGTAGGTAAGGTAAGTATGGAAGTAGGTAAGTAAGTAGGTAAGTAAGGTAAATTAAGTAAGTTAAGTAAGTAAGGTAAGTAATATGGTAATTAATGTAAGTAATAAGTAGGTAAGTTAGTAAGGTAAGTAAGTAAGGTAAGTAAGTAGGTAAGGTAAGTAAGTAATTACGTAAGTAAGGTAAGTAAGTAAGTACGTAAAGTAATTAAGGTAAGTAAGTAAGGTAAGTAAGTAAGTAAGTAGGTAAGCAATAAATTAATGTAAGTAAGTATGATAAATAAAGTAAGTAGTAATTAAGTAAGTAAGCTAAGTAAGCAAGTAAGGTAATTCATGTAAGTAAGAAGGTAAATAAATGAGGTAAGTATGATATGTAAAGTAATTAAGTAAAATAATGTAAGTAAGTAAGGTAAGCAAGTAAGGTAAGTATGATAAGTAAGGTAAGTAATTAAGTAAAGTATGTAAGTGAGGTAAGTAAGGTAAGTGAGATAAGTAAGGTAAGTAAGTAAGTAAGGTAAGTAAGTCTGGTTAGTAAGGTAAGTAAGATATGTAAGTAAATAAGGTAAGTAAGGCAAGTAAGGTAAGTAAAAAAGGTAAGTAAGTAGGGTAAGTAAGTAAAGTAAGTAAGGTAAGTAAGTAAAGTATTTAAATAAGGTAAGTAAATAAGTAAGGTATATAAGGTAAGTAAGGTAAGTAAGTTAAGTAAGTAAGGTAAGTAAGTAAGGTAAGTAGGTAAGTAAGGTAATTAAGTACGTAAGGAAGGTAAGTAAGTAAGGTAAGTTAGTAAGTAAAATAAGTAAGTTGGTAAGTTGTGTAAGGTAAGTAAGTTAATAAGGTAATTAAGGTAAGTAAGTAAGGTGAGTAAAGCAAGTAAGTAAGGTAAGTAAGTAAGGTAAGTAAGCAAGTTAGGTAAGTAAGGTAAGTAATGTAAGTAAATAAGGTTTGTAAGTAAGGTAAGTAAGTAGGTAAGTAAGGTAAGTAAGTAAGTATATTAAGTAAGGTAAGTGAGTAAGTAAATTAGTAAGGTAAGTAAGTAAGGTAAGTGAGATAAGTAAGGTACCTAAGATAAGTTAGGTAAGTAAGGAAGTAAGGTAAGCAAGTAAATAAGGTAAGTAAGGAAGCAAGGTAAGTAAGATATGTAAGTTATGTAAGTAAGGTTGAAAGTAAGTATGCAAGGTAAGTAAGCAAGTAAGGTAAGTTAGTAAATAGGTAAGTAAGGTAAGTAAGTAGGTAAGGTAATTAAGTAAATAAGATAAGTAAGTAAGGTAAGTAAGTTAATTAAGTTAGGTAAGTAAGGTAAGGAAGGTAAGCAAGTAAGGTAAGTAAGGTAAGTATGTATGTAAGGTAAGTAAGTAAGGTAATTAAGGTAATTAAGGGGGTAAGTATTGAAGTAAGTAAGGTAAGTAAGGTGAATAAGGTAAGTAAGTGAGTGAGTAAGGTAAGTAAGCAAGTAAAGTAAGTAAGAAAAGTAAGTAACGTAAGTAAGAGAGGTAAGTAATTTAAGTAAGTAAGGTTAGTAGGTAAGTAAGTAGATATGTTAAGTAACTAAGGTAAGTAAGTTAAGTAAGTGAGGTAAGTAAGGTAAGTAAGTAATGTAAACAAGTAAGTAAGTAGATAAGTAATTAGGTAAGTAAGCATGTAAGGTAAGTAAGGTAAGTAAGTAAGGAAATTAAGGTAAGTAAGTAGATAAGTAAGGAAGTAAATAAGGTAAGTGAGTAATGTAAGTAAGGTAATTAACGTAAGTAAGTAAGTGAGTAAGGTAAGTAAATAGGTAAGTAATGTAAGTAAGTAAGTAAAGTAAGTAATACAAGCAAGTGAGTTAAGTAAGGTAAGTAATTAAGGTAAGTAGGTAAGGTAAGTAAGTAATTAAGGTAAGTAAGTAAAGTAGGTAAGTAAGGTATTTAATTATGTAAGTACGGTAAGTAAGCAAGTAAGGTAAGTAAGCAAGGTGATTAAGGTAAGTAAGTAGGTAATAAGTAAGTAGGGTAATTAAGGTAAGAAAGTAAAGTAATGTAAGTTTGTAAGTAAGGTACGTAAGTGAGGTAAGTAAGTTAAGAAAGGTAAGTATGTAAGTAAGGTAAGTAATATAAGTAATGTAAGTAAGGTAAGTAAGCAAGTAAGTATGGTAAGTAAGTTAGTAGGTAAGTAAGTAAGTAAGGTAAGTAAGCAAGTATGGTAAATAAGGTAAGTAAGTAAATTAATCAAGGTAAGTAAGTAAGTAAAGTATGTAAGTACTGTAAGGTAAGTAAGATAAGTAATTTAAGTAAGATAAGTCTGGTAAGTAAGTAATTTAAGTAAGTTTTTAAGGTAAGTAAGTAAGTAAGTATTTTAAATAAACAAGTAAGGTAAGTAAGTATGTAAGGTAATTAAGTTAAGTAGGTAAGTAAGGTAAGTAACTATGTAAGGTAAGTAAGTAAGGGAAGTAAGTAAGATAAGTAAGTAAGGTAATTATGTAAGTAAGTATGGTAAGTAAGATAAGTAAGTAAGGTGAATAGGTAATTAAGTGAGGTAAGTAAGGTAAATAAGTGAGGTAATTAAGTAAGTAGGGTAAATAAGTAAATAAAGATGTAAATAAATAAATAAGTAAATAAATAAAAAATAATCACTTCTTAGCCATCGATATGTTATGTCAACTGAATGTTAAGATACTACCTAATTCTCACTAATGACAAATGGTCTTCGGAAGTAAAGAACTGATATCGGAACAAAGAAATGTAACTAAGCATGTGACAAATTTTGATTATTATAATATTATTAATTAATTAGGTATCGTACTACAACAACATCTTCATGGAGGCTTTCAAAGCCTCAGATAAGGTGTTGTGAAATGTAAAGCTACATAAATACAAGACTGACATTGTTTCACGTGAAAGAGTCTGTAGACATTTAACTGAAAAATATAATTAAACCTCATTACTTTCTTTACAGAGGAATTCATTTTGAAATTTTTTTTTACTGTTTAATTAATTTGTTTCATAATTTTCTGTAATTTGGGCTGTATTAACCGGCCACAAAGAATTAGCGGCAGCTGATGACACCCGTTCCATCACAGCTCACTTCATACGTAAGCTGCTATGGACTTAATGCAGCTTCTCGCTATACTCTCTCCTTGTTAGGAGCGTATTGATGTTTATTGAGACACGTTTATCCTTATAGTATTCCGAAATTAATTATTGTCACTCTTAATAACTGAACTGAATTACTGATATTTAACATAGTAACAAGGGAAATTAAAATATTA
Organism: Periplaneta americana; assembly: GCF_040183065.1. NCBI lineage: Eukaryota > Metazoa > Arthropoda > Insecta > Blattodea > Blattidae > Periplaneta > Periplaneta americana. The sequence goes on along the minus strand of NC_091125.1, from coordinate 11,115,371 downwards.
TCACTTGTTATTAAAGTACAGTGTCCATAAGCCGATGTCAAATATTTAATTATGTAGTCTAATATGTTAAATACGTAATATGTCACGCATCCACTTAATATTATATGGTAGAGTAAATCAGCATTATAATCATCGCCCATCTGAAGATGTAAGCCTTGCATGTATTGTACTTGGTTTTCCTGTGTAATGTGTTTTATGTTGTGATTGTGGAAGTGGTTAGTGACCAATGCTTCGTTTGCTATAGGCCCTACCAATAATATAATGGGATCCGTAATGACAGTGCAACTGATATTTCGAAATTTCTGCGGAATATGTGTTGACTGCAAGACTTTATTATGGCGATAAGAGATTGAAGATATCTGCGTGTATTGCACTTTTACCGTGTACATCAGGTGATGAGTTTGCAACCCAACATTGTCAACAAACGATATGCCGCCATAGTGAAGTACTGATTTCGGTCATTTTCTCCCACTGCATTGGATTGGACTTGAAGGACCAATACCATTTCCTGTGAGACTATGTAAAGTATTTCTAGATTCAGAGGCACTGAAGGAAGTTACAACTAATGCAGTGAACTGCATTGACATAACCAATATTACAAAACATCGGACAGGAACTGAATTCCATTCGAATATTTCAAGAAGGGCCGACGGTGTCCGTGTTCAGATTCATTAATGATTTTATTAGGTTACGATAACTATCCTATATTATATGTTATTCTGTTTAGTTTGTACTTGATGTTAAATAGTTACACGCTAATGTAAGTTTACTCGGCTTGTGGACAAGCGTACTTAGAACAAGAACTGTTTTAAAGTCATAATTCATTTTCAGGGTGTAATTAAACTAAATTCGATTTCACAAATATCAGTGTTGATCTATGTACTTCTGATCTTTACTAAGCCTTTTATTTACGATCAGTTGGTGCGTCAGTATTAGTCTACATTACCTTGCCAGATCGAGTTTCAGCTTTACGAATATTTAATTCTATGGATAAAAGCTATAGGAAATTTTGTATTTGTATTCAATTGCTTGATTATTTTCAAATTGAATGTTTCATTTAAAGGCGATGAATATTAAGTAAATAATATACCAATTATTTCAGGGAAGATGAAAGTACCTCGAGAAAATGCTAATACACTGTATTTCAACACTGCAGCCTATTTGGTCTCGCTGATATTTGACTTAGCCTCTAGCGTTGAAATTAAAATAAAAGTTATTTACTTAACTAAATCTGAATACTACTTTCATATCAATACTATTCTTGTATTATTTATATTACTAAGTGCGCTTTGTAACTGCCGATAATATTGAACGTAGCTGATGTAGGGTGGCTAGTTTAATGGGTAGGGAAATCAAGTAGTACTCGAAAAAGTTGATATCACCCTGAAGCATTATTGTTATAACATTAAAATATTAACAATTATTTTCAAAATAACCATTAATTCTGAGCCACTACATGGACTTGTAATACATTTAATTATAACTAATATATTTCATTAAATATAACACATGTTCATGCGAGAGAGTTATAGCTTGAAGCTGGGGGACCGGATGCTGTACAGCCCAAGTGACATGTTCGTATTTTATCGCTTTTAAGAAATTTGAAGAGTATTGAAGAGCAGATAAGTAAGTACATTTAAATGTTTAACGGATAATTACATAACTGATTTCTGGTACAATTTCCATATTCATCTATAGGCTATGTCTCACCTTATATCTTGACTGTGGTGGTAGCACTAATACTTGTAGCAGTACTGATGATAAAGAAATATTATTAGTACGGTTCGAATAAAGTAACTATCAGCATAGGCATCCTTGGTCCGTAAGTTTTGTTTACAAATATTAACTGCTGGGAAGAGCGTCCCCACCCCTAGCTAAAACATAAGTCAATGGATAATACAGACCTAGTTGACGTTTGTAAACAAAACCCACGGACCAAGGATGCCTATCCTGATAGAGCTACCGTAATTATTGGTAATTGTAGCTATGATGTAATGGGAAGCGCGGTAGCGTCGCGGTTAAGAAGATCGCGGGTTCAATTCCCGACGGCGGCGTCATGAACTTTCGTCAATAACGTAATCCTTCCTGCCGAACTATGGCTCTGGGCTAACTTAGTCACTAAAAGAAATGAGTACCAGGAGTATTTCCCTACGGATAAAAGCGATAAAAGTAGCGGGAACGTAGTACTGACATCCCTATTCCCATTTACTACCAGTATCTGTCCAGGTGGTAGCCTTAATCAAAGGCGTTTCAGTTATAGATCTAGACACACAATTGGCGCTGGTGTGCTGTACAGATCAGAGTCCGTGGATATACAGGGACATCATTTTATTTTTACTAACATTTTTAATATTATCCTGGCTATACCTTTAGAGAACCGGAAACACCGTTTGCTACCCCCTTCCACGACTGTAGTTCGATGATACTGGCGTAAAACACAAACAAATCACTTTACTAGGTATAGGAGGGAAGAAAAGTAGTTCATCCATTTACGTAAACTAGGAAATATCGCGATTTTGAGTTTGATAATTTTCATTAGGTTTTTGTTTAATCAAAATAGCTACAGTACTGTATTAACAATAAGTATTTTTATTCACGAATTGAGTTATCCATGCGAATGTATTCATTATGCAGTGTATATTATACTATCTGCAGCACATAAGCGTACAATATAGAGAATGAAGTTAAATTGAAAAATAATCATGATATGGATATTTAGGCCTAAACACATTTTTCAAAATGGTGGCCGTTCATTTCGATACAGACTTCAGTTATAATGTGCATATTATCGCAATATAGACTATTGTACCTAATCCGAATTACCAGTTTCGTCCTTCGTACTCATGTTGAAATAAATCTGTACCTACTCTATAAAAGAGTACCTTACGTACTGTAAATTCAATCTTCACTTCTGCCCGACCCGCACAGATAAAATTACTCAGACATGCTATCTACTGTCCGTCCAAGTGATATGCCGCAGGATCGTAGAAAGGGGGACAATCACGTGACAGTTAATTACTTAATGAGGCTTTTTATTTAAGTTATTTTAAACAGTTATATAATATTACGTGAACGTTCAATTCCTAACAGAAATTAATGTTTTCAGAAAAGAGCTAAGACAGCCCAGCTTTTACAGAGGGGAGTGCAGAAGCAGGTGGGAGAAATCGGGATGCGACATAGCAAAGGGACATTACCTGTGCGAAAATATGATTCAATATTGACAGCTCTTTCGTCACTGGAAAACGCGAACGTATTTCTGGAACGTACTATACTCCTAACTCAGTGCTGTTTATTATACGCGGCCTTTATTGTGTCTGGAGAACAGTTGGAACTTCATTAGTAGAAGGGGTGGGAGTGAAGTAAAGGTAAAAGGTAAAGGTATCCCCGTAACATGCCATGAAGGCACTTGGGGGGCATGGAGGTAGAGCTCCATGCTTTCCATGACCTCGGCACTAGAATGAGGTGGTGTGGTCGGCACCACGCTCTGACCGCCTTTTACCCCCGGGAAAGACCCGGTACTCAATTTCATAGGAGGCTGAGTGAACCTCGGGGCCGTTCTGAAAGTTTGGCAACGAGAAAAAATTCTGTCACCACCTGGGATCGAACCCCGGACCTTCCAGTCCGTAGCCAGCTGCTCTACCAACTGAGCTACCCGGCCACCGGTGGGAGTGAAGTACATTAAAAAACTCAGGTACAATACAAATTTGAATAAAATAAAATGATGTCCCTGTACAAAGTACCGCAATTCTTTTCGCCGGGAAATGCCGGCAAACTAGGCATGTTGCTCCAGCGCGCGCTCTGCAGTATACAGTTGTATAGGGAAAGAATGGAATGCAAGTGCGAAAACATGTTTGGGTAGATTGGAAAATACGAAGACGGTAGAGACTAGAAACCCTATTTGTGTAGACTGATGTGACATTTCAGTTTTCTAAACTATTCTAGGTATATCTCTGAAATTTCGTCCTGCTGCATATAAATAGTCTCTGCACAAATTTTAATCTAATTTGGTACAGATATGTAAGAATTATTAACAATTTTGTGATTTTAAATTGTGTAAAATTAGGTTTCCAAAAATTGCTATTATTTTGGCCCGAATTTTTGTCTACATACTTGTCAGACCTTCAGAAACAATACTTGTTATACATTTTGCTTCTTATTTCACTAAAAAATAATTTAAAATATTCACTTCACTAAAATGTAAAAACAGAAAAAAATACAACACGAGCATAAAAAATTAGTATTAAAATACCTATTATTGATATTCTGGCTGATATATATAACCAGGCAGTACATCTCACTTGACGATATGTGTCAAAGGAAGAACAATAAAATTGTTTGTATGCATCTGAAGCTGATTAGTGGAATATGTCGCTAATCGGCGAAGTATGCGTTGGGGGGGGGAAAGGAACTGGCCACCCTACCCCATTATCTCCTAGTCTAGTTGTCTCATGAGTGATGCCTTATTGGTGTTAATTATGAGAGTTAAACCTGTCTTCAGACAGGTGGCTAAGCAACAACAACAAACAAATATGAGTGTTAGGTATAATCCTGATAGTAAGTTTTGTTTTAGCAATGCAAAATTTACAGAAAATTAAAGTGGAGAAAATTGACTTCAAATTTGGGATGATAATAATGAACCAGGTTTCGGTCTTTTTTATTTTCTAGGCATTTTGAAATACATAGACCTAGCATATTATATGCAGAAGTTCTCTTATATACACTACCACACTGTGCACACCTAACCTACACTAGTAAATAAAGATGACGACTGAAAAAAACTATTTAAATTTAAGAAAACACTATACCAGATAAATATCATTTACAAATCACTATAGACTGTAGACACTATTATAACACTAACAATGAAACTGTTTGAAACTTGCAAATATTTCTTGTAACACAAACAAAAACCAAGCATAAAAAACACGTTGTTATGGCTACTAGCAATAATTGGAATTTTCCTTTAGACAAGAGTTGTACTCTCCTTTGTAACTGAAAAATTTTCAAAGGCAAGCAACCTTTGAAGTAAGATCTATTGGATTCTACTTCGAGAAGTCGAGAAGTTGCACTGGTTCAATCGGAAATCTAATATAATAAATAATGTATGAAACACAGCGTAATTTCCAAAATGGTGGCAGAATTCAGAGTAGAGGACGTGGACGGAGCACTTAAATTATCAGTCAAAGCGAGCAGCCTTTTAAAAAATGTAACCATAAATAAATTTAAAAAAATAAAAACAAAGAATCGATTTTTTTACCAAGCATGACTAAATCTCACATCAATGTATCCTTGGGGACATTATACTGAAATTACTAACTTCCATATTTTTAAAGCTAAATTCACAAAATTTTTATCAATAGTATATCTGGTTAATAATAACACATGTATAAAATTTCGTCCCTCTAAGATAAATGGTTTGCATTTTATTAATAACTTCATAAAATATTGTATTGTTTTATGCAAAAAGTCCCTTGCGCCACAATTTATATTATTTTCAATTAACATCCACTTATATTATTCTTCATATACATAGGAACAAACATTACTCTTGGAATTTTCTTCACAGTGAATGACTAAGTTATGACTTAATATTTTTATTTTATAATAAAAAATTCTAGTAAATTACTGATTAATTTTACAGCAAAACCCGATAGTAAGCTTCTATTCCATGTATCTAAGGATCCATATAAGTGAATATCCCTTAAGAATAATGTCAATTGTATTGCAAGTGACTTTTCATAAAGAGATTCTATATTTTATTAAAGTAATTAATAAAATGCAAATCACGTATCATAGGCAGATATACCAGTGATCAAAATTTGGTGAATCTAGCTTCCTAAGTATGGTAGTTATTGATTAAATTTAATTGTTGTGAACTCTTAAAACTAAGGAACTTCGAGAAATTTCAGTATAGTGTCCTCTTATATGCGGAGGCCGTAGAGTTTGCACGAGAAATGCAGTTGGAAATGTTTAGATTTATTGTTTTGTTTATTTGCAACATTATAAATCAGACACACAAAAAGAAATACAAAAACTTCTAGCACTGGAAACGATCAATACTAGATACCCTACAGAAGAATGACTACACATATATACTGATGGATCAACCACAGAAAACCTTACTGGAGCTGGAGTTACACGGACACATTTTTCCTTTTATCATTCTGTTGGCAAAGACACAACAAATTATGATGGTGAAATAGAGGCTATACACATTGCTCTCCGACAATTATTAAATCTTCCCTTAAATAAATATAACAAGATAGTAATTCTTTCAGATTCTAAAGCTGCAATTCAGGGAATATGTTCAAATGCTACAATGAAGTCAACGAAAATAAGAGAATGCTACAAAATGTTAACAAAACTCCAAAAAATTAATAAGATTGTCCATCTCCAATGGATTCCAGCACAGTGTGGAGTCATGGGGAATGAAACCGCAGACACACTTGCGAAGAAAGGTACAACAATAAAACAAAAGTCTAAATTTAATTTCTCATATTCCTCAATAAAACGCTTGATCTCATTCATACCTACAAGAAATAGAATCAAATGCTAAAGACAAAAAATGGATTACACTACTTTCCAACCCAGATATAATCCCCCAGAGACCAAGGAAAACAGCAGTTGCAGCCTTCAGACTATTGATAAATCATGACTGTCTAGCAAGTCATCTCTACAGAATAGGTATCTCAGCTTCACCCATATGTATCCTGTGTAACGATCCAGCAGAAATGAATGAAGACCACTTGCAGACCTGTGAAGCATTAAGGTCAGAAGAAACTACAGTTTCAAAAGTATTGAAAAGCACGACTGCTAATGGCTTCATTGCCAAGTGCAAGGCACTAGACAACACAACAACAACAACATTGTTTTCATTTGTTACTTGTTATTTATTAAGTTCATGTTGCTATAATACCTATAACTGTGATGTGTATGAAGGAGTGTGTTGAACACTTAAATGTGTATTTATGCAGTAATAATTATTACATGATATTTTTATACATTAATATGTTGACTGATAATATTGTACTAAAATGTAAGAAGATTCTTTAGAAGCTTTTGCTATTCAAGTTAAAAATATCTGAGTTTTACTTTAACTGTTCCTATCCTAAGCGTGCTGAAAAGGAATAACAATGGCGGCCGAATCGGTGATTGCTTGTATGCATCTGCTATATCCACGGACTATGGTACAGATTTGAAACCTCTCGCGCAGGTTCGCATGACTCCACGTTTCGGGAGCACAAACGGTTGTTCCTATGTATAAAGAGTTCGTAGTTCAAAAAATACCATTGGGTATAGCAGTAGCAGTAGCAGTAGGTTTATTTTGCGTGGCAGAGTTAAGGCCATGAGACCTTCTCTTCCACTCAACCAGGTTTCAATAATATACATGAAATACAAAATTAGATTACAAAACAACACAAAAGAAAATACCTTAGAAATTACATAAAATATAGTACAAAATTACAATAGTCAAGATCAGTTACATTATATAAAATTACAAATAGTCAAGATCGGTTACATAATATATAAAATGAAGTAGAAAATTACACATAATCAAAATCAGTTACATAACATAAGGGGAATATACACACTCACACAGACACAATTTATAAGACCTAAAATGCCCGAGATAAATTCGACGATTAATTCACTTGAGATATATTATACAGTTAATATACTAATAGGAGAATACATGTGGGTTACAAGACATAAAATGTTGATTAGCAATGTCGTACTAAATGGCATACACACAAATGATTAAGTAATCTATCAAGATAATAGAAAAGAGAAAAAAAATAAGAAGAGAGAGGAGAAAAAAATAACAACTTGGTCATTTAAGACTATTTAGAAACTTCCGCAAGAATCTAGTTCTGTTCATTAAAAACATTTCTAAGTAGAGTGTACGTAAAAGATTTTAGACTCCGACTGCTCCTGATTTCCTGTGACAAGGAATTCCAGGAATGAGCTGTGTGTATTGTGAAGGAAGCAGAATAGAGAGATGTTTGATGGAATGGAATTGATAGCACAAGGTTATGCTGTGAACGTGTATCACGGTTGTGGTGGGATGCTAAAAGTGTGAAGCGAGGAACTAGGTAAATAGATGTGGAATTATTTAAAGTCTGATACAGCAAACAGAGTGAATGAACTGAACGTCTCTCCCGTAAACGAAGCCAAGATAATTGAAAGAAATACTCGGAGACATGATCATAGCGACGGCTGTTAAAAATTAAACGAACATAAGCATTATGAACACGCTGAAGCCTCAGTGACAATTCAACACCAAGATCACTATACAAAACGTCGCAATAATCAAAGTAAGGCATCACCAGGGTCTGTATCAAGATCTGTTTCAGTATCTGTTCAGGTATAACGGAGTCTTCTTATCGGACATCTCCCCTCTTTGTAATATAACTAAGGTAACTTATTTACATATTATTTCCTAAAGTGTACAAAACAAGCGAAGTAAGAGTAAATCTAAAAATTATAACTAAGCAATTTTCTCATCAGAAGTAAATGCTATATTATTGTAATTTGGTTTAAGAGACCATTACTTGCTTTCAGTCATCTGGTGATTCATATGTTTTCAAGATTCAGTTAATAAAGCTATTTGCTGAAAAACTTTCGATTATTGCTTCAAATATAAGTGCTTATATTGCTCATACAGAATTACAGCATGTACTTATTTATATGTATTGCCAATAACCGAATACATGGAATAAATTTACTCCTGTTATTTTTATACACGCTAGCTAATGTGTAAATAACTTATTTAAGTTTTGTTGCAAAGAGGGAGGGATGTCCACTATGAAGACGCCTATATACCCAGTAGTATTTTCTAAACTCCGAATCTACTATAATAATGATCCTCAGTATTTTGAGAATCAGAGGCGATAGAACACTTTTGAACTTTCAACTGTATACAAAAACTACAGTCTCCATATTCTTACACCATTCTCAATGACAGGATAATTCTGAAAATGTGATTTTATAAATTGCTGGCTTTGTTGTTAAATTAAAAAGAAACTATATTGTTATAAATCTGAAGAATAAACGTATGGTCCCAGCAGTGAACAAAAATCTGTTTTTCTTTCATCTTACGAAAGAATGAGTGCCTGTTATGCCATCATATAAAATATGCCGCTTACATGAAATGGCGATTACGCAGATATTGACAGAGTGGCTTATCTCCCATGGGTCCTGTATTACATCGTGTGAAAACAATGAGATCCAACAGTTCAACATTTCCACAGCAGAGGAGCATATTTTAGAAAATGTTTCGCAGAGAATCACATTTTAAACTTCTTAAACTGAACATAGATATGTACAGATACGGAATTAAAATTTGGAGCGCGTCTTGACTGGGCTCTTGTTTATTGCACATGCGCAGTGTCTTGTAAGCGAAAATTATACAATAAGGGAGCTCCAGATTTTATTTCCGTATCTGTACATAAAAAGCAGATATCAACAAACTGCGAAAAGTTAGAATACGAGTTTTCATAAAAAAAAACGTTATAAGACAATAATAAATTTAGCTAAGTCACTCTTATTAATAATGAATCAATAAGTAAGATCTGTTTTGTACAGTAGGCCTAATACAGATTACACACAGAGAGGCCTAATATCCATATAATAATGTGTTCAAGTTTATTTGACTGAGTAATTCATGCATGTGAAGTTTATTTTGTACTACTGCTGTGATAATAAACTAATAAATGAAATACCTACTTATAATTCCAAGCTGAAACATTAGGCCTAGACATTTTTAATTTTCATGCGATATGGAAGCAGATGAATAATAATAATTATTCGTTTCTCATTTACATCAAAGAGAACATGTATAATATAATATAATATAATATAATATAATATAATATAATATAATATAATATAATATAATATAATATAATATAACAGTAGTGTGAAGGATATTTAGCAGAGTTGTTTCGACTATTAGATAAACCGCTGCCAGCTAATGCAACAGGATCTGAAATTTTCAGACTTGTTAGTGAGTATACTTGGAAGAAAATCATATACCCTGGGACAATTGTGTTCGTGTCTGCACAGATGTGCAAAGGCAATGGTTGGGAAACAACTGGTACAGTATCGCGTATAAAGTCAGTTGAAAAAAATTGGGAAAGTAGTCATTGTATTTTGGACCTTCAAGCTTTGCCCACATAAAAAAATCCCACTGTCAGTCAAAAATGTTCTTAATGAAGCAGTAAAAATCGTTAAGTTTATCAAGTCCAGACCACTAAATTCAAGACTCTTCGAAATCATTCGTGAGGACATGGGAAACCTTCATAAATCTCTGCTTCTCCATGCAGAAGTGACATGACTTTCTCGCGGAAAAACTGTAACTGGACTTTTCGAACTTAGGGCTGAGGTGTTGACTTTCTTCATTGACCACCATTTCAAGTAGGACGATCGTTCGAGTGACAACCAATGGCTCTTGAGACTTGCCTATTAATCTGACATTTTTGTCAAAATGAACGCAGTAAATGTGTCATTGCAGTTGAAAAATGGTAATATATTCACTGTAGTAGATAAAATCAGGGCTTTCAAAAGAAAATTGCAGTTCTAGATGAGAAGTATAGCTGGCCGTGAATTTGAGAGCTTCCCTGCTTTGAAAGATTTCCTTGAAAAGAACGAAGAACTTCTCCTAGAACTTGATGAAATCAATAAAGAATTATTAAATCATTTGGAGGATATGCGCCACACTGTAGAGCAATATTTTCCAGAACAGTAAAGTGAAAACAATTCTGAAACCTTGTGAGTCAAAAATCCATTTGACATCAAAGAAAAACCTTCTTTCCTCGCTTCTGAAGAATACGAAGCATTACTGGAATTAACGTCTGATTCATCCCTGCAATCCCAGTTTAAGAATCTCCTGTGATGGACTTTTGGCACAGCCTGAGAAGAGAGTACCCAGTGTTATCAAAGAAAGCTATTAAAATCAACAACATTATTTATAATTTTTAAATATGTATAATATGTGACATAAATAAAAATGTGTAATGTTAGTGGTAAAAATGCATTTGGTAATTTAATATTGTCTGTAATATACACACACACCACTAATATTACGCTGGGTTCCACAGTTTTATTTTGGGTTTAAAAGGGTTCCGTGGATATAAAAGCTTGAGAAACGCTGCGCTACGGGACCGATGGACCTAAGGGTAAGAATAATGCAATCGTTATGCTATCTGGTAGTGATCTGTGACTATGCGTCTGCAATGTTGGAGATAATATTGTTCGCTATGTGACCGTAAAATTCGAAATGACCGTGTGAGCTATATGACAATTTCTAAGATAAAATCTTAAACTTGTGCGCAATGTAACATCCGATCCATAAATATCTTTGATGGTCTATTCTTTTCTCTTCTACCTTCGGTTCTACGACTGTTCATCGGGCATTCTTTTTATATATCCATACTATTCCAATCTTTCTCCTTCAATTTCCAAAATATTTCTGTATACCCATAATTTATCTTATTGTAATATTTTTAACCCTTTCCCTTTCTGATTTCTTGGGTGATCCATGGGTTACGATCTCCGAGGAAAGTGGTTCGGCACTGAAGAATTCTCCACGGAGAAGAATAACCTGGCGTGTACTCCAGACAACATTGCTGATCTTCGGTTTGCTGCGCCGCTCTATGGACTACGTACTGTACGTCGGGGTTGTGAAGATGAATGGTAGTCATTTAAAGGCTGTCCTTTCCAAGAAATAAATGGCAGAATACGATTTTTATGATCCCATGTATATCATTTAGAAAAGAAGAAATTCGTCAGTTAATTAACTCCTACTTTTAATTGCCCTTCTGTCGGACCCTGTATAATAGTGGAAATTGCAATCATCCGGAAATAGAATTTATATGCGCAAATAATAATTTTAATCAAAATATGTCGGGATTGTATGAACGCAATGACAACATTCTGAACAACTGCTGTAACACAGGTTAGTAGCCTATTCATTATTCAATAATAGTTATTTACATTACATGGGGCGAAAGTGAGGTTTAATGTACGAGTTCAGACGGCTCAGCTGAAATTTCGATACGAAACGTGAAACATTTTCGCCCTCGTAACGAAAAATATTTCATTCCATACCATGTTGAATTTCCTTCTTTTTATTTAAATAATATCCAGATGAGTCCGCCGAGTTAGCTCTGTGTTTGAGCGTCTGCCTCCAGACTAATCGGCTGAGTTCGATTCCTAGCGGAGTGAGAAATTTTCATGTAAAATTTCTATCTCGAGACTAAGACAGATGACGGTGTACAACTTCTAATCACTAGATTGTGTACCAATATGCCTGGATTAAATTCCAAATCTCTCCGCAGTGTATATGAAGAGAAGCCATATGTCACTGTTGATAGCGATTCGTCCGTCAGACGGGGACGTTAAGCCTGGCGGCTGTCTTGGTGCTATTCGACAGGAGTAGGCTACGTTCCGGCACCAGGTTTCTCCTTCTCCCTACCTCATCTTCATCATCATCCTCACCCATTTCCTACACTACATTTAAACGAACACTTATGCATACACTCACAGTAGTGCGTGATGCGCCACTAATACAGTAGCTTCATGGGGCCCATGCATTTATTAAGTGAGTTTTAACCCGAATCTGCCTAGCGGTACCGTATGGTACCACGATACATATAGTAGTTTCCAGTCGCTGTGTTGGCAACAATGATTATTTTCACAATTTCTCATTGTTTAATTTACTCACTGACATTCCAGTCCTTGTTAGGAAAACAATATTTTGAAGTTATTTGGCTTGGTATGCGTAGTGGCGTTCGGTAATTATACACATTTTCTTGAATCACTCAATTTTGGTATCTGTTTGAAGTAAATATTTGAATACATTCAATTAGGATTATAATTTTGAATAAATTTTCATTTCACATATTGGAAAAGGCTTATAGTAAAGCATTCAATTCATGTTTTCACTATAAATATACGAACTGCCAAATATATATGACGTAGAGTTAGTCTGGTACCGTACGGTACCACTAGGCAGATGCTGTAGCATTTTGTAAGGAATCGATTTTTTCTCTTTGTAGCATTCATATTGATAATTTATTATGTTTCCTGGGACATAACACTTACTGAAGCTGTAAGAATAATAGAGGATGACAGTATAATAATCTAAGTACTATCTATATTGATCCACCAGACGTCACAGTGAATTCTGATGAAGATTATAGAGAGGAAGATACAGGCGGTTTACATGATAATCTCTTAGGAAATCAATTTTATTACGGTGAAATGCATATGATTTATCTAACTGTGATGAAGATAGTGATGTGGCAAATAAAGAAAGAAGAAATAAGAAAACATAAAGAAAAATTTTTACTTTGAAGAATCGAAAGAGGTTTGAATCTAAGAATGAAGATGAGATGAGGACAAGTAGTTCAATTTCGTGCTCACAAAATACAGAAGAAAAGCGTAACCAAGAAGGAAGCAATCAAACTCACACGAAAACCAACTTCATAGATACATGATGAACATCCCCCTTCTAACAGTAGCATTTTTCCTGCAGTTGACTACACATTTTATAGAGGAAAATAGCCTACAGAATTATTTGAAGTATTCTTTGACTGTAATGTTATTGATTTTATTTCGTAAGAGAAATCCAGCATTATGCTTTATTTCTAAATGCACAAGGTTTACAAATAGGCCTAACAGCTGAGGAATGAAGTTCTTAATCGGAATTCTTCTCTTCAATGGCTACAGTTTTGTACCTAGCAGAAGATGCTACTAGGAAAATGCACTGGACACGCAATGAATTAGTTTACAAAAGCATGTGGTGTGATCGGTTTGAAAAAATCGTGCGATTTGTCCATTGTGCCGATAATGCCAAATTTTAGATCGGCAAGACAAAATGTGTAAGCTCCGACTTCTGGTAAATCTGATGAAGGAGAGATTTATGAAAAATTACATTCTGGCATAATGTATGAATTTTGATGAATGTATGATTCCCTATAGACGTCATTCTGCAAACATTTCATCAGGGGAAAGGTTCGGCTTGAATTATGGTGCCTAAACATTGCTTATGGGCATATCTGATATCTTTTGAAATATGCCAAGGGAAGAGGGTAAGTGCAAATGATCACTTTGAATTTGATTATGGTAAATGTGCTGCACCTCTCGTTGAAATGCTCGACAACTTACCACATGATATGAAGAGCCTACCCTTCCGACTGTACGAACTTTGATAACCTGCGAGGACTGACTGACTGGCTGGCAGGCTGTCCTCGTATACTCACACAATGCATTACGAGTGAAGTGGGACTCTGTGTAAAATGTTTTGAAAAATGATATAAGTGCAAATAAACCAAGGAGCATTGAGGTGCGAACCCTTGTTATTTGTAAAAGCTAGCTCCATTGCCCTGTTATTATCATACAAGAAACAAAATAATAAAAGATAGTGAATGATATAGTGAAATTCTTTTGTCATTCAAATAAATAACGACTTAAAATGATGAAATCTGAAGAAAAGAAATATTGCACCCGTATCTGCCTAGCGGTACCGTAAGGTACCACCCCTTATCTTTGAAAGTAGATGATTTTAAACAAAACCGAGTTTAATTCCATAATAAGGACGTTAGTTTGAACAAATGTTGAAGAAATTACAAAAATCGCCACATGTGAGAAAACCAGGCAGATTAGGGTTAATATTGAACAATGAGAAATCAGAACAATTCTTCAACTGCCATACAGCTTATTACCTTAAACGAATGGAAAATCCATTTTCAAGGTTTATTAGTAGAAAAGGAGATTAGAATTAGGGAATGAAGACTCAGTTGATGATGCTTCTAATAGAAATATGGAACCTATTTTAGAGGAGGAGTTGAAGTGTGCACTGATGAAGGCAAAAAATGGCAACGCTAGTGGCCCTGGAGAAGTAGTGTTAGATTTGTGGTAATATGGATCTATCTCCTACTGAGACTTATTACGAAAATGTTTAATCAGGTTATAGAAGGAGATAATACACCGTGTTCCGCTTATAAGTATAACAAAAGAAATTGCTATAACTTCTGAATTAATACAAGTATATAGTTGAAACCAACTGCTACAAAGAATGAAAACTGGGAATTTTTGTTACCTTATGTTCCATAAACCTCAACATGGCTTCCATTGGTGGCACGGGAAATATCCAACCGGTATTCAACCTCGACCCAAGTGTTATGAAGCATCTGTGGTGTAACATTGTTGACAGCAGCATAAATTCTTTCTTGTAAGTCTGCCAAATCACGTACTGGCGTCCTGTAGACCTGGTCCTTAACAAACCCCCACAGGAAAAAATCAGGTGGTGTTAGATCTGGTGATCTGGCAGGCCATGTGATGTACGGTGATCCTCTTCCGATCCATCTTGCAGGGAATTGTTCGTCTAAGAATGTGCGAACCATGTTGGCAAAGTGTGGTGGAGCCCCATCTTGCTGGAAAATTGCTCCATCTGGGAGTTGTGGCACAGCATACAGTTGCAACATATCCAGGTACGTGTTTGCAGTGACTGTCTTTTCAGCAAAGAAATAGGGACCAATGATTCTGTCACGCATGATCCCACACCAAACATTCCATTTAGGGGAATCCCGTTGGTGTTCAATTACGACACTTGGATTTTCCGACCCCCAGATGCGACAATTGTGTCGGTTTACTTTTCCACTGACGTGGAAGGTTGCCTCATCTGAGAAACAGACTCGAGTTAGAAATGTGTCGTCATCGTCCACTTTATCCAACATTGTTTCTGCAAAGCGTTTTCGTTCCAGTTTATCATTCGGCGTAATCATCTGATGAAGTTGCAGCTTGTACGCTCGCAAACGCAATCTTTTATGGAGCACTGTATGCACTGTTGTTGGTGGGATGTTCAACTGCACACTAGCCTGTCGAATGTATTTCCGCGGGCTTCTCTGAAATGCCTCGCGAATGCGTTCGACATTTTCGTCAGACACTTTACGCTTGGAATGTTTACCTGCATTAGACAACAAACTTCCTGTTTCTCTGAGCTGCCTATCCCATTTCATTATTGAGACGTACGTCGGTACAGCTTCCCTCGGTCTAAGATTGTACTGACGGCGAAACAAGCGCTGTACACGAATTATGGATCTATGTTCTGCTAATGACAGCACACAAAAGGCTTTCTGCTGTGGCGTCCACATGCTGACTGACTAAAGATACGATACGAATTCTCTTATTTAATGATCTGCGCATGCGTGAGTCTTCTAAAAATAAGTAACAACAATGGATTAAAACTTCCCAATTTCCTCTTTACAATGGTACCAATCTTAACCCATTTGCATGCATTGTTATGAAATTATAACTATTTCTTTTATTATACTTATAAGCGGAACACGGTGTATTACCAAATACTGGGACCTGTCTTATATATCTGCCATACACAAGAAAGGAAATAAAAAGACCCGAATAAGTACAGAGAAGTTAGTTTAATGGCATCAATTAGTAGAATTTGGAGTAGCATTCTTAAGGTCAGATTGGAAAAGTCACTTGCATGGAAAAATTTTGGAAGACCAAGTTGGGTTTTAGTTTATGAAAATCATGTTTGGATTATATTTTCTGCCTTAGGCAACTAAGTGAAAAACGCATGGGGAAGGAGAGAAAGTCCTCTTCATATCTGTTGATTTGGAAAAGGAATATGATTCACTAATTATAAGAGATTTGTGGAATGCTCTTAAGCGAATTGGAAGCTTTTGGAAGCATTTGAAGTTGGAGGTCTTCGGGTGAATGTGAATAAGACTGAATATCTCGTTATTGGAGGAGATGGGAAAGATATTATATTGCCTCAAGGGACCATCAAGGCTGTTAGGTATTTTAAACATATGGGATCTATAATCCATGAATCAGGCTCGATAAAAATTCTGAATGCGATTCTATGGAGCAGAAATCTTAGTAGAAAAACAAAGAAGAGAATCCTTCAAACAATCATTGAGAGTATTTTAACTTACGGTGCTGAGAGTCGGGCGTTAGTAGAGAGGCAGAAAAGTAGAATATTGGCAGTGGAGATGGATGGGATCCGGAGAGGGGCCAGAATATCTAGGTTTGAAACAAGGAAAAATAAGATGTAAGACAGCTAATGTAAATGGAGGAATCTGTTATTAAGAGAATTGAAAGACAAACACTACAATGGTATGGGCACGTCAATAGAATGTATTGTGAAGGACTTCCTAAAAACTTTTCTCCATTGGTCACATTCTGGAAGAAGAAAGTGTGGACGGTCGAGAGCATCATGGAAGTCTGGTGTAGTCCAGATGATGAAGTAATATAATCTGAAGGAAGAGGACTGGCAAGACGGTGAAGTATGGAAGATGGGAATACAGAAAAACCCTCAAAAGTAAAAAGTAGTCAATATTATTGTGAATGAATAACTTCACGGCACTACACCTAGTGAAGAGCTGGAGCCCCCAATTTTTTATATTTTCACACTAGACAGACCAAGGGCTGCACTCATTGTATTCTTCACCTGACATAATTAGGAACTTCAATCCAGACGTTTGAGATGGGCAGGGCACGTAGCACGTATGGGGGAATCCAGAAATGCATGTAGAGTGTTAGTTGGGAGGCCGGAGGGAAAAAGACCTTTGGGTAGGCCGAGACGTAGATGGGAAGATAATATTAAAATGAATTTGAGGGAGGTGGAATATGATGGTAGAGAATGGATTAATCTTGCTCAGGATAGGGACTTATGGCGGGCTTATGTGAGGGCGGCAATGAACCTCCGGGTTCCTTAAAAGTAAGTAAGTAAGTAAGTAAGATAGACCAAGGAGGGACTTCTATTCTCATACGTGAAATCAGCACGACTCCGATCTCCACGAGACAAATCAGGAAATTACATTAACAATATAAAACCATTCTTACGCGTTGACAAGATTCAATCTCAGGACTGTAGCTCCTCGCCACGTTGAAATGCGTGCAACCTTCGCGTAGTTAATATTTGCTACCGACTAAAATCTAATGCCAAGTAACATAATAGTCATAAATAGTCGCACGATTCTTGTTCTGCTGCTGTATATAGATGAATATCTATGATTAGATCTGCATAATTCGAAATATTCGCTGTTTATTTTTACACTGTTTACAATAACCTGTGATACGGGAATAAAAGTTTCTCTCAAAGGGAACCCTGTCACATTCCCGCATCCAAATTCCATAACATTTTCACAGCAGGTAACAATTGGTAGAAGTCGCAGTCATTTGAAAGACATTAATTTGCTGTAATTGTTCACGGTTTGTACACTATTAATGCCCGCTACTTATGCAACCCGTCAGTCACCAATGTTCGGCGTGACAACAGTTTATACTCATAGTCCTGAACATCCAACACTAGAATACTCTGGAACCATTGCAATAAATTGTAGTAGGCCTGCATCTGCCTGCTGAGCTGCTGTTTATATAAATGTGCAGTACAGCTATAGCTCACAGATGGTATTGTTGTAATCCCTAACTATTGGATATATTCTAAAGGAGAAAGTTCCGCGTAATTTTTCATCTATGTAGAGCCGTCCAGTTTTTACAGACGCATTGCTCAACAGTTGTCTAAAATACTTTTATGCTCGACCATGCCGAAATGTAGTAATCATACACCTGGTAGCAGCCCTTTAATGGACCTCATTAAAGTACACCTATTCATCAAAGATCAGGTGTTCCACCAATCAGAAAACACCATTGTAGCAATATGAAAGCGCAAGTATCGATTATTCTCGGATATGCAATAGAAAGACAACTAGCGAAACGTCACGGAGGCTGGAAATCCAATACTGTCGCAAAAGGTTATGTTAAGTTACTATAATAATTAGCGTTAATTTTAAATAATATTCAAATAAATTCAATTTGTCATCTCGTTTTTCAATGTCTAAATAAATTTCAAGGTTATATCAAGATTACTCTTTATTTTACTCTCTAGATTATATCAAGGTCAATGATATTTGTTTCTAGGAAAAAGTCTATACTTTCGCTTCTGCGCACATCTCATAATTTACGAGATATTGCACAAGGTCAGTTCCGTTCTCCAGTCAGATAAGAATAACATGAATACTTATGAATAATTTCAAGTTAGAAATATGGTCCAGCATAAAAAGTCGTATGAAACTTGCCTATAATGGTAATTAAGACGTTCGTATGAAGATTATGAAACTCGCTTGCGCTCGTTTCATAAACATACTCGCGTCTTAATTACTACCATTATAGGCTCCTTGCATAATGTATTATTTTGTTATATACAGGTAATTGCACTGTGAATGAGGAGCAGAGTCTTTGGTGTGACAGTAGTGCAACAGAGAGCGGCTCTTTAGATACAGAAGAAATATGCACGGAACAAGTTCCGGAGAGGAGTTCCAGTTCTTGCCAAATCTCTGCTTCCAAACATTCACGGAGAAGTGTAAGTGAGCAATTAAAATAAACCATGGATTCCGTATATAAAGCTATAAAAGAACAAAAATTTCGCGAGTTAAGATGAGTTAGACTATAGACTTTATGGTTAAAGGTGGAAACAAGAGAAATGAATATAAAAAATAAAATGATGTATGTGTTCGACGTTCAAGGACGTACGTGATGCCTCTGAAACGCTCCATTATTGGAATTTATGGAAATGGGTAAAAGAAGGCGCTATGCGAGTGGGAAGCAGGTAGTGCATTTAAAGAAAACATCAAGAAAAATTACGATGTTCGTTACCAAACGTGATGTTTCAGAAGCGGCCACCATCATAAATCGTGATTTTGTTCAGGGAATACAACAATACATTGATAACAATGACATTAAAGAGAGCTCTGTGTTCAGCACTGATTACAGCCGTTTCTAACACGATCCCACTGCCAATCTCACATTGTCAATGACCAGAGACAGAACTACTGAAGCAAGTATGCGATCAATTGCGTTTACCACACATTCCTATACAATATAATAGCTGTCAGGGAAATTAGGACAAAAATTGATTATATGCTTCCAGAAATCTGGTGGCACATTTGGAAAACGAGTTGCAGTAGCCTAAGTGTTAATCTCATAGACCGCCGAACATTGTGATTCTAGTAGCAGTGGTAAACTGTCATGGGTGCAAAACGTCCTGAAACAAGAGTTGCATAGTGTGTCCCTACTTCTCCTTGATTTATGATCAGGTCAGACTGATGTTATGTTACCTTTAACAGCCTTTTCGGACGATGTGTATTTGTGCATTAAAGTAATCCCACCAATAACCACGCGTTACTGCCAGCCACTCGATGTTTATTTCTTCCGTCATGGCAACCTTCTGGTTTCTTGTCGCAAGAACATAAAATATGTTTAAAAATGTGCAACAGATGAAGTTAAACACATCCTTTGGCTGTGGCGCTGAAATGTGTACGAAAAATGTCCTTATATTGTATAGATGGTGTGATAACCATTTCTACTTTCAGCACACTGCTGTGGAGTTATACTACCACTCACAGGATTAATAATGAAAAGTGAGGCTTACATAGGGTAGAGTAGCATAAATCGCACCGCTTCCTAAATGGCATCGCTGAAGTTTGAAACAAGTTACTGTAGTAGTGTGGGATTTAGTGGTATTGTTACAATCTACCATGTGAACTTCCACCATGTCACTTGATTTCTGCCAATTCTTTGCGTTAGCAACGTGGTGATAGTGCATTTAATATAATTGCTCAGGTGGATGTATATTTAGCTAACATTTTGTAACTAAATATCGGATTGGTATGCAAAGGAATTCATAATCTTAAGAAGTTACTGGTTTAAAGAAATGTTAAAGAACATTTAACTTAGTAGGATTTTCGAACATGTGGTGATTATAGGCTAGAATGAAAACAATAATAACTTATGACGTAGTTTCTCAATTCGCACCACTTTGTAGGTGCCTAATTCTCACCGGTGCGATATGAGCAACTGTAACAATTCTAGCAGTACAAAAGAAGGCCCAAAAATGTTAACTGAACGAATAATGCATCAGATGGGTGCAGTATCAAGTGGTGAAAAGGGCGTTAATACAACAAGTGTGTGTTGTACAAGCGCACCAGATATTTTGTGCCACCTATGATAATTTTTAAAAGTCAAACAGTGCATCCTACATTATCAGCTGATTTACTTCCAGGATAGTTATTTGTTTGCTCTGATTCAGGTTACATCAACAGTGAACTATTTGTCGAATAGCACAAACATTTTATTTGCCACTCAAACCTGCCATTCCAAAAAATTTACAAGCTAGATTATCTCGGGAAAATGATGTGCTCCTATCTCAGCTTCCTCGTCATAATACTCAGAGGCCCAGCCTTTAGATGTTTCTATCTTCAAACCATTTCAGACAGCTAAATCATGAAGCAGTTCTTAGGTGGCTTCGATATAATCGTGGAGAAAAGGTGACGCAACTTACAGTTTGAACTGCCTGGTGAAGAACATGGCAAATGTGTAACAATAAAAAACGAATTCAAGAAGTTTAAATGTTAGGTATGCTCTATTTTTTCAATTTCATTTGAAGATGCATTACTCTCTTCCATTAATTTCAATAAACTTGTAATTTGCATCTATTACATTATTCATATTAAATACTGTTCAATATGTGCAATATTAAAAGCTTTCCCTCATCCTGTTCCCTGCAGTTAAAGAAACTGCAGGTGCTATTTAGGAAACTAGTTGCCTAAATGGCACCACTGACAAGTGTTTAGAAAATGTCATTCTAATTCAAAAATATTAACTCAAATTCAAGGATTCTTTTTTACTTGTAAGATAAATGTTCTGGGAATGTATTTCTGTAAAGGAATGCAGAAAATAAAAATAGTATTGTTCAATAAAAATTATAAATGATAATGTGGTGCGATATACGCAACCTTACCCTATCAATTAATCGCATGTTACTTTGCTCTTCTTCAATATATCGCTGTCTATTTCCCTTGAACTGACACTGGCCTGTGCTACAAAATCAAGTAATAGCACTGTTACAGTTATTTCCTTTAAAGTGCTACGACTTAATACGACAAACTAGTATCTCCACTGCGTCCTCCTTCAGCGCAAGCAGTTATTATGAGTAAGTGTTGTGCTGCTGGATGCATAAGTGTCGGGCGTTATTAAAGTTTAGTCTATCTTCCTCTTATCTCGATCATCTTGCAGTCGAGTGGGCATGGAATTGACTAGTCTTTGCAAATAGCGGCTGTTCTTAGACACGATATTCCAGGCATTCTGAACATACATACATAAGTGTTCTGTCCGTGGGCAGGTCTTTCATTGTAAACCCAGCAATCTCCAATCTTTCCTATTTTCTGCCTTCCTCTTAGTCTCCGCATATGATCCACATATCCTAATGTCGTCTATTATTCTTTTCAACCAGAGACCCAACCAATTCCTTTTCCTCTTTCTAATCAGTTTCAGCATCGTTCTTTCTTCACTCACTTTTTCAAACACAATTTTATTTCTTATTCTGTCTGTCCACTTCACACGCACCGTTCTTCACCACATCCACATTTCAAATGCTTCAATTCGTTTCTCTTCATTTCGTCGTAATGTCCATGTTCCTTCCCCATACAATGCCACACTCCAAACAAAGCACTTCACTAGACTCTTCCTTAGTTCTTTTTCCACAGGTCCGCAGAAGATCCTTCTTCTTCTATTAAAAGCTTCCTTTGTTCATGTTTGCAGTTTTTCTTGGGAAGGATAGGCCTAAATGCGGTAACATCCCGTTGCTTTCCGCACACCACTCTCTCTTTCGCAGCTTATTAAATTCCAGAGGCCCCAAGCGTGGAGATGAGGAGAGTGGATTTGACTAATTGGGCTCTCCGGACTTCACCGAAAGTCACGGCAAGGGTTAAATATTAATTCTATCAGGATGTTTGACCCAATCAGAGACCGGGAAATCTCAATTAGCCTTTGCCCCCCGCACCCTGGACTAGCTTCTACGAATCATCAGAAAATCTTAGAGTGTGATTGGGCCAATTTTTCCGAAAATGTTTCCACACTTTTGTCCTCGTAGCTCAGCGGACGAACGTCGAAATTTAGATGTCAACGTCTCAGTTTCAGTTCCTCGTTACTCATTTTCATTTTATTGTGGTTCAAGATGGTATAATGTAATAATACAAAAAGAAAAACTAATACCAGTATTATGCAACTGGATTTTTCCAAACCTAATATTAAATTTATATTTATGCTCGACCATGCCGAAATGTAGTAATTATACACCTGTAGCAGACCTTTAATGCATGTCATTAAAGTACACCTACTCATTAAAGGTCAGGTCTTTCAGCCAATGACGACTCAGGTTACAACTATTCAGCCAATGACAGGTCAGCTTTCTACCGTTATAAAACCGCAATTATCTATTATTCTCGGATATGCAATCGAAAGAGAATTAGCGAAAAGTCACGAAGGCTGGAAATCCAATACTGTCGCAGAAGGTTATGTTCTGTTACTATAATAATTAGCGTTAATTGTAAATAATATTCAAATAAAGTAAATTTGTCATTCGTTTTTCAATGTCTAATTTAATTTCAATGTTATCTCTGTAGGTTCTTCTGGCCTAGAAAGGTCAATGTGGACATTTGTTCTACGGAAAAATTCAATACTTTCGCGTCTGCGCACATCTCACAACGTACGGGACATTGGTCAAGGTCAGATACAAAGAAAATTAATAATATCAAGTTAGAAATATGGTCGAGCATAAAAAGTCGTATGAAACTCGCCTATATTGGTAATTAAGAAGCTCGTATGAAAATTATGAAACTCGCTTGCGCTCGTTTCATAAATATCCATACTCGATTCTTAATTACCTTCATTATAGGCTAATTGCATAATGTACTATATTTATATCGCTAAAGAACGATTACAATATAAATAACTTGAATATTATTTATACAGTATCACTAAAGAACGATAACAGAATGTAAATTATAAATATCGGTTTGTTTAATTAATATAAGATATTATATAATACTTATTTAATTATCTAAATAAAATAACCTATTTTACAAAGAAAGATGATTATTTGTGTTATAATAGTTACTTACATAAAATACAGATTATTTATATTGCGAAAGAACAATAACAATATAAATAACTTGCATATTATTTTATGATGCTAACGAAGGCAAAGAGAATATAAATGATAACTTGAATATTATTTATATCGCTAAAGAACGAAACAGAATATAAAAAAACGTGAATATTATTCATATCGGAATTTCACAGATTTATTACAGATGTATTTAAGAAATTGTACAAGAATAGTAATTAGTAACAGTGTCCTATTTATTCTTCTTGGAGCCAAATTTGTAACTTTTGAAAGTGTGGTTACTATGTTGAAGTATATGTGTTGTAACGGATGCTTGATTTGTTATGTATGTGAGTCAGTTATGGGATGCTTGATGTCGTCGCAATGTCGTAATTATAGTTTGATTGTGTTTGTGTGACTATTATGTATTAATTTATGATATATGGTACGGAAAGCTTCATATTTGTGTTATAGAAGTGTTACGTATGTGTGTTGTTAATGTTTTTGTATGTTTCAAATTGATACCCGATATTTGTTTTGCAATCGCAATGCCTAATTTACGGTTTGTTTATGTTTTGTTTACATCGCGTAAGCTAATTTAATTTTCTTTTCCATTTCTCTTTATGCTTATCTTTTTTGTGTATGAAACTATAGCCCTAACATACATATGTAAAATAGGGCTAACCCCCATTGGAGATACTGTAGCTACAATAGTAATAATTATTATTCATATCGTTATAAAACGATAACAGAATACAAATGATGACTTGAATTTTATTCATAGGTCTAAAGAACGATAACAAAATATAAATAACGTGATATCCATCAAGAACGATAACTGGATATAAATGATAATTTGAATATCATTTACATCGCTAAAGAACGATTAAAAAATAAAATGAAAACTTGAAGAAGCCGCGAACCCAGAACCTTTGAATCATTAAACAAGCACTCTACCGCTGGTCTGCTAGGACCAGATATGGAACACTTTCATAGTTCCGGAACTGCTTGTACAAGCACATGCATAGTGTAACATCGCCGCGACCCGAAGTGGACTTTGAAAATATTCGCTGTTCACGAGTGCGGCCAATTTTTTTTTTACAGCTGTACTTATTGGTCTGCTAGGTGGGAGCAGCGAGTCTAGATGCTGCCAGTGTGGTAGCTCAGAGAATATTGTGGATACCCCAGGTGTAGCCTCGAGCTTATCGGTTCTGCCAGGTGGAGTATTCAAAATATTTGAAAATTTTGAGGTATTGAGAAAATGTTTGGAAATATTCAGATTTTTTGGAATGTCGACAAATTTTTAACATTTTTGAAAATTTTGAAATTTTTTGCAATTTCGTCGAATTGTGAAAATTATTGAAGATTTTCGAAAATTTTGAAAATTTTTGAAAATTTTGAATTTTTTAAAAATTTCTTAGAATTTCGACGAATTTTCAAAATTTTTGAAAATTTTATAATTTCGTTTAATATTTATAATTATTGGTCTACTAGGTGGGAACAGCGAGCAAGCAGGTGCTGCCAGTGTGGTAGCCCAGAGAATGCCGTATCTGCCCGAGGTGTAGTGAGAAATTTAAAAATGTTTGGAAATTTTAAGATTTTTTGGAATTTCGACAAATTTTGAAAATTTTTGAAAATATTTGAGAATTTTGAAAGTTTTGAAATTTATGAAAATTTCGACGAATTTTCAAAATTTTTTAACATTTCAAAAACTTTGAAAATATTTGAAAATTTTGGGAAATTTAGAAAATGTTTGGAAATTTTCAGATTTTTTGGAATTTCGTCGAATATTGAAAATTTTTTAATAATTTTAAATTTTTGAAAATTTTTCAAACATTTGAAAATTTTGAAAATATTTGACAATTTGAAAATTTTGAAACTTTTTGAAAATTTAAAAAAATTTGAAATTTTTTGGAATTTCGAACAATTTTGAAAAATTTTTGAAAATTTTGGAAAATTTCTTAAATTTCCTTTAATTTTAATTATTGGCATTTTCTGGACTAAAACACTGGCGGCACCTGCAGGCTCGATACTTCCAACTAGCAGACCTATAATTAAAAAAATTTAAAGTCAACATAAGAAATTTTCCAAAATTTTCAAACATTTTCAAAATTGATCGAAAATTAAAAAAATTTCAAAATTTTCATATACTTTTTAAAATTTTCAAAATTTTAAAAATTTTCAAAAATTTCAAATGTTTCAAATTTTTCAAAAATTTAAAATTATTAAAAAATTTTCAAAATTCAACGAAATTCCAAAAAATCTGAGTTTCCAAATATTTTCTAAATGTCTCAAAATTTTCAAATATTTTCAAAGTTTTTGAAATGTTAAAAAATTATCAAAATTAAAAAAAAATCATAATACGTCGAAATTGCAAAAAATTGAAAATTTTCAAAATTTGTCGAAATTCCAAAAAATCTGAAAATTTCCAAATATTTTTTAAATTTCTCACTACACCTTGGGCACATACGGCATTCTCTGCGCTACCACTGGCAGAACCTGCTTGCTCGCTGGTCCCAACTAGCAGACCAATAATTATAAGAATTGAACGAAATTTAAGAAATTTTTCAAAAGTTTTGAAAATTCGTCGAAATTGTAACAAATTTTCAAAGAATTGACAATTTTCAAAAATTTTCAAAGTATTCGAATATTTTCAAAAATTATCAAAATTTGTCGAAATTCCAAAAAATCTGAAAATTTCCAAACATTTTCTAATTTTCTCAAAATTTTTTTAATATCTTCAATACTCCCCCTGGCAGCACCGATTGGCTCGAAATTACTCGGGCAGCCGCGGCATTCTCTGGGCTACAACACTGGCAGCACCTGCAGGCTCGCTGCGCCCAACAAGACCAATAATTTTAAAAATAAAAGGAAATTTTCAAAATTTACAAAAATTTTCGAAATTCCTCGACATTCCAAAAAATTTCAAAATTTTCGAAATTATTAAAAATTTTCAAAAATTTTCAAAATTTGTCGAAATTACAAAAAATCTGAACATTTCCAATCATTGAATTGAACCTGAGACGTTGACATCGAAATTCCGACGTTCGTCCGCTGAGCTACGAGAGCAAAAGTGTGGAAACATTTTCGGAAAAATTGGCCCAACCACTCTAAGATTTTCTGACTATTCGTAGAAGCTAGTCCAGGATGCGCGGGGCAAATTCTAATTGAGATTTCCCGGTCTCTGATCGGGTCAAACATCCTGATAGAATTAATATTTAACCCTTGCCGTGACTTTCGGTTAATTCCGAAGAGCCCAATTAGTCAAATCCACTCTCCTCATCTTGACGCTTGGGCCCCTGGAATTTAATAAGCTGCGAAAGATATAGTTATGTGCTGAAAGAAACGGGATGTTACCGTATTTAGAAAAGAAAACTGCAAACATGAACAAAGGAAGCTTTTAATAGAAGAAGAAGGATCTTCTGGGGACCTGTGGAAAAAGAACTAAGGAAGAGCCTAGTGAAGTGCTTTGTGTGGAGTGTGGCATTGTATGGGGAAGGAACATGGACTTTACGACGAAATGAAGAGAAACGAATTGAAGCATTTGAAATTTGGATGTAGAGAAGGACGGTGCGTGTGAAGTGGACAGACAGAATAAGGAATAAAATTGTGTTTGAAAAAGTGAGTGAAGAAAGAATGATGCTGAAACTGATTAGAAAGAGAAAAAGGAATTGGTTGGGTCTCTGATTGAAAAGAGTAATAGACGACATTAGGATATGCGGTTCATATGCGGAGACTAAGAGGAAGGCAGAAAATAGGAAAGATTGGAGATTGCTGGGTTTGCAATGAAAGACCTGCCCATGGACAGAACATTTATGTATGTATGTTCAGAATGCTTGGAATATCGTGTCTAAGAACGGTCGCTATTTGCAAAGACTACTCGATTCCATGCCCACTCGACTGCAAGATGATCGAGATAAGAGGAAGATAGACTAAATATTGAATTGTGACTTTTTGTTTTGTTTTTTGAACGCTTAACTGTATGAATGTTTTGAGGCCGACGCCAGTAAATTTGTTTTGTTTATGCCACGAAAGATATTTTTATTGAGAATAAAATCTTTCTTCTTTCCATTTGCAGCCACAATATCATAATGATAAATTCATGGCATAATATATTAATGAACCTGATGATAATTACTAAAATAATCGTAAAAGAGAAAGGAGCCATTATGTATAGTTTGTCTCTCTCAAAAACAGAACAAAAAAGAACATAAAAAGCACGAAGTTATATTCGAACGCAGGAACTCATGAATAAAAGACCTGAACGCTACCTTTACGCTATTGAATAACACATAGAATACTCCAATTATAACTGTAGGTATCAGACAACGTGGTCCAACAACATGTAACATCGCCTGTCGAAATTTAGAAAAAATCCGTTCATTTCCAAACATTTTCTACGTTTCTCAAAGTTTTCAAACGTTTTCCATACTCCCCTGACAGTACCGATAGGCTTGAGGCTACACATCCGGTAGCCACTGCATTCTCTGGGCTAAAACATTGGCAGCACCTGCATGCTGGCTGCTCCCAAGTAGCAGACCAATAATAATAATTAAAAGTTATATAATAAGCTTTCAAAAATTTTCAAAATTCAACGAAATTCCATAAAATTTCAAAGTTTTAAAAATTTTCAAAATTATCAAATTTTAAAAATCTTCAAAAATTTTCAAAATTCGAAGAAATTCCAAAGAATTTCAAAATTTTCAAAATTTGTGGAAATTGAAAATATCTGAAAATTTCCAAACATTTTCTAAATTTCTCAAAATTTGCAAACAGTTTCAATACTCCACCTGGCAGGACCGATAAAGTCGAGGCTACACCTTGCGGAGCCACGGCATTCTCTGGGTTAAAACACTGCCAGAACTGCATGCTGGCTGCTCCCACCTAGCAGACCAATAACTATAAAAATTAAAGAAAAATAAAGAAATTTTCTAAAATTTTCATAGTTTTCAAAAGTTACAAAAAGTTTCAAAATTCTCAAAATTCGTCGAAATTCCAGAAAATATCGAATTTTTCAAAATTTTCAAAAAATTTTAAATATTTTCAAAAATTTTGAAAATTCGCCGTTATTCAAAAAATCTGAATATTTCCAAACATTTTCTCAATTTCTCAAAATATCTAAATATTTTCAAAACTCCCCCTGGCAGAACCGATAGGCCAACCACGGTATTCTTTGGCCTACCATAATGGCAGCATCTGCAGGCTCGCTGCTCCCACCTAGCGGACAAATAATTATAAAAATTAAAGGAAATTTAAGAAATTTTCTAAAATTTTCAAAATTTTCAAAATTTTCAATCATTTTCAAAATTCGCGCACATACCCCAATAATTATAAAAATAAATGGAAATTTAAGAAATTTTCTAAAATTTACAAAAATCATCAAAATTTTCAAAAATTTTGAAACTTCGTGGATATTCCAAGAAATTTCAAAATTTTCAAAACATTTTCAAAATTTTCAAAAATTTTCAAAACTTCCCAAAAATTTTCAAGGTTTTCAAATTTTTCCTAAATTTTAAAAAATTTCAGATTATTAAACAATTTTCAATAATTGTCTAAATTCGAAGAAATTCCAAAAAATTTCACAATTTTTTAAAATTTTAAATATTTCATATGTTTCAAAAATCTTAAAAATTTTCAAAATTCGTCGAAATTCCAGAAAACTTCGAATTTGTCAAATTTTCGTAAATTTTCAAAACTTCTCGAAATGATAAAAGAAAAAAAAATTCCAAACATTTTCTATATTTCTCAAAATTTTCAATTTCAATAGTCCACCTGGCAGGAACGATAAGCTCGGGGAGACACGGCATTCTCTGCACTATCACACTGGCATCATCTGCAAGCTCGCTGCTACCACATTGCAGACCAATAATTATAAAAATTAAAGGAAATTCAAGATATTTTCTAAAATTTTAAAAAATTACCAAAATTTTAAAAGATTTTCAAACTTGGTCGATATTCCAAAAAAATTTAAAATTTTAAAAAATTCTGAACATTTAAAAAAATTTAAAAAAATTTCAAATTATTGCCGGTCGAGGTGGGTTCCTCCAAGTAGTGACCGGGGGGTGCAATGGTGGCTCTCGTGCTCTTCTTTTCGGCCATTTTTCGTCCTATCACCATGCACTCCTCTTCGTTCTCTCTTCTTTTTCATCACTATTTCTCTCTGCCGGCCGCCATTGCATGCGGAACGCCCACCACATCATCACAGCCATTTTCACCTCTCCATCCCCGCTGTTTTTGTTCTTGCCACGTCCACCACCATGACGGGATTTGTTAACAATGCCTCATGAGGCTTTATTCTTCTTCCCCTTCTAATTCTTATATCTATTATTAGGTTAAGTTTCTTAGGTTTATAACTCCCGTCTCACCAGCCGGGATCTTTCCTATCTCCGTGGTCCTGTCCCACGGTTTCGAGCGCGACTTCCAACTTGTGTGGCCCGACAGGGCGCCCAGCAACGAAGCAATAGTGGACCCTTCATACTGTCCCTATATGCAAGTCTAGGTGCGGAGCCCGGACCAGTAGTCATGTACACTCACGTAGAACCCCGGTGACCGACTCTGCTCGCCGGGGCGGATATATCGCTCCGACGTGTTACCGCTGACGTATGGGTGTCGCAGTGTAATCAACCACAAGTCCCCTGAAGCTGCGTGCGGTCTCGGATTGCTCCGGCTTTGGGAGGGTCGGTCGGAGTTAGCCGCAGTAGTCTGGCACTTGTATTCGGTGTAGAGTGGGGAGCCACGGGCGGTTATTCCCGTGGTAGGGGCATAAAACTGCGACACGCCTCTGGTGTAAGACTTGCCATTAGGTGTGTAATGACCAGTTTGAAGGGTAACTTGCGTGAAGTGGGTTGCTTGGGATCGGGCTGTGGGGGGGGGGGTCCCCACGGCCGGCACAGACCGCGAAGAATTCTTAGGTGTCTTTTTCTTTCGCCCCCCCGGTGGCAGGCTGACTCCGACAGTTCCGTAGGGTGTGCCAGTTCAAAATGGCCTCTTCGCGCTCCTCTTCTCCTCCCTCAGAAAAAAATAATAAAAAACAGAAGACAGGAATTGATACGACTGGTGGTCAAATTTTGACGAAATTTGCTATGGACTTGGACCCTGAGAAAGTAACTGTCAAAGTGCCGCCTCCGAAGTTTATCAGTATCACCTTGGACGGAACAGAAAAGACAATGAAAAACATTAGTCCATTTTATGTGAGACGCGCACTCCACGGACTCGTTGGGAAGGTCAAAAATGCAACTCACCTACGCAACAGTAGTCTCCTCGTCGAGACGGTATCTCCAAAACAGAGTGAGACGCTGTTGAAAGCGAAGTTGCTAGGGTCTTACCCTATTAAATTCGAACGGCACTCCTCGCTGAACACCACGCGGGGAGTAGTGCATACGGATTCTCTGGACGGTATGTCTGATGAAGAGATCCAACTAGAACTTGCGGAACAGTCTGTGTCCAAGGCTTACCGTTTATTACGTAAGCGGGACGGACAGACTATTCCGCTGAGCACTGTCTTTTTGACCTTCGAAAAGCCTGTCCTACCAGAGTACATCCTTGTCGGGTACGAGCGTGTCCCAGTTCGTGCGTATGTGCCGAACCCAATGCGGTGCTTTAGGTGCCAACGGTTCGGACATACGCAAAAACGTTGCACAAACAACATCGTATGTGCAAGGTGCGGCGGTTCTGACCATGGGGAATCCCCGTGTGCCAGCGCCGAGCACTGTGTGAATTGTGCTGGGGACCACGCCTCCAATTCTAAAAATTGCCCGAAGTATATGGTAGAGAAGGATATCCAAGAACTGAGAGTCCGAGAAAATATTACGTTTTTCGAGGCGCGTAAGCGTATTTTAGATCAACAGAAAAAGGCGACGGAAAAGTCCTATGCAGCAGTTTTGCAAAAGGCAACACAAGCAATAGATGTATTTACGCAAACGCCACCTCTTGTTAGTATACCTGGGAAGCGTATTGAAAGCGCAACCCAGACGTATGTAGACGTTGCCACTCAGACTGCTGAGTCAGACGACTCGTGTGGCCTTGACATAAGGCCTTATATTCCAAAAAAATTATTACCGTGGCGACAGAGAAAGACTCTACTCCTGGTAGATCGCCGCGACGTCGCGCTCCCTGTTCTGGTGACGGGTCGAGATCACGGTCTCGATCAAGATCACGATCGGGCGTGCGGCGATCTGCGAGCGAATCCCCACGGTCGAAGACCAAGCAGTCTCAGTCAACGGCACGAAATCCTAGAAAATATAAGAAGAGAAAATCACCCGTCAAGACACCATGATAATTTAGATCCACATAATGACTGATATCATACAATGGAATGTGAACGGTGTACGCAGCAGATATGCAGAACTACAGCAATTGATCTATCGTGAGAACCCTTCTATTTTATGTCTACAGGAGACACACCTCCGACCTGAACATTCCCTGAAAATCTCGGGATACAATGTTTACCGGTATGACCATCTTGCCGGTATTCGTGCTAACGGAGGTTGTGCCCTCCTTCTCCGCCAGAATATCTTTTCCTCTGTTCTAAACATTAACAGTCCTCATCAATGCATAGCTGCCAGAGTAACCTTACCTACCATACAGTTTTCAATAGTCTCCGTTTATATGGCCCCAGATACACCCTTTACAGTACTTGAAATTCAACATATTCTTTCACAGGTACCTGCACCATATCTCTTGGTGGGGGATTTCAATGCATCCCACCACTCTTGGGGCTCAAATTCCGATGACGACAGAGGAAATAAAATAGCAGAGGTATGTACCCGTCTAAATCTTGTTACCCTGAATTCAGGGGAAGCAACACACCTTTCCTTGTCTTATGGTACATACTCCATGATAGATATCTCCATTTGTAGCCCAGTTTTGTCCACGCATTTCGAATGGTCTGTGATTCACGACCTACATGGTAATGACCACTACCCCATCCGAATGCGTATGTCCGCTTTACGTCCTGCGGAATCTCGATCTCCAAACTGGGTTATTAAAAAGGCGGACTGGGTCGGATTTTCGGAGTCCATATCATTCGATGATAACGGACATGAAAGTGTGGACTCTGTAGTAGACCATTTCTCAAATATGATTATCAAGTCAGCGGAATTATCTATCCCCCGGTCGTCCTGCAGGCCAAAACGCTTCTCTGTCCCCTGGTGGTCGGATGCCTGCAGAGATGCAATCCGAGACCGCCGATGTGCCTTACGCCAATTTCAGCGCCATCCGACCCAAGAAAATTTTGTCCAGTTTAAACGTCTTCGAGCAAAAGCTCGTCGCACTGTATGCGATGCTAAGAAGACGTCCTGGACAAACTACGTCAATTCAATGAAAAGGAATGTCCCATCTAACATCGTATGGGACAAAGTCCGTCGAATAATGGGGAAACGTAGTTCTGTAATTCCGGGAATAATAAGCAATGGATTAACGACCACCAGTCCAATAGAAATTGCAGAAATATTCGCTACCTCGTTCGCACAGATTAGCAGCTCAAATAATTATGACCCGGAATTTCTGAAAATCAAAGATGCTGCGGAAAAACGAAACCTCAATTTTATATCAGATAATACAGAGTATTACAATACACCGTTCACATCCGAGGAGCTGGAGGCGGCACTAGACACAAATTCCCATGACACATCACCTGGTCCTGATAACATTCATAACCGAATGCTTCGCCATCTTCCGCCTGCTGGAAAATCCTTTCTTCTGGCAATGTATAACAGAATCTGGACTGAGGGAGTGTTCCCATCTGCTTGGCGTTCCGCCATTGTAATCCCCGTCCAGAAACCAGGAAAGGATCCTTCTTTGTCTGGAAGCTACAGACCAATTTCTCTCACCAGCTGCGTATGCAAGGTTATGGAAAGAATGATAAGCAAACGCCTGATGTGGGTACTCGAATCGGAAAACCGATTATCTAACATCCAATGTGGTTTTCATAAGCACAGATCCGCCGTAGACCATCTTGTTCGGCTAGAGACCGCCATTAGAGATGCTTTCCTCAAGAAGGAACATCTTGTGGCGGTCTTCTTTGATCTAGAAAAGGCTTACGATACCACATGGCGGTATGGCATTCTGCAAACTCTGCATGACTGGGGACTTCGTGGTAGTCTACCAACGTTTATTGCGAAGTTCATGGCAGAGCGGTATTTCCGAGTTAGAGTAGGCACCACACTTTCTAACGAACACCTCCAAGAAAACGGCGTTCCGCAGGGTTCTGTATTAAGCGTTCTTCTTTTCTGCATTGCGATCAATGGAATTGCCCACTGTGTGGGTAACCGAGTATCTTCTCTGTTGTACGTTGATGACTTCAGTTTATATTACAGCTCCCGATATCTTCCGTCCATCGGTCGACATTTGCAGCTGGTCATCAACGTACTATCAGAATGGGCTGTTCGCAATGGCTTTAAATTCTCCACTCAGAAGACGCAGTGTGTCCACTTTTACAACCAACGTGGACTACATCCACATCCCGAATTGCGTCTGAGTGGAGTGGAATTGCAATATACAGACACTGCGAGATTCTTGGGCCTTATCTTTGATTATAAGTTAACGTGGGAGGCGCATATACGTGATTTGAGAAGGCGTTACGAGAAACCCTTAAACATCTTACGCCTTTTGTCAGGGGTCCGATGGGGTGCAGACCGTACAGTGCTTTTACGCCTTTACCGAGCTCTTATTCGATCAAAGCTGGATTATGGGTGTTTTATTTATGGCTCAGCAAATAACTCTAAATTACGTCTTTTAGATACTGTACATCACCATGGGATACGACTCGCTACAGGGGCCTTCCGAACCAGTCGGATAGCGAGCCTGTATTGTGAAGCAGGAGAACCATCACTGTATCGGCGACGTCATATTTTGTTGTGCTCATATGCTGTTAAGCTCCGCTCGCAGCCTGAGCACAACTCTTACGACTCTTTCCATCATTCGTCTCTTTACGGCCGATACAGTGAAAATCCACGGAGACCTCGTCCAGTAGGTGTGCGGTTTCGTGAACTGCTCTCTGAGCTGGATATACATCTACCATTAGTCCGCACACTGGAGTATACCACCACTCCACAGTGGATTATGCGACGTCCCTTGTTTGATATAAGTCTGAGCCGCTGTTTTAAGAATTTTACACCAGCTTTTGTTTATAGACTTCGTTTTAATGAACTTTTATCACGATATCCAAATTATTCATTAATTTTTACTGACGGATCCCGGATAAATGATTGTGTTGGTTGTTCCTTCGTTACAAATGGAGAGATATTTAAATACAGACTAAGGCATATACTAGTGTTTTTACTGCTGAACTCTATGCTTTTTACAGAGTTTTATTGTTTTTAATTAGGCAACCTTACTCTTTAAGTGCCATCCAGTCCTTGCAGTCTTTTAATTGTGATGATCCGCTTGTCTTAAGAACTCAGCAGCTGCTCCATACTCTCCTTTGCTCTGATTATGAGATTGGAGTAGTGTGGATTCCTGGCCATGTAGGGATTGCAGGAAATGAGGCTGCGGATGCTGCAGCCAGGGCTGGAGCACTGGATGGCTCTCTGGTATATTGGCGCGAGAGGTGGCAGGACATTCGAAACTACTTGAAATATAAAATTTGGTGGCAATGGGAAGGACAATGGTCTGCACAAGAGGGAAACAGATTACGAAATCTAAAGAATACTGTTAGAGTTTGGGATTCGTCTACAAGAGCGTCGCGACACGAGGAGGTTTTACTCACCCGGTTGAGGATTGGTCATTGTCATCTGACACACGGCCATCTCCTAAGTGGCGAACCTCAGCCGGAGTGCGATATGTGCCATGTTCCACTTACGGTGGAACACTTTTTATTGCGTTGCAGGAAATATGACCATGCACGGAGGCAATATGGAATTCGGCCGACATTACGTGACGCTCTTGGAAATGATTTTAATTGTGCAAATGCAGTTCTGAGATTTTTATCAAATACAGGTTTGGATAAGGTGATTTAGTTTTTTATTCATCCGTTTTACTCATCCTCCGGACTCTTTACATCCGGAGGTTACATTTGTTGTTTTATATTTGATTTTACATTGTTGACATTTCGGACTTTATACATCCGAATATTTTATAAAATTTTATGGTTTTAAAATATGTTTGACAAGTTATCTCTGGTGGCCTTAGTTTTATTGTTTTATTTGTTCGTCTTGAATACCACCTAGTGTGGTAGAATTGCTCACTTTTATGATTCTGTAGAAATCACCTTATGTATACTGCATGTGTGTGCCTCGTTTTATCGTGACAACGCTTTTTAGTTCTTTTAGCACTCTGATTATTATATTATTTATGTATTTGTTACATTAAGAATTTTAGATAAGGGCGCAAATAGCCATAGTAGCTGACGCGCCCTTCTTAAACCTTACTACTACTACTCAAATTACTGAAAAATTTTCAAATATTTTCAAAATTGGTCGAAATTCCAAAATATTTCAAAATTTTCAAAATTCGACGAAATGCCAAATAAATTAAATTTTCAAAATTTTCAAAATTTTTCAAACTTTCCAAAAATTTTCAAAATTTCTTGAAATTGCAAATAATTTTAAAAAATCCGAACATTTTCAAAATTTCTGAAAATTTTTAAATATTTCGAATACTCTTCCTGGCAGCTCCAATTGGCTCGAAGTTACTCTGGCAGCCACGGCATTCTCTGGGATACTACACTGGTACAACCTCCAGGCACTCTGCGCCCACCTAGAATGATAATTTTAAAAAGTGAAGAAATTTTCAAAATTTAAAAAAATTTTCAAAATTCCTCGATATTTCAAAAAAATTTTTAAGTTTTGAAAATTATTCAAAATTTTCAAAAATTTTCAAAATTTTCACAAATTTTTAAAACATGTCGAAATTCAAAAAAAATCTGAAAATTTGGAAACATTTTCTAATTTTCTCAAAATTTTCAAATATATTCAATACTCCCACTGGCAGGACCTATATGCTACACTTCGGGGAGCCAAGGCATTCTCTGGGCTACCACAATGGCAGTACCTGGAGGTTCGCTAGACCCACCTATTAGACCAATAATTATAAAAATTGTAGGAAATTTAAGAAATTTAACAAATTAAAAAAAAACAATCAAAATTCGTCGAAATTCCAAAAATTTTCAAATTTTTCACTTTTTCAAAAATTTTCAAAATTCGCCGAAATTCCAAAAAATTTCAAAACTTACAAAATTTTCAATAATTTTCAAAAAAATTTTCAATAGTTTTCAAAATTTGTCGAAATTCCAAAAAGTCTGAAAATTTCCAAACATTTTCTAAATTTCTCAAAATTTTTAAATATTTTCAGTACTCCCCCTGGAAGTACCCATAGACTCGATGCTACTCCTCGGGCAGCCACGGCATTGTCTTGGCTACCACAGTGGCACCTGCAAGGTAGCTACGCCCACTTAGAACAATAATTTTAAAAATTAGAGAAAATTAAAGAAATTTTAAAAAAATTTCAAAATTCTTCCATATTCCAAAAGATTTCAAAATTTTCAAACATTCTTTAAAACTTTGAAAAATTTTCAAAATTTGTCAAAATTACTAAAACAATCTGAAAAGTTCCAAACATTTTCAAAACTTCTCAAAATTTTTTAATATTTTCAATAGTCTCCCAGGCAGCACCCTTAGGCTCGATGATACTCCTCGGGCAG
The DNA here is from genome assembly GCF_040183065.1 of Periplaneta americana. Lineage (NCBI taxonomy): Eukaryota > Metazoa > Arthropoda > Insecta > Blattodea > Blattidae > Periplaneta > Periplaneta americana. The sequence goes on along the minus strand of NC_091125.1, from coordinate 11,077,761 downwards.
CCAAGGCATTATCTGGCCTATCACACTGGCAGAATCTGCAGGCCCCCTAGTCCCACCTAGCAGACCAATAATTATAAAAAATTATAGGAAATAAAATACAATTTCAAAAATATTCAGAATTTTTAAAATTTTCAAAAATTTTCAAAATTTGAAAAAATTCCAAACAATTTCAAAATTTTCAAAATTTTAAAACATTTCTAAGAATTTCAAAATTTAAAAAAACCTTCAAAACTTTTCAAAATTCGACGACATTCCGAAGAATTTCAAAATTTTCGAAAGTATCAAAAATTTTCAAACTTCATCAAAATATTCAAAAATCTTCAAAATTTGTTGAAATTCGAGAAAATCTGAAAATTTCCAAACATTTTGTAAATTACTCAAAATTTTCAATTTCAATACTTCACCTGGTAGGACCGATAAGCTCGTGGCTACGCCTCGGGTAGCCACGGCATTCTCTCGGCTAAAACACTGGCAGAACCTGCATGCTCGCTGCTCCTACCTAGCAGACCAATAATTATAAAAATTAAAGGAAATTTATATTTTCTAAAATTTGAAAATTTTCAAAGATTTTCAAAATTCTTCGAAATTCCAAAAATTTCAAAATTTTCAAAATTTTTAAAAATTTTCAAAAATTTCAAAGCTTTCAAAATTCTTTAAAATTTTCAAAATTCGACGAAATTCCAAAAAATTTCAAAATTTTAAAATTAAAAAAAAAATTAAAAAATTTTCAAGATTTATCAAAATTTTCTAAAATTTTCAAAATTTGCCGAAATTCCAAAAAATATGAATTTTTCCAAACATTTTCTTAATTTCTCAAAAGGTTCTAAAATTTTCAATACTCCCCCTGGCAGGACCGATAGGCTCGAAGCTACACCTAGGGCAGGCACTGCATTGGCCTTTTTCAGGCAGCATCTGCTGGCTCACTGCTCCCACCTATCAGACCAATAATTATAAAAATTAAAGGAAAATTAAGAAAATTTTACAATATCCACCATTTTCAAAAATTTTCAAAATATTCAGAATTTTAAAAAATTTCCAAACATTTTCTAAATGTCTGAAAATTTTCAAAATTTGTCGATAATCCAAAAAATCTGAATAATTCCAAACATTTTCTCAATTTCTCAGAATTTTCCAATATATTCAATATTCCCCTGGCAGGACCCATAGGATCGAAGCTACACCTTGAGCAGCCACGGCATTCTTTCTCCTACGAAACTGGCGGCGTCTGCAGGCTCGCTGGTCCCACCTAGCAGAGTAATTTTTATAAATATTGTGACAGCGACGTGAAATTCGAACTCACGACCAGCGTCCCGCGAGAGAGAGCATATCGCGCGGGCTTCATGATTCATGTGGGACGGCGCGACGAGGGGAAAGGGAAAGGCCCACGCGACGAGGGGAGAGTGCACGCGCAACTGCTGCATGCGGAGTAAGGGGGAATGGACCTTCCCGACCATTCCAGAAATGCGTCGAAGTGGAGATATCCAGATAATTCTCTACACACCTGTAGAAGGTTCTCGCAACTAAGATTTTGCTATAAAAGAAGAAGAGCCAGCGAACTCGAGCAGAGTTTTCAGTTATTCAGTCAGTGAGTAAGCCAGAACAAGCAAGCCTTGTGTACCGGAGTTCGACTCGAGTGTGCGTCCGCAACTGTATCAGCATCCGAAGGCCTGAGTTCGAGTGCAGTGGACCGCAGTTGGAGGGACCCGAGTTCGAGTACAGTGAACTGTCTCTGAAGGTCTGTGGTTCGAGATACTGTGAGATACTCGAGTGACTGAGATAGAAGAACTGTGAACTGAGAACTGATCGTTCTGATTTGTAAATAGTGCTTTGTAAATATTAGTTAAGATTAACAGTTCATTGTTGTTCGTAATAGTCCAAGTAAATTGTCATTGTCGTCGGTGGAGTGCTATAACGAATACTGTGTTGAGTGAAAATCCAATTGTTGACGAGAGCGTTTAAGGCGAATTGTAGAAAGGAATTATTGTTGTGACGAATAAATTATATTGGTGTTACTAATAAAATTCACAATATGAAAGGAATTTTAAAGAAATTCTTAAAAAAAGTTTCTGAAATTTTCATAATTCGACGAAATTGCAAAAAATTTAAAAATATTCTAAATTCTCAAAATTTTTCAAAACTTTTTAAAATCTTCAAAAATTTTCAAAACTTTTTAAAATCTTCAAAAATTTTCAAAATTTTTCAGAATTTTCAAAAATTTTCAAAAATTTAAAAAAAGTTTCAAAATGTTAAAAATTGTTCAATTTTCTCCCTCACAGGACCGATAATATCGCGGGTACACCACGGTCAGCCAGAACATTCTCTGGGCTAAAACACTGGCAGCACCTAGTCTCGCTGCTCCCAACTAGCAGAACAATTAAAAAAATTAAAGGAAATTTAAAAAATTTCCAAAAATTTTCAAGATTTTTAAAAATTTTTCAAAATTTTCAAAATTTAACAATATTTTTAAGAAATTTCAAATTTTGTTGAATTTGCAAAAAATCTTTAAAATTTATCTGTCGAAATTCCAAAAATCTGAAAATTTCCGAACATTCACTATATTTCTCAAAATTTTCAAATATTTTCAATACTTCCCCTGGCAGGACCGATAGGCTCGAGGCTACACCTAGGGTAGCCACGGTATTCTCTGGCCTGCAACACGAATCTGCAGACTCTGTTCCCACCTAGCAGACCAATAATTACAAAAATTAGATATATAAGAAATTTAAAAAGTTTTCGAAAGTTTCAAATATCGTCGAAATTCCAAAAAATTTCAAAATTTTCATAAATTCTCAAAATTTTCAAAAATTGAAAAAAAACTCAATAATTTTCAAAAAACTTCCAATATTTTAAAAATTTTTTAACAATTTTCCAAATTCGAAGAAATTGCAAAAATTTTCAAGTTTTATCAAAATTATAAAAAAATTTCAAATATTTGTCGAAATTCCAAAAAATCTGATAATTTGCAAACACTTTCTAAATTCCTCAAAATTTTCAAAAATTTTACAAAATTCGTCGCAATTCCAGAAAATTTCCAATTTTTTAAAATTCTCAAAAATTTTCAAAAATCTAAAAAATTTTCAAAATTTGTCGAAATTCTAAAAAATCTGAATATTTCCAAACATTTTCTAAACTTCCCAAAATTTTCAAACAATTTCAATACTCCACCAGGAAGCAAAGATAAGCTCGGGGGGCCACGGCATTCTCTGCCCTATCACACTGGCATCATATGCAGGATCGCTGTTTGCACATAGGAGACAATTATAAAAATTAAAGGAAATTTCTAAAATTTTCAAAAATCATCAAAATTTTCAAAAATGTTCAAACTTGGTCGATATTCCAAAAAAAGTTTCAAAATTTTCAAATATTTTCAAAATTTTTAAAATTCTTCGAAATTATTCAAAAATTTCAAATTATTCAAAAATTATCATAAAATTTTCTTAATTCGACGAAATTGCAAAAAAATTCAAAATTTTCAAAATTTAAAAAACATTTAAAAAATTTCAAAATTATCAAAAATTTTCAAAATGCTTTAAATTTTTCGAAATGCAGAAAAATTTCAAAATTATCAGAAATTTAAAAAATTTTCAAAGTTTATCAAAATTTTCATTATTTGTCGAAATTCCAAAAAATTTAAAAATTTCCAAACATTTTCTAAATTTCCCAAATTTTCAAAAATTTTCAAAATTCGTCGAGATTACAGAAAATTTCGAATTTGTCAAATATCTCAAATATTTTCAAAATTTGTCGTAATAAAAAAATCTGAAAAATTTCCAAAAATTTAAAAAATTTTGAAACAATTTCAATACTCCACCTGGTAGGTCGATTATGCTCGGTGAGCCATGGCATTCTCTGGCGTATCACACTGGCATCATCTGCAGGGTCGCTGCTTCCATATAGCAGATCAATATTTATAAAAATTAAAGGAAATTTAAGAAATTATCTGTAATTTTATAAAACCATCAAAATTGTCAATAATTTTCAAACTTCGTCGATATTCCAAAAAATTTCAAAATCTTCAAAACTTTTCAAAATATTCAAATATTTTCAAATTTTGAAAAAATATTCAAATTTTTCAAAAATTTTAAAAAATTTCAAATTATCCAAATATTTTCAAAAATTTTCGCAATTCGACGAAATTCCAAAAAAATTTTAAAATTTTCAAAATTTTAAAAAATTTTCAATAATTCCAAAATGTTAAAAAAAATTCAAAATTTTCAAAATTCGAAGAAATTCCAAAAACATTCCAAGTTTTCAAAAATTTAAACAATTTTCAAGATTTATTAAAATTTTCAATATTTGTCGCAATTCCAAAAAATCTGAAAATTTCCACACATTTTCAAAATTTCTCACAATTTTCAAAAATTTTCAAAATTCGTCGCAATTCCATTAAAGTTCGAATTTATCAAGATTTTCAAAAATTTTCGAAATTCTCAAAAATTTTGAAAAATTTTCAAAATTTGTGGAAATTCAAAAAAATCTGAAAATGTCGACGAAATAAGTTCGGGGAGCCAAGGCATTCTCTGGCCTATCACCCTGGCATCATCTACAGGCTCGCTGCTTCCAGATAGACCTATATTTATAAAAAATAAAGGAAATTTAAGAGATTTTCTAAAATTTAAAAAAAATCATCAATTTTTTCAAAAATTTTCAAACTTGGTCGATAATCCAAAAAATTTTAAAATTTTCAAAAATATTCAAATCATTCAAAAATATTCAATAATTTCATATTCAAATATTTTCAAAAATTTTCGCAATTCGACAAAGTTCCAAACAATTACAAAATTTTCAAAATTTATCAAAATTTTCAATATGTCGAAATTCCAAAAAATCTGAAAATTTTGAAACATTTTCCAAATATGCCAAATTTTCAAAATTCATTGAAATTAGAGAAAATTTCCAATTTTTCTAGATTCTCAAAAAAATTTTCAAAAATTTTCAAAATTTGTCAAAATTCATACAAATCTGAATATTTCCAAACATTTTCTAAATTTCTCAAAATTTTCAAACAATTTCAATACTCCACCTGGCAGGACCGATAAGCTTGGGGAGCCACGGCATTACCTGGCCTATCACACTGGATTCATCTGCAGGCACGTTGCTCCCACATAGACCAATAATTATAAAAATTAAAGGAAATATAAGAAATTTTCTAAATTTACAAAAATCATCCAAATTTTCAAAAATTTTGAAACTTCGTGGATATTCCAAGAAATTTCAAGATTTTAAAAAATTTTCAAAATTTCCAAAAATTTTCAACGTTTTCAAAAATTTCAAAATTTTTCAAAAATACGAAATTGTTAAAAAATTTTCAAAAATTTTCTAAATTCGAACAAATTCCAAAAAATTTCATAATTTTCAAAATTTTAAAAAAATTTTCAAAAACCTCTTAATTTTCAAAAATCTTCAAAATTTTCAAAATTTGTCGAAATTCCAGAATATTTAGAATTTTTCAAAATTTTCAAAAATGTTCATTTCTCAAAAATTTTAAAACTTTTTCAAAATTTGTCGAAATTAAAAAAATCTGAATACTTCCAAACATTTTCTAAATTTCTCAAAATTTTCAATTTCAATAAACCTTTCAGGACCGATAAGCTCGGCGAGCCACGTCATTCTGTGGCCTATCTATCATCTGCAGGCTCGCTGCTCCCTTATAGCAGACCAATAATTATAAAAATTAAAGGATATTTAAGAAATTTCTAAAATTTTCAAAAAACATCAAAATTTTCAAAGATTTTCAGACTTGGTCGATATTAAAAAAAATTTCAATATTTTCAAAAATTTTCAAAAATTTCAAATTATTCAAAATTTTGAAAAATTACCTAAATTCGACGAAATTCCAAAATATTTCAAAATTTTCAGAATTTTAAAACATTTTCAAAAATTTCAAAACATTCAGAAATATTCAAAATTTTCAAAATTCGTTGAAATTCCAAAAAATTTCGAAATTTTAAAAAATTTAAAAAATTTAAAACATTTATGAAAATTTTCAATATTTGTCGAAATTCCAAAAATCAGAAAATTTAAAAAACATTTTCTAAATTTTTAAAAATTTTCAAAAATTTTCAAAATTCGTCGAAATTCCATAATATTTCCAATTTTTCAAAATTTTTCAAAATTTTGAAATTTTATCGAAAAAAAACTGAAAATTTCCAAACATTTTCTATGATTCTCAAAATTTTTAATTTCAATACCCCACCTGGCAGGAACGATAAGCTCGGGGAGACACGGCATTCTCTGGACTATCACACTGGCATCATCTACAGGCTCGCTGCTCCCACATTGCAGACCAATAATTATAAAAATTAAAGGAAATTCAAGATGTTTTCTAAAAAATCAAGAATTATCAAAATTTTCAAAAATTTTCAAATTTCGTAAATATTCCAAAAAAAATTCAAAATTTGCAAAAATTTTCAAAAATTTTCAAAAATTTCAAATTATTGAAAAATTTTCAAATATTTTCTAAATTCGACGAAATGCCAAAAAATTTCAAAATTTTTAAAAATTTCAAAATTTTCAAAAATCTTCAAAATATTCCAAATTCGACGAAATACCGACTAATTTCAAAACTTTCAAAATTTTAAAACATTTTCAAAAATATCAAAATTTCAATATTTTCTAAAATCTTTAAAAATTTCAAAATTCGACGAAATTCCAAAAAATTTTAAACTTTTGAAAAATTTAAAAAATTTTCAAAATTTATCAAAATTTTCAATATTTGTCCAAATTCCTAAAAATCTGAAAATATGCAAACATTTTCTAAATACCTCAAAATTTTCAAAAATTTTCAAATTTTACAAAAATTTTCAAAAATTTTATATTCAAATATTTTCAAAAATTTTCGCGATTCGACGAAGTTACAAAAAATTACAAAATTTTCAAAAATTAAAAAATTTTCAAAATGTATCAAAATTTTTATATATGTCGAAATTCCATAAAATCTGAAAATTTTGAAACATTTTCCAAATTTGCCAAATTTTCAAAAATTTTCAAAATTCATTGAAATTAGAGAAAATTCGAATTTCTGAAGATTCTAAAAAATTTTCAAAAATTTTCAAAACTTGTCAAAATTCAAAGAAATCTGAAAAATTCCAAACATTTTCTAAATTTCTCAAAATTTTCAAACAATTTCAATACTCCACCTGGCAGGACCGATAAGCTTGGGGAGCCACGGCATTCTCTGGCCTATCACACTTGCTTCATCTGCAGGCTCATTGCTCATACACAGACCAATAATAATAAAAATGAAAGGAAATTTAGGAAGTTTTCTAAAATTTTAAATAATTATCAAAATTTTCAAAAATTTTCAAACTTGGTCGATATTCCAAAATGTCACCACTTTCAAAAATTTTCAAGAGTTTCAAAATTTTCAAGTCTTAAATTCTTCAAAATTCGACGAAAATCCAAAAATTTTCAAATCTTTTAAAAATTTTCAAATTTTTCAATTTTTCAAAAATTTTCTAAATTCGACGAAATTCCAAAAAAATTTAAAAAATTTCATTATTTAAAAAAATTTTCAAAAGTATCAAAATTTTCAAAAAATCCTCAAAATTTTCAATATTTGTCGAAATTAAAGGACTGAAAATTTCAAAACATTTTTCTAAATATCTCAAAATTTTCAATTTCAATACTCCACCTGGCGGGAACGATAATCTCGGGGACGCAAGCCTTTCTGTGGCCTACAACACTGGCATCATCTGCAGGCTCGCTGCTCCCACATAGCAGACCAGTAATTACAAAAATTAAAGGAAATTCAAGATTTTTTCTAAAATTTCCAAAAATTATTAAATTTTCAAAAATATTCAAACTTGGTCGATATTCCAAAAAAGTTCAACGTCTTCAATAATTTTCAAAATTTTCAAAAATTTGAAATTATTCAAAATGTTTTAATTCGGCGAAATTCCAAAAAATTTCAAAATTTTCAAAATTTTAAAAAAATTTAAAATTTTCAAAAATCTTCCAAATTCTTAAAATTATTCGAAATTTCAAAACATTTCAAAATTTTCAACAATTTAAAAAATTTTCAAAATTTATAAAAATTTTCAATTTTTGTCGAAATTCCAAAAAATATGAAAAATTCCAAACAATTTCTGAATTTCCCAAAAATGTTCAAAAATTTTCAAAATTATTCGAAATTACAGAAAATTCGAATGGCTCATAATTAACAAGAATTTTGAAAAATTTTAAAAATTTGTCGAAATTTTAAAAAATCTGAAAATTTCCAAACATTTTCTAAATATCTCAAAATTCTCAATTTCAATACTTCACCTGGCAGGACCGATAAGCTCGGGGAGCCACGTACTTCTCTGTCCTATCACACTGGCATCTGCAGGTACGCTGCTTCCACATAGACCAATAATTGAAGGGGTCGGCGGAAGATAGTGCTAACCCACATTTTTGTTAAAACTGAGTTATCATCGTCATCTATTGGCAAATATAGTTTATTACAACATATGATTGACTAGTTGTCACTATCTCAGCTAGATAGCTCTGATTCCTATATGCACTGTTTTCCTTGCCTGTTATAGTCACAGGATTTTAGGAGCAAGAAAGTGCCATCACACATCACAATATGGCTGATTTATCAGAAATCCGAGAGAAAATAGCGAAAAGACGACTCTTTGAAGACAATTGCAGCAGTGATAGTAGTGAAACTGTTGATGACAATGATGCTGATCCTGATTATGTCACAGAGAATACGCCAGATGATGAAGAAAATACGTCAGATGATAAAGAAATGGTAAGAGTAGCATAGCACTATATTGCTTCTAACATTACCTCAACAATATTAGGGTTAGCATTTTAAAATATTTCTCAGTCGTGAATCAGTTTTATTTATACATTTTGTTATGTAATATAAGCCAGGCAATGCTTATAATTATCTCTTAGTTACTATGAGATTTTCGTCAACAATATATAAAATATTAACAAAAAAAATTTTGTGGGATTGCATTATATTGCCCCAAAGGCTTCTATTTTCGTAAATATTGTGGCTTAGCACTATATTGCCAAAAATAACAGTAATAATTTTATATAAAATACTGTGTTGGTCAATAAAATGTACGTTTTGTATTTTTATATATAGTGCATGAATATTTTTATTTTACAAAACTACATTTTTGCAGGAGGATGTATGTCCTGGAACCCCAGAACCTCAAGTGAGATGCAGATCACCGCATCCTACACCAGAAAAACCTCCACCTAGCCGGAAGAGAAAAAAAAAGGTAGTTCTAAGAAAGAAAAAAGAAACAGGGAAAGAAGAAACTCGGGCAGGCAGTATCGAAATGTTAAGGGATAAACAACTGCTGCACACATTATGGGGAAGCTATGTGACTTTCCATTAAAATGTCAACAAAAACTTTCAGAGGCAAAGAATGAGATCTTTGATGGATTCTGGAATTCAAGCAATTTTGATCAACAGAACGTTTATCTTTTTGAATTAATTGAAGCATATAATGTCAAAAGAAGGTATGGTCAAGGTAATTCCGATGAATCAGACCGTCAGAAGTCCTATTATTTTAAGTTGAATATTGATAGTAAACTGGTACGAGATGTAGAAAATCATTTATGACAGTCCATGGTCTACAAAACAACAGGGGGCGATTAAATAACATTTTAAAGCAAATCGAAACATGTTATGTTCAAAGACGTCATTTTCTTTCGGTTTGAGAAAAACTCACCCATGAAGATGAAAATAAAACACTGCCTGTTCGCACAATTCAGTATAGTGTCACTATCTAAGAGAGGTAATCCAACAACGAAGTGGGAGTTAATGCAAAAGTATAACGGAAGCAACCTCATCAATCTTAAGAAAGTTGCTGATATAAAGCGTTTGGTTCCTTATCTGCTCTCCATTCATCATGACTACTACAACAATCTACAAGAAAAGCCTGAAAATTCTGACGAAAACATGCCTGAAATCTTAGATTAGTCCTGTAGTAAAAGAGAATGTTACTTTGAGCAGGAAATGGAAAATATGTATTTCTTTAATATTATAAAAAGTGTTAAATGAATAATCATTTCATATAGGTAAAATAATGCAACTACGTTTATTAATGTATAAATAAAGGTTGTTTAATTTTTTTAATCAATGAAAGTCTTGATTTGTTTTATGGAAGATAGTGCTAACCCACAAAAGTAAAGATACTTGTTCCAAATAAAAAATAATTTTTGACTATACAGTAAAGTTTATTGTTATTGTTATAGGTCATTTAGATCAAGAAAATATGCTGCTAAAATCATAAAATCTTAAAAGAAATAAATGTTGTAAAATTAGATTTGCAGATTTCGGTAAACTTTAAAAGCACTATATCTCAAAATAAGGTTGATGTGGGTTAGCACTATCTTCCGCCGACCCATTCAATTATAAATATTAAAGAAAATTTAAGAAATTTTCTAAAATTTTCAAAATTATCTAAATTTCCAAAAGTTTTCGAACTTTGTCGATATTCCAAAAAGTTAAAAATTTATAAAAATTTTAAATATTTTTAAAAATTTTGAAACTTGGTAGATATTTTAAACAATTCCAAATTTTCAAAAATTTTCAAATTTTTCAATATTTTCAAAAATTTTCAAAAATTTCAAATTATTCAGATATTTTCGAAAATTTACTAAATTCGACGAAATTCCAAATAATTTATAATTTTTCAGATTTTTTAAAAATTTTAAAATATTTCAAAATTTTCAAATATCTTTAAATTTTTCAAAATTCGACGAAATTCCAAAAAAATTTCAAAATTTTCAAAAACCTTCAAAATTAGTCGAAATTCCAAAAAATTAAAAAATTTTCGAAATTTTCCAAAATTTTCAAATTTTTCAAAATTTTTAAAAAATTTTCAAAATTCGACGAAACTCCAAAATATTTCGAAATTTACAAAATTTTCAAAAATTTTCAAAATTTCCAAAATCTGTCGTAATTCTAGAAAGTCTGCAAATTTGCAAGGATTTTCCAAATTTCTCTAAATTTTTTAATATTTTCAATACTCCTTGCAGCACCTATTGGCTCGAAGTTACTTGGGGAACCACGGCATTCACTGGGAATTACACTGGCAGCACCTGCAGGCTCGCTGCTTCCACCTAAAAGACCAATAATCTTAAAAATTAAAGGAAATTAAAGAAATTTTAAAAATTTTCAAAATTCTTCCATATTCCATAAAATTTACAAAATTTTCAAACATTCTTCAAAAATTTGGAAAATTTTCAAAATTTGTCGGAATTACAAAAAATCTGAAAATTTTCAAACATTTTTAAAACTTCTCAAAATATTTATATATTTTCAATACTCCCCCAGGCAGCACCCATTGGCTCGATGCTACTCCTCGGGCAGCCACGGCATTATCTGGCCTATCACTCTGGCAGTACCTGCAGGCTCGCTAGTCCCACCTAGCAGACCTATAATTATAAAAATTATAGGAAATGTAAGACACTCAAAAATTTTCAGAATCTTTTTAATTTTCAAAAATTTACCAAATTTTCAAAATTTTCAAAAATTTTCAAAATTTGTCAAAATTCATACAAATCTGAATATTTCCAAACATTTTCTAAACTTCTCAAAATTTTTAAATATTTTCAATACTCCAATATACAGCACCGATTGGCTCGAAGTTACTCGGGCTGCCACGGCATTCTCTGGGCTGCAATGGCAGCTCCTGCAGGCTCGCTTGCGCTCACTTAGAAGACCAATAAATTTAAAAATTAAAGGAAATTTTCGTAATTTTCAAAAATTTTCAACATTCCTCGAAATTCCAAAAAATTAAACAATTTTAAATTTTCAAAATTTTCAAATTTTTTTAAATTTTCAAAATTCTAAAAAATTTTCATAATTTTCAAAATTTTCAAGTATTTAAAAAAATTTCTAAATTCGACGAAATTCCAAAAAATTTCAATACCTTCAAAATTTAAAGTTTTCAAAATTTTCAAAAATTTTCATATTTAAAAATTTTCAAAATTTGTCCAAATTCCAAAAAATTTGAAAATTTCGAAACATTTCCTAAATTTCTCAAAATTTTCAAATATCTTCAATAAACCCCCTGGCAGTACCTATATGCTAGCAGCCAAGGCATTCTCTGTGCTAACCCAATGGCAGTACCTGCAGTCTCGCTTGTTCCACATAGCACACCAGTAATTATAAAAATTAAAGAAAATGTAAGAAATTTTCCGAAATTTTAAAAAATTTTGAAAATTAGTCGGAATTCCAAAAAATTTCAAAATTTTCAAATTTTCAAAATTTTCAGAATTTTCAAATTCTTAAAACATTTAAAAAATTCAAGTTTTTTTTATAATTTTAAAATATTTCCTAAATTCGACGAAATTTCAAAAAAATTCTAATTTTTCAAAAAAATTCAAATTTTTCAAAAAAATTCAAATTTTTCAAAAAAATTTCAAATTCCTCAAAATTCCAAAAAATTTCAAAATTTTTTAAAATTATTCAAAATCTTCAAAAATGTTTAAAAATTTTCAAAATTTGTCATTATACCAATAGTTCGAAACATTTTCTGAATTTCTCAAAATTTTCAAATGTTTTCAATACTCCCCTGGCAGGACATATAAGCTGCAACCCGAGCAGTTAAGGAATTACCTGGGCTACCACACTGGCAGCACCTGCAGGCTCGCTAGTCCCACCTAGCACAATAATTACAAAAATTAAAGGAAATTTAAGAAATTTTCCAAAATTTTCAAAAATAGTCATAATACTCAATGTTTTCAAAAATTTTTAAATTAGTCGAAATTCCAAAAAATTAAAAAATTTTCAAAATTTTCCAAAATTTTCCAAATTTTCAAAAAATTTTCAAAATTCAACGAAATTCCAAAAAATTTCAAAATTTACATGTTTTCAAAATTTGTACAAATTTTCAAAATTTTTCAAAATTTGTCGAAATTCCAAAAAATTATAAAAATTAAAAAATTTTAAAAATTTTCCAAAATTTTCAAAATTTGTCGATATTCCAAAAATTCTGAAAATTTCCAAACATTTTCTAAATTTCTCAAAATTTTCAAATATTTTCAATACTCCCCAAGGCAGGACCTATAGGCTACATCTCGGGCAGCCAAGGCATTCTCTGGGCTACCACACTGGTAGAACCTGCATGCTCGCTAGTCCCACGTAGCAGACCAATAATTATAAAAATTAAAGGAAATTTAAGAAAGTTTCCAAAATTTAAAAAAATTTTCAAAACTTGTCGAAATTCTATAAAATCTGGAAATTTCCAAACATTTTCTCAATTTCTCAGTGTTCAAACGCTTTCAATACTCGCCTGACAGGACCCATAAGCTTGAGGCTACACATCGGCCAGCCACGGCATTCTCTGTGCTTAATCATTGGCAGCACCTGCATGCTCGCTGCTGCCACGTAGCAGACCAATAATTATAAAAATTAAACGAAATTTAAGAAGTTTTGAAAAATTTTCAAAATTTATCAAAATTTTCAAAAATTTACAAAATGTATCAAAATTTTCAAAAAATTTCAAAATTCGTCCAAATTCCCGAAAATTTCGAATTTTTCAAAACTTTAAAAAATACTCAAAATCTTCAAAATTTTCTAAAATGTTCATAATTTTCAAATTTTTCGATAATTTAAAAAAAATTCGAGTTATTCAAAAATTTTCAAAATTTGTTGAAATTAAAAAAAAACTGAAATTTTCCAAACATTTTCTAAATATCTCAAAATTTTCAAATATTTTCAATACTCCCCCTTGTAGCACCGATTGGCGCGAAGTTACTCTGGAAGCCACGGCATTCTTTGGGCTACTAGACTGGCAGCACCTGCAGGCTCGCTGCACCCTCCTAGAAGAAAATGGAAATTTTCAAAATTTTAAAAAATTTTCAAGATTCCTCAAAATTCCAAAAAATTAAAAAATTTGTCATAATTATGCAAAATTTTCAAAAATCTTCAGTATTTTAAAAAATTTTCAAAATTTGTCGAAAATCCAAAAAATAGGAATATTTCGAAACATTTTCTAAATTTCTCAAAATTTTCAAATATTTTCAATACTCCCCCTGGCAGGACCTATAGGCTACACATCGGACAGCCAAGGCATTATCTGGGCTACCACCTTGGCAGTACCTGCAGGCTCGCTAGTCACCTAGCACACCAATATTTATAAAAATTAAAGGACATTTAAGACATTTTCAAAAATTTTCAAGAATGGTCGAAATTCCAAAAAATTTCAAAAATTGCAAATTTTCTTAAAATTTTCAAAATTCATCGAAATTCCAAAAAATTTAAAAAATTTAAAAAATATTCCAAAATGTTCATAATTTTCCAAAATTTTCAAAATTTTCACAATAATAATAATAATAATAATAATAATAATAATAATAATAATATTTATTAATACTATACACTTGAGCTACATTAGGCATTGCAGCCCGAAAGAGCAGAAGCTCGTGCTCGGGAGCAGACGAAATTCCAAAAAATTTCAAAATATACAAAATTTTCAAAAATTTTCAAAATTTGTCGAAATTCCAAAATTTACAAAAATTTTCAAAATTTTCAAAAATTTTCAAAATTTGTTGAAATTCCAAAAAATCTAAAAATTTCTAAACATTTTCTAAATTTCTCAAAGTTTTCAAATATTTTGAATACTCCCCTGGCAAGACTGATAAGTTCCATGCTACACCTCGGGTATCCACATTCTCTGGCCTACCACAATGGCAGCATCTGCTGGCTCTCTGCTTCCATCTATCAGACCAATATTAACAAAAATTAAAGGACGTTTAAGAAATTTTAAAAAATTTTCAAAATATACAAAAAATTTCAAAATTCGGCGAAATTCCAAAAAATTTCAAAATTTTCAAAATTAAAAAAAAATTCCAATACTTTCAAAATTTTTTAAAATTTTAAAAAAATTTTCAAAATTTGACGAAATTCCAAAAAATTTCAATATTTTCAAAATTTCCAAGATTTTTCAAATTTTTCAAAAATTTTCAAAATTTGTCGAAATTCCAAAAAATCTGAAAATTTCCAAACATTTTCTAAATATCTCAAATTTTTAAATATTTTCAATACTCCCTTTGGCAGCACTGATTGGCTCGAAGTTACTCGGGCAGCCACGGCATTCTCTGGGCTACTACACTGGCAGCACCTGCAGGCTCGCTGCGCCCGCCTAGAAGACTAATAATTGGATCATGACTTGTTAAAAGGGCTTAAGTCCAGTTTTACACCTTTTTTAGTAAATTATATTGTCGAGTTCTTGACATATAGATGCATACTTTAGTGTTGAAAAGACTTTATTGCTACCCATCCTTGACCAAACACTAAAGCTTCAATCTTTTCTTGTGGTGTCAGTAGGACTTAAGTCCTTTCAACACTGAACTCTGTATGAACAGAGTGAAAACCATTACACGTGGAGATAACTCTGATCGTGTCTAGGACGCAGTGATTCTCTTATTTATTATTCATGATTATGTCAATGTTGTAAGATGGCTGAATTAGGTGAAATTGTTAATGAAAAAACAAAAAAAGGATGGATGTAAGAAATGACAGCTTATATTCTAGGAATATAATAAAATATACTCGTGAAACAGGACAACCATACATAAACAGTCGGAAGAAACAAATTCCTGCAAGGAAAACTGGAAACAAGTGTAGGTAAGTGAAAAAGCAAGGTTAAGTGAGAAAAAATTATTTGGATATAAAATATGTGAAGAACTAAATAATATTAATCAATGGTAATGTAATGTAATACAGTGTTCATGAAATTTCTTTCAGTTGTAGACTGCAATGCTTTGTAAAGCTTAACGAAGACAAACAGTTGGATATCTTATCCCATTTCAACAATGACTTTGTAAACAAGGACACCCAAGATTTACATCTTCAACGCTTAATAGAAATGGCACCTGCCAGTCGTAAAAGACGGAGAAAGGCCGATAGTAATAAGGAGAGGGGTGCTAGTTTCACCTACCATGTATTGTGCTATGGTGAGAAATAAAAAGTTTGTCAGAAGGTATTTCAGAAAAACGTGTCAAGCGTTTAAGGGACCTTCTAATGCAAGGGAAATCACCAAAGGACCAGCGTGGTAGGCATCCAAGCCAGAAAGCAGTAACAGTTCCGGAACAAACCAAAATATAGAACCATATTTCATCGTATCCAGTGAAGGAGAGTCACTATTCAGGAAGAACATACCAGTACCTTGATGCTCGACTAACAATCAATGCTATGTATGACATGTTTAAAGAAAAACATCCAGAGAGCAATGTGAAATATCATTATTACAGGCAGTACTTTCATGAATACTTTGAACTTTCGTTTGGTCGTCCTCAGGTGGATACTTGTGTAGTTTGTGAGGAACTGAAGCTGAAACTTAAAAGTCCCCACCTTAATGATGTTGCAAAAAGAGTGGCTGCGGCTGAACTTTTAATACATAGAAGACTTGCAAAGAAATTCTACAGAAGTGTAAAAGAGTCCGAGCAGGACAGTGTCAGGACAGTATTAACACACATGCCACAGCAATAGATTACATGCAGAATCTACCTTTGCCACATATTCCTATACAAACGATATTCTATTTACGTCAGCTCTGGGTCAATGTATTTTGCATATATGACCTGAAAAGCAAAAAATTTTCATTTTATTTATACCATGAAGGTATTGCTCGAAAGGGAGCAAATGAAGTTTCTTCTTTTGTGATGGATTACATCAATACAAACATTCCCTCTGATGTAAAAGAGTTACATTTATACTCTGACGGATGTGTGGGACAATACAAGAACCATACGGTTGTACCTATGTTTCTATCACTTACTGATAAAGGGCGTTTTAATACAATCATTCAGAGATTTCCCATTCGCGGACATTCCTTTTTACCTTGTGATAGGGTATTTGGAATGGTGAAGAAGAAGCTTAGAAAAGTACACATTACTTATTTTACAGAGTACGAAAAGTGTCGCCACTGTGAAAATGATTGAATCCAGTGACATATTGAATTTTAGTAGCTGGTGGACACAATACTGTAAGAAAACAACACCATCAATGGAAACCATGAAACATTCTGTGCCCCGATCTGAAAAAGTTACATTTAAACCTTGTGACTATATGGAATTTAAGTACTCTTCAGATTTGAAAGATGTGTAGTGACTTCACCTTACATCAGCAGCCCTGTATGTCATACATTTAAGCTTGCACAGTCTAATATTATGAATGCTGTAGCTTTTCCAAACACCTTAGCATATCCAGAAGGCAGTGTCCCCATCAACACCAAGAAATTAGCGGACGTTCAAAAAGCATTGCCATATATTCCCCATGGAGGAGAAGAAGAGATTTTCTACCAAGAGGTTATTAACTGGAACAACATGGCCGAAGCAGATGATGTTAGTGAAGAAGACTGAAGGAACATTGTTAAATCAGTGTTCTTAAATTGACTTAGTGCCTGCCTTACTACAGTTCATATTTTGTTTATTATATGTTTAAATTTTGTAAAAAAAATATTTTACTTCTATAATATTATTAGATACCTGCAAAAATGTAACAGATAAACTTTTATTTGAATGTAATGGTCATTCAGCAAAAATATATTACAACACTATTGAGTTCATAAAGAGAGGTACTAGTTTAACATCACAAAATGTATGATTTTAATTGAGAATAACAATAACTAAAACAATAAGAAGTGATATTTTTGGAAATATTTTTATTTTTTTGGAAATGAATTATTAAAAGGACTTAACTCCATGCATTATAAACGCCTTAAAGTACATTAAAAACGTTTCGGAAATGAAAAATGTTGTAATAAACATGTCAGAGAATAACAGCAGCAACACTTACTGTAATTTGAATTCAAGTCACACAATTGAAACAGACAGCAAACAGTTTTTTTAGTTTTCTCAAGAGTAGAGTCAATGGACTTAAGTCCTTTTAACAAGTCATGATTCAATTCTTAAAATTAAAGGAAATTTTCAGAATTTTTAAAAATTTTCAAAATTCCTCGAAATTCAAAAAAATTTGAAAAATTTCAAAATTAATCAAAATTTTAAAAAATTTTCAAAATTTGTCGAAATTAAAAAAAATCTGAATATTTCGAAACATTTTCTAAATTTCTCAAAATTTTCAAATATTTTCAAAAATGTTCAATATTTTCAAAAATTTTCAAAATTTTAAAAAATTTTCAAAAATTCCACGAAATTCCAAAAAATTTCAGAATTTGAAGTTTTTCTAAAATTTTTAAATTTTCAAAAATTTACAAAATTTTCATTTTCAAAATTTTTCAAAATTCGACGAAATTTCAATGAATTTCAAAATTTTTAAAAATTTTAAAAAATTTAAAAAATTTTCAAAATTTGACAAAATTCCAAAAAATTTCAAATTTTTCAAAATTTTAAAATATTTTCAAAAATTCCAAAATTTTCAAAAACCTTCAAAAATTTTCAAAATTCGACGAAATTCCGAAGAATTTCAAAATTTTCAAAAATTTAAAAATTCTCAAAATGTATCAAAATATTCTAAAAATTTCAAAATTTGTCGAAATTCCATAAAATCTCAAAATTTCCAAACACTTCCTCAATTTCTCAAAGTTTTGAACCCTTTTCTATATTCCTCTGACAGGACCGATAGACTAGAGGCTACAATGGGGCAGTCACGGCATTCTTTGGGCTAAAACTCTGGCAGCACTTGCATGTTCGCTGCTGCCACCTAGCAGACCCATAATTTTAAAAAGTAAAGGAAATTTAAGACATTTTAAAAAATTTTCAAAATTTTCAAAAATTTTCAACAATTTTCAAAATTCGACGAAATACCAAAAAATTTCAAAATTTGTTGTATTTTTTCAACACCAGTTTGGTTTAACAGATTGTTAACAGTTTGTTAATTTTAAATGTAAGATGTCGGGCAGTTAATTCATTTAACAGTTGGTTAAATATGGCCATGTCTCCACAGCTGTTCGAACAGAAGTTGCGAAATTAATATTTTGTGTCTCTCTGTAGGGAATGTTTAGCATATGACTGGTAATATAACATTTAAAAAATACTTTGGACTGTTTAAATAAATCAGTGTTATTTTATTTCTTTCGTATTTCGTATCCATAATAGCAATGAGGAAATATAACCTTACTTTGTAATTATTATTCAGTACGTCACCTACAACTTTTGTCAACTGTTTGTTTATGGAGCGTGGCCTACTATAACAGGTTGTCATTTTATGCTAGTTTCATGACTCATTCTATAATATGGAATTTAAAGATTAATTTTAGCCAATCAAAAATGTGTAGAATCATTGCCAACTGCTATTGAGTAGTTAAAATAGTGCTAACAGACGTTATAGTTAAGTGTTGGTTATCTTAAACAAAATTATGTTGAACAAATGGAAAATACATTAACAAAGCGTTAAAAATAAACAGACTGTTAATTTAACATTCGTTAAGCAAAATTAAACATTACTTGGACAAACTAGCCACAAGAGTTGTAACTCAAGGATCAAAGGTCAGTGCCAGACCGATTGAGAGATGAGTATGTTTATTAATACACATGCAATTTAGAACTCGGAATTGTCATGTGATAAGTAACAACTCAACATTATTAATATCTCCCATTGTCTGGCCTATCACTCTGGCATCTGCAGGCTCGCTGATCCAACCTAGCACACCAATAGTTACAAAAATTAAAGGACGTTTAACAAATTTTCAAAAATCTTCAAAATTTTCAAAAATTTTCAATATCCGTCGCAATTCCAAAAATTTTCAAAATTTTAAAAAATTTCCAAAACTTCCAAACTTTTTGAAATTTTAAATAAATTTTCAAAATTCGTCGAAATTCCAAAAAAATTCAAAATTTTCAAAATTTCCAAAAATTTTCAAAATTATGAAAAAATTTCTAAATTTTCAAATTTTCAAAAATTTTCCAAATTCGACGAAATTCCAAAAATTTCAAATTTACAAAATTTTCAAAAATTTTCAAAATTTTGAAAACTTCAAAATTTGTCGAAATTCGAAAAACCCTGAAAATTTTCAAACATTTTCTAAATTTCTCAAAAATTATAAATATTTTCAATACTCCCCCTGCAAGTACCCATAGGCTCGATGCTACTCCTCGGGCAGCCACGGCATTCTCTGGGCTACCACACTGGCAGCAACTGCAGGCTAGCGCCCACCTAGCAGAACAATAATTTTAAAAATTAAAGAAAATTAAAAAATTTTAACAAATTTCAAAATTCTTCCATAATCCAAAAAATTTCAAAATGTTCAAATATTCTTCAAAATTTCCAAAGATCTTCAAAATTTCTAAAGATTTTCAAAATTTGTCGAAATTACAAAAAATCTAAAAATTCCCAAACATTTTCAAAACTTCTCAAAATTTTAAATATTTTCAATACTCCCCAGGCAGCACCCATAGGCTGGATGCCAGGGGCAGTATAGAAAATATTTGAAAATTTTGAGAAATTCAGAAAATGTTTGGAAATTTTCAGTTTTTTTGGAATTTCGACAAATTTTGAAAATTTTTGAAAATTTTCATAGACTTTGAAAATATTTGAAATTGTTTTAAATTTTGAAGATTTTGAAATTTTTTGGAATTCCGTGGAATTTCGAAAATTTTTAAAATTTTCAAAAAATTTGAGTTTGAAACTTTTGAAATTTTTTGGAACTTAGGCGCATTTTTTAAATTTTTTTAAATTTTGAAAATTTTTTTAAATTTTCAAAATTTTTGAAAATAATGAAAATTTTTATTTTTTTTTGGAATTTCGACGAATTTTGAAAATTTTCGGAAAATTTTGATAATTTTAGAAAATTTCTTAAACGTCCTTTAATTTTTGTAACTATTGGTCTGCTAGGTGGGAGCAGGGAGCCTGCAGATACTGCCAGTGTAGTAGGCCAGAGAATGCCGTGGCTGCCCGAGGTGTAGCCTGGAGGCTATCGGTCCTGCCAGGTGGAGTATTGAAAATATTTGAAACATTTGAGAAATTTAGAAAATGTTCGGAAATTTTAAGATTTTTTGAAATTGCAACAAATTTCGAAAATTTTTGAAAATTTTGATAAATTTTGAAAATTTTAAAATTTTCTTAAATTTTCTTTAATTCTTATAGGTGGGAGCTGATAAATTAGCTAAGCAAGCAACAGAAGAAGATCACATACCAGTAATCTACAATAAAATACCAAAGAGTACAATAATAGACGCAGAGAAAAAGAAAAGCACTGAAAAATGGCAAAGGATATGGTCAAACACAACAAAAGGAGCACTAACGAAGAGATTTTTTCCTTCAGTGACGGATAGGATGAAAATCAACATACCAGCTACACCAAACCTTACATCAATACTAACTGGTCACGGGAAACTCAGATCTTATTACTATAGATTCAGAATTTCGGAAAACCCAGGATGTCCTTGCGGAGCAGCTGACCAAACAGTCGATCATCTTCTGTGGGATTGCCAAATCTTGAACCAACAGCGCACTGTCTTCAAGGAAGCAACAAGGAGTGGAAGAAATTGGCCAATTAATTATAGGGACATCATAAAACAGCATTTGAGGTCATTTGTGCACTATATTAAAGCTATAAACTTTGAACAATTGTAAATATATGTCTCAGTTTCGTAACATGCGTAAACACACTCAATTAGCAATATATTATAAACACTATAGTTATAATTACTTAAAGTGTATATATGTAAATAGTGTAAATAGAATTAGTTTCAATAAGTGAAAGAGAATGATAGTGAAGATATTAGTTTCATTAAGTGAAAGAGAGTGATAGTGAAGATCCAATTACCAAAAGTGTATATATATATATATATATATATATATATATATATATATATATATATATATACAGCGTAAATAGAACAAGTATAATTAACTCAAAAATAGTGATAGTGATAGAAAACATTCAACAGTGAATAACATAAAATAATACAACACAATAATGAATATCAACAAAACCACGAAACAGTGAAGCAAAAGAAAATGGGAAACCTATGAACACAAAATTGATAAACAAGTTTCAATAAACCATGTAATATGACTACGCGTCATGGGGCATGGTGATAATTAAACCGGAAAGAAAAAAAAAAAATAGGTGGGAGCAGCGAGCCTGCAGAGGCATATCAGGCCAGACAATGCCGGGGCTGCCCGAGGTGTTGCCTCGAGCTTATCGGTCCTGCCAGGGGGAGTATTGAAAATTTTTTAAACTTTTGAGAAATTTAGAAAATGTTTGGAAATTTTCAGATTTTTTTTAATTTCGACAAATTTTGAAAATTTGGATAAATTTTTTACATTTTTTTCAATTATTAAAATTTTGAAATTTTTGGAATTTAAACGAATTTTTGAAAATTTTTCAAAATTTTGAAAAATTTTTAACATTACAAAAACTTTGAAAATATTTGAAAATTTTGAAAATATTAAAATTATTTGGAATCTCGAACAATTTTGATAATTTTTTAAAATTTTGCAAAATTTCATAAATTCCCTTTAAATTTTTTTAATTATTGGTCTCTGCTAGTTGGGAGCAGCGAGCCTGCAGGTGCTGCCAGTGTTTTAGCCCAGAAAATGCCGTGGCTGCCCGAGGTGTACCGTCGAGCATATCGGTCCTGTCAGGGGAATATTGAAAACGTTTGAAAATTTTGAGAAATTGAGAAAATGTTTGGAAATTTTCAAATTTTATGGGATTAAGATAAATTTTGAAATTTTTTTAAATTTTGATAAATTTGGTACATTTTTTGAAATTTTTTTAAATTTTGAAAATTTTTATTTTTTTTTTGGAATTTCATCGAATTTTGAAAATTATTGAAAAATTTCAAAAATTTGAAATTTCTGAATATTTTCGATAATTTTGAAAATTTTGAATTTTTTTGGAATTTTTTTTAATTTTGAACATTTTTTAAATTTTCAAAAATTTTGAAGGTTTTGAAAATTTTGAAATTTTTTTGGAATTTATTAGAATTTTGAAAATATTTTAAAATTTTACAAAATTTTGAGTTTTGAAAATATTTGAAACTTTTGAAAATTTTGAAATTTTGTTGAATTTCGACGAATTTTGAAATTTTTTGAAAATTTGATAATGAACTTTTTGAAGAATTTTGAAAATTTTGAAAATTTTTAAAATTTCGAAATTTATTTGGAATTTCGTCGAATTTTGAAAATCTTTTAAAATTTTCAAACATTTTAAGTATTGAAAATTTTGAAATTTTTTGAAATTTAGTCGATTTTTTAAAATTCTTTAAAAATTTTCAAAAATTTTGAGTTTTGAATATTATTGAAAATATTGAAAATTTTGAAATTTTTTATAATTTCGACGAATTTTGAAATTTTTTGGAAAATTTTGATAATTTTTTTAAATTTCTTAAACGTCCTTTAATTTTTGTAATTCTTGGTCTGCTAGGTTGGAGCAGCGAGCCTGCAGATTCTGCCATTGTGGGAGGCCAGAGAATGCCGTGGCTGCCAGCGGTTTAACCTGGAGCCTATCGGTCCTGCAAGGGGGAGTACTGAAAATATTTGAAACTTTTGAGAAATTTACAAAATGTTTAGAAATTTTCATATTTTTCGGAATTTCGACAAATTTTGAAATTTTTTGGAATTTCGATGAATTTTGAAAATTTTTGGAAATTTTTTGGAAAATATTGATAATGTTTTAAAATTTCTTAAACGTCCTTCAATTTTTGTAATTATTGGTCTGGAGCAGGGAGCCTGCAGATGCTGCCTGTTGTAGGCCAGAGAATGCCGTTGGTACCGCAGGTGTAGCCTCGAGCTTATTGGTGCTGCCAGGTGTGTTGAAAGTATTTGAAACTTTTGAGAAATTTGGAAAATGTTTGGAAATTTTAAGATTTTTTGCAATTTCAACGTAATTCGAAAATTTTTGAAAATTTTGAAAATTTTTGAGGATTTTGAAAATTTTGAAAATATTGAAAATTCCTTAAATTTCCCTTAATTTTTTTAATTATTGGTCTGCTAGGTGAGGCAGCGAGCCTGCAGATTCTGCCTGTGTGGTAGCCCCGAGAATGCCGTGGCTGCCCGAGTAGCATCGAGCCTATAGGTACTGCCAGGGGGAGTATTGAAAATATCTAAAACTTCTGAGAAATATAGGAAATGTTTCGAAAATTAAAATTTTTTGGAATTTCGACAAATTTTGAAATTTTTTTAAAATTTTGAGTTTTTTGGAATTTCGTCGAATTTTGAAAATTCTTTAAAATTTGTGAAAATTTTGAAAAATTTTGAAAATTTCGAAATTTTTTAAAATTTGTTGGAATTTCAACAGATTTTTTAAAATTTTTGAAAATTTCTTAATTTTCCTAGAAATTTTATAATTATTGATCTGCTAGGTGGGACTGGCGAGTCTGCAGGTACTGCCAGTGTGGTAGCCCAGAGAAAGACTTGGCTGTCGGAGGTGTAGCCTGTAGGTCCTTCCAGGGGGAGTATAGAAAATATTTGAAAATTTTCACAAATTTAGAAAGTGTTTCGAAATTTTCACATTTTTTGTAATTTCGAATTTGTTTTAATATTTTGGAAAATTTTGAAATTTTTTGAAAATTTCGAGCAATTCTGAAAGTTGATTCTGAAAGTTGATTTTTTAAATTGTTGGTCTGCTAGGTCGGCGCAGCGAAGCTGCAGGTGCTGCCAGTGTGGTAGCACCGAGAATGCCGTGGCTGCGCGAGTAGCACTAGCCTATTGGTGCTGCCAGGGAGATTATTGAAAATTTTTTTAAATTTGCAGAAATTTTAGAGAATGTTTAGAAAATTTCAGATTTTTTGGAATTTCGACAGATTTTGAAAATTTTTAGAAATTTTGAAAATTTTGAATATTTTTGAAAATTTTGATAATTTTGAAGATTAATGAAAATTTTGGAAATTTTGAAAAGTTTTGGAATTTCGACGAAATCGGAAACATTTTAGAATTCTAAGAGTTTTTGGAAATTTCTTAAGTTTCCTTTAATTTTTAAAATTGTTCTGCTAGTTGCGAGCTGCAGGCCTTCAGGTGCTGCCAGTTTTATTGCCCGGAGAATGCCGTGGCTGCCCGTGGTATACCCTCGAGATTATCGATCCTGTGAGGGGGAGCATTGAAAATTTTTTGAAAATAATGAAAAATTTGAAAATTTTTGAAAATTTTTAAAATTTCAAAATTTTCTGGAATTTCGACGAATTTTGAAAATTTTTGAAAATTTTGAAACTTGTAAATTTTTTAAAATTCTAGAAAATTTTGAAAATTTTTGAAAATTTTGAAAATTTGTCAAAATTTTAAAAATTCTGAAAAATTTTGAACATTTTTGGAAATTTTAAAATTGCTTGAAAATTTTTGAGAATCATGAAAATTTTGAAATAATTTGCAATTTCGTCGAATTTTGAATGTTTTCGAAAATTTTTTAAACATTTCTTAAATTTCCTTATATATATATATATATATATATATATATATATATATATATATATATATATATATATATATATATATATATATATATAAATTACTCTGGTTGGTGGGAGCAGCGAACCTGCAGATGCTGCCAGTTTGGTAGGCCAAAGACTGCCGTTGCTGCTCGAGGTCTAGCCTCGATCTAATAGGTCCTGCCAGGTGAATGACTATATTTGAAAATTTTGAGAAATTGAGAAAATGTTTGGAAATTTTTGAAACTTTTCAAAATTTGGAAATTTTTGGAATTTCGACGTATTTTGAAAATTTTGAAAATTTTTGAAAATCGTGAAAATTTTGAAATTTTCTTAAATTTCCTTTAATTCTTATAATTATTGGTCTGCTAGTTGGGAGCAGCGAGCCTGCAGATGCTGCATTTCAGGCCAGACAATGAAGTGGCTGCTCGAGGTGTTGCCTCGAGCCTATCGGTCCTCCCAGGGGGAGTATTGAAAATTTGTGAAACTGTTGAGAAATTGAGAAAATGTTTGGAAATTTTCAGAATTTTTGGAATTTCGACAAATTTTCAAAAATTTTGAAAATTCAGTTAAATCTTGAAAATTTTTTAAATTTTTGAAAATTTTTAAATTTTTTGGAATTTCGTCGAATTTTGAAAATTTTGAAGATTTTTTAAATTTATTTAAAATTTTGAAAATTTTTAAATTTTTTGGAATTTCGTCGAATTTTGAAAATTTTGAAGATTTTTTAAATTTATTTAAAATTTTGAAAATTTTTAAATTTTTTGGAATTTCGTTTAATTTTGAAAATTTTTGAAAGTTTATTAAAATTCTTTTAGTTTTTATAATTTCTGGTCTGCCACTTGGGAGCAGCGAGCATACAGGTGCTGCCAATATTTTAGCCCAGAGAATGCCGTGGCTGCCCTGTGTGTAGTCTCAAGCCTATCGGTCCTGTCAGGGGAATATGGAAAACGTTTGAAAACTTTGAGAAATGTAGAAAATGTTTGGAAATTTTCAGAGTTTTTCTTAATTTCGACTTTTTTGAAAGGTTTTTAAAATTTCGACGAATATTGAAAATTTTGAAATTTTTTGGAATTTCGAAGAATTTTTAATATATTTGAAAATTTCTTAAATTTCCTTTAAAATTATTTCTGTCAGCTGGGCGCAGCGAACCTGTAAGTGCTGCCATGGGAAGTATTGAAAATATTTTAAAATTTTGAGAAATTTAGAAAATGTTTGCAAATTTTCAGATTTTTTTTAATTTCGACAAATTTTGAAAATTTTTGGAATTTCGTCGAATTTTGAAAAGTTTGAAATTTTTTGGAATTTAGACGAATTTTGAAATTTTTTGATAATTTTGAATATCTTGAAAATTTTTGAAAATTTCCAAAATGTCCTGTAGTTTTTGTAATTATTGTTCTTCTAGGTTGGTGCAGCGAGCCTGCAGATGCTGACAGTTTGGTAGGCCAGAGAATACGTCCTGCGTTCGACTAAAACCTCGTGCTTTTTATGTTCTTTTTTGTTCTGTTTTTGAGAGAGACAAAGTATACATAATGGCTCATTTCTCTTTTATGATTATTTTAGTAATTAATAACCAGGTTCATTAACATATTATGCCATGACTTTATCATTAGGTTATTGTGGCTGCAAATGGAAAGAAAAAAGATTTTATTCTCAATAAAATATCTTTCGTGGCATAAACAAAACAAATTTACTGGCGTCGGCCTTAAAACATTCAAACAATTAAGCGTTCAAAAAAAAAAAAACTAAAAGCCACCATTCAATATTTAGTCTATCTTCCTCTTATCTCGATCATATTGCAGTCGAGTGGGCATGGAATTGACTAGTCTTTACCAATAGTGACTGTTCCTAGACACGATATTCCAGGCATTCTGAACATACATACATAAGTGTTCTGTCCATGTGCAGGTCTTTCATTGCAAATCCAGATACCTCCAATCTTTTCTATTTTCTGCCTTCCTCTTAGTCTCCGCATGTGATCCACATATCCTAATGTCGTCTATTATTCTTTTCAACCAGAGACCCAACCAATTCCTTTTTCTCTTTCTAATCAGTTTCAGCATCATTCCTTCTTCACTCACTTTTTCAAACACAATTTTATTCCTTATTCTATCTGTCCACTTCACACGCACCGTCCTTCTCTACATCCACATTTCAAATGCTTCAATTCGTTCCTCTTCATTTCGTCGTAAAGTCCATGTTCCTTCCCCATACAATGCCACACTCCACACAAAGCACTTCACTAGTCTCTTCCTCAGTTCTTTTTCCAGAGGTCCGCAGAAGATCCTTCTTCTTCTTTGTTCATGTTTGCAGTTTTTCTTTTGAAGGATAGGTCTAAATACGGTAACATCCCGTTGCTTTCCGCACACAACTATATCTTTCGCAGCTTATTAAATTCCAGGGGGCCAAGCGTGGAGATGAGGAGAGTGGATTTGACTAATTGGGCTCTCCGGACTTCACCGAAAGTCACGGCAAGGGTTAAATATTAATTCTATTAGGATGTATGACCCGATCAGAGACCGGGAAATGTCAATTAGACTTTGCCCCGCGCATCCTGGACTAGCTTCTACGAATCATCAGAAAATCTTAGAGTGTGCCTGGGCCAATTTTTCCGAAAATGTTTCCACACTTTTGTCCTTGTATCTCAGCGGACGAACGTCGAAATTTAGATGTCAACGTCTCAGTTTCAGTTCCTCGTTACTCATTTTCATTTTATTGTGGTTCAAGATAGTATAATTTAATAATACAAAAAGAAAAACTAATACCAGTATTATGCAACTGGATTTTTCCAAACCTAATATTAAATTTGTTATTTATATCGCTAAAGAACGATTACAATATAAATAACTTGAATATTATTTATACAGTATAACTAAAGAACGATAACAGAATGTAAATAATAAATATCGGTTTATTCAATTAATATAAGATGTTATACATTACGTATTTAATTATCTAAATAAAATAACCTATTTTACAAAGAAAGATGGTTACTTGTGTTATAATAATTACTTACATAAAATACAGATTATTTATATTGCGAAAGAACAATAACAATATAAATAACTTGAATATTGTTTTATAATGCTAATGATGGAAAACAGAATATAAATGATAACTTGAATATTATTTATATCGCTAAAGAACGATAACAATATAAAAAACGTGAATATTATTCATATCGGAAGTTCACAGATGTATTTAAGAAATTGTAGAAGAATAGTAATTAGTAACAGTGTCCTATTTATTCTTCTTGGAGCCAAATTTGTAAATTTTAAAAGTGTGGTTACTATGTTGAAGTGTATGTGTTGTAACGGATGCTTGATTTGTTATGTATGCGAGTCAGTTATGGGATGCTTGATGTCGTCGCAATGTCGTAATTATAGTTTGATTGTGTTTGTGTGATTATTGTGTATTAATTTATGATGTATGGTACGGAATGCTGCATATTTGTGTTATAGAAGTGTTTCGTATGTGTGTTGTTAATGTTTTTGTAAGTTTCAAATTGATACTTGATATTTGTTTTGCAATCGCAATGCCTAATTTACGGATTGTTTATGTTTTGTTTACATCGCGTAAGCTAATTTAATTTTCTTTCCATTTCCCTTTATGCTTATATTTTTTGTGAATAAAACTATAGCCCTACATACATTTGTAAAATATGGCTAACCTCCATTGGAGATACAATAATAAAAATTGTTATTCATATCGTTATAAAACGATAACAGAATACAAATGATGACCTGAATTTTATTCATATCTCTAAAGAACGATAAAAAATATAAATAACGTGATATCCATAAAGAACGATAACCGGATATAAATGATAATTTGAATATTATTTACATCGCTAAAGAACGATTAAAAAATAAAATGAAAACTTGAAGAAGGCCCGAACCCACGACCTTTCAATCATTAAACAAGCACTCTACCGCTGGTCTGCGAGGCGCAGATATGGAACACTTTCATAGTTCCGGAACTGCTTGTACAAGCACATGCATCGTGTAACATCGCCGAGACCCGAAGTGGGCTTTGATAATATTCGCTGTTCACGACTGCGGCCACTTTTATTTTTGACAACTGTACAGCCAGTGTTATAGCCCAGAAAATGCCTTGGCTGCCAGAGGTGTAACCTATAAGTCCTGCCAGGGGGAGTGTTGAAAATAATTGAAAATTTTGAGAAATTTACAAAATATTTGGAAATTTTCAGATTTCTTCGAATTTCGACAAATTTTGAAAGTTTTTGAAAATTTTGAATCATTTAGAAATTTTGAAATTTTTTGGAATTTCGAGGAATTTGAAACTTTTTGTAAAATTCTTACATTTCCTTTAATTTTAATAATTATTGGTTTGCTATGTGGGAGCTGCGAGCCTGCAGATGCTGCCAGTGTGATAGGCCAGAGAATGCCAGGTTGCCCGAGTTGTAGCCTCGAACCTATCGATCGTGCCAAGGGGAGTATTGAAAATATTTAAAAATTTTGCGAAATTTAGAAAGTGTTCGGAAATTTTAAGATATTTTGGAATTTCGACAAGTTTTGAAAATTTTGAAAATATTATTTTTTTTTGGAATTTCGTCGAATTTTGAAAATTTTTTAAAATTTTCAAAAATATTGAAACTATTGAAAAGTTTTGAAATGTTTGAAAATTTCTTAAACGTCTAATTTTTGTAATTATTGGTCTGCTAGTTGGGAGCAGCGAGCCTGGAGATGCTGCTAGTGTGGTCGGCCAGAGAATGCCGTGGATACCAGAGGTGTAGCCGCGAGCCTATCAGTCCTGCTAGGGGAGTAATGAAAATATCTGAAAATTAAGAGAAATTTAGAAAATGTTTGGAAATTTTCAGATTTTTTGTAATTTCGACAGATTTTTAAAATTTTTGAAAATTTAGATAAAGTTTGAAAATTTGTGAAATTTTTGATGATATTGAAAATTTTTTGGAATTGATTCGAATTATGAAAATTCTTTAAGATTATCGAAAATTTTGAAAATTTTTAAAAATTTTGAAGTTTTCTGAAATTTTTGAAAATTTTTGAAAATTTTGAATTTTTTTTATAATTTTGAAAATTTTTGAAAATTTTGAATTTTTCGAAAACTTGTTAGAATTCTAACGAATTTTCAAAATTTTTGAAAATTTCTTAAATTTCGTTTAATTTTTATAATTATTGGTCTGCTAGGTGGGACCAGCGAGCCTGCAGGTCCTGCCAGTGTGGTAGCCCAGAGAATGCCGTATCTGTCCGAGGTGTAGTGAGAAATTTAAAAAGTGTTTGGAAATTTTCAGATATTTTGGAATTTCGACAAATTTTGGAAATTTTGAAAATATTTGAAAATTTTCAAAATTCTAAAATTTTTTTGGAATTTCGACATTTTTCAAATATTTTTCAAAATTTTGAAACTTTTTTAACATTTCAAAAACTTTGAAAATATTTGAAAATTTTGAGAAAATTAGAAAAAGTTTGAAAATTTTCAGATTTTTTGGATTTTTGTCGAATTTTGAAAATTTTTGAAATTTTTGAAAATTTTTAAACAGTAGAAAATTTTGAAAATTTTTGAAAATTTTGAAAGTTTTTAAAAATGTGAAAGTTTTGAAAAATTTTGAAAATTTTAAAAATTTTTCAAATTTTTTTTAATTTTGACTAATTCCGAAAATTGTTGAAAATTTTTGAAAATTTCTTAAATTTCCTTTAATTTTTATAAATATTGGTCTGCTAGTTGGGAGCAGCGAGCCTGCAGGTGCTGCCAGTGTTCAAGACCAGAGAATGCCTTGGCTGCCCGAGGTGTTCCCTCGAATCTATCAGTCGTCAAGGGAATATTGAAATCGTTTGAAAGCTTTGAAAAATTGAGAAAATGTTTGGAAATTTTCAGATTTTGTGGAATTAAGAAAAATTTTGAAAATTTTTGAAAATTTTTATAAATTTCGAAAATTTTTTAAATTTTTTAAAATTTTGAAAATTAAAAAAAATTTAATTTCGTCGAATATTGAAAATTTTTGAACAGTTTGAAAATTTTGAATTTTTTTTAATTTCTTCGCATTTTGAAAATTTTTTTAATTTTCTAAAATTTTGAAAGTTGAAAATTTTGAATATTTTTGGAATGTCGAATTTTGAAAATTTTTGAAAATTTTCAAATATTCGGAAGTTTTTAAATTTTTTTTAAATTTTGGAAATTTTTGAAATTTTTTGGAATTTCGACCAAATTGAAAAATTTTAGAAAATTAAGAAAATATTTGAAAATTTCTTAAACGTCCTATAATTTTTGTAATTATTGGTCTGCTAGGTGGGAGCTGGGAGCTTGCAGATGCTGCCAATGTGGTAGGCCAGAGAATGCCGTTGATACTCGAGTAGCCACGAGCATATCTGTCGTGCGAGGTGGATTATTGAAAATGTTTGAAAATTTTGAGAAGTTTAGAAAATGGAAATTTTAAGATTTTTTTAATGTCGACAAATATTGAAAATTTTTTGAAAATTTTGATAAATTTTGAAAATTTTTAAAAATATTTGAAAATTTTGAAATTTTTTAATTTCGTCGAATTTTGAAAATTTTGAATATTTTTGAAAATTTTGAAAATTTTGAAAACTTTATAAAAAATTTTGGAATTTCGTCGGATTTTGAAAATTTTTGAAAATTTCGAAAATTTTTAAAATTTTTTAAATTTCTTGTAATATTTATAATTATTGGTCTGCTATGTGTGTGCAGCGAGCATGCAGGTGATGCCAGTTAAACACTGCCCATAGCAGCCCATAGAATGCCCTGACTGCCCGGTGTGTAGCCTCAAGCCTATCGGTCTTTTCAGTGGAGTATGGAAAACGTTTGAAAACTTAGAGAAATGTAGAAAAAGTTTGGAAATTTACGGATTTTTTCTTAATTTCGACTTTTTTTGAAAATTTTTGAAAATTTTGAAGAATTTTGAAAATTTTGAATTTTTTTGGAATTTTGAGGGATTATGAAAATATTTGAAAATTTCTTAAATTTCCTTTAAGTTTTCAAGTTATTGGTCTGCTAGGTGGGCGCAGCGAACCTGCAGGTGCTGCCAGGGGGAGTATTGAATATATTTAAAAATTTTGAAAAATTTAGAAAATGTTTGAAAATTTTCAGATTTCTTGAAAATTGTTCAAAATTTTGAGAATTTTTGAAAATTTTGAAAATTTTGAATTTTTTTTGGAATTTCGTCGATTTGAAAATTTTTAAAAATTTTTTAAATTTTGAAAATTTTTTTAAAATTTTGAAAATTTTGAAATTTTTTGGAATTTCGACGTATTTTGAAAATTTTTGAAAATTTTGAATATCTTGATAATTTTTTAAAATTTCTTTAATGCCCTTTAGTTTTTGTAATTATTGGCCTGCTAGGTGGGTGCAGCGAGCCTGCAGAACGAGACGATAAAAGTCACCCTCGGCTCTCTTTTTGCGCATGCGCCATCGGTGTAGTATTTCCGTTTCCGGTGTGATGCTGGGCCTCGTTGTAAGCATAAAAATTGTTTTATTCACCGCTTTCTAGATTCACCTTCGTCACGATCATATATTATTTACATTTCGGTGATACAAGTTACGTAATTATAATAATAGTGCATTGATAGATTTCACAATTATTACTCCAGCTCCTGTTATCCAAGTCAAACCTTATTTTCGTATAATTGTATTCCAGAATATTTCCTCACAAGTCTTGATAGGCTATATGTATTAAGAGTTAATTTCTGGTGGTAGTATTGATATTAAACTTGGTTAACACAATATTCCATCTACAACTTCAGAGGAGCGGCAAGAACTAGCGCTGAGGTAGTTCTGGATATTTCAATTGTAAACCAACTTACGAATCTCGTGATATGCAAATAAATATCACCAAACGTAGGTGCCAACTTCAGAGGGGCTGCAAGACACTTTGTGTCCAAATTTATAAAACCAGGGGCATCACATCCAGTAAAATTAAGAGTGATCTCAACCTTGTTAACAATTCGAAGAGATATTCCTATGTAAATAAAGCGGCGAAACTAGCGCTGAAGTAGTTCTGGTGATTTCGGAAGTGAAAATTGTTGAATTTATAAGGGTTTCTTTTTATGTAGATACAGTTGATCGTATATGCATCATAGACAAATATATGCATGGCGTAACAAAACCCTGAACTAACCAACTCTAACCTGTCACAGATTCGTATATGCAACATGTATATAAGCGGGGAACTAATTCAGCACTAGTTTAGCCAAAAATTGAATTAATTTGTTTGAAAGATGAAGTAGGTTATAGGCCAAAGATTATTATTTGAACTCTATAGAGAGTAGTGGTTTGGTTCGACTGGAACATCTCGGAAAAAAGAAGATATATATTTTTTTATTATTATTACCGGTATAGACCTATATTCATTATTATTTATTATTCCACAGTTGAGTAACAAAATGGACAAGGAACCATCCAAAAGAACAAATCGGGACACCCTTAGAACAATAGCATTTTAAATATCATGGTAAATTAGGAAACATACCACTAACTTTATGAGTTCCTGTAGGCCCTAAATGTTTTTATCCATCTAAATCACTGATAGAGGAGGTCAGCTGTCGAACATGTTAGTAAAGCAATTCACAATGCCGCTATCTTTCCTGAATTTGAGATCGGTGAATCTTCACACACGCAACAGAGTGACTCCACTTCTCTATCCATGATCCACATTTTTGTAGTTCAGTTCAAATCTATGAACTATTGGGATCGAACAGTAATGGTCCTAAGTCTTACCAAGCGGAAATAACACAGAGCTAACAGTTAATTAACAGTGTATGGTAATTATGTAGTAATAATCGGCCAGGCCTCCATATTCCCGCAATAGAGGTCTTTTATTAAATTTCGTTTGTATATGATTAACTTGTCATCCAGTATCCACTTTACACCCTGGATCTCTGTTGTAGTAAGATGATGGCCTGGCCGATATGACCTGTCGATGGTTTGTTTCTACACAATTATTAAAATATATATGTATACTTGGTAATGTATCTATCCTGGATCTCTATTACGGGAAGATGGTCTGGCTGATGATTACTACTTAATTACCCAAAATTTAAAACTAACCATTATCAACACTCGTTTTTAGGTTGATTTTTTTTTGTTATGATCGTCGTCATAGGTGTGTGCTCGTTAATTGATTAGCAACGGCTATATAACTACTGATAATGGATAAATGCTTAATAAAGAAAATTGTCCCCACTGAAAGTGCAGTGAACGGGAATACAATGATAAATTGGGTTATATTAATGACAGTGAAATTAATGGCTCATCGTCGGGTGGCGATCAAAACCTTGTAATTCCAAAACTGAAAATTTTACAAGAGAAAGATATATTACTGATACGATATCATGTTCACGTGCTCTATTTTATGTACATGTCTTAAATGTCTGTTTAAATTCGACTGTTTACTAAATATGGTACTGCAATGTTTGCATACCACAGGCATTATTACAGAAGTTTGAAAACTAATCCATCAATCTCGAATGAAAGTAAAAGAAATCCAGTTCACAATTACTGCGGTAAATAAAACATTTTTATGCTTACAACGGGGCTCAGCGTCACACCGGAAGCGGAATTTCTTCACCAATAGCGCATGCGCAATAAAGGGAGCCGAGGGTGACTTTTATCGTCTCGTGCCTGCAGATGCTGGCAGTGTGTAGGCCAGAGAATGCCGTGGTTGCCCGAGGTGTAGCCTCGAACCTATCGGTCCTGCCAGGGGGAGTATTAAAAATATTTAAACATTTTGAGAAATTTAGAAAATGTAATATTCAGATATTTTGAAATTTCGACAAATTTTGAAAATTTTTTAAAATTCTGATTAATTTTGAAAATTTTGAATTTTTTTTTTAAATCTTTTTGGAATTGCGTCGAATTTTGAAAATTTTTGAAAATTTTCGAAAATTTTGAAAATTTTTTAATATTTTGAAAATTTTGGAAAATTTTGAATTTTTCGAAAAATCGTTAGAATTTTTGACGAATATTCAAAATTTTTTAAAATTTCTTAAATTTCGCTTAATATTTATAATTATTGGTCTGCTAGGTGGAACCAGCGAGCCTGCAGGTGCTGCCACAGCCCAGAGAATGCCGTATCTGCCCGAGGTGTAGTAAGAAATTTAAAAAATGTTTGGAAATTTTCAGATTTTTTGGATGTTCGTCGAATTTTGAAAAATTTTGAAATATTTCAAAATTTTTCATATAAAAATTTTGAAAATTTTGAAAATTTTTGAAAATGTGAAAGTTTTGAAAATTTTTTAAAATTTTGAAAATTTTTTAAAATTTTTGAACGTTTTTGAAAAATTTTCAATTTTTTTTAAATTTTGACCAATTTCGAAGTTTGTTGAAAATTTTTTGAAAATTTCTTAAATTTCCTTTAATTTTTATAATTATTGGTCTAAGTTGGGAGCAGCTTGCCTGCAGGTGCTGCCAATTTTAAAGACCAGAGAATGCCTTGGCTGCCCGAGGTGTAGCCTATGTCCTGCCAGGGGGAGTATTGAAAATATTTGAAAATTTTGATAAATTCAGAAAATGTTTCGAAATTTTCAGATATTTTGGAATTCGACAAATTTTGAAAATTTTTGAATATTTTGAGAACTTTTGAAAATTTTGAAAATAATTGAAAATTTTTAAAATTTTTTAAAATTTTGAATAATTTTGAAAATTTTTAAAATTTTTTGGAATTTCGAGGAATTCTGAAAATTTTTGCAAATTTTGAAAATTTCTCTTTATTTTTAAAATTATTGGTCTTCTAGATGGGCGCACCGAGCCTGCAGGTGCTGCCAGTGTAGTAGCCCAGAGAATGCCGTGGCTGCCGGAGTAATTTCGAGCCAATCGGTGCTGCCAGTTTGAGTATTGAAAATATTTAAAAATTGTAAGAAATTATAAGTTTTTTGGAAATTTTGAGATTTTTTGTAATTTCGACAAATTTTGAAAATTTAAAAAAAAATTTTGAAAATTTTTGAAAATTTTGAAAATATTGAAATTTTTTGGTATTTCGGCGAATTTTGAAAATTTTTTAAACTTCTTTGTGTGTACCGAAGACAAGTCATGTTGGAATTTTATTTTGTTTTGTGCTTAAACACACGAACACTAGGTAGCATCATATTTTCCTGTTTATTGGTGTACTGATGCTGATTAATATGCCCATGAATCCTCCATAGTGCACCGCCACCATAACCAGAAATCCGTACCACACCGACACGGACAAATGACCATTGCGTTGTCTCTGGACCACATATATTCAGGGTCAAATCTCTTGGATTGTTTCGGTCGATATACGTGCACTGGCCTGCTATAGTTCATAAACACATCATCCAAAAAGATGACCTCTTTCCTTGGATAGTTGTATGAATTGGATACAAAATGTGACACGATCAATTCGATGGTCTTCAGTCAGAACATCCTTCACCGCTGTTCTTCTCAGCACAACGTTGGCACTATTGAGCCTTTTATTAGCGTTCTGTTGGAAGCAGGAAATTCCCTGCCGGCTACAAATATTTTAGAAGTATAAAATGAAAGCGCCTCGGACGTTCTATTAACATAAGATCTTGTTGTGGTGTTGATGCCTTGGGTCTTCAACTACCAGGTTTATGAGTTATGTAACCTCGCTTTTGATAGTGCGCCCACCACCTGGACGCTGTTCTAGTCGCAACTCTATAGCGTTCTCCAGCTCGAGCCGTGCTAAATCGGCCTTCCTCGATCAGTGCAATTACTTTGGATTTGACGTCCATATCTATGGAACTGAAATACTAATGATGGTTTTCGTAGTGATTGTGGCTATTTATAGACAAATTCTGTTAGTAGGGCTGGAAAGGGTCACGTGCCTAGGACTCTAGAAAGAACACGAAATATACAGTAGTCATAAACCATAAACATAGTATGTCTGTAGAGTAAAGAGAGACGAACAGAGGAGATGAAAATAACATTAACAACATTCCTCATACCCGCAATGGCAAAACCAATGGCAAAACAACTTTCTGTATGTTGACTAAAACACAACAAACGTTGCAAATATACATATAGGCTCAGTGCCGGATTCAGGCCTAGGTAACTTAGACAGCAATTTCCAGGGGGCGGCGTTTTCTCTCTCTCTTTCTCTCCCTTTTTCATTTTTATTTTACAATGAAATTTATTTTTAAAACACATGTTGGTAAATCTTTTCTGAAGTCTCTTCTTGAACACCCTGTGGAAATAAGATATTGTTTTGTTATCACATTGTCGCGGTCGTGGCAAGAGTGAAAGGAAAGTGTGCAGCTGCATAGTTATATTGTAATGCCGGTATCACATTATTATACTATGAAACTGCTTAAATTTAACTGCTTGTATGAACAAGAATGCAGTGTTGAAAAATCAAATTGCATATTGTTGTTTATTAGCTATTTATCGCTAAGAATAGTAACCACAACTCTCAGTTACATTCGCAATATAATAGCCTATATCAGCGTTTCTCAAACTATTGTCCTTGGACCACCTGTGTCCCCGAGTTCTGCCCTTGTGGTTCTTCAAAAAATACAGAAGAAAAAATCAAATTCAAACGAATTGCGTTTCACACTTTCTGAAAATCTCAGAGTTTGGAAATGACACATGACAGTCACCTTTCACTTTTACTCCCAGTACTGACATCTTATGAAATTTATTACCCTACCTGTCTACCGAATTCCCACTCTACTCTCAGCAAAAAAAAAGAGGGATTTAAAGCACTATGAACATGGTGTTTCTCGCCATCTTTTCCCTGCACATCAGCTGACGACATGTAGCTAAGTACATTGGAATATCTTCCAGATATATCCACAAAACTAAACGAACTAAATCTCTCTCTGCAAGGTAATTCTTTGACTGAATGAGAAAAAAGAGTTCGGGAGGAAACTTGGTTTGTGGGTCAGATCCGTAAAACAGAGGTTTTTTCACTATTTCCAACCCTAGAGTCTTCTTTGATTGAGAATGATTTGGTTATTGGAAAGAAAATTATGCAATGACATACGTTCGCATCTCGAAACTCTGAAGTCACAATTTGAAACTTATTTTCCATGTAAATATGACGAATTTTCATGGGTTCGCGATCCCTTGATATTGAAAATAACAAACTTTCGTTAAGTGAAAGAGAACAGTTAATTGAACTCTCAACTTAAAATGAAATTCCAAGCAGAAAGTATGGTTAATTTTTGGATATCAACACAAGTGAAAAGAGAATATACTGAACCGTACAGTGGTGCTTTACAGATTATAATTCAGTTTGCTTTTACGTATCTGTGTGAGAAAGGGTTTTCATCACTAACTCTAATAAAAACAAAGTACCGAAATCGACTCTATGTATGTAACGATCTCTGACTTAAGCTTACCAGCATATATCAAAATATAGAACTGCGCAAGAATCAGCAGCTTATCCATCTCATTAATGAGAATACCAACATTTGTTTCTTTGTTTGTTTCTTTGTTTCTTTGTCTGTTGTCTGTCTTTGTCTGTCTTTGTCTGTCTGTCTGTTTCTTTGTTTGTTTCTTTATTTATTTATTTTGTTTAGTTAATAAGTTAAAGATTGTCCAAACTCTAATACCTTGATTTATTAAAATTCTAAAATTAATTTTTTTCTATTAACATTAATGTAATTAGTTAATACTAATATAAAGTTAAACGAAGTAAATTAATTTTAATTAATTAATTCAGTTTTAAAATATACTGGTATTAAAATATGCTTTGCTTTCAAAGGGAAAAAGAGTAAGGTGGTCCTCGGAACTGTTCTGACTTAAAAAAGTAGTCCCCACTTCAAAAAAGTTTAAGAAACACTGGCCTATATCATCAACAATACTATTTAATCCTTTTCAATATGTTCACTACATAATTCGATGTGAAACGTTTATTCTGTAAAGAGTTGGAGTTTATTTTTCAATTTATTTTATACTCCTGTCGAAGTAAGAAATACTCGTAAAAATTATACACAAACAGAAACCATGCTTAAAAAAAACCACAGCCTGCCTTTCAAAAATAAATCTTTTTTCAACAATGAATAAGTTTGAGTATTATGTTTCTTTGCTTCGAGTCTGATATGCTTCGTCAGATCGACTTTGTTAATACCATCATTGCTTTCTCTGTGAAGAAAGTCCGAAGAAAGTCTTTATAATTCACAAGTAAGATGCATGTATTTTGATTTCAGTAATTTACTGTTTTCTGAAGTCGACCTGGTTGGCGAGTTGGTTTAGCGCTGGCCTTCTATGGCCAAGGTTGCGGGTTCGATCCCGGCCAGGTCGATGGCATTTAAGTGTGCTTAAATGCGACAGGCTCATGTTAGTAGATTTACTGGCATGTAAAAGAACTCCTGCGGGACAAAATTCCAGCACATCCGGCGACGCTGATATAACCTCTGCAGTTACGAGCGTCGTTAAATAAATCATAACATTTAACATTTTGTTTTCTGAATTGTAACATTTCATTTAAAAATAACTTTAACTGAACGTCACCTCTATAATAGCAGTCCATAAACTGTTTGTGGGATTTGGGGACGGCAAAATCTAGCACTGCCTAGGAGAGGCACTATAGGCCTACGTAACTCCGACTCTGCATAACCTACAGAATACTGTAGAATGTAAATAAAACCATTCCAAAAGCCAATCTCTCTAAGGGACGAAGTGAAAAGCGTTAATGTATCCCATGAAGTTATTTCTATTCACTACATTGTACACCAACAGAAATCATGTGCAAAACAAATCAAAATGGTGTTATAGAAGTAGTCCAGTTGGAAAAACCACCAACACAATTATATCGAAAAGTCTCGCTCATTGTCAATTTAAGTCTTTCTTGATGAATGCAATAGCGAGTAAGGCGATCTGTCATATTATAGTAAAGTACGGTGACTTAGTCGTGGCAAATTATTGAATAGATTCTTTGAACTGAGGGAAGAAACATCATCGTTCACGGAGGAAGAAGAAAAGTCTGCATCATAAGTGAAGAATGAAAAAATGGATTTGTGAACTTGCCTTCTTAATGGAATTATTTGAATGCTTTAAATTGTTTTCTACATGGTAACAACAAGATTATTACACAGTTATATGACAGAGTGAAGGCGTTTAATATAAACCACCTTTAATTATGGAACATTAGCTTAACTAAAAGGATAAGTTGCAGCACATTTTTCAATATTAACAACGATATAGGCATACTAGTTTCTTAAGACTTTGGATTTCGAAGAATATATTCACACATCATGACGATCTGCACCAGGAATTTGATTCGAGATTTAAAGACTAGGAAAAATTTCAATTTGATTTTCAATTAGTATTTGTAATTAGAACTTATTGATTTACTTTACGATAGTGAATTGAAGGATAAAAATCAAAACAAAAGAAGTTATCTGACTTTTATATGAACTTTCCAGGTCTTAGATTTCCGCGATTGTACAGACATCCTTTTTCGGATTCACGTAGGCCATCTGTGCGAACAGTAAATTTTTTCCTATGATGAAGATAAACAAGCCATGTCATGGAAGCCAATTATCGGATCACAACTTAAAATGTGCTGTCACATTATGCACTATACAAACAATAGTTCCAATCGTTGAGAAATTGCTGAGGAAAAAGAGAATTAAACAAATCCCGAAAAATCAGTGGTAATGCCAGTGTTGAGTGGACTGAATGGAGTTAAATTTCTGCATTATTATTCCTAGGATTTTTATGTATTTTGTTCAACATTTTCCTTAACAGAAGCAGTTTACACATTTACAGTAATTGTCATGCATTACCCGAATAATTAACATGAAATGTGTATTACGTTTCTAAAAGTAATTATAAATTTATTAACTTCTAACTTTGTTGAAAATAGGCTACAATGTTTTTTTTTAATTGCTTAAGATGGTTCATTTAATTATTTATATTCAGCCCGTATCTTTTATCATCAGAAAACAATCATAAACCTATGCAGTAAATTCATATTTTGGTCCCGCCGCTGAACGTCTTACCTGCCCTGCTACGACTTTCCGCGGGCGAGCGGGCAAGGCTTGATGACGACACAGTGCTCTGAGTTGGGGACCACTGCTCTATAACTGTGATAATCACAACAAAACCGGCATAAGTAACATTACGAGTTTTGCTGCACATCGGCCAGTTTTTTCTACTGTGACTGTACCGTGGTTGCCCGATGTGTAGCTTCGAGCCTATCGGTCCTGCCAGGGGGAGTATTGAAAATATTTAAAAATTTTGAGAAATTGAGAAAATGTTTGGAAATATTCTGATTTTTTGGAATATCGACAAACTTTTCAATTTTTTTAAATTTTTTAAATTTTTTGGAATTTCGACGAATTTTGAAAATTTTGAAAATTCTGAAGAAATTTGAAAATTTTGAAGTTTTTTTTTAATTTTTGAAACTCTTGAAAATTTTGAAATTATTTGCAATTTCGTCGAATTTTGAAAATTTTTTAAATTTTCTTAAATTTCCTTTAATTTTTAAGAATATTGGTCTGCTACTTAGGACCAGCGAGCATGCAGGTACTGCCAGTGTTTTCGCCCCGAGAATGGCGAGGCTGCCCGATGTGTAGCCTCAAGCCTATCGGTCCTGTCAGGGGAGTGTGGAAAACGTTTGAAAACTTTGAGAAATTTACAAAATGTTTGGAAATTTTCAGATTTCTTTTTTAATTTCGAATTTTTTGAAAATTTTTGAAAATTTTGAAGAATATTGAAAATTTTGAAATTTCTTTGAATTTCGAGGAATTTTGAAAATATTTGAACATTTCTTAAATTTCCTTTAATTTTTTTAATTATCCGTCTGCTAGGT
This sequence comes from Periplaneta americana, assembly GCF_040183065.1. Lineage (NCBI taxonomy): Eukaryota > Metazoa > Arthropoda > Insecta > Blattodea > Blattidae > Periplaneta > Periplaneta americana. The sequence continues at coordinate 11,035,736 of NC_091125.1, read as the reverse complement.
GGGAGCAGCGAACCTGCAGGTGCTGCCAGTGTTTTAGCCCAGAAAATGCTGTGGCTGCCCGAGGTGTACCCTCGAGCCGATGGGACTTGTCAGGGGAATATTGAAAACTTTTGAAAACTTTGAGAAAATGAGAAAATGTTTGGAAATTTTCAGATTTTGTGGAATTTAGAAAAATGAAAATTGTGATAAATTTGTAACATTTTTGAAATTTTTTAAAATTTTTAAAATTTTTTAATTTTTTTGGAATTTCATGGAATTTGTAAATTTTTTTAAAATCTTGAAAATTTTGAAATATTTGAAAATTTTTGAAAATTATGGAAATTTTGAAATTTTTTGGAATTTCGTCGAATTTTGAAAATTTTTAGGAATTCCGACGAATTTTGAAAATTTTTAGAAAACTTTGATAATTTTTGAAAATTTCTTAGACGTCCTTTAATTTTTGTATTTAATGGTCTGCTAGGTGGGAGCAGCGAGGCTGCCGATGCTGCCAGTGTGGTAGGCCAGAGAATGCCGTGGCTGCCCGAGGTGTAGTCTGGAGCCTATGGGTCCTGATAGGGGGAGTAATGAAAATATTTGAAACTTTTGAGAAATTCAGAAAATGTTTGGAAATTTTGAGATTTTTTGCAATTTCAACAAATTTCGAAAATTTTTGAAAATTTTGATAAATTTTAAAAATTCTGAAAATTTTTGAAAATCGTGAAAATTTCAAAATTTTCTTAAATTTCCTTTAATTCTTATAATAATTGGTCTGCTAGTCGGGAGCAGCGAGCCTGCAGATGCATATATCAGGCCAGACAATGCCGTGGTTGCCCGAGGTGTTGCCTCGAGTCTAACGGTCCTATCAGAGGGAGTATTAAAATTTTTGAAACTTTGAGAAATTTAGAAAATGTTTGGAAATTTTCAGATTTTTTGGAATTTCTACAAATTTTGAAAATTTTTTAAAATTTTGATAAATTTTGAAAATTTTGAATATTTTTTAAAATGTTGATAATTTGAAAATTTTTGGAAATTTTGAAATTTTTTGGAATTTCGTCGAATTTTGAAAATTGTTTAAAATGTGTGAAAATTTCTTGTTTCCTATAAATTTTATAATTATTGGTCTGCTAGGTGGAACTAGCGAGCATGCAGGTGCTGCCAGTGTGGTAGCCAAGAGAATGCCGTGGCTGCCCGAGGTGTAGTCTCGAGCCTATCGGTCCTGCCAGGAGTATTGAACATATTTGAAAATTTTGACAAATTTAGAAAATGTTTCTAAATTTTCAGATTTTTTGGAATTTTTTTAAAATGTCGAAGAATTTTGAAGATTTTGACATTTTTTGGAATTTCGAGGAATTTTGAAAATTTTTGAAAATTTCTTAAATTTCCCGTAATTTTTAAAAATTGGTCTGCTGGGTGGGCACAGCGAGCCTGCAGTTGCTGCCAGTGTGGTAGCCCCTAGAATGCCGGGGCTGCCGGAGTAGCATCGAGCCTATCGATCCTGCCAGGGGGAGTATTGAAAATATTTGAAAATTTTCAGAAATTAAAATGATTGGAAATTTTCAGTTTTTTTTGGAATTCCGATAGATTTTGAAAAATTTGAACATTTTCATAAAATTTGGGAATTTTTAAGATTTTTGAAAATTTTCATAAAATTTGAATATTTTGAAAATTTCTGATAATTTCTTAAATTTCCTTTAATTTAATTTTTTTTGCCCTCTAGGTGGGAACTGCGAGCCTGGAGGAGCTGCAAGTGTGGTAGCCCAGGTAATGCCGTGGCTGAGCAAGGTGTAGCTTCGAGCCTATCGGTCCTGCCATGGGGAGTATTAAAAATATTTGAAAATTTTCAGAAATCGAAAAAAGTTTGGAAATTTTCAGATTTTTCGGAATTTCGACAGATTTTGAAAATTTTTAGAAATTTTGAAAATTTTTGATAATTTTGAATATTTTTGAAAATTTTGATAATTGTGAAAATTTTTGAAAATTTTGAGAATTTTGAAAACTTTTGGAATTTCGACGAAATTAGAAAATTTTTAAAATTTTGAAAATTTTTGGTAATTTAAATTTCCTCTAATTTTTCCAATTGTTCTGCTAGTTGGGAGCATCGAGCCTGCAGGTGCAGTGTTATAGCACAGAGAATGCCGTGGCTGCCCGTGGTATACCCTAGAGATTATCGGTCCTGTGAGGGAGAATTAAAAATTTTTGAAAATTTTGAAAATTTTTTTAACTTTTGAAAAATTTTGAAATTTTTGAACATTTTGAAAATTTTTGGAATTTCGACGAAATCAGAAAATTTTTAAAATTTTTAAAATTTTTTGAAATTTCATAAATTTCCTTTCATTTTTAAAATTGTTCTGCTAGTTGGGAGCAGCGTGCCTGCAGGTGCTGCCAGTGTTATAGCCCAGAGAATGCCGCGGCTGCCCGTGGTATACCCTCGAGATTATAGGTCCTGTGAGGGGGAGCATTGAAAATTTTTGTTAATTTTGAAAATTTTTGTTAATTTTGAAATTTTTGAACATTTTGAAAATTTTTTAAAATTTTGTAAAATTTTTAAAATTTCGAAATTTTCTGGAATTTCGACGAATTTTGAAAATTTTTGAAAATTTCGAAAAATTTTGTTAATTTTTGAACATTTTCAAAAATTTTGGAAATATTTGAAAATTTTGAAAATTCTGAAAAATTTTGAAAATTTTTGAAAATTTTAAAATTTTTTTTTAAATTTTTGAGAATCTTGAATATTTTGAAATATTTTGCAATTTCGTCGGATTTTCAAAATTTTTTTAAAATTTCTTAAAATTCCTTTAATATTTATAAAATTACTCTGCTTGGTGGGAGCAGCGAGCCTGCATATCAGGGTAGACTATGCCGTGGCTGCCCGAGGTGTTGCTTCGAGCCGGTCCTGCCAGGGGGAGTATTGACAATTTTTGAAACTTTTGAAAAATTTAGGAAATGTTTGGAAATTTACAGATTTTTTGGAATTTCGACAAATATTGAAAATTTTTTAAACTTCTTAAAATTTCCGAAAATTTTGAAATTTTTTGGAATTTCGTAGAATTTTGAAAATTTTTTAAAATTTTAAAAAATTTAGAAAATTTTTGAAAATTTTGAATATCTTGAAAATTTTTGAAAATTTCTTAAACGTCCTTTAATTTCTGTAATTATTTTTCTGCTAGGTGGGGGCAGCGAGCCTGCAGATTCAGCCAGTGTAGTAGGCCAGGGAATGCCGTGGATACCACAGGTGTAGCCTCGAGCTTATCGGTCCTGCCAGGTGTATTGAAAATATTTGAAACTTTTGAGAAATTTAGAAAATGTTTGGAAATTTTAAGAATTTTTTGAAATTTCCACAAATTTTGAAAATTTTTGAGAATTTTGAAAATTTTGAAATTCATGGAATATGGTCGAATTTTGAAAATTTTGAAAATTTTTGCAAATTTTGAAAAGAATTGAGTTTTAAAAAGTTTGAAAATTTTTGAAAATCTCTTAAATTTCCTTTAATTTTTAAAATTATTGGTCTACTAGGTTGGCGCAGCGAGCCTGCAGGTGCTGCCAGTGTGGTAGAATGCCGTGGCTGATCGAGGAGTAACATAGGTGCTGCCAGGTGGAGTATTGAAAATATTTAAAAATTCTGAGAAATTTAGAAAATGTTTTGAATTTTAAGATTCTGTGGAATTTCGACAAAATTTGAAAATTTTTGAAAATTTTGAAATTTTTTGGAATTTCGTCGTATTTTGAAAATTCTTTAAAATTTGTGAAAATTTTTAAAATTTTTGAAAATTTCTTAAATTTCCTATAAATTTTATAATTATTGGTCTGCTAGGTGGGACTAGCGAGCCTGCAGGTACTGCCAGTGTGGTAGCCAAGAGAATGCCGTGGCTGCCCGAGGTGTAGCGTCGAGCCTATCGGTCCTGCCAGGGGTAGTATTGAACATATTTGAAAATATTGACAAATTTAGAAAATGTTTCGAAATTTTCAGATTTTGTGGAATTTCAGATTTTTTTAAAATTTCGAAGAATTTTGAAAATTTTTGAAATTTTTTGGAATTTCGAGGAATTTTGAAAATTTTTGAAAATTTCTTAAATTTTCTTTAACGGGCAGCGCGTCTGGTCGCGAAACCAGGTGGCCCGGGTTCGAATCCCGGTCGGGGCAAGTTACCTGGTTGAGGTATTTTCCGGGGTTTTCCCTTAACCCAATACGAGCAAATACTTTCGGTGCTGGACCCCGGACTCATTTCACCGGCATTATCACCTTCATATAATTCAGACGCTAAATAACCTAGATGTTGATACAGCGTCGTAAAATAACCTAGTAAAATAAATAAAATACATCTTACTGAACAGAAATAGAAGTTTGTCTTTTCCACTTCTGTCAGGTCATTTGGCGTCATTTTGTTCAACTCGGATTAAGGGAAAATGACAGAGTAAGAAATGATATTCGAAAGTTAATGTCCATACCTTTCATACCAATGGATCATATTGTGAATAATTTGATGAAGTTTCTGATGGTGTAGAGCAGGGATGAGACGATATTAGCTCCCAATCATGGTAGAAGAGCTCGACCGTGATCACGAGCGCATAGCGCATCCACTGTAACGTAGACATCAGGGATGTAAAGTAGGCCTACATGCACATGCAGCGAATAAAGGCAGCAATTATTACAATAACTTGCGTTACTAAATTTCTGGCTATGTAATAGGGCTAATTATTAAGTTATTTAATATACATATACATATATAAACAAATCGCAAAGAAGGGATTTTAGGAACAAAAAGAGAAACAGGAAAAGTTAATTGTATGTAAACCATTTTATTGTTAAAAGCAATTATTTATTATGTAAATACTTCACTTCATTGATTAGGAGAAACTAATAGGGTCTACCTTCTCGACGTGTGTGATCTCTAAGTACTTTTGAGTATTTGTTGAAAAAATAATAAAGGCAATATTGATTGAAATAGAATATATTGATTGTGTGATTGTGAAAATGTAGTTCTTACTGTCCAATCGTGATTATGTAATGAGTTTTCTTAGAGTGATTTGTGAAATGCACGTAACACGAAAAAAACAAATTGATTAAATTAAGATATTGAGAGCCATCGTATTTTTTGGGGTCAGTCATTTAACGGGATATATATATATATATATATATATATATATATATATATATATATATATATATGTCTTTTAAAACTTCCACAATTTCGGCCGAAATTTGTGAAATTTAAACTATATAAACAGATCTATAATAATATCATCTGTACAAAATTTGGTGCAATTAGGTCTAATAGTTTTGAAATTATATTTTTAAGTATATTTTATATTGACGTTACTAAAAAAGCTTCTTGCATCGAAGTTTTCAGAATGTTTAGTTCATATTTGCTCAAAATCCTGAAAATAGTTATTGGAATAAAAGTGAATTAGCATTCTGAGCTTAGTAATAGTATAAATTAAAGTGCAATCATAGATAAAATATTATTTCTGTATTAAAGAAACACGTAGTCTAATAAAAGTAAATATCCAGAAACAAGCAACAAATGAAACCTCAACAATACATTTAAAATAAAAAAATAAAAGGAATCTTGATACAATCTACTGACCCAAATGTAAATTAATTTACCTTCGATGTCAATTCCGAAAACAATTTATTTCTCTCTTCTCCTGAATAATGCCTATATATATTTTTTTCATAATGCCGTTTTATGTTGCTTTTTTTGCAAATGATATATTTTTTTACACAACAAACACTGGACTTCATCACTATGTTCGAAGCATAAATATTGTATCTTCCACTCTTCCTTGAAAGCTTTAAGCGCTTCCGTTCCGTCATGATGCGCTGTGTTCTAAGATCTTTACATTCTTTAGCAATGTTTACAGGTAAAAGAGCTCCGCGCGAGTGCAGCGGGCATAAAAGAGCTCTCGCTCGCAATTATTAATCACCATCGCAAGACTGGTGTAGAGGAATCATTATTAATTTATCATTATATATGGAAAGGACCTTCGTAAGAGGAATACCTGCCAGAGGTAGAAGACGAGAGGTGTCGCCTCGCTTTCCTCCGAATGTCTGGAATGTTTATGGTCTTCAATGGGACTTAAAGAACAGTTAATACAATACAATGGCACTCCAAATTTAAAAACAAATGCATAGTAACTCACCATGCTAACATATAGAAGTTCATCGAAAACTTTCAGAAGGACCAAAATGACAATCAGTTATTAATAAATCAATAAATGGCAGGTTATATGGCAATACGTCATCCCATAAAGAAGTCCTGTGTTTTAAATTCAAGACACATTGAGGAAATGGTTCGGAATTACCATATAGGTCTATATAGGGAAAACGGTGACGTTGACAGATATCTTAGAGGCATTAGTTATCGGTTGAAACTGTATGCAGTAGAACTTCCTTGTGATGAAAACGATAATGAAGCAAATTAATGGTATTTTTATTTAAATATATGTTACAATTACAGTTATTATGTAATATTAAAATTATATAATAATGTACTTCTGGTTCACTGTATTATTTCCATCATATTAAAAGCAGACTGATGATTTTTTAAATTGGTTATTACTTCAGATTTGTGGATCTTTTAAAGTATGGACAAGCTATCTGTGGACACAACTACAAATGGACCTGTAATGTAGTGGACTTTAAATAACTGTACCTATAAATTAATGGACTTTAATGTAAAGGACAGAAGAAACTGGACATTTGGACTGTAGTCATAAAAAAATGGACATTTTCTCTGTGGACATAGGCCCTATCATCCGTGTATCTATACAATATCAGCTTGTCCGTAATCTTTAAAATTATTTGCAAAACTCCAAACTATTAATTAATGTTTTCTATATTTATAATGCCAATGGAAGTTACTAACAAGGAGAGGAGACGCTCTGTATATCACCGAATGGAATAAGATTGTGTGAGATGAAAGTACAAGACGTACTGTTTAAAGTCATACCTGATATGGGTGGCCAATGACCCCTCGTTTTGAAAATATTGGCTATTGTTTGTGACATACTTCTGTTAGGTGCCTAAAAGGGAAGCATTAGACTGTGTAACGGTTTAGCCCATATGGTTGGATGCTGAATTGTTATCCAGGCAACCTAAGTTCGAATCTCAACTGGTCCTATTTTTTTTTCTTTTAATAATGATTAATATTGTGATCACAGTAATCTATTTATATATATCATATTTCTCAATGTATTGAAAGCTTTATCATGTTTTAAACAAATGATAATTAGCTAACATTGTATTGTAAAGGATAAACAATGAAATATTGCTCATTTAGGCAGGTAAGATGTGTCACTGGTGTCTGTTCTGTTTCTGTAGCAGCTATTCCACTTCATTGTGTCCCTTTCATTATGATAAATGTCATAAAAAATACACAAAACATACATATTTCCTGCACCATGCACAGCAAATGAAAGAAGGTTGTCCACAGTGACACATTTTTCCGCACTTCTACTGCGAAACAGATATCCTTCACATTCACAAACACTTCTCATTCGTTTATTAATTTTTATGCATACCACGCATATTTCAACGTGGCTTTGAATATAGGAGCTGACAACTGAAAGTGAATAAAAAAATTAATAATAATAATAATAATAATAATAATAATAATAATAATAATAATACTATCAAGCTTTAAAAAATGAGAAGGCATTAGGATTCGAATTTAAGTTGCCTGGATGACAACTCAGCACCCAACCATATGAGCTACGCTGTTAGACAGTCTAATGTTTTCCTATTAGACACCTAATGGAAGTATGTGACAAACAATAGCCAATATTTTCAAAACGAGGGGTCATTGGCCACCCATACCAGGTGTGACTTATAATTTCATGTCACAAAATCGTATTTAATTTTGTGATATACAGAGCGTGTCCTCTCCTTGTAAGTTATCAGCCTTGGAGTAAATGAAATCACAAAAATAATATTAATAGGCCTATCGGTAGACAAACGCAGAAAAATAACATGGCTTCTAATGAAATAGTGTCTACGAAACCTAGCGACGCCGAATTCGACTCCCAACAGAGTTTAAATGAACTGGATGTCAGTTTCATAGTATTTTTAGTACCGTACTATGTTATCCTCTGGGAAAGACCTGGCATAGTGTTTACACGGAAGTCTTAATGTAAAAATATAATATTAAAAAGACTGTGGTATATGCAGGAAATCTTTTAAGGGGCATGGGGTTTATACCTATATTGTTCTTTCTCTGACACATATCGTCAAGTGAGATGTACTGCCTGATAATAGATAGGCTGTAGGCCTACTGTACATATAAGATAGAACTCAATCAGAGGAATATAAACTGTAGGAGAGTCAATATTGTAATTTTTTTGTTTACAGATATTTACATTGCCATTTTAATATCATTAATACTAATTTGAGGACGAGTAAGTTTTCAGGGTCAATTAATTTTGGCTAAACTAGCGCAGAGGTAGTTCCATTAGTACAAAGTTAATACATCCCTATTGTTTTAGAGCTGGTTTTTCAGTCTTGCCAACATAAGTAACTTAGCGTGACATTACGAAAGTTTCACGCTAGTGTACACTGGATTTTTTATAAAGTTATGTTTTGTTACGTTACTAGTTTTGATTAGATTTGCCTTCATTAGGTTTGGTTAGGTTAGGTATTTCTGTATTATTGCGTTATCACGTTAAGGTGCAAATGTATTTACATTCTTGGCTTCTAGTCGAGTCATACGTATTGTAAACAAAAAAAATTGCCGACGCCAATTTCATACCGAAAATGAGGGTCGAAAGTTGCTGTGAAAGTGGAGGCCGGCAGAGAGATGAGGGAATTTGAGACAGGTTAGGTTAAGTTAGTTTAGTTTAGTTTAGTTTAGTTTAGTTTAGTTTAGTTTAGTTTAGTTTAGTTTAGTTTAGTTTAGTTCAAGCTTTTCATATGCTTTGAATATACGAATCTGTTAGACTTTTGGTATGTCTTACATGTTGCGTTACTCGTAACTCTGAAAATCAAAACTTTACAGGAGAAGCAAAAAACTATCTAGATAACCAGGTTTTCAGGTAGGCCTATTCTTAACGAAACACTGCTACGTTGCAATAAAATCAGTCTTCTTGATGATGAGGTATCTGATTTTCGATTACTGTTTCATTTTGAGCCTAATGGCCGTACCTCTACCAGGTTAAATTACTAAATACTAAATATACACATTGTACTTACGTCCATTATGACGCACCTCTCATTTGAAACGTAATTTACTACAATTTCGAACAGCTCTGTTTCTTTCCTAATAAGTATCGCTATAAAATGCTTACATATATTCAACTATATTTCCACTAAAAAGTCCCTTACAAATTCCGCGACTTTCACTTCAAAAATCACCAGAAATAGTTTACCTGTGTGCTGATTTCTCCTTAATTTTTATAGGTAATAATCTATCTGAAAATTGGCATTAGCCGTTACGTTATGTCCCCCACCAGGAAATTGAAAAAAAAAATCTAGGCGCTTTTGCTACGTATGCATACTGTTGATACCATCTTGTGCTCCGAACTCTTCTCTTGTTCATCATTTATTTCAATGCATCCTTCAGTAGGTAGTGCCTTCTCAACCAGTGACCCAACAATTCCTTTTCCTCTTCCTAATCAGTTTCAGCACATTCTTTCTTCACCCACTCTTTACAACACAGCTTATCTCTCGTAGTACACTCCAAGTATTTGAAGCTGTCCACTTGCTATACTGTCTCATTTAGAATTCGCAGGTTTACCTTCTTTATTTTTATTCCTACGACTATGGTCTTCCACTTGTATGCATTTATATTCATCTCATACTGCTCACAGCTGTCATTTAGCTATTGAACTGTTTATTCATTATTTATTTACAAAAGCGTGATGGCCTATTTAAATATTTAAATTTTATTTTTTGTTAGTATTTTATGCCATTGTGAAGCTACAAATATTTAGATTCCATGCTCCAGTGTTTGTTACGAGATAGTTACCCTTAATAAAGCTTCATTAAGGCTAACATACGTCCCGCAGAAAAGTAGGACTGCGTTCATAAAACTTCTGTTGGTACAGAGAAGTGTTTCGACTTCGTTGTAAACCTAAGTTTTTGTGAATATAGACAGGTTCTTGTACATACAGTATACTGTATTGGTATTAGTAGTTAAGCGGTTTCAAGACGTGACCATGGCAACCGTTGAACCTGCCACCCAGAGTCCATACTGACATTCGCGACTTTTTCACGTTAGCACCACAGTCTAGTATATACAGTCGCGAAGCTCAATACGTAGTAAATATGCAAACATTAGATAGTTGCTCACCACTAGGTTAGCTAATATCGCCTCATTACAGGCAATGCAAAATAGAACTGTCACAGTCTATTGTTTCTAGCACCCTCAAAACTGAAGCTTCGTGACTGTATATAGTAGACTGTGTTAGCACGTGGTAGCCAGCTGTTTTGTTTGGAAGAATCTAATCTTCGTTACTACAAGTATTGGTGTTCTGTCATGGCTATTCCTTTCACAGTTGTTTGGTGTTGATGGAGGTAGAATTATTTTGAATTTAGTTTTAAATTTAACTAGCTGTGTGTGTGTTTCTAACGCGATTTATTGTGTTCGTGCATTTATAAAATGTCGCAAGACAGTAAGTTCTTACTCCCTCAGTTAACGGCAGTTTTACAGAACAAACTTTAAATTAATTATAACTCGGAAATCAATATATTACCTGCGTGTATTTTTAAAATCACTCTCTTATTTTGAATAATATAATTTTCATTGGCGATGTGATCGCGAAGGGATTAATTTTATTATCCAACTTGTAGAATCGTCAGAAATAACATCACTATCATCTTTCGCTGTATTTACGTCATCAGGATAAACTGAAATAGGCCTGATTCAGCGTCATTATCAGGCCACTGATACTAATATCTGAAACGCCTAGCTCAGGTAAACCACACGCTCCACTATATTTCTGTATTGTTCGCCACACTGTGACATTCTGATTTATGTAAGCCTGTCACTTCCATACCAGACATTATTAGCTGATGTAAGGTTGCCCTTGTATCTTTCCTTTGTAACTGTAAATTTATTAGCATGAAATATTGATATTATTATTATTATTATTATTATTATTATTATTATTATTATTATTATTATTATTATAGTCAGAGTCCGCATGATATTATTATTACGAGTTCGTGTCAGCTGTTCAGTTTCGACCAGTGAGCTCTGTACTAATTGGAGACACTACTGAATGCTTTAAAAGCGTGACGCGATTGCTGAGCGCCTGAGCGTATTGCTATCTCTTTCTAACATAGTGTTGCCCTTGTCTCCCTTGCTGTAAATGTTATCACAGTCTAGTATATACAGTCGCAAAGCTCAATACGTAGTAAATTTGCAAACATTAGAAAGTTGCTCACAACTAGGATCGCTAATATCGCCTCATTACAGGCAATGCAAAATAGAACTGTCACAGTCTATTGTTTCTAGCACCCTCAAAGCTGAAGCTTCGTGACTGTATATAGTAGACTGTGATGTTATCGTACACAATATCAGCTCGTCGTAATCTTTAAAATTATTTCCGAAACTCGAAACTTTAATATTTTCTATGGATGTTACTAAGTTATCAGCCTTGGAGTAAATGAAATCACAAAAATGATATTAAATACCGGTAGACCTACGCAGAAAAATAACATGGTTTCTAGTGAAGTAGTGTCTACGAAACCTAACGATCCCGAGTTCGACTCCCAGCAAACTTTTAAGGAACAGGATGTCATTTTAGTTCCGTATTATGTTGCCCTCAGGGAAAGGCCTGGCATAGGCTAGTGTTTACACGGCAATTTTGATGTAAAAATATGTGAAAAAGACAAGACTTCTTGTTAGGGGCAAGGGTTTATATAAGATTTTTGTTTGTAATCATGAAATTATATAGTTCTCGATGCATTTCACCCTAAAAAACATATACAGTTTTTACTGTGACATTGTTTTCCTATCACGTTTAACACTTTTTTATTAATAGGGTTTTTAAAGAACATTACTAATACTTTAACATTACGAATATCAGATTAAAGTTACATGTGATAAAGATGACTCAATTTAATATCATAAAATCTCCCCCACGGTACGCCAATGACAAGAAGTCTTAACCGCCGTACAGATGTAAAATCTAGGAGGGAAAATTATTAAAAAAGAAACGATGAACATTTCGGGAGTTAAAGTAAGTTCTACAATTAATTGCCAGATCAATATACCAGTTTAATATTCCACTTAGCAAAACTAATAACCAAGGCGATATGATTGCATGCTATAAAAGTTCAATACAATGATGGATAGCAGTTCTATGGATAAACAAAATTCCTTGATACGAACGAAACGAAATTGGACCACAACAAGGTTAAATCAATGTTGAGTACAACTCTCTTCAGATTATACAATAATAGTAATAGCCGAAAGAAGTACCAAAAGCAAAATTTGAGCTGTCTAATGACGAAGAAATGCAATATAGCATATCAAAATTTAAACGTATACAATAAATACTGTAACATCTTGAAAAGATTGGTTGGTAAAAATAATTGGTAGATACAATGCACGTACTAAATACTTACAAAACATATAATAAATCAAACTTACATAGGCCTAATTTAGTTTATTTACTTACACTATTGATCATATACATGCAGTAGAATTTATCAGTACATAAGAAAAGTACTAGTAATAATCACTAAAATACCAAAAATAATTAATAGAAACAATACAATGAAACCTGCTAGAGCAGAGGAAAACAACATACAAGTTTCACCCTTATTGAAATTTTCTTCTGCAAGTGAGCATGGAACAGGAAACAGTAATTTTACTTGCATTCCAGGGCGAACGTGACAACCTTTATTGGGCAAAGTCTGCTAGTATAACTGTGTTGGAAGACAAACTAATTCTCTCTTCGTATTGCTTGGATGCATTGTTTTAGGATTTCAGGACAAGAATGCAAAATTCTTATACCTATATAGCCTATCGATGGCCTAGAACCATACTGTTCCAAGTCCATTTTATTATTTTTATTATTATTTTTTCAGGAGAGCACTTTTAAGCTGCTGGCATTCAAAGCTTCATGAAACAATCCGGAATAGATTCATAGCAATCTTATAGAGAGGAATATTTACAATTTTGTTCGATTCATATAATTAGGCCTATGCAGACGACAACTGGAACACAGTGAAACAGATTTCTTTCTTATAGAAAGCTGGACTTAGAACAGTATGGTTCTCAACCATCGATATATATATATATATATATATATATATTAATACCGTAGTCAAGATTCTAGCCTAGGCTTACAGTATCACTTCGTTTTATCTTCGGTTTTCTCGTAACAAAAGCAGAATAAACTTAGGCCTAACTATGGAAATGGATACTACTTCTCATTCTTTGGTCTTCTGAACAACCAAATGTCACACAATGTTTCTCAATTTTTTTTTCTCTTTCTTGCGCTTATAGAACATGAACTTACAATAATAATAATAATAATAATAATAATAATAATAATAATAATAATAATAATAACAATAATAATAAAAATAGTAGTAGTAGTAGTAGTAATAATGATAATGATAATAGTTTATTTTAACTGGCAGAGTTAATAGACCGACTATTGATCAGATTTTTTGTATTCGACAGGTACTTACTTACTTACTGGCTTTTAAGGAACCCGGAGGTTCATTGCCGCCCTCACATAAGCCCGCCATTGGTCCCTATCCTGAGCAAGATTAATCCATTCTCTATCATCATATCCCATCTCCCTCAAATCCATTTTAATATTATCTTCCCATCTACGTCTCGGCCTTCCTAAAGGTCTTGGAGAAAAAATGGGAGTATAAGGATACAGTACATCAGTTATTCATAGATTTCAAAAAGGCATATGACTCGGTTAAGAGAGAAGTGTTATATAATATACATATTGAATTTGGTATTCCCAAGGAAATAGTTCGATTAAATAACGCAATTTAACGTTAACACAACCTGTAGGTCTAGGTTATCTGTTACTTCATTAGGTAGAGTTCTTAGTCCTGTGGTTACACTCTTATTGTAGAACTGCATCATTGTGATCAGCAAGAGTATTACATCCATTCTTAGAGACTACTATAACACTGCTTCAATCACTATGGAGCTGCGGTTGAGCGTGGTTTCGATTCCCGCTTCTGCTGATTAACTGGCTTTGTTTTCTCAAGTTTTCCCAAACTGTAAGCAGAGTGTCAGATAATCACATCACGAATCTTCCACCTCATACTCTTCAAAAAACATCTCATTAGCTTGTAGCTAATACATCGTCGTTAAATAACCGGCTACAAACGTCTTATATCAGCCAGGGAATATAATATCACAGTCTAATATATACAGTCGCGAAGCTTGGGATGATTTTTTGCATTTCTCGCGATAGTTGCTAGCCGCTTGGAGCGCTGTGAGTACTAGGAACAATAGACTGTGCCATTGCCATCGTGATCTAATACAGGCCGTAAGGCAGACTGTGTGACTCCCTTAACCCACTCACGAAGGGCGGCTTTTCAAACATGTAAATTAGTTGGAATGCATAAAGAGTAACATATATTTCTTTCAAATGTAATGTAATTGCATTAATGAAATTTAAAACAATGATTATGAGACATTTCAGACATAATTCACTTGAGCGTTAAGGTGTAACATTATTTTAGTGTGAAAATTACGTTGTTCGTATGTGTAATACCTGCCTTTATTTCGATTAAATATTGCTAAATTCTTGTACATTCATTTATGCACGATTCAATAATTTTCAGTTGCACCGCACGGATATTTAGATGTGCTGAAATTATAGATTATGTTTACTGTACCAGTTGGCCCTTTCTGTCTAATTTTAGTGGTCTCTAATGCCCTGCCATTACATATGTACCGGTATATTATGTCGTATGAAAATTATAGGTTATGTTTACTATATTTAACTTATATTCCTTTATTCGCAAGTATACATTATAATTAAACATAATGTCATGTATGATACCCCTCACATTCAATGTGTCTGTATTTTAATACTACAACTGAGACTGAATTACTGTATTTATCTACAACCTAAGAGACATAGTAACACAATCGTACGTACACTAATTTCATAGGAGTGGTATAATAAATTTTCTGTCTACAATTAAGAAAGGAAAATGTGCTAAATTAAAATCACAATGTAAATTCTTTTTTATTAAACCTCAAAGTAGTTTCAATTCTCAACTTAAAATGTTGATGCGAACAGATTATGTTAACATGTAAAATTCTCTTCACATTAAAATAACACAATTTTATAATTATTTCTGCAACATATTATGCAGCAAGAAGTACACGAAACTTATGGACACATTGCACTAAATAAAACGTAGCAATGATACGCAATAAAGTTATAATATAATATTTCATTGAGCTCTATAGGCACCGTGCAAGCTGCTCTGGTGGCGACTCTTGTTACTAACTGCGGGACAGCAGCGATAGAGTTGTGCTTGAAGCGTATGAATATACTTAACATCTCGGGTTAAATGATTAGAAATACTGTATGGATGATCCTAAAAAGCGGAAAGGTAATGCAAATTGTTGTGTTCTTGAGTGTAGTAATGCTTATTGGAACACACCAACCGATATTGTTTTTATTCATTCCCAAAACAGAAAACTGAAGCGCAACGACGCTAATTCTGGATCCATGCAGTACGCAGACGAAAGTATATAAGGCTGCACTGCTTGTAATCATAGTAGTATTATATACTAGGCCTGATATAAAAAATATAATGATAATCATATTAAACTGCCCCCCATTGAGGGTAGCCCTTACGGACTCAGTATATCCTCAAAAAAAATATATTATACATAGTATTATGTTTATAAATAACCATTAAGTTAACAACGACAGAATTTATCATTTAAATTTCAAAAAGTAAGTTACATAATTACTGCGTTCTTTACATATATATAATATTAGCAACAATAAATAATAATATACTTATTTTTAAATGTATTCATATCGATATTTAATTCTTGATTTCAAGTGCTGATGGTTCACCTTGGAAACACCTGCAGCAAGAATTTCCATAAAACCTCAAAACTAGCATACCGTTCCCAGCATTTTTATAAAAGATTACAAGAAAAAGACTGCCTCATCTCAAGTAGCTCCGGAAAGGTACGAAAGAGAAGCATAAAGAAGAAGAAAACATGAAAATTTAAGTTTTATGGAAGGCGAATGTTCAACAAGTGTTATTCCGAAAAACGAAGTAGCCGTACAGGCAGAAGTAAATGAAACCATTCTTAGTGATTTTGTTTTTTCTTTCACAATTGAATTGTGTGAATTGTCTACTCAAGTGTCTATTCCATTACATGCCGAACTGAAGTCACATAAGAAATATGACAAGCGTTCAGGAACAGATGATATGTTTAATGAAATGCAAGGTTTCCGAAATTATTCTACAATAAAATATGAGACAAAACTACCAGACTTGTGGTTTCGAATATATTGTTAAAATTGCTGCCAATTGAAACACAATCATACCCATAGAATCATAATAAGAAATATTTCCTATTCTATCATTTAACCCAAAAATAGCTACCATAGATAGTCGAAACGCCGCAAGATGTAGACCATACATATTATTTTTGACATTTTTATTAGTGAATTTCACATCGAGAGCTTTCGAAAAATTCTGTCCAAGAGTAAGATTAGTAAAGAAAATCGTCTAGTCATATTTTCCAATTAAAATGAAAACTGAATTATGGTATTCTGCTGAGGGTGATGTTCGGAGTTAATCGTACAATTATAATTATGATGTATTTTTACCGCCACTTTAATGTTGTTGACATCCACAATGGTTACTGTAATTTTGGGTTTTGGCCTAGCAAAGATTCAGGAAACAATACCTGCAATATTGAAAAATGTAGAGTGACAATTAATTGTTCAGAAGTGGAACAGTCACCCAGTGTGGATCAGATGGTGGCCTTCAAATCTAAATGCTACCGAGGCAGATCGAGTGACACATTTATAACAACTGATTGCTGATTATTGACTTTATTAGAAGGTGGTGACGGAGTCAGTTTTTCCCGGAATAATAACAAACCTCTCTGATAAAGGGATCATTGTTGTTACCCCACCGTATCTGCACGATGGTAAATTAACAGCTGAAGAAGTCGAAACTACTTACAGCGTTGCCAGTGTTCGAATTCATGTTGAAAGGTGCATTCAGCGAATTAAAATATGCAGTATAACATTTTACACAAACTATCAATTGAACTGCTTCCGCATGTTGAGCTTGTTGTTTATTCAACTGTTCAAAGAGAAGTCTGAACCTCATAAGTGATACCAACAATGCACCACTTATGAGGCAACTAAGCCAGAATATCATGGGGTAGAGTGGCCAGTTCCTTTCCCTTCCATCGCATATATCGCCGACTAGCTACAAATTACACTAATCAGACTTCATATGCATACAAACAATATTGTTCTTCTTCTGACACATATCGTAGTATGTTGATGATATATGTGTTGTGTTTTAGAGAATTTGCAGTCTCCCGTTATTCAGGAAGTGTAATTAAGACTACTTTTAGAATTAAATCACATTAAAATACGTAATTTATAGAGACATTATACACACAAATATTACACACTTCATGACATCAAATATAAGTATACCAATGTTTTCGTAATATGACTGTACATCCTCAATCAATGGTCTGAAATATGATTTAAATGCCAAACAACTTCACTGATATTTCAGGAACTTTGTAGTTACATTTTTACACTCCTCTAGCAGTACTGAACTTTCCACTGAGTCTATAAAATAATTAAAGACTGGAGATTGCTGGGTTTGCAGTGAAAGACCTTCCCTTGGGCAGAACACTATAAATCAATACTAATATTACAACTTTTTATCGGCAGAAAGCCGCATGTAATTTCTATATCACACAATGACTAGTGAATGACTGCGAGCCTGTAGTTAATTAGGAATTGAGACACAGCGCGGCGCCACCAGTACGATTTTGAGACCCATGCACGGTGCCTATACACCGAAATAGAAAACTCGAACATACATTACGGCGGTCTAGATCGAAAAGGCATTGACTGTGCCGTATTTCGCATTGTTGTGAAAAGTAGTGTAAACTGTGAAATGTTTGTTATCGGTTGTAATAACTGTAAATGGCTATAATACAATAATTTGAATAATAATATGGGACAAGGAGACGTTTGCTGCACTATAAATTCTAAGAGGTCAGAGTTATCCTTCTTCCAAAAGATCCAGGAAGGTGAATTTATAAAATATAATATACGATTTATGAAGATAATATATGAATCTTATTTATGTATTTCGTATTTTAATAGTGGAAGGAAGGTGTTAATTTTTTTAAAAGAACACGATATCGAAAGTACAATACATTTTATCGTCTGCTAGGGAAAGAGTCTGGGTTGAGGCGATAGTAGCGATCCTGGTGGCTAGCAACTATCTATGGATGCATATTTCAACTGTCTATGTATGCGTATTTAGTAGGTATTGAGCTTCCTGACTGTATATGCTAGACTGTGATAATATGTTACAAATACATTTCCTTAGACAAGAA
Source organism: Periplaneta americana (assembly GCF_040183065.1). Classification (NCBI taxonomy): domain Eukaryota; kingdom Metazoa; phylum Arthropoda; class Insecta; order Blattodea; family Blattidae; genus Periplaneta; species Periplaneta americana. The sequence continues at coordinate 11,017,195 of NC_091125.1, read as the reverse complement.
TTCTGTTTCTCCAAGCCAAATATGATGTAATTTTCTCATTCTTTCAGGAGCGAGAATTTAAAGTTTTAACGACTGTATAAAATCATAGTATGATGTTTTATACCAATTGGTTAGAGAGAAAATTATAGAAATAAAATATGCATATCATATTTTGCCACAATAAAGATAACATTAGGATGCAAAACATACAGCAAAATCTCTTTTTTTGCCAAAAATTGATCCATCATATTTGCCTTGGAATCACAAAATATCTGTACGGCCTATATGTAGAGGCATTTCGTCTTCATATTTTTCAAGGAGTTTCCTATAGCATTCGACATTGAAGATTTTATTGATGCAAAATTGTGAAACAAAATAGTCTAAATTTTAGTATGAAGATAGTTCGGAATGTGAAGAATTCGTATAGGACGTCAGTTGACTTGAAAACACTAGAAAGTAGGTAAAATGTAGAAATATTTGATCGGTACAGATAACCTAAAACTGATTATTTAATACGTGCAATGAAGAGGAAGAACAATTAAAAATAAACGTGAAACGCACATTATATTTCATTTAGTATAAGCAAGGCACACAAAAGTTATAAACTAACCCACCTGAACTACACAAGGCATACGAAAAGCCTAAAGTAAGCTAATGTAACCTAACCTGTCACAGATTCCTGCAGCGGAGAACCTACAAACATTCAAGATGGAAGTTTCAGTTTTGCGTGTTATAGAAAGGGCTTTTTCGTGGTCACAGTGACATATTTGCTAGCTTTGTCTAAATTGTGGCCATGAATTATTACGCAAAACGCACTAGCTTTGCGCAATATGTAATCGCATTTTGGAATACGTTTTTTATAATTTCACAGCTGTGGAGAGACAGCCCAGAATGTGCGAATATTTTTATTACAGCGTAACAATCTCCCTGCTGGTCTGTTCTTCATTTAATTATAAGAAAGGACATAATTTGGTCGGAAAGGTGGACACAGGTCCCACAGTGCCTTTCATAGTTTGTTGGAATGATTACGTGACATTTCCCGTGTGCCGCGTTGGTGATTACACGTAGGCCTACGTATTGAACTTCCATGTTATTATTATTGGATGAATTATCTTTTGTGATAATTAAATTACCGAGTCTTTCCATATGTTTACATTATTTCATTTTTACGTTTTCAGTAAACTGTTTAAATAATATAAAAATAAAAATTAACAAGAATAAAAGATAATTTAAAGATATGATTGAAACACCTTGCATATACGAATCTGTAAGAGCTTAGGTTAATATTATGCCATGCACATATGATCAATTGCAACTCAAAAAAAAAAAAACAAATTCACAATGATTTTCACTTCCTAAATCACCGGAAGTACTTCAACCCTAGTTTCACCAATCATAACTTTCCATTACATCTTTAAAATTACAGATTAAAATTTTAATCAACTTAAATCGGTAGTTATTACAAAACGAACAAAAATAAATAAAATAGAAATAGTCAACATTGATAATGAAGAATTTGCGAGTGCCATTTAAGATTCAAATTTATTTTAAATTTTTTAAATTATTTTTTTTAGGTCATGTGAGTGTTTGACAAACACAAAAAAAAAAAGATCTCGTATAGCGTGAATTTGTCCGAGTCCACTTTGGGCAGCGCCGAGTCCACACGACTACGGAAAGAAGTTATTTTGCACCTAACTTATCCCAAGTATATATATATATATATATATATATATATATATATATATATTATAAATTATTAATTATTTATAACACTTGAGCAAGGTGCTTCTTGCATGATAAAATTATCATCTTCTCAAATAGTAAGCCTAGGACCTGTTAGTCTCGAATCATCTTTCGTGAGGTCTTCCAATAAGTCTTTTCCCTCATGATGTGTAGTGAAGCATCTGTCTAGGTAGTCTGAAGTCAGTTGTGTCCGAATTCTTATATATATTGTACAGTTGGTGTTATTTTTAATTCTCTGCAATGTCAGTGTTCTTCTGTAATCTAGAAGACTATAGTCAGCAGTTCCTAGTAGAAATCTCATTTCTGCAACTGTGAATCGTTGGTCATCTTGGAGTCGAATAGCTGAGAAATGATTATGTCAAAATTTTATATGATTTAAGTCTTCTATGTCTCTGTACTTTCGTGACTAAAAAGACTTGATTAATGATTCTCAAATATTTATTATAATTTTGGATTTTATTAGACATATCACATTCTTCAAGGTATCTTAGGGTGTAACCTAAATATCTGAAGGAGTTGGTTGACCTGCTCCAGTATGAAATTATCGATGTACATCTTACATCTCACGGGGTGTTTACTCTTAAAAGACATTTTTTTCTTGTTGAAATTTCTAAATTTTAAGTTTTTGTCATAAAATTTAGGTGGTGAATAGAGTATTGCAATTGATCTTCGGTATTGTCAAAAAGGACTTGGTGATTTGCATATAACAGAGTATCTAGAGCAGGCCTGGACACTAATAACTGATTTGATACACTGCAGATTTCCCCTTAAGACTCCACTCCACCTTCCCCGGCTGAGACGAGTACACAGGAAAGTAAGCATTGCTCAATGACGGTTTGTATAAGGCTTTTATGAACTTCGGCTTTCACTGGTCGCCTGAAATCCATCACTGATGCACAGTGCCCACTGTGCGTTTGTTTATAAGGCAGTGTACGCGGAAAGCATATGGACGGAGGTTTCTGAGTAACTTTTCACTTCTCCTTTGTGCCCAGGGCTGATACAGAGTGTTATTTTCTTGCAGTATGATATATTCATGTACCGTCAAACGCCAATGTCGAATGATTGAACTGATATATGTTTGCTTATGAGCAGTGTTGCCAACTCAGAATTCCATTTACCGCTGCACAAGCTTAAAAAACCGCTAAACTGTAGTTAAACTCCAGATTTTTCTTTATACAACGCTTCCAAATTCGAAATACGAACTATACATCTTGGGGCAATGCATAAGTGCAACAACATTTTTCAAGTCTTCTTAGTCCTGCTCGAATGGTCAAAATTGTACTTAGCTTGGGATTTTCCATCCTGTTCCTGTGCTTTTACATAAGATTCATCTGGCTAAATAGCCTCTCAAACCTCTGCAGTTGACAATGGTAGGATAAGGAAAGAAAATGAAGGAATGGCCACCACATGCATCACTGAAAATCGCAACCTAAAATTTGGTGAACCTTAATGAGATTTAAACTTTAAAAAGCCTAATATTTCTAACCCTTGGAAATTAAAATAACACTCACCTCTGCCTAGAAGCGTGTAGTGTTGGAAACATTTTTCCAATCCTAAAGTTAATTTTCCTCCATTGTATCTCAGCAACTGTTGCCGAGCAACAGAAAAACACTCGCTATTCTTTTTGTGTTTATCTCTATCAGGACGGGTACTTAAATCACAGTCTACTATATACAGTCGCGAAACTTGAGGTGTTTTTTTTTTTTGCAAATCTCGTGATAAAGCGCTCCAAGCGGTTAGCAACTAGAAACAATAGACTGTCCATGGTCGACTTTGGACTGTGTCGTATTTCTATCGACTATCGGGTGCTAGCTCGTTGCGTATTTCACATTGATGCTTGTGAAATGTTCGTTATTGGTTGTAATGAAAATGTTAATGGCTAAAATATAATAATTGGAATAATAATATGGAACAAGGAGGAGACGTTTGTAGTGCTATAAATTGTAGCAACAGTAAGAGAAAGAGGCCAGAGTTATCCTTTTTCCGATTTCCGAAAGATTCAGAAAGGTTCCTGGGTTTCCACAAGAATGCTGTGCAGAAACAAAACTCGTAATTCTGAAGTTCTTTGTGACTGTTAGAATACATTATATCCTTAAATTTCACAATGAAATGTTTCAGTCTAACCGAAAGGACATTAGATACCGGTTAAAGTTCTGTCACTTAGGCTGCTAAATTTCCAGAAAAATAAAGGTTAGGTCTACTTTTTTTTTCAGAGGATATATTTTTAATTGTAGCTATTAGTTTTGTTATTATTTTTATGTGTTATTTTACTAAAGACGTGGAAAAATTAAGTTTGTTTTAATGAAATTTAAAATTTATTGATCACGTTTTATTTTCAATTCTGATGGGATTATTATTTCTTAGGCCTACTTTTTTTTCAAAGGATATGTTTTTAATAATAGCTGTTAATTTTGTTGTTATTTTTATTTGTTGCTTTACTAGAGACGTAGAAAAAGTCTGTTGCAATAAAATTTATTGATCACGTTTTATTTCCAATTCTGGTGTGATTATTATTGCTTAACCTCATCCCACGTTGTTAACTACGTAAGCCTACACTACAAGTACCGGTACACGTAAGTTACTCCATTAATTCATATTTCCATTATTATTGTTGTAAAGGGAAATGCAAATTAATATTTATTGGTTTCATAGTTAATTATCGCTATAATCTTGAATGAGTGAAGCTATTATAGTAAATTTCAGTTCTTTTTGCACAAACAAAAATTATATTAACTTATTTCTTGCAGGTATCTTCGAGTTTAAGGTGGAATTTAATATACTTCGTTAAAATAATAAATTAACTTTATGCATTTAATATTTCAATAATGGTAGGAAGGTGTTAATTTTTCCAAAAGAACACGACAACGAAGTGTAACATATTTTGTCGTCTGGTAGGAGAGAGATCTGCGATGATGAGGCGATAGTAGCGATCCTAGTGGTGGGCAACTACCCATGTTTGCATTTTTACTACTTATTGAGCTTCGCGATACATATACATATATCTTCAAAATTCACTGAAGTAGATCAAGAATACAGTAGGCCTGGACACTTCGGAAATAATCAAATCACAGTCGGTTCGAAATCTGATTTCACATCGAGCTGGAGAGTACCTGGCAACAATGAGTTTGGTTTTAAGTTTTAAGTGTGTCTGTGTTACATAAACTATAATGCGAAATGAAAAATTAAATAATAATTCAGTTCATTATCTATTCTCTTTACGATTAAATACATAAATTAATTTACAAAAACAATGCCTACATTAGATTAAGAGTTCAAGGAATGCGGCATACCGTATTTGTATACCAACAATGGATGAGGCAGGAAATGGACGTGGTTGCACCAAATGAACTTAACATAGAAGATTGATATTTTACACTCGCACAATGAGAAAGTGTGATAATACCAAACTAAACTCTGGTTTATGATTAACTACCATTATTGTCCGCAAGTACATATAACATCTTTACAGGGGGGGGGGGACTTAAAAATATCATCTCCTCCAATAGTAAATAGGAATACAAATCCTAGTGATATAAACAAGGCTAGTCAACTAAAAATTTTAATTCCTGTTGGAACTATAATCATAAAAAAAAAAACGCCAAATAAATAGCAGCCGCTGACGGTAAAAATCTGTAGCTGACCATAGTCCTGAAAACACCAGATTTAGCTACAAAACCGCTGACTTGGCAACACTGCTTGTGAGTGCTCAAGAGAGAGAAAACGAACCATATGTAGCTGCGTAACAATGCAGAGACATTAAACTAAGATGAATAGGTATGAATTTATCTAAATTAATACATGAATATAACCTGTATGTATTTATTTACACTGCAAGTGGGCAGCACCCGGTGGCAGTGGTATATACAATATTAACAATACACAATAAAAATTTACAATACATAATACAATTTACAACACATATACAAATTTATACACAATACAATAAGAATACACAATACAATTTAACACAATAATAATAAAACATAAAATAAAACACCTAATTTTACAACACAACCTACATAATTATGTATAGGTCCTACATAAGTTTCAATAGTCTTTCGCTTTACTCTCATCTCATTCCCTGTAGTGGCACTATGACGCATTTCACTGACACTTTAGCACACATTTCACTGACACTCTGTAACACATTTCACTGACACTATAGAACACATTTCATTGACGCTATAAATTATCACTGATCGGAACTGTTCACTGCACTGTAAAACCATAACTTCACTGACTCAACAGTTCAAATAAGTCAAATAATTGCATCCTTATGCATACTTATAAACAGAACTACATTTAAACTAAACATTTCTAGTCTAAGGCCCTCTTACACGCTATTTTTAAATAATTTACAATTCAAACCAAGGAAGTAAACTCGTCAGGCTAGATAAATACATGTCACCTTAAAAAATTAAATGTTGAATGTCACCTTAATTTTAATTTGCACTTTATACACAACTTTTTAAGTTATTCTTGAATCTCCTTAAGGAAGGACAGTCCTCAAAGACCGCTGCAGGTAGGTCATTCCAATCATTTATAGTTCTATTTAAAAATGAGAATTTACCTACATCCGTTTTCTGTTTCCTACATTTGATTTTAAAATCATGATCGTTCCTACCATAGTACGTTGGCTTTTCTAACCGAGCCGTTATGTCTACCCATGCTTTCTGACCTAGATGTGTTCTATACAATGATGTTATTCTAGTTTTCCTACGTCTGTTTTCCAAAGTTTCCCATTTAAGTTCTTTTATCGTATCGTTCCCATCTTCTCTTTTACCTTTCACAAATTTAGCTGCCCTATACTGGATTCTTTCTAAGGAATTTATCTGATATATTCTATAGGGATCCCAACACGTAGTTCCGTATTCCATTAACGGTCGCACTAACGTTAGATATGCTATTTCCCTCGATTTGGGGCTAGCCTTTCTCAAGATTCTCATAATAAAGTGAAGTGCCCTCCATGCTTTGCCCGAGCCCCTACAGCCGAGGCTGCGCAGAAGTTTAGAGTAGGGACAAATTGAAGCTTGCGTCCGCCGCCATGCTTTGGGAGAAGCACAGGCTAGCAGACGGCTGCACTATACAATGCTGAATGTTTAATATATATGTTTGGTGTCTCTTATAAATCAATCTGAATGGATAAATGAAAAAAATCTTATTAACATTTAAAGCGACCACGTTAAAGGAATAATCAAGCTTAGTTACAGTTAGTTTGATATGAAACGAAAGAAAACTGTGACAATTTGATACCGAAACTAAAGATGTTGTATAGTTATTTGACAACATATACAGCGAACAAAAATACCAATGCATATTGTAGTAATAGTTGAGATGAAAAGAAAATTATTAGTATTAACTATTATTAACAAAACACTGCCTGTGTAAGACGTTACATTAGGCCTATATTGTAAATACGTTTGCTTTGATGTGGACGAGAAATGAACAATTATTATTTATTCGCTATCGCATAATATAGGCCTACACCTGTAAAATAGAAACACGTACCTAATGTTTTAATTAGAAATATAAGTAGGCCTACCGTGCAATAGCTTATTATCACAACTGTAGTATGAAATAAACGTCACATGCATGAATTAGTCATTTAGTCATATAATAGAACTCAGGCCTATTGGTTCATTATTATTATTATTATTATTATTATTATTATTATTATTATTATTATTATTATTATTATTATTGGTTCCGTTAAATATTGTCTTACAACATTTTTATGTAAAGTCGTGTTGTACTGGTAACCTTAAGCGGTATACTAACATCTGCTCTTTATGTAGTAATTTCTTTTATTTGGTTATTTAATGACGCTGTATCAACTATTAGATTATTTAGCATCGATGGTATTGATGATAGCGAGATGATATTTGGCGAGACGAGGCCAAGGATCCGCCATAGATTACCTGACATTCACCTTACGGTTGGGGATATAAGAAAAACCCAACCAGGAAATCAGCGGGAATCGAACCCGCGACCGAGCGCGACTCCGGACCGACAGTCCTTAGCCCACTGAGCTACGTCAGTAGATCTTTATGTACTTTTATGGTCAGTTTAACAAGTTCAAAAAATATGATTCTCGGGAGGAATCTGGGATCCATTTTCTAAAATATATTCCTATAAGTGTAGAAAGATTGTACAAGTGTTCTACTTCTAGAGCACATTGTTTTCACACGATGTAAGAGTGGGTGGTAATATGCCATTGAACTGTCAACATCTGTATAATCGCTCTTTCATTTAAGCGGCATATTTCTATAATCTCAGATGATGGTATAACAAGACTCCCATTATTCTTTCGTTAAAAAAATAAAAGAGATTTTGTTTACTGCTGGTAGGCTACGTACCATAAATTGAGTCTTTAGATTTATTACACCATATTTTTCTTAATGATTTAACAACTAAGCCAGCAATGAATACAATCACATTTTGGCAATATTGTGTCATTGGGAATGATGTAAGAATGACGGAATTGCAATCAATGTCTGCAGTAGAAGAGTCATATCGCCTCTGATTCTCAAAACACTGAGGATTATTATTACAGTGCGTTAGGTGTTTAGAAAATACCATTGGGTATAATTATAGACATTTTTAGCGGACATCCCTCTCTTTGTAACATAATTTAAATAAATTATTTACGTATTTTCTAACGTATATAAAATAACATAAGTAAAAATATTCCATGTATTCGGTCATAGGAAATAGAAATAAACTAGTAAGTCTATTTATGAACAATATAACGCGTTTATATTTAAAACAATGCTTAGTTACAATATTTAGATTTACTCCTGTTATTTTATATTATACGTTAGAAAATACGTAAATAAGTTTAGTTATATTACAGTGAAGGAGGAAATCCACTAAGAAAATGCCTATATACTCAATGGTATTTTCTAAACTCCGAATGCTTTATAGAAACAATCATTCGTGCTCCCAAACATGGCGTCACGCGAACCTGCGCGAGAGGTTTCAAATTTGTACACGACACTAGCGCCAATTGTGTGTCTAGATATATAACTACAACGTCTTTGGCTTTGCCTGTAACATTATCAACATGCTCTCCCCAAGAAAGTTTGGAGTTTAAATACACTCCTAGGTATTTACAACATTGTTCTTGCGGAATTACAACACCACTGAATTCGTAATTAAGACTAGTTTCCTCTCGGGTTTTACAAAATGTTATAGATTTACTTTTAGAACCATTTATTTTCATCCTTTGCATTAACGCCCAGTTATAAATTTTATTCAAGTCTGTTTGAATAGCATCTACATCTGAATTATTTCTAATCTTTCTATAGATAATGCAGTCATCTGCAAATAGCCTCACATTTGATGTAATATCCTGGCATAGGTCATTTACGTATATTATAAAGAGTAATGGACCCAGAACGCTGCCCTATGGCACCCCTGAACTTATATTTCCAATTTCCGATATTTCATGACCTACTCTTACTCTCTGGGTTCTACCTTTCAAGAATTCTTGGATCCATAGCACCACTCTTTTATTTATTCCTAGCCTACTTAACTTATCTATTAATATGTCATGTGGCACCAAATCAAATGCTTTCGAAAAATCAATCACAACTGCATCGATTCTTCCGCCTCTATCTACCTCTTCAGCTAGATCCTGAACCAGCGACGTAATTTGACTATCACATGAGAAGCCTTCCCTAAAACCATGCTGGCGGTTGTAAAACCAGTCTTTCGCATTTAGAACATGACGAATATAATCCGATATCAAATGCTCCATGACTTTACATACGACAGATGTAAGGCTAATCGGTCTGTAGTTTCCGACATCTAATTTATTTCCACCTTTATGTATGGGTACCACTATAGCTGATTTCCAGTCACATGGAATAGCAGCATTGTTTATGGAAACATGAAATATACGCATTAAGTATGGAATTATGGCCTCGGAATCTAATTTAAGAATCTCTGTAGCAATACTATCTGGTCCTAGAGACTTCCGATTTTTTAATTTCGTTATTCTCTCTCTAACCCCTTTGGAAGTTATTTTGAAAGTCGAATTTGGTTCACATTCACGGTCTGTGACACAACCACTCCTATCAGCGGGATTATTATTATTATTGTTATTATTATTATTATTATTATTATTATTATTATTATTATTATTATTATTATTATTATTGAAAACCGAAATGAAATAGGAATTTAATAAGTCGGCCTTTTCTTTGTTATCAGTTATACTTTCTCCGTTCTGATTTCGTAAAAGCACTACTCTTTCATTTTTTCCTTTTCTCCTCCGTACATAATTATAAAACTGTCTCCAATTGTTACTTCCATCTTCTTTTAAAATAGCTTTTAGAAAATTTTCCTGAGCTAACATTTTTTCACACTCAAGTTTCTTAATTAATTCGATATATTTTTTCCCAATGCTCATGGCTTCGTTTGCGTTTGCTAAATGCGCGCCTTGTCTTTTTCTTTAAGTAGCAAATATAATTAGTGTAATATTCTGGGTCCGGATTTTTCTTAATTATTTTAGAAGGTACACATTTTACTAATGCCTCGAAAATTATACACTTAAATTTATGCCACACATTTTCCATATTTCCTTCAGTCCTTAGAAAGTCATCATGCTTTTGTCGTAGAAACGTTTGTAATTCATGGACATCGGTTTTGTTAAAATTCCAGACAGACAGTGGACTTGACCTCGGATTTACTGTGTTTTCCCAGAAGATTTCTAATAAGACGCTATTGTGATCATAATGTAAATAGAATAGCAAGATTATATACTTAATTTCAGAATGACTGAATGAATTTGAATTTTTGTATGACGTAACTATGATTGTTGGTCTCTCGCAGCTTCCACTTAACTCGCCAGCTGCTGGGGGCGCTCGAGTTGGCTAGGAACTCTGCGGACAGCAATGTAGTTGTTCCAAAACTGTGTACCGGTGTAGTAGTGCGTTGCGTGTTGACTGTCGTTTGCCGACAGATACTTTCAGTGATGCATAATATTTTTCTAAAACTCCATAAACCTGTTGCAGCCAAGAAGCTCTGCTGGCAATTCAACAGGTATGTCCAGTGCTTCAATGACCACATGTAGTCTACTGTGTAACTTCTCCACTCTGCGCCGTCATAGAACTTTATTCTTTGAGTATACTCCGTTCCATAATGTCTGACTAGATGTAAAAGTTACCGGCAGAGGTGGAGAGAAGTATAACTACTATTCAACCAATGGCATAGATCTCATTCCATTGGTTGTGTAACAATATACGTCTCTCCTGCTCTGTTGGCAATGTTTACTTCTCCTGTCAGGCATTATGGAACGAAGTATAGGCGCAATGCATCATTCTGTCGTGTGATACAAAAGGCATAGACTCCATTCCCAACTTTAATTCGTTAGCAGCATCGCAAAATGAATAGTTGTGGTGCATGTGTGTGTTTATATGTCAATTTATAGCTTTAGAATGGAACGTCTTTATTACATCCCAGTGAACACTCTTATTTAAGTATGTCTATATGCTTTCAGTATGTTTTGTCACTATGCTAAGTTTTACTTATTGTTGTTAGATTAACATAGTACAAAAAAATCAAAGCAACTTTTTCAGTCTAAGAATATTGCAACAATTAATGATCCATTCAATGTGATGTTAAGGCACGTAGGTTCCATAGCTTAGGCTAATTTTGATTAATATTCGCAGCGTCTGTCGACAGAAAACATGCTGTAATTTATCGAAGGGTATAAACACACCATAAGCTTGGGTTTCCATTATCAGCTATAGTAGTTGTAGTTGTTGTTACTTAGGCAACCTGTCCGAAGACAGGTCTGAACCTCATGAGTGACACCAATCAGGAATCACTCAAGAGGAAACTAAGCCAGGAGATAATGGGGTATGTATATAAACTATAGAAGGGTCAATAATGTAATATTTTACATTTTCCTTTTAATACCAGTAATACTAATTTTGCCTCTGATTAAGGTTCTGGTTGATAGGCTATGTACATTTATTAACAGGCAGTACGTTTCACTTGACGATTTCTGTCAGTGAAATAAAAATGGTTTGTATGCATCTGAAGTCTGATTAGCGTTTTTGTGTACTTGTAGCTAATCGGTGATGTATGTAATGGAGGGGGAAGGGAACTGACCATCCTACCCCTTTATCTCCTGGCCTAGTTGCCTCATAAGTGATGTCTTGCTGGTATAACTTGAGGTTCAGACCTGTCTTCGGACAAATGACTAAACATCAACAATAATAATTTGAGGGGGAGTAGGTTTCCAGGTCAATTAATTTTAGCTAAACTAGCGCAGAGATAGTTCCAATCGTACTCCGTCAATAAACCTCTAGGGTGCTATTCATAGACATTTCGCTAGCCCGGGCTACGAGCGTGCTAAATAGGATTCATATCTTATCATATTGCTGACACTGGTTTATGAATACGAAAAACGTTAGTTCGCTGATCATCCTCCGAAAGCCCGCGCTAAGAATGTCTATGAATACGGCCCCTATTGTTTTACAGCTGCTTCTTCAGTCTTACTAACATAACTTAGCGTGACATTAGGAAAGTTTCACGCCAGTGTACACTGGATTTTTTAAAATTATGTTTTGTTAGGTTACATCTTTGATTAGATTACATTATATTAGATTAGATTAGATTAGATTAGATTAGATTAGATTAGATTAGATTAGATTAGATTAGATTAGATTAGATTAGATTAGATTAGATTAAGTTTGGTTAGTTTAGGTTTTTCTGAATTATTGCGTATCACGTTAAGGTGCAATTGTATACATTCTTGGCTTCTAGTCGAGTCATACCTATTATAAAAAAAGTTTCGATGCCAATTTCACACTGAAAATGAGGGTCGGAAGTTGCTGTGAAAGTAGAGGCTGACGGAGAAGTGAAGGAACTTCAGACAGGTTAAGTTAGGTTAGCTTAAGCTTTTCGCATGGTTTGAATTTACGAATCTGCGACAGGCCAGGTTAGTTTAGACTGAATGTCTTGCATGTCGCATGATGGACAGAACTTCATAACTCCTAGAAACAAAATTTTACAGGGAAGCAAAAAACTATCTAGATAACGAGGTTTTTACGCATTCTTAACGAAACACTGCTATGTTGCAATAAAATCAGCAGGCTTCGAGACTTTGGACCCGATAAAGTAAGTTTACTGTGCATGTACTCTAGGTTGTTGACTCGCTGCAGGTAGCGAAAGGTAGAGATGTGTTGAGGTAACAACGTTGCTGTTTAGAGTAGAGTACGGTAGTATGGGGGAACATACACATATGTACATTCTGAAAGTAAATATACATTACACAATGAAAATGTCAAAAGAATGTGAAAAGTATTTATTCTCCTTTCTTTTATAAGCATTTGTGTTTAATTATACACAGTGTTAATGGTGGAAATAAACATGTAGCACTTTTAATTTCTTTATTTATCCTATTGGTCGTCTTTAGGAACTGCAAGTACAGTACCGAATTGCAATGTACTACAAGATATACTTTCAGTGCCTCAAACATAAATCTTTTTCGGTTATCTGCCAAACACAGTTTTTATTGTGAAAAGCTGCCCTCTACATGGCATGACGTGATAGGAGCAAAACGAAAAAACCTAACATCATTGCAGTCTCTAAGAGACAGTCCTTTATTCTCAGGTGACTCTACGTCCACTAATTTGCATTTTATGTTATATAAAGTTCCATATCCGTTATTTTTACATAAAATTGATTTCCACTTCCGTTTTACACGTTCAGTAACCTGTGTACTTGGTGTCTCATTAATTCTCTGTGTCATTTCCTCAACTAATTTGAGGGTTTCCGGCATCTCTTGCTCTGACTTTTCTAACCGTGTAATAGTTTCGGACACAGTTTGAAAATAGGTTTGTATGAAAACCAAATAATTATTCGTCAGAACCTTCAAATCCAGAGCGTTTTCCTTTGCGTATTTGTTGGCATTTATTCTACAGTACTCCCACCCTCTGTACGCTTTACCACTATATCCAGTACGCCGTTATGCGGATTTCCCTCCGAACTACTCTATCGGGTCCGAAGTCTCGAAGCCTGAAAATCTGTCTTCTTGATGATGAGGTATCTGGTTTTTTATTGCTGTTTCATTTTGAGCCATAAATGGAATTAGGCTACGTGATGTTGTTTCTTAACTTCCCAACCAAAAATGCACTTACGAGGTTTTGAAAGGATAATTGATGGGAGCATTATTATAGTGCTAATAATTCTAAACACAATTCTCTTGTTTATTAACATTATAAGATTGAAAATCATATAATAATGTAATAAGTAAAAACAAATTCTAACATCTATATAGACAAAAAATACATGGAATATCAAACAAAAAAAAAAGCTGGAGTTTAAAGCGGTAATAATTAATTGCACTCTGCCTAGTTATGAGAACCAGATAGTGGACTTTACCCGTATCCTGTTTTCACCCAGCTCCTTACACGTCATTCTCCAATGCAGAGTGTGCGTTAAGAAATATGGTCTTACAAACATGAATCATTTATTCATTAATTAAACAATGTTAATGCAACGTGTATGATCTGTAGTGTATTTCTGTTGTAGACATCCTCTGATTTTATTCGTCATAGAGTGGAAATATTTAAAATTTTGGCTTCACTTGTCGTTTTGCACTGTCTTTGTTACATTTCCACTTACCAGGTTCATTTTTACTGTACCCCTACTCGCTCCTTGTTAATGCTCCTCTTCCACGTTGCTTTATCTATTTTCCATCAGCCAGTTTTTTCTGGGATGTCACCACTTCATATTTTTGCGTCTTATGGTGTTTGAAACTACGGTATAAGAGTATAACCAATTAGAGGTATAAAACAGTAATAACTATTTGACCGTGAAAACTACTCATTTTAATACATAATATGTATAATTTTGAAATACAAACCTCATCAGAATCATTTTCTGTGGAAATGCCATTGTCGTTTTCACCAGGTACGTATGTTTTATCTTTCACGCTATCGTCACTGTCAAACTCATGATTTCCAAGTCATGTTCAGTCAATTCTGCAATTCAATACAATTAATATTAAAATATATACAATGAGCGATTCGTGATGTTGAGCACGCCGTCTACGTGTGTGCAAGTTGGCGTAATTTCGGCGACATGGGGTAGCTGATAATAATAATTGCGTCATTACACCAAAAAATGCGTTATAGCTCGAATAACAAAGCATTAGAAACGTAATAATAATAATAATAATAATAATAATAATAATAATAATAATAATAATATAATAATAATAATAATGGTGGTGGTAGTGGTAGTATATTGTCGTATAAGACTAATGTGAGATGTTTTGTTTTGTTTTTTGCAGGTAAACGTCCCCTTCGACGTCGACTGTAAGGTAAGTTTTTTTAAGTATTGACTGGGTATGTTCCTGTGGGAAATCTGTTTAGAGATGAATGTCTTTCAACGAGTACAATAAACATAGTAATTAAAAAAAATATTTCGAGATACTCTATTATCACGGGATGTATAATTCTTCCTTTTCGATGGAAGAAACTGCGAACAGTATGAGAAAAGTGTTGACGTATCACTTGATTACCATAACACGTAACATTCAGAAAAACAGCGTCTTAGAACTCATCATACTATTATTATATAGAACGACGTATCTCGTAAATCGAGCTGCAATCTGTCTGTTGCAGTAGCCTACTTCAAAAAAATCCTTTTCTGCATTTTTGTAGTTAACAGTGTTTATATTCTGGTATTAAAATTCGTATGAAATTTCCGCATTCAGTTGTGACTGAAACTACCATCTGAGAGATATTAAAATACAGCCGTAAAATCATCTGGATAACCTTCTTATCTGGTTAATTGGTATGTAATCATTAGAGTGATTGCAATGATCACAACATAGTGATAGTGAAATTTTTTGATCAGTGAAAAGTTTATAGTGTCAGTGAAATGTGTTCTACTCGTATAGCGTCAGTGAAGTGTGCCATAGTGCCAGTGCAGTGAGTGAGATGAGAGTGAAGTGAAAGTAGTGAAAGAACATCAGTGCCAAAGAGAAGAATGGAGCGTGCGAAATGGACAGACAGAAGAAGAAGTGAAGCTATGTTGGAAAGAGTAAGTGAAGAGAGAATAATGCTGAAACTTGTCAGGAAGAGAAATAAAAGGAATTGTTTGGGTTACTGGCTGAGAAGAAACTGCCTACTGAAGGATACAATGGAAGGAATGGTGAACGGGAGAAGAGTTCGGAGAAAAAGAAACTATCAGGTAATAGACGACATCAAGATAATATGTACGGGGACTCAGAGGAAGGCAGGGTGTAGGAAAGATTAGAGACAGTTGGGTTTGCAGAAAATTATGAATTAATAAATAATTGAATGAATGTAAATTGTAATATGTATGTATGTATGTATGTATGTATGTATGTATGTATGTATGTATGTATGCAAGTTGTAATGGCAAATTACTTTCACTTTAAGTAATTAGTTACTTTAAATTATTATTATTATTATTATTATTATTATTATTATTATTATTATTATTGAATGTAATTATTCTGTGTAATTATGTCTTCAGTGCCATCGCGTGTTTGCCCATTTGCAGTTCTAATAAACACATACAAATAAACAGTGCACTGACTACGAAGATACAGCCGCTCAGCCATCATTCTAAATGACGCCTACATTTAATATTAAATGACAGTGACTTGACCACACCATCACTTTGTGATGATGATGATGATGATGATGATGATGATGATGATGATGATGATGATGAAGATGATGGCGATGATGATGATGATGATGATGATGATGATGATGATGATGAGATATGGGAACACATACAGATTATACAGATGAGTAGGAATACTAATATTAAATCTATTTTGTGATTAATTTACTCAATTGGCCCACGTGTGTTGCGAATAAGCTTTTTATATTAGAGACGGCCTTTCGTTGTCTGCAGAAATTTTCCATATCGGGTAAATATAATAATTTCTTTGGATAGAAATAACTTTCAGTATCTTTGTAAGAATGGAGAGAAATATTTCAAGTTGACAGTAGAGATTGTATTGATATTTGCAGATTAGCACATTTTGCAGTATAATAATTCATTCTGCTTCTAGTACATTAACTAGCCTACCGTATTTATTGAAGTTTTCCCATTAA
This sequence comes from Periplaneta americana, assembly GCF_040183065.1. NCBI lineage: Eukaryota > Metazoa > Arthropoda > Insecta > Blattodea > Blattidae > Periplaneta > Periplaneta americana. The sequence goes on along the minus strand of NC_091125.1, from coordinate 11,000,357 downwards.
TATATACATGTAGGGTAACACCGCTTATACTGGACCACCGCGTAAATTGGACCGTTCATATAAAACTTTGTAGGTAAGTAGTGGCTGCAATTTAGCGGCATGAATACGAACCTTGTGCTCTCACTACTTCCTGGATCGAGTTTGGTTGCAGTACGACATTGTGGAGTGTTGTGATTTCTGTTCGTCTGTTTGGAGTGTATTTCATGTTATTTTTGTTCTGTGCATCTGTACTTGTGAACGGAATACACTTTATCTGAGGTAAGTGCTGTGTGTAATATGTAAAAGGCACTTAATTGTGACGACATTTAGATATACAAGATCAATGTGGTATGAGCAGCTAGCAAGGCGTCCTTGTTGAAAAGAAAAATGACATGTAATCCTATATTGGACTGGAAGTACTTTCCTATATTGGACCACATACTTGGAGCGGTCCAATTTAAGAATATGATATAAAACTATTGGCTTTTATTGAATAAAGTGAATGTCAATGTAGATAATCACATTCGTAATTTAAATTCAGAATGTGACTTTGTCGCTTAATTATTATCGAGTACAATTTTGTCGTCTGTCTCTTTCTACAGATGTTAAAGCGGGGAAAATACGGGTCCTGGGATGAAGAAATGATGGAAAGGGCGTTATGTGCGTACAGAAACGGGGACATGGGCTTAATTGTGCAGCTTGCACTTATAATGTTCCAAAAGCAACGTTAAAACGTAGAATTGATGGGGTAAATGTCAAAGCCCTAGAACATAAGCGGTCATTTGGAAGATCAATTGACCTCCACTTCTCCTCTTCAAGATCAGAGAGTCACCAAACCAGAAGTCGTAAAACCCTACAAAAAGGTACAGGAAATTTTACCGTTGCCTGTAAGTACGAAATTGAAGAGAAGGAAGACAGCAGATGCAATTGTCTTGACTACATCTCCGTACAAAGATCAGCTGCTTTCAAGGCAAGATTTGGTCAACCAGAGGCACAAAAAAAAAAAAAACAAGACAAAAGCTGTGGTTGGTTTTGTAAATTGTGCAAATTTGATGAAGTTAGGGACATGATCCAGTGCATGAAGTGCAGGGAGTGGGCTCATTAAGATTGTGCCAAAGTGGGGCCGAAAAAGAAGATATTTCATTGTAAAGAATGCCTTTAAAATAATGTATATAGTACATGTAAAAATAATGGTTTAATGGTCCAATTTACGAAAACTGGTGATCCAATTTAGGAGCATATATACCTAAATTGGACCTTTGCAGGCTTTCAGTAAAAGTTAAATAGTGTTTTCTCTAATTTTCAAAATTGCATTTTAAGTTCATGGTTCTATTGGTAATAAATGTGTTTCTTATATATAACCATTTCCTAGATGATCTTCCGTCCAATTCACTGTCAATGGCCTTAAGTTCTTAAGGGGTTCAATATAGGCGGTCTTACCCTATAGCTCAAAATATGAATAATTTTTTAGGTTTGTATGCTATGTAGGCCTACTTTATATTTTTTGTAGAGTCACCAACGTAGCTCAGTCGGCAGACGCGGTAGCCTGGTGATCTGGAGCTGCGCTAGGGCTTGAGTTAGATTCCCGTTTGGGCTGATTACCTGATTGGGTTTTTCCGAGGTATTACCCAATCATAATGCAAATACCAGGTAATCTACGGCGAATCCTCAGCTCACTTCATCTTGCCAAAAAAAATTGCAATCTTGTGAAATCTTGACTTGTTTCACATTTTAAAGCTCAAATGCTAAAGTAAATTATATGGAATACAATAAGTGAAAAGAAATGAAATGAAAAATATGCAGATCCGACCGATGCTTGAAGCCTGTAGCATGGTTTCCTCTGAGAGGAAAGTAAGGCTGGGACGTCCGTGCAGAAGATTTCCGACATGTAAAAGAAATCTGTACCTGTCAGAGTACTTTGGACATATACATTGAAATTGGACACTGAATAGCCTCTGCAATAGAGAAGGTCGCTGTAATGCAGTCATTACCAACTGGTCGAGTTGTGACGTCGGAGTACGCTTTTCCTCTCGGAGAAGGGGCCCGGAGAAATAGTCAGAGTCGATCTCGGAGCTGTGGCGGATCGTGGATTGTCAGAGCTACTAGCTCTGGTTGAATGTATAGGTCTAATAGTGTAACGTAGAGAATAGGTAATATACTGAAAGGAAAGTAGATATCGGTTCCTTCGATTATTATGAAGCCGTGCTGGCAGCCGTGTTGAAATCAGATCTACACTATACACTACAGCTGGATTAAGACAGTAGGAATTATGGACCAAGACTATACAATTCAGTATTAAAAAATAATCCAGACCTAAGCAATTTACACATTCTTAAGTTTAAAAATAAAGTGAAAATGTTTGTATGATATTTGATAAATTTTATTATTATTTTTTTAAGTGTTACTAGCATTATATGGTACTCATTTTTATTGTATTTATCTGATGCATGTAACCTATAAGATAAAACATTGTAATAAATATAAATAGATAATTTTCTTAATTAATAACAGTGTATATCTCCAATAAATGATTCCTTAGCATCGCCACAGATACACTTGATTGTACTTGTCACTATATCTTGTCACTAGAAAGTTATTGAAATTTATATTTTCCCCGCCATTCATAAAATATTTTGATATGATACCTCTTGCACAAAAGGAGAGATCTATAACTGAAACTAGATTAATATATTTCAGTATTATTTGTATTTATCCTAGTAATAATGAACAGTTTGACTTTCAGCTCCCCCCTACTACCATTAATGCACAACACAATGTCAATACGGCGGTTGCTGTCGTCTGCGTCACAACGAACTTTTCTGTTGATTTTCGAGTTAGTCATTTTTTCCGGTTATTATATGCTTATTTAAGTTGTGTTAACTCTTGCTAGTGGTTTTATACTGTATTTTATTTTATCCGTCTTAGTATTTATTTTATTATTGTATATATTTTTGTTTTATCACTATTATTATTATTATTATTATTATTATTATTATTATTTATTATTATTATTAATGAATTATTTTGTATTACAATCTTTGTATCATTTCTGTCACGATTATTTTATTATTATTATTATTATTATTATTATTATTATTATCATTATTATTATTATTATTGTTGTTGTTCTTGTTGTTACTATTATTTATATCATCAGCATTATTATTTGAACCCTGTAAAATTTATGTAGAATACTGGACTGTACCCGAGCACGAGCATATGCTCATTTCGGGTATCTATTCATATGTATTCAGTTCAATTGTAAATTGTAAATAAATTTGAATTTGAATTTGAATTTGAAAAGATCTGGGTATACATACCAGTAATACAAAGAAATTCAAAAATGAAAAATTATTAGGTACAAAATTATAGTTACTATACATAATAGAAAAATACAGTAGTAGTAGTAGTAGTAGTAACAATAATAGCGTAATAATGATACTAATTATATTTACATATTTTCATATTATATACGGTATGCAAGGAATACCATACTTAAACGGGCAGTGTCTTTTGTCTCATTTTTGAAAATTTCCATTCATTTATGAAGCAACTACAAATATGTAGAATCTACATTGTAGATCTACCAGTTTATGCCAAACATAGATTACACATTTCATTGTACAGTACCTGTATTACCTAATCTTACTATTTCATCTTTCGATATGAAGTAAAAAATGACATTTCATCTGAAATTAAAACAATATTTCTCTATCGCACGTAAATTACTCACTTTCAACTTTACACCAGAAAATATAAATTCATTTGGGGCAGAAGATTACTGCCATTTTTCTGTCATTTGTCTTAAGCACGTTGTAGACAACTGTAGTACTCCATACATTTATAAACATTAGGACTTAAAAACATTCTTAAGGCCACAGTTTTCAGTTCCTTTGGGTATCACATTCCTTTCTTGCTACGATCTCGTAAATCCACATGAATTTTCACAATCTTTACAGTAAATAAAAACATATATAAATTTTTAATTTGTCGCTATTTCCACTTGCAAGCTGAGAATCAAGACTGTTTTCTCCTACAGATGACAATGAGGATGCTTTACTTTGTACCTGACGTTTTTTTTTTAAATCATTTCAATTTCCTCCATCTTTCTTTCCTAGGATTGTGAGCTGATAAATCAACTTCACTTTGAACAGAAATAGTTATTTTGGGACACTCTGCAGGAATTTCAGGGTTGATGGAACTACTTGCATTTTCATTTATATCTTCAACCTAGAAAATAAAATATAAAATTATTTAAAGTTCTGTTACCTAGGTTATATCAGGTGACTTTCTACATAAGTAAAATATGCCTATCTGCCAAATAACTGCATATAGCTTGGGTTTACTCAAAGGGTTTTTAATAAAATGCCGCCCAGGGCTATAGTTTAGTCTAAAAATAAGTCCAAATGAACTTGGAGTAGCCTACATTAAATATATAAGAACGATACCAAAATTATTTAAATATAGTAAGGTGTACCTATCTCGTTCCTAAGACATTAATATATTATTATTATTATTATTATTATTATTATTATTATTATTATTATTATTATTATTATTATTATTATTATTATTATTATTAGGTACTGTAAACGCTACGTTAAACTGGTTTGCAATACACCACTGCTTCGATAAAGTCTGGAGTTGCGCCACAGTCTAATATATGTCACAAAGCTCAATACTTACTAAATATGCAAACATAGATATTTTCTCACCACCAGGATCGCTACTATCGCCTCATCACTGACCCTTTCCCCAGCAGACGATAAAATGTATTTACTTTCGATATCGTATTCTTTTGAAAAAATTAACACTTTTCTTCCACTATTGAAAGTTAAAATACATAAGGTTTATATATTAATTTCATAAAGTAGCCTATATATTATATTTTATAAACTCACCTTCCTGGATCTTTCGGAAGAAGGATAACTCTGATCTCCTTTTCTTACAATATTTATAGTACCACAAACGTCGCCTTGTCCCATATTATTATTCAAATTATTGTATTTTAGCCATTTACAGTTATTACAACCGATAACGAACATTTCGCAGTTGACACAACTTTTCACAACAAAGCGAAATACGGCACAGTCAATGTCTTTTCCATCTAGACCAGGCCGTAATGTATGTTCGGGTTTTCTATTTCAGTGTATGGAGCTCATTGAAATATTATATTATAAATTTATTGCGTATCATTGCTAAGCTTTGTTTAGTGTAATGTGTCCATAAGTCTCGTTTACTTCTTGTTGCATAATATGTTGTAGAAATAATTACAAAACTATATTATTGTATTGTATTGTATTTAATAAAATTCCATAGTATTCATACATGCTTACAGCTAGAATATGGAACAAGTCAAAAAACGTATTACTATTATAAAATCTTAATTTATAGTCACAGTCTAGATGAACTATATAAAGACGAGATTTACAATATAGTCTACTAGTACAACACAGAGTTTTAGTATCAATTTCATGAAGTGTTATTGAATGTCATGAATTCACCTACAGAATAGAAGGCGTGAGAAATTAGGTACTTCTTTAATTTGAACCCTAAATAATTTTATGTTTTGAGTTTCATTTTTTATATCCATAGGGAAGCTATTAATCAATTTTAGTACCATATAACGCACTCTTTTTTGATAGCACGATAGACTTAACGATGGAGTATGAAAGTCATTTTTGACGTGTATTTATGCTATGAACTGTTGAATTAGTTATTTTAATGTGAAGAGAATTTTACGTGTTAACATAATCTGTTCGCATCAACATTTTAAGTTTAGAATGGAAGCTATTTTGAGGTTCAATTAAAGCGAATTTAGGGTAAAGTAGGGTCTGTTGGACAGTCGGGCATGTTGGACACTCCATAATTTAACGTGTTACCACGCCACTTGTGGGCACCACATTCAGCTAGAAGTCAATGACGGAAGTAGGCACGAGTGGGGCTACTTCCGTCATTGACTTCTAGCAGAATGTGGTGGCCACAAGTGGCGTGGTAACACGTTAAAGTACGGAGTGTCCAACATGCCCGACTGTCCAACAGACCCTAGTTTACCCTATATTGCGATTTTAATTTAGCACATCTAACTTCCTTAATTGTAGACAGATAATTTACCATACCACTCCTATGAAATTATTGTACGTACGATTGTGTTACTTCGTCTCTTAAGTAGTAGATAAATACAATAATTCAGTACTCAATTGTAGTATTAAAATACAGACAAATAGAATATGACGGGTGTCATAAATGACGTTATGTTTAATTATAATGTATATTTGCGAATATAGGAATATTAGTTAAATATAGTAAACATAACCTATAATATCCATATGACATATAGTGGCAGTGCATTGGAGACAACTAAAATTAGATAGAAAGGGGCAACTGGTACAGTAAACATAACCTATCATTTCAACATATCTAAATATTCGTGTGGTGCAACTGAAAATTATTGAATCGTGCATAAATGAATGTACAAGAATTTCGCAATATTTGATCGAAATAAAGGCAGGTATTACACATACGAACAACGGAATTTTCACACAAAAAATAATATTACACCTTAACTCGCAAGGAATTATGTCTGAAGTGTCCCCTAATTATTGTTTTAAATTTTATTAATGCAATTACACTACATTTGAGGGAAATATAGGTTACTCTTAATGCATTCCAATTAATTTATATCGCTAAAGGAACGATAAAATATAAATAACTTTAATATTATTCATATCGATAAATAACGATAACAGAATATAAATGATAATTTGAATAATGCAGTATTTATATCGCTAAAGAACGATTAAAAAATAAAATGAAAACTTGAACAAGGCCCGAACTCACAACCTTCAAATCATTAAGCGAGCTCTCTACCGCTGGTCCACGAGGCGCAGATATGGAACAATTCCATAGTTTCGAAACTGCTTCTAAAAGCACATGCATTGTGTAACATCACCATGACCCGAAGTGGACTTAGAAAATATTCGCTGTTCACGAGTGCGGCCACTTTTTTTTTTTTTTGACAACTCTACATCCATTACGCTGAATATAGAAGTTGTGTTACGCACTATAAATGAGTGAGTTAGAACATCTGTGCCACAAGCAGCGGCAAGAAACCCATCTTTTTAATACTAACCAACAGTGGTCAGAAACAACTCGAAACATATTTTCTTGCACCCATCAGGGTCACACGTAGCAGCACATAAATCAAATTACGCAAAAAGGTGCGTTGGGGGAGTGTTGCACCGATTCATTCAAATAAGCGTTAAATTTGTGGATACGTGTAAATGCTCTGAAACATAAGCGTTTATTGTTTGATATGTGTTATTATTCTCAGTACAGATGCAGTGAGATACTGGAGGGCGGTTGGAGAAGCTCCACATGAGGTCGAAGACATTCAAATTAGAGTCGTGCACAATCAGTTACGAAACATAGGAATTATATATTGCTACTGAACGCCTGGCGCTATAGACAGTACGCGAAGCTCTTCCGTCTCGCAGAGTAGTCCAATGTTCGGTTTAATGAATGTCCGATTCTTTCTCGGATGGACGATTCTGGATCATGAAAGACAGATAATATTGAGTTCCAAGAATCGTTGGAAGGACGCGATTGTCATCGTGTACGTTTCAGTTGACATTTCCGAATCTCTCGACATTGGTTGGTTGATTGATTGCATTAATTTATTAATTAATCCATCCATCCAAAATGTCTTATTTAACGACGCTCGCAAATGCCGAGGTTATATCAGCGTCGCTGGTGTGCCGGAACTTTGTCCCGCAGGAGTTCTTTTACAAGCCAGTAAATCTACAGACATAAGCCTGTTGCATTGTGCACCGACCTGGCCCGGGATCGAACCCAAAACCTCGGGCATAGAATGGCAGCGCTATAGCAGCTGAGCCAACCAGGCCGACTTCATTCATTCATTCATTCGATCATTCATTCATTCATTCATTCATTCATTCATTCATTCATTCATTCATTCATTCATTCATTCATTCATTCATTCATTCATTCATTCATTCAGCAATCCAGGAATTGAACAGCACTAATCATGAAGCTGCAATCATTAGAGCTTGAGGGTGCTTTTATTTTTGTTAACAACTTTATCTCAAAAATAATTTATTCGTAAAATAATAATACTCCAATTAAAAATCTAATTAAAAGACATAGGCTATATTAACACCTACTCTTCCAGAGGTAGCCAATGCATTTTGAGTTTAAAGTATGAACGTTAAAATAGTGAGTACTCATTTGCTCCTCTATTTTGTAAGTAACTGAAATATATTTTATTCTTGGTATTTGTTTACATGTGAGATTTTACCTAAGCTTTATGCTTATTTCCTTTGTTACCGTGTCCATTAGTTGATTTATATATTAGTTATGAAGATAAATGTGCCAAAGTGTCCAATCAATGATGATCTTATTCCAATCTAACACTTTTTTAATTAGGAAAAGTATATTTCCTTCAATTTTTACTCCATTAGTATAGTTTGAAAATGTCATCAGTGTTCCTGTAAGATGAAGTGCACTTGGTGTTCTGTCCTATATATCTGTGGTTCTGTCTAGCCAGCAAGACATCAGGCGCAATCTCTTGAAAGCCGGATATTCGGTTGGATGCTCAACTTCGCCGGTTGTTGTGTGACCGGTCAAATATAAACCGGTTTTAAGCGCTGTTCTGTAGCTCTCTAATTCAAATACAGCAGTGATGTTAACGTTCCTGCCACTTTCAGTTTCTTGATTCATTTTGATTTTACTATGCCCTTGAAGTCGGGATGAATACATATTATTAGCAACAGATATATGCAAAATGTTTCTCAGATTGTCACTCCTCCTCACTCTTGTTGATTTTTTAGAAGTTTCATAACAGAAAATGTCTGCTCGCAGCATATAGTATGTACTTCCAAACATGGCTATTATTCTTGCAGAATTTTGCTTCAGGTTTACGAATTGTGAGTTCGGAAATGCTCTGTAAAATTCTATTAGATCGGTACTTGAGGTACTGATGAACTTTTCAGGAAGCCTACAGTCGTATCTTAGGTCGGTTAATTCCATTTGCAATGTTGCATCCCGATTACTCTTAAAATCTATTGTGAATGAGGTATCAAAAACATTGAAACCAGATTTAATTTAACTATATATCTTCTTGATGTTTGAGATTTTTTTGGTGTATTTTTAGTAAATTATCTTGATGAATGTTGTTATTAGCACCCGCCCTTCTCTCTGGTAATGTTCGTTACTTGTTTTTTTTTATAGTGTTTCAGTTTTATTTTTACTGCCTAAGATTCGTTGAACTATTTCTTCGATCTCTTATGGCTGATTTTTCATTCCTTTGCCACTACATTCATGCTATAGGCCTAAATCATTATTTCTTCTGTTTTTATGGAAGTTTCATTTCGTTATATACCGGTATATTTTTGATTTTAGGCTATCTTCAACAATTCCTTGACAGTCTTTTAACTGTGAATTTTCAAGACCATTGCACTCTTTTTCCTTACCTACATTTTTAAAGCCAATAATATTGGGAATCCAGGATAAAATATTGGTTGCTAAGATTCCATTTTTCAGTATGTGAGGTTTTACAGAAGACATTAGAATTTCATTTAGTACTGGTTAGGAATTTTTCTTTATGAGGGTTTTCCTCCTTTATGATTGTTTAAGTCTCTAGAAACCATTTTTTAGATTGTCTTCATTCATATTAGAGTTTGCCTTCGTCAATCTTGTACTATTTACTCTGAAATAATAGTATTACCATAACGAAGAGAAAGAAGAAGTTTGCGCACTCCTATCTTTTCAGCATTGTCGACGGTGACCAAGAGAATTAGTGGCGCTGCGATCGGTATTACTCAGTTGGAAGCGAATATCCATAAAAGAAGCAGTAGAGTGTTCGTTCATTTCGTTTGCTTTTTCAGTGTAATTAAATGCGTTAAATACTTTAAGTGCCAATAAACTAATCTGCAATTATTCGTACAAGAGTGACAATTGAGTAGCTCTCACGATTTATTTATTAAAGGACGAGATTATTATGTTTTTATCTTGTTATATTTGAAGCAATGCCTTCGTGTTTTGTTCCGGGTTGTAGGGCGGGATGTGACGGAGAGGCAGCCAATAAACACTTTTTCACCCCTCCTAAGGACAAGGACGAATTTTATAAATGGTGAAGGGCGATCCCAAGAAAAGATAGGCCATTGTCGCGAGCAAATTCTATTTGTGACTCTAATTTCTCTGACGATTTTATTGTTAAAGTAGACGCGTTCGTTGTGAATAACGAAAAAGTTGAATTGCCGAGACTGAAGTGGAAATTAAAACCAGGTGCAGTTCCTCATATTTTCCCGAACCTGCCCAAGTACCTCTCAACGCCTATCAAATCCCGAAAACGGTCAATACGAAAAATTCAAGAATCCACAACTCCTCGTAAAAGAAAGAGAATGGATGAAGATTATCTTCCTGAGAGAAGCATGACAGATATTCCGGAAACAAGAGGTGAACCAAATTATGTTAATATTCAGTCTTCTTCTTCTACTACTACTAATAATAAAAAACTAACTATAGCTTCTGATCCTCAGAAAAAAGTAGCATATCTGAAAAACCAACTGAGATATGTCAATCGGAAGTTAACGCTCGCTAAGGTCTGTCTGTCATCAGCCAAAGCTAGAATCAGCGCTTTAGAAAGAGAAGTTAAAAGTACAAAATTGCATTATAAGGACACTGCAGGTCTCAGTAAAAAACAGAAAATAGTAGTAGATACCATGTTAAAAAAATGTAATATTAAGAATCCTAATGGAATGAGGTAAAGCAGTGAATTCATTCTAGAAAGTTTATTGCTTAAAATAAAATCACCTAAAGGATACAGACATTGTTTACAACATGAATTGCTACCACTCCCTTCTGAAAAACATCTAAGAAAATTATGTAAGGGACTTAAATGCCCCTATGGGGTAAATCCACAAGTCATTGATGCTATTGCACAGTGCTACAAAGATGAAGACGAAAATAATAAATGCGGTGTATTAATATTCGATGAAGTGAAACTTAGGGAAGAAATTCAGTTTAATAATGCAACACTTAAAGTAGATGGAATCGTTGATTTCGGGGATCTAACACCAGACACTCATAACATCAACTGCCAAACCATGCTTTGGTGTTCACGTTTATTCCCTTCTTGCAAAGCTGGGTGCCACCTGTCGCGATTTATGCCAGTAGGAATGCTGCACCTTGGGATATTCTTGAAAAAATATTCATCCAAGTAATTTTGCAACTGGAGGAAGGAGGAGCAAGAGTTGTAGGCTTTACAAGTGATGGAAGCCAAACAAATAAAAAAGCTTGGAAATCGTTAGGCATATGTGGAAAGAAGGGTCAGTCTAAGTGTTTTATTTTAAATCCTGCAGACAATGAAAGGAAATTGTGGGCATTTTCTGACTTTGTTCATATCTTAAAATGTATACGAAACAATTTTAATTATAAAAACGTCGTTTATTATAAGAACGAATTAATATACTTCCGTTTTTATAAATTGCTGTATAATGAAGATTCTTCAGCATCTAAAGGGCTTAAAGTGTGTCCTAAACTGTCTTCAGCACATATAGAACCATCTTCCTTTCAAAAAATGAGTGCAAGACTAGCCTTTCAGATCTTCAGCAACAGTGTAGCAAACGGCTTGAAATTTTATCGAGAAATTTGTACATCAGGTTTCGAAGGCAGCGAAAGCACTGAACAATTTACAAGGGATTTAAATCAAGTTGCAGGTTGCTTAAATTCAAGTATTCCCATTAAAGGTCTTTATAAAGGTTCGAATTCTCACACCGTCCTCATCAATTTTCTCCATTCCACCAACACTACAAACAATACTTTTGCATCTGAGAGAACCATGTAATCTTTGAGAGTTTCTCTTCAAAGTACACAGGAATTGTGTGAATTTCTTTGGACCAAAGGGTTCCGATATGTGTTAACTGCAAAATTACATCAAGATCCCCTGGAACGACATTTCGGAATCATGCGATCATTGAGCTGCGACGACCATCCTTCAACTATTGATTTCCTCCAATTACATAATATGTTGCAATGCATTTACGTCCAGAAATAGAAAATTCATCTACTCTCGCAGAGAAATGCTTGGTATAATCACCTGGCTGGATACGTGGTGAAAAATAGTTCTAAATTTATTCAGTGTAACCAATGTGCCCGCTCCTCCGTCATCATGGACACAAATCACCGTATTCCGCACTTAAAGAAATAAAGGATTACGGATCTGGTCGTGACATCTCCTTCCTGACATCCTTCGAAGAGCGTGTTTCATATGCTTATGCAAACAGAAAAGACAATAAAAGAGCAATTGAGCGATGGAGTGTGGGGCGACATATTTCACGAGTGCATAGACAGTATTACCTCAATAAATTGTAATTAAACCACCGGGAACATGATGCTGCATGGATCATACCAAGGATATCATACCGAAACTAATTTTTTACAATATGAAATGTCGGTTCCTCTACCGGACAAAACAAATCCGACGAGAACTCCAAGCTCCGAGGGCTGCCAGATCATCTCGTAAATTCTCCAAAGTGTCGGACAAGTAACTGTTGATGAGTACATATTGCACACCTACAAGTAGGCCCAAATTAAGTTTCACATATCATATGAATGTGTTTTTCTTTCAAATAGTTTAAGTACAATGTCAGTTACGTACGTATATGGAGCGGATGGTAAGCCGTGCAACTTACGTTAAATGTATTTACGTTCTTCCACACGGAACAGGCTGAGCGAACTCTGCACTAGCGCCGCGTGGTATCGGCCGTTTGAATTAACAGAGTGCGACCACTATTTCTTTCTATTCGTCATGCCCAAACTGTCACAAAGGAAAGGGAAACTGCCAAGGCTGAAGGAGTATGGGATCGGAGAGGGCTATGGCTGAAGGTACAACAGTCTCCCCTATCTGATAGAAAGGTTTTTAAGAGGGTGTTTTGACATATTGCATGCACTCTTCCCAGTGTTCATATTTTATCTGAACGACAGGGCCAGCAAGATATAAATGAAGTGGAGAAAGTTCTTCAAATAATTGAACGCAGTCTCACTACTAGCTCTGGAAGAGTTGGTGCCAAACACGAGTGTGACGCACAGTATAGAACAGTGCAGCGTCATCAAGGAGGTGATTCTGGAATTCTATTATTGCTAATGACCGATTGATTCCACACATTTTGTTTATAGATGAATCAACACTTAATAATAACGGAATCAATATCGTGCGAAACTATCACCTATGAGCAGATGGAAATTCTTACGCTACTGTCGGCAGTAATTTTCAGTGTCGTTTCGCAGTTAAGGTGTGATGTGATAGTCTTGATGATGATGGCAATTCTATTGGTCCAGCTATTTTAGACAATAGTCTTAACGGAGCACTGTATCCTGAGTTCCTGAAAAAAAGTGTTACCAGCATACTTGGAGGATGTTCCTTTAGCAAAACGAGCTTGTATATACTTTCAACAAGATGGATCCCCTGCACATTCCAACCGGCCAATGATCTGTTACCTCAGCGAAACCTATCCTGGACATTGGATCAGTCACGTTGGTGTCATTTCTTGACCACCGCGGTCACCCGAACTTACAGCATTACAGTATTGTTTGTGGAGTTGATTGAAGACCGTTCTTTAGAAGCGCAAAGTGAAAACAATGGAGCATTTTATTGCGTGCATTTTAAATGCTTGTGGTCACATTAAGGAATGTTTGAACCAGCAACACGGCATCGAGCTGCAAAGTGCACAGAGGTTGACGGTTGCATTTTTGAAGATGTTCCGTATAGAGAGAAATGGGTCCTTATGCACAAAATACCAGTAACAATATTTTAATTAACAATCACCTGCAATGTTCCCGTTCCTCATGGTTTCGATTAGTTTTCTCCAAAAAGTTGAGAATAAGATATATGTTCATATAACATGTTTCTCTTACAATCGCCCATAATTACTCTCATCAGTCAACGTATGGCCCTTTTTTCCTTAATCATTGTAATTATACACAGAGTGTCTCAGGAAAAATGTAAAATACTTCAGAACAATGTAGTTTTGGTTAAACTGCATCGATTTAACCTGATATACCTATGTCCGAAGTCTAACGGTTGGGGAGAAATACTGGAACATCTTGCGGTTCCGTGTACTATACTTGACTTGTTATTGATATCATTTGCACACGACACTATCTGGGTACCGCAAGGCCTTGCAACTGAATACACGTTCACTTAACATTTAATTCTGTTGAGTTGTGTCCATTTCTGTTACTGTTGTTGTGTTGTGTTTACATTGCTTTAAATTCTTCAGTAGACGGGATTATAGTTGAGTATATTGCTGTTGCAATATTGCAGTGCTGTGTTTTGTTTCAGTCTTGCGATGTCATTCGTGTATTCGCATAGTTAATATGTAGCCATGCTTTTTGTGTATGGGCTGCTGTTGACCAGAGACGACGTTTTTCCAATCGAAGGATTCCATCCAGTGGCGTATGTTGTACCTGGAGTATGGGTGTTCTGTCAAAAATTTATAATTGGTCTATAGTCGCACGAGTTCAGTAGAAAATTCAAATTCATTAACTACTCGTCACTACGTGAGTAAAAAAACCATCTGCTGTTCTATCAGCACTAACGTCTACAAAGCCCAAGAATCTTTCATAGACATAGCGGAGAACTGTAGATAGTTGAGATTTGTTCTCAGTATCAGAAGTTTCATCAAGTATTATAAGTACAAATGAAACTGAGTTAATTTCATTTTCTATTTCTTCTTTTTCTACATCAGTAAAGCTTTTATGGTATCATTTTGAATCAATGGAGAATTTCCTGGAAATATTATGGACGAATATAGATAGTTTTATAAACGTAAACCATATTTTTTTTAACACATTCAAAAATTCTAAAACATTCCTCTTGTTCAAAGAACTATGATTCGTCATGTCCCCGTAGAGGGAGCTCCTGTTTACTAGAAGACAAATAGCGTCAATGATTCGTATTAATACAGCTCTATTTTTCTTTACCTCTTCGTTGTATTTATTGGTATCAGTTCTTCGTTGATCATCAAGTAAAGTATCAAGTTACTGGAATAATTTCAAGGAAAA
Organism: Periplaneta americana; assembly: GCF_040183065.1. Taxonomy (NCBI): domain Eukaryota; kingdom Metazoa; phylum Arthropoda; class Insecta; order Blattodea; family Blattidae; genus Periplaneta; species Periplaneta americana. The sequence goes on along the minus strand of NC_091125.1, from coordinate 10,985,294 downwards.
AATTATTCCGGAGCCGGGTATCGATCTCGGGACCCTTCGCTTAGCGTACGAATGTTCTACCGACTGAGCTAACCCAGGAACCATACACGAACCGTCACAATTCTTCTCCTTATATCTACACAACTCATCCCCATTTAAACTGTGTGGATATAAAGGAAAGAATTGTGACGGTGTCGTGTATGGTTCCTGGGGTAACTCAGTCGTGCGTTAAGCGAAAGGTCCCGGGATCGATACTCGGCCCCGGAACAATATTTCCTTTGAAAGTATTCAAGCCTACTTCACAGGAGCTTCTACCTGAAAGTCAGATTTGCATATCAATTCACTGTTTTCAGGAAACATTGTACGTGAGTTTGATATTTTGAATGTTTTTGCTGTGCACTACACAAGTGATTTAAGTCAGCAAATCCATACTTACTGCAAACCTCATTTTTGTTAGAAAACAATAAGCATGGCCAGCAAAATAACCTGTTTTAAATTTCACAATCTGCTAACCATTCTACATGTTCATATTGTGAAATAGAAAAATGTCTAGTGTATTGTCCGATTTTTTATATTGTTGCACTAAATTCGGAAGTGGCGGGGTAGGTCTACCCCTATTCAATATTATGTAATTATTTCTCTTCTAGGGGGGGAAAAGAGAATAATTATTGCAAAATATTATTTACAATGTACATAAATTTCTTAGTGCTATTAACATTAAATAAGCAATTTAAATTGTTCACCTGCGCTGGCACACAACTATGAACTGTAATAAAATATAAACACAGTAAATTCACTCTTACAAGCAGTCAAACACAATACTTTATTAGGCTACAATTGACAAGGTAAGCTGCCTGTATACAGGACGACCTGTGAGCTTGAAAGAAGCGAGTATCCCCACAACTCCACCGTGCGCACGCAGAGAATTAGGGGAGAGTCGGGTAGTATCGGACATCGGCTAGTATCGGACAGTGCGTTTCTTTCATCTACCGCCATACTGTATGGTAGTACCTGAATGACATGGTTCCGTTTCTCTATGCGATATCACAGAAACGTAACCACGTCAATCAGGTACTATCATCGTGTGGTAGATGAAAGAAACTCACTGTCCGATATTACCCTATGTCCGATACTACACGACTCTCCCCTATAACAGTAACTCTCAACCGAGGATGTTCTATTGTACGGTCAGGACAACCAGACCAGACCTCATTCCACTTCATCCAGCAGAGAGTAGCCGTTCTGGGGATTGTGTGCACATTCAACCAGCAGGCATTTAAAATATTTAAATGGTAATAAATTAAAATTAGTCTTGAACTATATAGACAACTTCCAATGAGATTACCATGCATTAAATTGTGATAAATTAAAATTGTTGTTACTTTATATAAAAGAATTAAAAAAAATGAGATTATCGAATTTACAGAGTGTCCAGTGCACACCTTGAACACAGACAATATACGCCCTGGTTCCATCTAACTATATGTTGTCCCGTATTTATCGGACGTTATGTGAAACTGGCAAGCTACAAGGTTTTTCATCGAGGTCTGTAATTCTTTATTTTCTTACTGGGTTACCACTTAATATGAAACAAATTTATTGGAAGAGCACAAGATGCAGCATTTTGAATCATGTATCATATTACAATGTTCTGAAATATAGGATGTTTATAATGCCTATCTCCATTTAAAATTTCGTCAATCAATAATGTCCCAGTCGTTACATTTCGGACATAAGTATGTCAGGTTAATGGGCGATATACAGGCTTGAGAGTGGAGCAGAAATGGTGGCTGCCCGGCGTGGCATGATGGTTGGCTGGAGGAGCAGAGATGGTTGCTGCCCGGCGTGGCAGATGGTTCGCTGGAGGAGCAGAGATGGTGGCTGCCCGGCATGGCATGATGGTGGGCTGGAAGAGCAGAGATGGTGGCTGCTCGGCGTGCCATGATGGTGGGCTGAAAGAGCAGAGATGGTTGCTGCCCGGCGTGGCATAATGCTGGGCTGGAAGAGCAGAGATGGTGGCTGCCCGGCATGGCAATATGGTTCGCTGGAGGAGCAGAGATGATTGCTGCCCGGCGAGGCATGATGGTGGGCTGGAAGAGCAGAGATGGCTGCTGCCCGGCGTGGAATAATGCTGGGCTGGAAGAGCAGAGATGGTGGCTGCCCGGCATGGCATTATGGTTCGCTGGAGGAGCAGAGATGGTGGCTGCCCGGCGTGGCATGATGGTGGGCTCGAAGAGCAGAGATGGTGGCTGCCCGGCGTGGCATGATGGTGGGCTGGAAGAGCAGAGATGGTTGCTGCCCGGCGTGGCATAATGGTGGGCTGGAAGAGCAGAGATGGTGGCTGCTCGGCATGGCATGATGGTTGGATGGAGGAGCAGAGATGGTGGCTACCCGGCGTGGCATGATGGTGGGCTGGAAGAGCAGAGATGTTGGTTGCCCGGCGTGGCATGATGGTGGGTTGGAAGAGCAGAGATGGTGGCTGCCCGGCGTGGCATGATGGTGGGCTGGAAGAGCAGAGATGGTTGCTGCCCGGCGTGGCATAATGGTTCGCTGGAGCAGCAGATATGATTGCTGCCCGGCGTGGCATGATGGTGGGCTGGAAGAGCAGAGATGGCGGCTGCCCGGCGTGGCATGACGGTGGGCTGGAAGAGCAGAGATGTTGGCTGCCCAGCGTGGAATGATGGTTGGCTGGAAGAGCAGAGATGGTGGCTGCCCGGCGTGGCATGATGGTGGGCTGGAAGAGCAGAGATGGTTGCTGCCCGGCGTGCCATAATGGTTCGCTGGATGAGCAGAGATGATTGCTGCCCGGCGTGGCATGATGGTGGGCTGGAAGAGCGGAGATAGTGGCTGCCCGGCATGGCATGATGGTTGGATGGAGGAGCAGAGATGGTGGCTACCCGGCGTGGCATGATTGTGGGCTGGAAGAGCACAGATGGTGGCTGCCCGACGTGGCATGATGGTGGGCTGGAAGAGCAGAGATGGTGGCTGCCCGGCGTGGCATGATGGTGGGCTGGAAGAGCAGAGATGGTGGCTGCCCGGCGTGGCATGATGGTGGGCTGGAAGAGCAGAGATGGTGGCTGCCCGGCGTGGCATGATGGTGGGCTGGAAGAGCAGAGATGGTGGCTACCCGGCGTGGCATGATGGTGGGCTGGAAGAGCAGAGATGGTGGCTGCCCGGCGTGGCATGATGGTGGGCTGTAAGAGCAGAGATGGTGGCTGCCCGGCATGGCATGATGGTTGGATGGAGGAGCAGAGATGGTGGCTACCCGGCGTGGCATGATGGTGGGCTGGAAGAGCAGAGATGTTGGCTGCCCGGCGTGGCATGATGGTGGGCTGGAAGAGCAGAGATGGTGGCTGCCCGGCGTGGCATGATGGTGGACTGGAAGAGCAGAGATGGTGGCTGCCCGGTGTGGCATGATGGTGGGCTGGAAGAGCAGAGATGGTGGCTGCCCGGCGTGGCATGATGGTGGGCTGGAAGAGCAGAGATGGTGGCTGCCCGGCGTGGCATGATGGTGGGCTGGAAGAGCAGAGATGGTTGCTGCCCGGCGTGGCATAATGCTGGGCTGGAAGAGCAGAGATGGTGGCTGCCCGACATGGCATGATGGTTGGCTGGAGAAGCAGAGATGGTGGCTGCCCGGCGTGGCATGATGGTGGGCTGGAAGAGCAGAGATGGTGGCTGCCCGGCGTGGCATGATGGTGGGCTGGAAGAGCAGAGATGGTTGCTGCCCGGCGTGGCATAATGCTGGGCTGGAAGAGCAGAGATGGTGGCTGCCCGGCATGGCAATATGGTTCGCTGGAGGAGCAGAGATGATTGCTGCCCGGCGAGGCATGATGGTGGGCTGGAAGAGCAGAGATGGCTGCTGCCCGGCGTGGCATAATGCTGGGCTGGAAGAGCAGAGATGGTGGCTGCCCGGCATGGCATTATGGTTCGCTGGAGGAGCAGAGATGGTGGCTGCCCGGCGTGGCATGATGGTGGGCTCGAAGAGCAGAGATGGTGGCTGCCCGGCGTGGCATGATGGTGGGCTGGAAGAGCAGAGATGGTTGCTGCCCGGCGTGGCATAATGGTGGGCTGGAAGAGCAGAGATGGTGGCTGCTCGGCATGGCATGATGGTTGGATGGAGGAGCAGAGATGGTGGCTACCCGGCGTGGCATGATGGTGGGCTGGAAGAGCAGAGATGTTGGTTGCCCGGCGTGGCATGATGGTGGGTTGGAAGAGCAGAGATGGTGGCTGCCCGGCGTGGCATAATGGTTCACTGGAGGAGCAGAGATGGTGGCTGCCCGGCGTGGCATGATGGTGGGCTGGAAGAGCAGAGATGGTTGCTGCCCGGCGTGGCATAATGGTTCGCTGGAGCAGCAGATATGATTGCTGCCCGGCGTGGCATGATGGTGGGCTGGAAGAGCAGAGATGGCGGCTGCCCGGCGTGGCATGACGGTGGGCTGGAAGAGCAGAGATGTTGGCTGCCCAGCGTGGAATGATGGTTGGCTGGAAGAGCAGAGATGGTGGCTGCCCGGCGTGGCATGATGGTGGGCTGGAAGAGCAGAGATGGTTGCTGCCCGGCGTGCCATAATGGTTCGCTGGATGAGCAGAGATGATTGCTGCCCGGCGTGGCATGATGGTGGGCTGGAAGAGCGGAGATAGTGGCTGCCCGGCATGGCATGATGGTTGGATGGAGGAGCAGAGATGGTGGCTACCCGGCGTGGCATGATTGTGGGCTGGAAGAGCACAGATGGTGGCTGCCCGACGTGGCATGATGGTGGGCTGGAAGAGCAGAGATGGTGGCTGCCCGGCGTGGCATGATGGTGGGCTGGAAGAGCAGAGATGGTGGCTGCCCGGCGTGGCATGATGGTGGGCTGGAAGAGCAGAGATGGTGGCTGCCCGGCGTGGCATGATGGTGGGCTGGAAGAGCAGAGATGGTGGCTGCCCGGTGTGGCATGATGGTGGGCTGGAAGAGCAGAGATGGTGGCTGCCCGGCGTGGCATGATGGTGGGCTGGAAGAGCAGAGATGGTGGCTGCCCGGCGTGGCATGATGGTGGGCTGGAAGAGCAGAGATGGTTGCTGCCCGGCGTGGCATAATGCTGGGCTGGAAGAGCAGAGATGGTGGCTGCCCGGCATGGCATGATGGTTGGCTGGAGAAGCAGAGATGGTGGCTGCCCGGCGTGGCATGATGGTGGGCTGGAAGAGCAGAGATGGTGGCTGCCCGGCGTGGCATGATGTTGGGCTGGAAGAGCAGAGATGGTAGCTGCCCGGCATGGCATAATGGTGGGCTGGAAGAGCAGAGATGATGGCTGCTCGGCATGGCATGATGGTTGGATGGAGGAGCAGAGATGGTGGCTTCCCGGCGTGGCATGATGGTGGGCTGGAAGAGCAGAGATGTTGGTTGCCCGGCGTGGCATGATGGTGGGTTGGAAGAGCAGAGATGGTGGCTGCCCGGCGTGGCATGATGGTTGGCTGGAGGAGCAGAGATGGTGGCTACCCGGCGTGGCATGATGGTGGGCTGGAAGAGCAGAGATGGTGGCTGCCCGGCGTGGCATGATGGTGGGCTGGAAGAGCAGAGATGGTGGCTGCCCAGCGTGGCATGATGGTGGGCTGGAAGAGCAGAGATGGTTGCTGCCCGGCGTGGGATAAGGTTTCGCTGGAGGAGCAGCTGTGAGTTGAAAGTGTAAACTCATACCTTATTGTTGAGGGGTTGGGGGAGGGGGCGAGGACGGTTCGTCGTCCCCCTTCTTTGCATCTTGCCCCTGTTCTTCGGGAATTTCTGGAGCTAGTTCTTCCGAGTAGACCCTTTTCAATTCACCTCCCTCCACAACAACAAAGTGCCCGGTGTTTCTCTTGCTGTGTGGAATAAAGATTGGCGGTGGGGTTTCTTCTCCTGCCAACTGCCCGCCCTGACCACTCTGGCCTGGCTCTTGTCCTTCCTCTGGTTGTCGAGGTAGATATTTAGAGTAGTCGGTGACCTTGATTTCTTGCTCAGATGGTGAATTCTGGTCCTCCTCACGCAGTTTCGGGCACCTATGCCTATCCTTGAATAGGATGTCTTTGGGATAGGGCCCCTGAGGACTAATGCGTTTCTCGCCGGTGATGATTTTATATATTCCGTATCCTGTGCCTATCAGGGACCCTACTCCGATTGATGTTGCTCCGATATCAAGTAGTCTTCTGTTATGCGAAAAATATTTTACCGCTGTTCTGAACGAACGGAACATTTTTCCTAGTATTCAGAACGTATGTAACATAGCAACGGAATTGCTATTGTTGTCATGCATCGTCTCCATAGAGACCGCAGTTATTGTTTCATGTAGATCAGCGGTGAACAAACTGGGTATCGTGATTACATCGTGTAATCAAAGTCATTCATACTGGTAAGGGGAGTTTCCTGTACATTGCACTCTGTCTCGCTCACGTACTGAAGGTATCAGTGTCGGTACCATGTCGCTCTACAAACCCTCTGTCTCTCTACGAGCAGGAAAGAACGTTTCGTACAGAATGAGAAGAGGAATTTATTCGATGTTCTGTCGGAGAAAATTTTAATGTTCAATTAGTAGTCGTATATAGAAGCGACATTACAGAGCATTACGCTGAATACACAGGAATATAGTGAGGAATACATGTGAGGCTCTTGAGGTTGTAAGGAGAGAAGAAAATAACTATTTGCAAGGTGGAAAAATTTTCTGGAAAAATATGTAATGGCAAATTTTCCATCTCACGTCACAATATTAATTCAATATACTTATATTAATAAATCTTTAAATCTGACATGAAGAGAATATAGTCGCTTCATAGTTTGTGAACTACACTTTTAATTTCTTTGAGTAACGCTCCCAACTTTTCGATACTTGCTCTCAACGTTTTCAAATAAACTATATGAGAATTTAAATTCTAAGCTTAATTTATATTTATTAATATTAATAAAGATGTGCCGTTGATTTTCAAGTTCATTGTAAACGGCTGTTTTGCGATCCCATAAATGTTGCAGTTTCGTTGAAGATTCGCAATATCTGCTACAGTATAATTTGTACGTGCATACACTCACCTTGTTGGTTTTCAAGGTTTGTTTATTAATATTATTTCTTTTGTAATAAATTAGGTATAAACATGTTTCGTCTCACTTCGTATTTACAGGATTTAAAGTTTACTGAGTTTACGCTAATTGACACATATTTAATGCGTAATGATATTTTTGTTACGTATTATGTTAAAAGTATATTTCTGCATTTTCATAGATCTTTATACTTGGCCTTGGCCTATTTAAAGCAAAGGGAAGGAGTCCCTATCAGAAAAATAGTAGTTTTCAGTGAAATATCAATTTTCCTACATTAGTTTCCTATTTTCCAAGATGCACCTTTCTTCAATTTTTGAGAAATAATTGAATTTCGGCACGACCGTGATTTCAGAATAAAATAAAACACACACTACAACATACAATAACTATTACACGAAGGCCATGACCTGCAGGATTGCTGACATATTTAGAGTTAAAATTCAATTGCTTATTAAAAAACTTCAAGACTTACTAAAAATTATTTACAGGTCTGATTCTTCGGTGAGTAATTTCCTGATTACAGCTGTGTATTGGATATTGATAACTACAAAACGTGAAGTAGTTTGATGACATTATTACCATTAGAAATGAAATATTATTATAGTTAATGCCATGATGTGACTGTTCTTCATTAATTATACATATTAATGTTATACTGATGATAGGAAAGTGAAAACGTTTTGGGGTTATATAAGTAGATACAGAGAATGTGTTAAATTAGATCTTCTTTTCTATAATTTACGTAAGATAATAATATTGTTATTAAAAATCAAATAAATAGTTATTATTCAAGTGGGGTTGGGTCTTTTTCATATATTTAACGGCGGTGTGGTGTAGATATTTATATGCTTCATTCTCTTCGGTATTGGCTCGAGAAAGCGCAAAAATTACAGTTTCTAAGGAAAGAAGATATTACTTATAAAATAAGAGGCCTACAAAATTTTGTAGTCTCTCGATCATTTGAGCAAGATATCTTAACAGGATAAAATAATTTTTCCTTCTACATTTCAAGCTCTACATGCAGCAGCTATACCAAACGCCATGTCTATTTTTCGAAAGCATAGCAAACCTGACTTTTACAATCCACAATGACCTGAAATAGCTATTGCTTTACTCCCATATGAAAAACCCACTGATTTCCCTGACATTGTTACTTGCGTTTTCGAATTGAAACTCCAAATACATAGGACACACAGGTTCAAGAAAACGCATTTGGCATAAAAACCATTCAGAGGGAGTATGTTTCATTATTAATATGGACGCAAATAACTTTCAAAATGTCTGGTATTTTTCATTGGAAACAAATCTGAAAAAAATTTCATTTGAACGTCCAATGAACTTACTTTGCAGCATTGGCTGCACAAGCCACTAGTACTTCATTTATTTATATTTACTTATTTACATAGTTTTAAATTTATTTATTTATTTGTATATTTGCTTGCATATTTATTAATTCTTTTATTAATTTATTTACCTGCTTATTTATTTGCATATTTGTTTATTTATGTATTAACTTATTTATCTGTCTACCTGTCTGTCTACTTATCTACTTACTTACTTATCTACCTTATTATTTATTTATTTATTTATCCAGCTATCTACCTATTTATTTATTCCGGTACAGTTAATATCACGAAGCCTTCCCTTCCTCATTGCCATAAGTGAAATACACATTCAGACAATAACAACCATAGTAAAACTAGCAGTATTTGTATTCACAGCAACATTTGCGCGGCTATTACAAATTTGGTTGATGCAAGGTTTGTTCGATATATTGAATTCGCAGCAACAGTGGCGCAGCGATATTTGATTGTTGCAATGTATGTTGACTACATTTTATTCCCAGCAACACTTGCGAGCCGATTACAAATTTCATTGGTGCAAGGTATTGTATTCTCGGCAGCACCTACGTGGCAATTACTTAATTTGATTGGTGTTTGTTGGATAATTATATTGAATTCCCAGCAACACTTGCGCTGCGACTACAAATTTGGTTGGTGCAAAGTATGTTGGCTACATTTTATTCCCAGAAACACTTGCGCGGCGATTACAAATTTAATTGGTGTTACGTATTGTATTCCCAGCAGGACCTGCGCGCGATTATTTAATTTGATTGGTTTTTGTTGTATAATTATATTGAATTCCCAGCAACACTTGCGCGGCGACAACAAATTTGATTGGTGCAAAGTATGTTGGCTAAATTTTATTCCCAGCAACACTTGCGCGGGGATTACAAATTTCATTGGTGCTAGGTATTGTATTCCCAGCAGGACCTGCGCGGCGATTATTTAATTGGATTGGTGTTTGTTGTATGATTACATTGAATTCCCAGCAACACTTGCGCGGCGACTACAAATTTGATTGGTGCAAAGTATGTTGGCTACATTTTATTCCCAGAAACACTTGTGCGGCGATTACAAATATCATTGGTGCTACGTACTGTATTCCCAGCACGACCTGCGCGGCGATTATTTAATTTGATTGGTGTTTGTTATATAATTATATCGAATTCCCAGCAACATTTGCGCGGCGACTACAAATTTGATTAGTGCAATATATGTTGGCTGTATTTTATTCCCAGCAACACTTGCGCGGGGATTACAAATTTAATTGGTGCAAGGTCTGTTGGTTACATTTTATACCCAACAACACCTACGTAGCGATTAATTAATTTGATTGGTGCAAGGTGTATTAAAGTAATACCAGCTCATAGGTAATTGTGTGCTCTCAAATTTGGGTTTCTGGCATCTTGTCAGCCCATTTGAGTTGTGTGGATATACTCGGCCGCGGAACAATTTTTCCCTTGAAATTATTAAAGCCTGGTTCACAGGAAGCATCTACATGAAAGCCAAATTTGCATAATATTAAATAACAATTCCTTAACATACACTTAAATTGAAACTTTTTATTTGAAAATATATATGAAAGCCGCTCCACTGAGTAAAACACGACTTGAGCTTCAGTTCGCCACTGCACTCATCCCCGCGCTCTCGACCACTTGCTTTCTGCACCCTTGCCCCGAGAGCCAGTCCGGAGCAGCTCCCTTGAACCATTGAGCTACGGTGCGTCACATATATAAAGGTAAAGGCATCCCCGTAACATGCCATGAAGGCACTTGGGGGCATGGAGGTAGAGCCCCATGCTTTCCATGAATGAGGTGATGTGGTCGGCACCACGCTCTGACCGCCTTATACCCCGGGAAAGACCCGGTACTCAATTTTTATAGGAGTCTGAGAGCCATTCTGAAAGTTTGGCAACGAGAAAAAATTCTGTCACCACCTGGGATCGAACCCCGGACCTTCCAGTCCGTAGTCAGCTGCTCTACCAACTGAGATACCTGACCGCCCGCGTCATATATATATATATATATATATATATATATATATACATATATATATAATTTGAATTAGTAATTGAAATTAAGGGAAAACGGCTGAACAGATTTTAATAAATGATCCCTCATTTTGAAGCTTGGAACCCAAAGTTTTTCGGAAAAAATGGTAGTTTTAAATGAAATGTTAATTTTCCTACATCATTTTCCTATTTTCCATAATTCATCTGTCGTGAGTTTTGAGAAATAATGGGTTTTCACAATAAAACAAAACACAAACGCACTAAAATAAACAATATCACTCGAAGGCTAAGACCTGCAGATTTGCTGATATATTTAGAATTCAGATGACTCAGATTCTCTCACATCATAATTCCAATATGTCGATCTTTTAAATTATGGTTAATTTAACGACTCTCGCAGCTGCCGAGGTAATATCAGCGTCGCCGGTGTGCCGTAATTTTGTCCCAGAGGATTTTTTTTGAACGCCACTAAATCTAGTGACATGAGGCTGTGGCACTTAAGTACACTTTAATGCCATCGACCTGGGCCGGAATCGAACCCCCAACCTCGGACATAGAAGGCCAGCGCTAAGACTTATACTGACTTTGCCACCCAGGGCGAATGTCGATCTTCATTTGTGTAAATTTTTCAGAATGTTTCTGTAATTATGATAATCAAAAACTTCAAGACTTACTAAAAAGAATTTACAGTTCAGATTGTCTGGTGTGTAACTTTCTGAGTAGAGCTGTCTGTGTATTGGATATTAAAAACCACAAAACTTAGGAATGCTTGATGACATAATTAAAAATGAAATATTATTATAGTGAATGCCATGATGTATTTGTCACTAATTATACAGTTTAATGCTTTATTGATGATGAAATCTTTTAGGTTGATATAAGTAGGCGTACAGAATATTTGAAGTTAGATCTTCATTTCTATACTATTTACTGAGTGACGGCTATATAGTAGCCTATACAAAACTTAAGCAATATATAACAATATTGTTATTGAAATGAAATATTTTTATAGTTATTAATCAAGTGGTATGGGTGTTTTCGATTATATATTTAATGGTGGTGTGGTGTAGATATTTATAGATGAAAGTTAGAATTTATAAAACAGTTATGCTACCGTTGTACTTTGTGGTTGTGAAAGTTGGATTTTCGCTTTGAGAGAGGAAGAGAGATTAAGGGTGTTCGAAAATAAGATGCTTAGGAAAATATTTGGGGCTAAGAGGGATGAAGTTATAGGAGAACGGAGAAAGTTACACAACGCAGAACTACACGCATTGTATTCTTCATCTAACTTAATTAGGAATATTAAAACCAGATGTTTGAGATAGCAGCCCATGTAGCACGTATGGGTTAATCTAGAAATGTATATAGAGTGTTAGTTGGAAGAAATTAAGGGAAAATACCTTGAGGGAGGCAGACGTAGATGGGAGGATAATATGATAATTGATTTGAAGGAGGTGGGATATGATGGTAGAAACTGGATTAGTCTTGTTCAGGATAGGGACCAATAGTGGGCTTTTGTGAGGACGGCAATGAACCTCCGGGTTCCTTAAAGCCATTTGTACGTACGTGATGTAGATATTTTTATTTGTGATTCTCTTCAGTAATATCTGGAGGAAGCGCAAAAATTATAATGCCTAAGGGAAGACCAAATGTATTACTTACTTACAAAATAAGAGGCCTACAAAATGTTGTAGTGTCCCGATCACTTTAGCAAGGTCTCTTAGTAGGAAAAAGTAATTCTACCCTCTATATTTTAAGGTAGTTCACAAAACATGCAGTAGTTATACAAATACCCTATGTCTATTATTGGAAAGCATGGTAAATATGGTATTTTCATAACTCTCACCTACAATCCGCAATGACCTGAAATACCTAATGCTTCATTTCCACATGAAAAACGGACTGATCGTCCTGACATTGTTACTTGCGTTTTCGCATTGAAACTCAAGAACGGATGATGTATAGGTTCAATAAAAGGTATTTAGCATGAAGAAAACCATTCAGAGGGTTATGTTTCATTTTCATGAAAGCAAATATCTTCCAAAATGTCTGGTATTCTTCATTGGAAATAAAGTTATAAAATTTTTAATTTGAACTTCTAATTAACTTATTTTGCAGCATTTGCTGCACAAGCCAGTAGTATTGTATAATTCAAAGAAAATCAATCAATATGCATTTAGAAAAAGACTGTGACTTAGTGCAAATTAAACGTAGGCTACATGTAAACAAACAATGTGATATGTTGATTACGGTTCTTTGAATAGTATAAATAGGTAGAAAATCACTTATTATATTCTCTGTGAAAATATTACACTTATTTTTAATAAAAATGTAAGAACATTATTATTACGAAGCAATTTATATTTTTTATTTTTATTAACTCTCATTAGCCCTACCACTACATATGAATAGATAATAAAAGACATATTAATATTACTGCCTTCCATGTGGAAAAGTTGTCTTCAAGGACTTTCAGAATCTCGTCTAAGTTTAACAATCTCCAGGTAATTTTCATATTCAATGGACAGAATAAAATTTATCAAATTGTCCAAAACTTCTTGCTGCATTACTGTTCTCAAATAATTATTCAAGTACATGCAGCATTGGATTTTCTTCATTAATTTTCTAATATACCAGTAAACATCTGCGATTATATTAACACCTTTTATTTTCTGAAATGTTGAGAGCTGTGCAGTTTAGTAAGTTCATAGTTGAATCTTCTTCCCTACAGAGAATACGTCATGGTAAAGTATAGTATAAACCCTAATTCCGAAGAGATACTGGACTTATGTCCAGTTGCTAGTCTAAAGATATCGGTTGTTCTTGGAGAATTACGAATCACAGTTTTATTTCTTTTAATTTCACACCAGAAACTTAACCATGTCATTCAAGTACTATCATCTGGTGGTAGATGAAAGAAACGCAGTGTCCAATACTACCCAACTCTCTCTCTCTCTCTTTATATATATATATATATATATATATATATATATATATATATATATAATTAACTGGTCGATACATTTGTGTGTTAGAAGCGAATCTCTCATTTCTTCTGTCGTTGCAAGGATATTAGAAGAAAGCGCCCAAAACCGGATCCCCATTTTGTTTTTGATTTTTTTAAATATAAAACGGTAAAAAATTATGTTTTAAAAGCATGCAATATTGACTTTATAATGTTATGCACAATTTACATTTTACTTTTAGAAAATATAATTAAAAATTGGTATGAAAAAAAAAATTATTTTCAATAACCTTACACTTTGGCGATTTGAAAAATAGTTGCCGAAATCGGACCTCTTGTAAAAATAATCAAAATAACACTAAACAAATTTGGAAAAAGGTATTAAATAAGATAAATCGTAATCTAGTTTCAAAGTATAAGTATAATATTACAATTACAGGTTTTAGTTTTTAAAAAGAGATATAGGATATATTAAAAAAGATACATGAAACGTACAACAGAATTAAATCGTTTAGCGACAAAAATCGCAGATGTTCATGTCCTTTTGAGTCCTAGCACATAACGCAAATGACCCAAAGTTCCCCTTTAGAATCCTCCGAAAATTTTCTGTCCCAAAACACACATACCAAGCATCATCTTTGGATGGCAAAACTTTTTAGAAGAGATCCAATTCAGATATTCCAGAGGTCACATTGTTTTCATCTTCAGTGCTTGATTCTCACATTTTTCACAAAATTTAGACAATGTTTCACGAGCCCTTTCCCTTTTCTTGAAGGCTGTACTTCTGAACCACGTCCCTACCCGTGATTGCTTTTGCGTCCTTGAGCAAGATTCCGTGCTTGTTGTTCAGCTTCCATGGGTTCTTTAGCTTTCTTAGCTTCCACCAATTGGGCTTCATAAGATGTAGATGTGATGATAGTAGAACTGCAGATCTTTCGCCCCCTATTCGAGAACCTCTTTTTTAATTTTGGAATGGGAGTGATGTCAAACGGGCTTGTCTTAGAAGATGTGGAACCCTGAGGATCCTCAAGTGTAGCTGATGATAGAGAAACACCCTGACCTGCCGAAGATGTTGATGGTTGATTTGGGTCAAACTCTACAATAACTTGTGGTTCGTTCACATCACATTCTTCTCCGTTCTCTGGAAAGCTCTGATTTTCTGCTGTTCGTTTCTTTAACACAGATTCATAGAAAGAGAAATCTTGTTTTCTGTTTCCTCTTCAATGTATTCGGCATCTGAAAACAGCTTCTTGTTCAAGGGTTGCTTTAAATCCATTGATTGCTATTTGAGCTGTTTGGCATCTAATATATGCTTTGCCAAACAGATCCATCGCATCAAAAGCACTGACAGCACGCTCATTGTGCCTTAACCACTGCCTGATTTCCTTGCTGTAGTAAACTTTCAGGGGAACCATGAAAGTTTTGTCCAAAGATTGTAGTTTGTGTGAAGAGTGAGGTGGCAGCGACACAATTGTAACATGATTTGCTTTTGCCAAGTTGATCAGATCAATATTCTGTGTGTGGCTAAAGTGGCCATTCAAAAGCAACAGCACAGGTTTTTCCTTCGTAGGATTGGCAAACTCGATGAAGTGTCGAAACCACTGCGTGAAGAAGTTCATTTGGATCCACCCTGAATTGTACGCTGTAAAGATTGTTCCTTCCTTCCCTATTATCCTCTTCAAATTTGGAGCAGAATTCCAAGAGAATAAGAGTGTGTACTAATACAGGTAGACTTTAAACATGAAAAAATAAGGGGTCCGGTTTAGGCAACTGAAGGGGGTCCGGTTTACGCGACTATAGCCAACATTTTGTTAACTCAATAGATTTTTAACCAAATATCTAAATTAAACGGTTTAATGACAAGCAGTAACCTTAAACCTTACCATTTAAGGATATATATATATATATATATATATATATATATATAGATCGAATGGTTTACCTGCCAATATGTAGGAGAAAAAACAAAAAATGTAGCACAGTGTAAAAACTTTTTCCACTGTCAAAACACTTAATTGCGGACTGATAAGCAACAAGTGAAGCGGGCGACATGTGTGCTCCGCTACAGAGTGGTAGAAGCCTAAACTACTATTTACACTTAGTTCTGCTAGAGTTCAAGAGAATGCAGAGCCAGGAGACCGGGGGTCCACTTTAGGGGGAGGAGTCCTGTTTAGGGCACTTTCCTCTACAGTTATCATTGTGTTCTTCTTCCCCAACATTTTCATTAAATTTTTTCAGCTTCTGGACCATCACAATTAGCTTATAGGCTATATTATTTTACAGAAGGAAAGAGAGTACGACCACTTACAATAGCTTGCAGGTACAGTACGTAGTAACTACTAGAGACCGGCAAATCAGACAAGACTCACGCCGTCAGGCTTGGGTTCCGGTGACGCTACAAAGCAAGTTAACTTTCAGCCTGAACCCATTGAGCCCGGGTTTTATAAGTTCAGTCCAGGCGGGAACCACGAAAGCCTGCCCGTTTGCTCGTATTATAAGGTAGAATGACTTGCATTAACGAAAGCCAGTCTACGCTGGTTAAAATGAAACCGTACTAGTTTGAAATCTAAGTTCTTTGGCTATTTAGTCACTTCAAAAAATCTTTATTTTATGCTCCAACACGGCAGAAAATTCTTGATTAAAGAAACACAGTTTTACGATTTATTGCGCTACATAATTCATAAAGTAATAAGACAATATTATATATATCATATTCCTGCAAAGTGTATCTGACTCAACAAATAGTAACATTTCGTAACTTGTGGCTAGTTGAGAAGGGAAGGGAAGGGAAGGGAAGGGAAGGGAAGGGAAGGGAAGGGAAGGGAAGGGAAGGGAAGGGAAGGGAAGGGAAGGGAAGGGAAGGGAAGGGAAGGGAATATATAAAAATATTTCATTTTAACTTTTTCCTTATCAACAATTAAAACCTCATGAATACCTGTAAAAATGTGAAAAAGTTTTTCGTTCTTCAGAATATTGATTTACTATTTAACTTCTGAGGGACAGATTACTATTTATTTATGAAGCTAAAAGTTTGAAAGATTTGCATTAAATGTATATTACTACGGTGAAAAGGAAAGTGCAAGTAATTTATAATAACTGTTGGAATTTAATGGATATTATGTTGAAGAGAAGAGAGGAGAGGAGGGGGGCGTGGGGAGGGGAGAGAAGAGGAGAGAGGAGGGAGAGGGGGAGAGGAGAGGAGGAAATATGTTGAAAAGATATTGGTAACAATTATTATGAATATCAACGACTATTATAGAAAAATATTTCATTTTAACTTTTTCCTTAGCAGCAATTAAAAGCCTCATGGATACCTGTAAAATGTATAAAAGTTCTCCGTTCTTCAGATTATTCATTTGATATTTAACTTATGAGGGACAGATTTCTTTTTATTTATGAAGCTCAAAGTTTCAATGGTTTGTATTAAATTTATATTACTACGATGAAAAGGAAAGTGCAAGTAATTTATAATAACTGTTTACATTTAATGGATATTATGTTGACGAGAAATAGTTTTCTTTGTCTTTATTAACGGTACGTTTCAGAAGACAACAAATTAAGTTTTCAGTAGTTTGTCTATGTCTATAGGCTTCTTGTTAGGTTTGAATGACTTGGTTCATATTTATCATGCATCTGAAAGCAGCAGTCTGGCGCAGGTCGGCGGAACCCAACAGTCCTTTCAGGTCACTAGTAGGGCTGTTTGGGTGTCATGTGCAACCACAGTGCCTGCCTGCTTGAGAGGGAAGGTAGCAGGCTGGCGAACGATACGAAGCGTAAGCCCGCTCACAGTCATGGGCAAGCCTGCTCGACAGTTTGCCTGTCTCTGGTAGCTATTGTTACTTCTAAGCATAAGGGGGTGGGTGAAATTTAAAAAAATTCTTGGTAGTATATTATAAAAAAAATTGTGTACAGCACTACAAATAATTACCAACTGTTAAATTACCTATTCTTAAAGTGGTGAAAAGTGCATAAATATAGCGTAACTGTGGTCAAGGTTCACGTTAGACAGGAGGTCAACTTAAGTACATTCTATACAGGGTGGATACAATACAATATAGCTAGTTCGAATAAATAAATTTCCATTCTAGACAAAGAAATAAAACTTGCATATTTTAACAGGCTATTCCTTGAATACAGTACAACAAAAAATTCTACCATATTAATTCCAAATGAATACTTACCTTAGAAAAAATAATTTTCATATAAATGTTAAGACTATTTGACTGGATAATTACTATGTTTTCGTTTAAGGTGAGCCACGTATTTGGTGGCTTACTTAACCTCATTTAAATTAAGACACTATTACACAAATCTGGATTAAGTTTTATGTCTGATTTTGGTGCTGAATGCCAACTTTGACTGTGTAATTAAGTATTTGCATGTATATTTTGCTATTACACTGCTTTTGAAGAATAGAGTTCTATCTGTCCTCATACTTTTTAACAATTCGCAATATTTAGTGTTTTTATTTTCCTCTCATAAGGAAATATTCTTTCTCGAACTTCTCTATAAGTTCCTTTTTAAGGAAACTCTTGGTGCGCTTAATTTTCAAAATATTCCTCAGTTGTGTGAATTATAAAACAGCAAAATTAACACTAACACAAATAATCATGTACAAATAACCAAATAAATAAATGAAAAGAAATAGAATATACTTGTTTACTCACAGAATCTCAAGTACGTGTGGTGATTGCAAGGACACATCCCAAGCAGAATTAGAAAGGCGCTAATGTAATTTCTCACGAAATTAACTGTACTCTCATAGTACTATCCTACCCCTTTCGTCATGACATCATGTATACTCCAAGAGTTTCGAACTTCAGTCTCGTGAATTGGTGACGCTAGGCCGCAGTTTGGTTATGGCCCTAAAGGGAATAATAAAGAACAAAACAGTCCTCCGAAAGTTTGAACAAAGTCTGAATACGCCCCTGTCCATGTATAAAACATATCTGATGTGAAAGTTGAAGAGCGAATTGTTTGATTATTTTATCCAAATGTGTTGACAACATGCTATTATTCATGACCGGACAGTTCAAATAAACTTGCCGGCCTGGATGGCTCAAGCGGTAGGGGCAAGGCATGTCCCTGTCGCTTGGTCCGAAGGGTTGTGGGTTCGAGTCCCGCCTCGGGCATGGGTGTTGTGTTTGTATTAGCGTAAGTAAAACAAAGGAAACAAATGAAAACGAAAACAAAAAACAAAGATAACTATGGTAAAAGGCATCTGGCCGATCTAAATTTAAAAAAAATAATAATAAATAATTAAAGGAGCACGTTAATATCAATAATCAATTGTAGTTTAAGAAGTCTGATTCCTCGATCATAAAGATTTTGTCGGTAATGTGCGGACGTTTAGGCTATAGCAACGCACCAGATAAGGGATTAGGATGTGCTGACCAGTGGAGCTTCGAGAAGGAACTCCCTTGCTGTGAAAGGAATGAAACGCATCTTTGGTTCAACAGGTGTTAGTTCTGCAACAACACATTTCTACACGATAATGCCAGTGACCGGAACTCTTCTACCACACGTGTATATTTTAATGTCTGAAGTAACGAGAAAATCTCTTGAAAACGTGACTTTTAATCTGCCGAACATCAAAGCCTATCCCGTCAAGTTAAGCAAACATGTCCAAACAAGAACATCAGGTATTTTTTAAAGACATGTCATGGACAGACCTCATAGGAGGGAAGCACGTGCTCTTGAGGTAAACGTCAGCAATGACATTTAACTCTAAAAACTCGGTATATCTTCGCGGCTGAGGCTCCTGGGAGTAGCCATCTTATATGGATTGTCATCGGTTGCTATAGTAACCATCGTGCTCTATCTTTTACTACTTGCTGCTTATACGCCTGCTTCCATTTTCGATGCATATGCCTCGAAATTTTTAGTTTTCTCCCTTCTCTGCATTTCACTCGCGAATTTATCCAGTCCATCCTGTCGACTGCTGATAGTTAATGAATTGTTATTATATTTGTAATTTGTTATTTAACAGCTCTGTATCAACTACGAGATTATTTAGTGTCGATGGAATTGGTGACAGCCAGATGATGCCGAGGATTCATCATGCATTACCAGACATTTATATACGGTTGGTGAAAACGTAGGAAAAAACCCAAGTGGAAATTGAACCCGTGCCCCAGAGCAATTTCTGATCGGCAGGCAAGCGCCTTAGCCGACTGAGCTACGCCGATGGCTGAATTGTTATTCTAACCTGCTTCGTTACGATTGGTTTGACATCACTGCGAACGTACTACCACTTCGCATTCTCGAGTTACACTGCCTCGGTAGCCTACGATCCGCCAATTCATGTCTGAATTTCGTTGCTTCCGCGTATTGGGCTACTAGATGACGTCACCCTCTCAAACTCAAGGCCACGTTGGATACATTGATTCTTCGGCTATCGATCGCCGTTTACCTCATTGGAATATATCGTGTAGTTTAGGAATTATATGCGTGACAAAGCTGATCTGAAAATGTGTTGGTATACTTTCAGAGAAGACATCCTAGTAGCCTACTGACCGAAATTACAGACGTATTAACGTCAAAAGTTATTAACGATGTTAAGTTAATTATAACTTCATTATTTGATTTCTATTGTGCGCAGTAAGCCGTTTAAGTCAACATTTACATGGGTGTGAGAGGCAAGTAGGCGAATTACTTCTGTGACGCAACAGAATTCCGTGATAAGCAGGTACAAGTGACTATTTCGTTTATATGACGTCATTCCATTTTCGACCAATGAAGTGTAATGAAATTTTGAATTCCAACCAATCACAGTCAGACTTTGCGATAATTTATGCAGCTAGATTTATCGCTATCAATTTATCGCATGGTCATTCTTTTGTTTAGTCGTTGTCGCCAACTGTTTCCCCGTAAATTGATGATCATGAATAGGTACATTAAGAAGCAACTACACGGTTAAACTTTTCTTTCAACTTTAAAGCAATGAATGCAAGATTGATATTTAATATTA
The DNA here is from genome assembly GCF_040183065.1 of Periplaneta americana. NCBI lineage: Eukaryota > Metazoa > Arthropoda > Insecta > Blattodea > Blattidae > Periplaneta > Periplaneta americana. Next base: position 10,964,987 of record NC_091125.1, on the reverse strand, counting down.
ATTAATATATTTACGCAGTGAAGACCACGTTCAAAACGGCGCACCATGTAGACACAAAATCTTTATGCATCTTAATTGAACGTATCTTTTAAACTTCATTCTTTCAATATTCTTCCCAGATTGCACGCATACGCGATTGGAATATTGAACTGTGTAGATGCAGCTTTAGTTCCGTTACACACTACAGCGAGAATACGTTTGTCGAGCTATAAAAAATGCTTTCGTGTAGCACTCATTGTAAGTAACGGTCGAAACAAGGCACAGCTGACATTGGTCCTGCTTCCACAGGTAACATAACCTATAAAATTGTAGCCTATAACATTTGTATTGAAATTAAACAATTAATAGACGTTCAAATTTATGTAACATCATCGCATATCAAACTGAATGACCTTGCATATTAATAATAAGGTCTTTGATCAAACTGCCTTTCGTATGGCGTAATAAAATTCGTGTTTTAATTAGGCCTATCTATACAGATATGGCTTCACTGTGTAGCAACATGTCTCGCTGTGAATACATAAGCATTGGTATATAGCTGTCCCCACTGTTACTGTTAAATTAAATTATGATTTCAGCAGATAATGAAAATGTATTTGTTATAATAATAAGAGAAAAGTGCAGTACATGTAATTAACATTGTTAAACCTGTATTTCGCTTTTCGCAATTGGCATTACTGAATAATAACATCGAATTTCTTTATTGCAGTAATCGATATTCATCTACGAGTATTTCAACTTCACAATGTCTGAATAGGTTAAGTCTTCGTTAATATACAATTATTAACATTTTGTGATAGAATTATAGGGATATATTATTTAAATTTTTATTTTATTCACGAAATAGTCTTAATAAATGTCACTCGAGGTCTGAGATTTGCCAGATTAATCCACTCGCTTCGCTCGTGGATTTATCGGCAGATCTCAGACCTCTCGTGACATTACTACATATAAATTTTAAATTGCCGCTAAGATTATTCTGCGAGTGAGTCAGAAGTCGGGTTGTTAATTGTGTGGAGCCGCTAGTTCTTCCCTACTTCTCTGTTTACTCTCATATCAGTACAGATAGTAAAACAATATTGACGTTATTCTGATCAGTGGTTATCAAATGACAGGCAATTGAAAATTTTAAATTATGGTTTATTTAACGACACTCGCAAATGCAGAGGTTTTATCAGGGTCGCCGGTGTGCCAGAATTTTTGTTCCTCAGGAGTTTTTTTACATGTCACAAAATCCAGCGACATAAGCGGCGCACTTAAACACACTTATACCATCGATGTGGGCCGGGATCGAACCCGCAACCTCTGGCACAGGACAGCGCTATACCAACTTTGCCACCCAGGGCGCCTATGCAATTGATATAATATAAATTTCAGTAGTTAATATTTAGAGTTTAATGACTTTTTTCGAGTTTAACGACTTTTGAAACAGCCTGTGAATTCGTATGTCTATTGGTAAACTGATGTCAACGCCATCTCTACACAGCGACTTCCTAGCTTACAGTATTTCGCCTGTCGCACAACTCATGAGTGGTTTCTTTGCATTCGATTGAAGAATCTGCCGTAATGTAAATATTATTGCCGTATATGAGGCGTCTAGAATCAAAACCCGCCAAATCCATCGAAGAAAAAAAAATGAGATAAAGTTATTTTTCTGTGTATCTTCGCATGACCAATCCGATGCTGGCATTATTTTTCTGCAATATCCGCTGGATTCCTCTGAAAATGCTGGACAAAAGTTAGGGTTAGTTTCAATATCCGCTAGATCCAACTGAATTTCGGCCATTGTTAGTTTCAAAAACCTCCAAGTCCCTTTTTTGCCAATCAGGTTGTGGGACTGCTTTACCCAGCATTCCTCAGCTGTGCGATGTTGATTTATTATTTGTGTGGTTAAGCTCTTGTTAAACCTTATTAAGTTTAATTTCTACTCTAATAATATTCAGTGAAATGGTGGATAGAATGATCAGTGAGTTACAAAAATGTTCACAAAGAAAAGCTCCTATAAAAAAATTAAATAGGGAGAAATGGAAAAGAGAAATGAAAAGGAAAGAAAAATATGTGTGGTAGAAATTATATTTTCATCACATAGAAAACATAATATGATGAAAATAAATATTATGTACAGTATTAAATTATTATAACATACTGTAGGCCTATTCTTACCAATTAATAATTAATTACATAATTTTGTCGGCACTCCTCTTGTGCCCTCCTGCTATACCACCTTGTAATCATGCTGTTGCGACTAAATGGAAATCCAACAGTTTAAGTTTGTTGGACATAAAGAAGTTCCATTCCGTTTTCTACTATTCACCAGATAATCAGCAATAAGACAATTTTATTAATGCACAAAATAAAAATACAACAATGATTGGAATGTGCTCTAAATGGCTACTCACTGAAGCATCTCTATTAAAAAAGTGTAAATTACATTTCCTGTGGTTGGGCATTCATTTCTCCCTCCCGATCGCATATTTGAAGTAATCGAAAAAGAAATAAGGAAGTGATTGTAGATCCCCAAGAATATAAAGATATTATTGGCAAACATGGAAGAGTCTTTAATCTTGAAAATGAAGATGTAGGCTTACCTCTTCAAGACTGGAAGAAAGAGGCAGACATAATTTTAACATCTCCTGCTATTTTAAGTTGAGTCCCTGTAAAAGATTTATTTTAAGACGATCTGCATTGAAAGAACAGATAACAGTGCAAGATGAGTTGAACTATAGAACTGACACCGTTGTTGCAAAGGTAGTAAAAAGGAAAAACAATAGAATTGAACGTGAAGAATAAGAAGACGAAGAAGAAACTGTTAAGCTGGAGGAAGAGGAATGTGACAATATTGTGTAAAATTTGTATGAACTTAAAAAGTGTAACATATATTCAAATTTATACTGCTGTTATGTTTAAAGCATGTGCATAATCATACTTCATGTCTGGGTTTCATTGCCTACATAATTTGTAATGTGTAAGTTAAAATGTTTTCCTTTTTGAATCATTTTTATCCTTAGAACTAATTCTCTTACTTTCAAAAGCCTCCAAATACACCTTTCAGTTTCAAAATCAGTTAGGTGCTAATTTAACCTCACGAATTTTTAGTTTCAATGAAGGGGCAATCCTACAATTTGTTTGAACGTATCTAATGATAATAAAATACCTGATATAAGCATTTTTTTATATCTCAAGAATGTTTACTTTTATGGAAAAGGTTTTTTCCATTTTCCCACAAATTTTGTTTTATGAACTTGGAGGGTTTTGATTCTAGACGCCTCATATTATGGTACTGAATTTATATTTCCAAGACTAGGAAGAGTTGTAAATTGATTTAAGTAGTTACGCTGATGCGCTAAAATCAAGACCATCTATTTTCAAGATTGAGTTCACCAGTATTATTGTGTAGTGCATAATTTTCCTTGACAGTATTTCTTCGTTGGAATCTGTTTGTGTGCACGTAAGTAGTTTCTGTGTACAGAGTTTAATTAAAGTTCAGTGTAAACCTGAAGATATGGGAACAGATTACGATGGGAACGGTGGAACATAACGGTAAGTTATATACTGATGATTTACAGCAGAGACAGTTTAGATACTTAAAAAAGTTATGTACTGTATATAAAGAAGTTCTGTATTTTATCACGTTTAACCTCCAAATTGAAATATCACCATTTTATTGTACGTTTATCATTGTAATACGTACTGTACAGTTGTCAAAAAAAAAAGTGGCCGCACTCGTGAACAGCGAATATTTTCAAAGTCCACTTCGGGTCGTGGCGATGTTACACGATGCATGTGCTTTTACAAGCAGTTCCGGAACTATGAAACTGTTCCATATCTGCGCCTCGTAGACCAGCGGTAGAGTGCTTGTTTAATGATTCAAAGGTCGTGGATTCGGGCCTTTTTCAAGTTTTTATTTCATTTTTTAATCGTTCTTTAGCGATGTAAATGATATTCAAATTATCATTATCGTTCTTTATGGATATCACGTTATTTATATTTTGTTATCGTTCTTTAGAGATATGAATAAAATTCAAGTCATCATTTGTATTCTGTTATCGTTTTATAACGATATGAATAATAATTATTATTGTATCTCCAATGGGGGTTAGCCCTATTTTACATATGTATGTTAGGGCCATAGTTTTATACACAAAAAACATAAGCATAAAGAGAAATGGAAAAGAAAATTAAATTAGCTTACGCGATGTAAACAAAACATAAACAATCCGTAAATTAGGCATTGCGATTGCAAAACAAATATCAGGTATCAATTTGAAACATAAAAAATATTAACAACACACATACGTAACACTTCTATAACACAAATATGCAGCTTTCCATACCATACATCATAAATTAATACACAATAGTCACACAAACACAATCAAACTGTAATTACGACATTGCGACGACATCAAGCATCCCATAACAGACTCATTAACATAACAAATCAAGCATCCGTTACAACACATACACTTCAACATAGTAACCACACTTTTAAAAGTTACAAATTTGGCTCCAAGAAGAATAAATAGGACACTGTTACTAATTACTTTTCTTCTACAATTTCTTAAATACATCTGTAATAAATCTGTGAAATTCCGATATGAATAATAATCACGTTTTTTATATTGTTATCGTTCTTTAGCGATATAAATAATATTCAAGCTATGATTTATATTCTGTTTTCCTTCATTAGCATTAGAAAACAATATTCAAGTTATTTATATTGTTATTGTTCTTTCGCAATATAAATAATCTGTATTTTATGTAAGTAATTATTATAACACAAATAACCATCTTTCTTTGTAAAATAGGTTATTTTATTTAGATAATTAAATACGTATTATATAATATATTATATTAATTAAACAAACCGATATTTATCATTTATATTCTGTTATCGTTCTTTAGTGATGCTGTATAAATAATATTCAAGTTATTTATATTGTAATCGTTCTTTAGCGATATAAATAACAAAAATTTAATATTAGGTTTGGAAAAATCCAGTTGCATAATACTGGTATTAGCTTTTCTTTTTGTATTATTACCTTATACTATCTTGAACCACAATAAAATGAAAAGGAGTAACGAGGAATTGAACCTGAGACGTTGACATCTAAATTCCGACTTTCGTCCGCTGAGCTACGAGGGCAAAAGTGTGGAAACATTTTCGGAAAAATTGGCCCAATCACACTCTAAGATTTTCTGATGATTCGTAGAAGCTAGTCCAGGATGCGGGGGGCAAAGGCTAATTGAGATTTCCCGGTCTCTGATAGGGTCAAACATCCTGATACAATTAATATTTAATCCTTGCCGTGACTTTCGGTGAAGTCCGGAGGGCCCAATTAGTCAAATCTACTCTCCTCATCTCCACGCTTGGGCCCCCTGGAATTTAATAAGATGCGAAAGAGATAGTGGTGTGCGGAAAGCAACGGGATGTTACCGCATTTAGGCCTATCCTTCCCAAGAAAAACTGCAAACATGAACAAAGGAAGCTTTTAATAGAAGAAGAAGGATCTTCTGCGGACCTCTGGAAAAAGAACTAAGGAAGAGACTAGTGAAGTGTTTTGTGTGGAGTGTGGCATTGTATGGGGAAAGAACATGGACATTACGACGAAATGAAGAGAAATGAATTGAAGCATTTGAAATGTGGATGTGGAGAAGAACGGTGCGTGTGAAGTGAACAGACAGAATAAGAAAGAAAATTGTGTTTGAAAAAGTGAGTAAAGAAAGAATGATGCTGAAACTGATTAGAAAGAGAAAAAGGAATTGGTTGGGTCTCTGGTTGAAAAGAATAATAGACGACATTAGGATATGTGGATCATATGCGGAGACTAAGAGGAACGCAGAAAATAGGAAAGATTATAAATTGCTGGGTTTGCAATGAAAGACCTGCCCATGGACAGAACACTTATGTATGTATGTGCAGAATGCCTGGAATATCTTGTCTAAGAACAGTCGCTATTTGCAAAGACTAGTCAATTCCATGCCCACTCGACTCCAAGATGATCGAGATAAGAGGAAGATAGACTAAATATTGAATGGTGGCTTTTTGTTTTGTTTTTTGAACGCTTAATTGTTTGAATGTTTTAAGGCCGACGCCAGTAAATTTGTTTTGTTTATGCCACGAAATATATTTTATTGAGAATAAAATCTTTTTTCTTTCCATTTGCAGCCACAGCATAATGATAAAGTCATGGCATAATATATTAATGAACCTGATGTTAATTACTAAAGTAATCGTAAAAGAGAAAGGAGCCATTATGTATAGTTTGTCTCTCTCAAAAACAGAACAAAAAAGGACATAAAAAGCACGAGGTTGTAGTCGAACGCAGGACCTCATGAATAAGAAGCCTGAACGCTACCATTATGCTATGGAATAACATACAGTATACTTCAATTATAACTGTATATATCAGGAAAAGTGGTCCAACAACATGTAACATCGCCTGTCTCCGAATTGTAGCGAAGATACCCGAAGGGAACTTTGTTTCAGGAGAGCGGTCACTTTTTCTTTTGACAGCTATACATTCAAGCTACAAGCTGAAGCTTTCTGTGTATTATGTATATTTGTTGTTATTTTAAAAATTTGTTACAGGCACACCTATGTCTATTTTTATTTACAACAGGGCAAAAATACCAACGCATTTGGGAAGAAATAAGTAGGCCTATTGTATAGGCTATACACGTTTCATGCGTTACACGTAAATGATTTAGTTCATATTTCTAACGTGAATTCGGACTATTCCAGAGAATTCTTCTTTAAAAATTATGTGTAAAAGTAAATGTTGAGTGTTTGTTTTATAGCTATTTAGTGTAAGTTAGGACTACACACTCATACTGCAACTGCGCGTCTTGCTTAACACGGTTGTTCCTGTAGGTCTAGGTTATCTTTGACTTCATTAGCTAGGGTTCTTGGTCCTGTGGTTACACCCTTATTGTAGAACAGCATCATTGTGATCAGCAAGAGTATTACATCCATTCTTAGAGACTACTATAACACTGCTTCAATCACACGTTCTCTTCCCTTCGATGTGGAGCTGCGCTTGAGCGTGGTTTCGATTCCCGCTTCGGCTGATTAACTGACTTTGTTTTCTCAAGTTATCCCGAACTGTAAGCAGAATGTCAGATAATCATATGGCGAATCTTCGACCTCATATTCTTCAAAAGACATCTCATTGTGACTAATCCCATCGATGTTAAATAATCTTGTAGCTGATACAACGTCGTTAAATAACCGGCTACATACTTCTTATATCAGCCAGGGAATATAATATGTTACAAATACATTTTCTTAGAGATTAATATTGTTGCTCCAAGACAAAACGTCATTTTTGCAGTCTTTCAGGAGCGAGAATTACAAGTTTGAACGACTTGTTTAAAATCATAGTATCATGTTTCTTACAAGATGGTTAGAAAATCATGGAAATGCGATACATTATCATATTCTGCCACAATAAAGATAGGCCTAACATTAGGATGCACAACATAGACTACAGAAAAATCTCATTTTCGAAAAAAATTGATTCATCACATTTGCCTGGAAATCACAGAATTTCTGTAGTGGCTATATGTCGAAGCATTATCTCTTAATATTTTCCCAGGTGTTTTCCATAGGACGCGACACTGAAGGTATTATTGACGAAAAAAGTAAAAGAAGCTAATTTTCAAGTCGTTTAGAATATAGAGAATTCGTATAGGACGTGAATTGATTTGAAAACATTACAAAATGGCTAAAAATGTGAAAGAATTGATCGCTGCAAGTAACCTAAAAGTGATTATTTTTCACTTGAAATAAAGATATAAAACACTTCAAAATATAACGCAAACACACATTTCACTTCACTTAGTATATGCAATGCATACAAAACGCCTAAACTAAGCTAATGTATCTTAACCTGTTACAGATTCTCGCACCAGAGAACTTACAAAGTTAAAGTTGGAAGTTTCAGTGTTGCGTGTTATAAACACTGCCTGCTGGATCACACCCTATGGCTATTTAAACTGCCTGCCCAATCAACGGTTATGCGCGAGTAGCCACTAGGTGGCAGGTAGTCACTTTTTCCATATACTGATAATGTTAATAGCGGTGGGTACTGCCTTCCACCTAGCGGCAAAAGAAGTTTGATTGAGTAGGCAGTTTACGCAGCTATAGGATGCGATTCAGCAGGCAGTGGTTATAGAAAAGCATTTTTCGTGTCCGTAGTGACATGTTCGCTAGCTTTGTCTGAAATGCAGCCATGAATTGTTACGCAAACCGCACCAGCTTTGCACAGTAAGTAATCGCATTGTGGAATTTGCTTTACAGCTGTGGAAAGACATCCCAGTTTGTCCGAATATTTATTTTATTACCGCGTAACAATCTCACTGGATTTGCGTTAAAATAATGAGTCTAGGAAATTGCATATTTAGTATGTAGAACTACATTTGTTTATAGATCTTTTGTTATATTATTAAGTTTTGTACTTGTGAACTATATCAATAAATCAATCAATCAACAATCTCACTGCTGATCTATTCTTCATTTAATTATAATAAAGGACAGACTTTGGTCGGAAAGATGAACATAGGTCCCGAAGTGCCTTTAATAGTTTGTTGGAGTGATTTCACGTACCTATTGAACTTCCACGTTATTATTACTGAATAGATTAACTATTGTGATAATTAAATTACCGAATCTTTCCATATATTTATGTAATTCCAGTTTTACGTTTACAGTAAAAATAGGCCTAATATTATCAAGAATAAAAGGTAATTGTAAAGATACCAAATAAAATTTTAACCAACTAACATCGGTAATTATTAGAGAGGGAAGAGACAAAAATTAATAAAATAAAGGAAATCAACATTGACAGTGAAGGATTTGCGAGTGGCATTTAGTATTCTACTTTATTTTAAATCATTTAAAATTATTTTTCGTAGGTCATGTGCAAAGTATGTTGGCTAAATTTTATTCCCAGAAAGGCTTGCGCGGCGAATATTTAATTTTGATTGGTATTTGTTGTATAATAATATTGAATTCCCAGCAACACTTGCGCGGCGACTACAAATTTGATTGGTGCAATATATGTTGGCTACATTTTATTCCCAGCAACACTTGCGCGGCGTCTACAAATTTCATTGGTGCAAGGTTTGTTGGGTATATTTTATTCCCAGCAACACTTGCGCGGCGTCTACAAATTTCATTCGTGCAAGGTTTGCTGGGTACATTTTATTCCCAGCAACACTTGCGCGGCGATTACAAATTTGTTTGGTGCAAGGTGTATTGGAGTAATACCTTCTGGATCTAGACATGGTCGTAATGTAATTTGTGTGTCGGCTTTTCTATTTGAGTGTATGAAGCGCGTGCAATAAATTACTTAATTGCGTAATAGTGCTCAATTTTATTTAGTGTAAAGTGTGCATAAAATCTGTTCACTTTTTATTGCATAATATTTTGTAGAAATAATTACAAAACTGTGATATTTTAATGTGAACATAGGTTTACATGTTATCATAACCTGTTTGCTTCAACCTTTTGCAGTTTAGAATGGGAGCTATTTTGTGATTTAATAAAGTAGAATTTATGTTGTGATTTTAATTTTACACATCTCTCTACTTTCGTTACTTCTAGGTAGAAAATTCATCACACTCCCTTCTATGACATTAGCTGTGCGTACGTTTGTATGTTATTTCCTCTGTTAGATAGGCCTAATAGATAAATACAAGCCATTATAAAAAGAAAGAAGTAAATGGTACAATTAAAATTCCATTTAGTGTAGTATGTACATGAGTTCTATTAACTTCTTTTATAATATGTTACAGGTGTTACAGGAATACTTATAAAAGTGTGCCTACTTATTTAACGTGAAGAGAATTCACCAAGTTAACATGTTTGAATCAACAGATAAAGATGAGAATGAAGGTATATTTTTTATATTTAATGAAGAAGAATTTAAAATAAAGTTTAGAACTCAGTTACCTTCCTTATTAGTGGGTAGAAAATTCACCAGTCCCTACTATGAAATGTGCATATGGTTATATTATCAGCTCTAGTAGTAGATAGTCAATAAATATAATTCAATGCGACCCAACATAGAAAGAAATAAATACGATTGAAATAAATGCAAATTGCATGTGTTGGATTCATACAAAAATTACACTTAATTATAATGTAGGTATAACTTGCGAATATAGGGATATAAGGTGAATACACTAAACATAACCTATAATTCCTATATGGCATCCTAATGGCAGTGCATTGGAGAACATTAAAAGTAGACAGAAAGTGTTATATTATATAACTGCTTCTTAATTTGAACTGAATACATTAAGCATTCTTGATCTTTGTGCTGAATTTTTTTTATCAGTACCTACGACTAGTTTGTGTGAAAATTTCTATTCTCAAATGTTTGCTTTGACTGTGATATAATAAGAATAGCCGCCCAGAACAAGGTTGTAACCAGAATATCAAAAATTAAAAAAAAAATGGGGAAAAAACGCAGAATGCTGTAGGCTACATACTTTTAATTTTTAGAGCGAGGTTGAGAATCAGACGTGTGCTGATATTAATATGGGTAGGTACAAGCATTATACATAGCACATAGCGGATCATTGTTAATCATTATTCAAGAAAAAGTCTCCTTATGAGAAAAGAGGTTTATATCCTTGTTCTGGGCGGCTATTCAATTATTTAGCAACATATTTATTAATATATTAACACAGTGGTCTGAAATTTCAGTAATTGTGCTACCACATTCACATTCGACATAATAACCTTGTAAATCTAGTTTCTTTTTTCTTTTCGGAGGACGACCCGCTGGGAAGTACAGTAGCCTTAGCCTTATTGTGCAGCTTCTTTATATTGGGATGATTGTTGAAGTCTATTAAGATCGCTCTTCAAGCGCATGATTCACCGCATGGTGTCATTGTATCGATTCAGCCATAGCATCCAGTCCTGACTGGAGACCTGATCCTCCGCCTTCCTGTGATGTTATCCTGCGTTCTCCTCAGATCGATGACATCTGTTCGCAATTTATGTGCTTGAATCTGCTGCATCCTTAACCATAAGAACATGTCACAGTTGATTCCGTGACTCACTAAGGCGCCATCTGCCCCAGTCCACTGAAAAGCCTCTGCTGCTTCGCTGGATATATGCAGCTCCCGCAGACAGATGCTGCCTATATGCAGATCTTGGAATCACGTCCGCCATGTCTTGCTGGTAACCTGTAACTATATTGAGATGATTAATTAAGACGAAATGAGTCCGAGGTGCAACGCCGAAAGTTACTCGGCAATTCTGCTTCGAGTAACTGATGAAAAACTACAAAACACCCAACGAGGTAACCTGTCCCAACCAGGATATTGAACCCGGGCCCGCTAGTTTCAAGCCAAGAACGCAGACCATTGCTCCACAGCGGTGGACAAAAAATCTAGTTGCTCAGCGCTTTGAGGTTACAGTACCCTATATCAGTACACTACAGTACATCTGTTGCTTAGTCAAGTGTTCGAAAGCCCATGAGGCAACGCTCATAAGGCAACTAATTCAAGAGATAATGGGTTAGGCTGGCCATGTTCTTTCCCTCCTCCACTGCATACATTGTTGATTAGTAACAGGTGAAACCAGCGCTGAGATAATTCCTGTGATTTCGTAAGTGAAATTAGATGAATTTATAAGAAATATATATATTTTTTGTGAAGATGCAGTTGATCGTTTACGCATGGCATAATAAAAGCCAAAACCAAATTAACTTGCCACAGATTCCTAAATGCAAGGTGTACCTCAGCGCTAGTTTAGCCCTAGTAACGTATTAGACGAATCACAGTTCAGATTGCAGTATCGTAAGAAACGAATAAAAAAATTGAAGTACAGTATAGGCAAATTGAATTTGTAATGTTTAATTATAATGGATAATTGCGAATTTAGAAATGAGGTATGTATAATTAGTAAACATAACTTAACCTGTAATTTCAAGATATTAAAATATCCGTACGATGCAACTAAAATTATTGAATGGTGCATAGCCTAAATGAATGTGTAAAAATTTCGTAATGAGGTGTGCTTTATTTAAATTAATTACGAGATTATGTACTGTAACACTAACGAAAATTATGCGGTATCATTTTATAATTTTTAGTATAAATATTTCTAGCTCTGTTTTGTTGAAATTGTGTATATTATCAAACATCGTATTATTTATAATATAGGGTATTCTCACATAAGAAGGACCCAATAATTTAAATGTAATAAAATAGATGCAGTAAACAATAATGGTCTGATTACACAAGAGTAACATCAGTAACGCTCCACCTAGGCCTAATCACATCTTCATTTATATGCCAGTCAATGTTTCCACTTTCAAAAGTACATTATTACACATATTTACAGTTTATAACACCAAAACTTTACTTAACCACGTAAAAGTGCGTAATAATTAATCGAAATTTAGATAGGTATACACGTAAAAAAACTTTGCCTGCATCAACGTAATCTTCACACCAAAATAATATCATATCATAAGTCGCTCTTAAGAGAGCCACGTGGTCTGCTTTACGGCCTTTATTATATAAGGATGGCAGAGATTTGATCCATTGTATTCCCAGCAACACTTGCGCGGTGATTTCAAATTTGACTGGTGAACGCTATGTTTGATACATTGTATTCCCAGCAACACTTGTGCGGCGATTACAAAATATGTTTGGTGCATGGTATATTGGCTACATTTCACGCCCAGAAACACTTGCGCGACGATTAAAAATCGAGCCTCTACCACGCCGTAGCTGAGAAGCGAGGAATATGTTCCCAAATTGAAGCAGCGGAAAGCCGCTATTTGTTTGGACGAAAACGCGCGTGATTTTGAAACCGCTATTTGAACACGTGCTGTATTGCGTATCCAAAAGCTAAATGTTTATGTTTAAAGGAACAATACTTCCTTTGCGAGATACCTTTAATACTGTGTTTCTGCTGTGAGCAGAGTTGCTAGGTTTTCTGCGAGGGAAATCAGGATATCAGAAGCTAGCTTAAGACATTAGACTTATCAACACTTTATTATAAGATTTATAACAGTTTTCTGTAAAGCAGTGTTTGCGTGCTTTTTATTGTAGGCTAATAGGCCTATTCGCCTTCGTGAGAAACACTCAAATACGAAGAACACACAGTACAGTGAACACTGTAACAATTTATTTCTTTTATTAACCACGAATATGTTTTAACCATTTTCTACTAAATTAATTTTGCAACTTTTCTTTTGCGGAACCGGTACTGCAACAGTTTCAGTAGCCTATCTGACGACGAATCCATGTTTAAACATCACTAGACTATAAAACGCTGCAACTGTATGTGTCTGTTACTAGCGAAAAATATGATATCAAAACGTTGTCTTTCTTGCCACTCAACACACTTAAAAGACACAATGTTTACTAATTGCGAGAGCAGTGACTAGGGATCGAAACGGATTAATAAACAATGCGGTAGAAATAAGAGAAGTATTATTTTGCGAGTTTAGTTGTCTTACGGCAATCAGCTGGGCTATCTCATAGACTTACTAAATATCCGCGGGTTATCTCTATGTTTACAATGTTATCATCTGAGTCAATATATAAATAAAAATATCGGTTAATGGGAAATATAAATAATTTAAATATGTTCTAGACTGATATTTTTAAAATCGGGATTTTTGTCAATCCCAACTCTCTTTAATTGGGATCCAACAGGGAAATTGGGAGAATCCCGCCTAAATAGGGATAACCGGCAATCCTGGCAGTCAGACTTGCATCATTTTCATAGGAACTCTGAATGTGAATATTCATAAACATGGTTAATAAAAGAATTACTATGCAAACTTTTCAATTTAGTCTGTAGGTTAAACTGCTGTATGAAGTAAAAAGCATTATTATTATTATTATTATTATTATTATTATTATTATTATTATTATTATTATTATAAATCTTTCGCAAAATTAATAGTTTGGTCGATTGTCAAATTCTTAAAAATGACATTAATTCAATTTCACAATGGTCTGTTGAAAATGGAATGAAAATTAATCAATCCAAAACTTTTGTTATTTCCTTTTCACGGAAAACTATCTCCCTAAAATTTAACTATTCTCTCAGTAATGTCGTAATTACTAGGAAAGATTGTATTAGAGATCTTGGTGTCCTACTTGATTCAAAATTATATTTCCATGATCATGTGCAATATATTTATACCCATTCGTTAAGAATGCTTGGTCTAATTAGGTCTATAACTTATTCTTTTTCCACTCCTATGTGTTTATTAATTTTGTACTATACGTTGGTTAGATCCAAGCTTGAATATGCATCTGTTGTATGGAACTCCATTACTTCCACTGACTCGGCTAAATTGGAGAATATTCAAAGAAAATTTATTTCCTTGTGTTCTTATAGATTTTTACCAAATTCCGATTATAACTATGAGATTAAATGCAATTATTTCAATTGCGGTAGTTTGTTCACCAGACGTCAGGATCTTGATTATTTATTTTTTTGTAAAGTCATTAAGGGTGATATTGATTGTGAATCTTTCATAAGCAATATCAGTCTTCGTATTCCTGCTAATGGTTTAAGATTTCATAAATTGTTTTATAATAAGAATCCTAAATCTCTCTCTCCGGTCTGCAGATGCATTAAATATGCTAATTTGCATGGATTCAACTTGGATCCATTTAATGTGTAGTATATCTTTGAGTTTTTAACTCACTGATCTAATTTTATAATTATTTGTCCATTTTATTTCTTGCATTTGGTCAATTGATTAATGTAGACAATTCCATTATTTCAATTATCTCATTGTCCTAAATTTATAATTTTATAATTATTATTTATCAATGATTGATGTAGACTATTATATTGTTTGTATTTCATCTCATTGCCATTTTCTATCATTCATTCTCATCATCATTTGTTGTTATGTTCTGTTTTATGTTTTTGTTATATTTGTGCTGAACTGTAATTGGCCACTGGCTGTTGTACAGCACATAAATAAATAAATAAATAAATAAATAAATAAATAAATAAATAAATAAATAAATAAATGAATAAAATAAAAAAAATAAAATTATTATTATTATTATTATTGTTGTTGTTATTATTATTATTATTAGTATCACATTCATAAACACGGTTAATAAAAGAATTACTATGTAAACTTTTTAATTTAGTCTGTAGGTTAAACTGCTGTATGAAGTTAAAAACGTATTATTATTATTGCTATTATTATTATTATTATTATTATTATTATTATTAGTAGTAGTAGTAGTAGTAGTAGTAGTAGTAGTAGTAGTAGTAGTAGTAGTAGTAGAGTAGCAGTAGCAACAACAGCAGCAGCAGCAGTTAAAGAAAATGTTTCATTAATCCATTAGCTACTAACAAGAATTACTTTCAACCATTATATTAAAAAAAAAATACCATTTTATAATTCATGCAGTTTCGGTATCTTTAAATTCGGTGAATAATTGTTCATGTATGCACTGAAACAACAGCAGTTTGAAGAAAATGAATGATATGGAGTGAATGAAGGATAATAACAATGTGTAACAACGTAGTTTGAAAGGTAACAACTATTTTGAATGATTCATTGTAGAGTAGAAGTTCTATCTGCGGTTTGCACCTATCCACTTTCGGTTAATCTTTACTCATAAGCAGGGAACGGATTTATATGGACTAAAAATATATGAAATATGTAAATATATATGTAGTTATTTTTACCAAAATATGGAATTAAATATGGATTTTTACCAAAATATGGAATTAAATATGGACTTAAAATTACAAAAAAATGACTATGTACGTTAAATATTGGTACATTTTAATCAAACTAAACAAAAAATATAATGGACGTACCTTATCTTCCAATGTAGTTTCAACAAAACACAATTTTTATTGTCTGTTACCATAACAATAGGTTACAAACATTTCTTTCAAGTGCTGAAAAGTGAATCTTCTTCTATTGTCTCTGAGGATAGATTTATACTGACTAAAAGAGCGTTCGACGTCACAAGAAGTAACTGGTACATAATTCAATTTCACAATGTCTGCTGGGGATAAGTCCAAGTTAATCTTCACTGTTGATTCACCACTCATCACAGCAACAACCTTTTGTAGTTCTTCATATCCAGGGTTTTTTGAAAGTACAGTGTCCACCTTAGCTCTTACTGCATCTGCAACTTTACCTCTACCACGATTCAGTTGTTCCACAGTACTATTTATAATTTCAAAACTTTCAGATAGTGAAAGGTGCCTATTTTGGAGACTTTTGAGCGTTTTTATGATGCATGAAAATGTATGCTGAATGTGAGCTAAGTCATTCTTCACACTTATGTCACAGGTAACTGTTTTCGCAGTATCAATTGAGACTGCATCTTCAGAGTCCAATGCAAGGAGAACATTGTTAATAGAGTCTATATGTTCGGCATAATATTCAACTGCTTCTAGCCATGTACCCCATCTAGTTAAAATTGGCTTTGGTGGCAATGGAATTTCAGGGTACATTTCTTTCAACACGTTAACTCTACTGGGAGCTTTGAGAAATACTTTTTTCACTGATGAAATCAACAAATCTACTTTAGGGAAATTGTCTCTGACCACTTCTGCCACACGATGAAATGCATGCGCCACACAAGTAAAATGAGTCAATTTAGGATATACAACAGATAATGCTTGTCCAGCTTTGACCATATAAGGGGCAGCATCGCTAATAAAGAATAACACATTATCGTACATAATACCCTTTGGCCACAGGATACCCATAGCTTCGTTGAACAGTTTAACTATAGTTTTGTTATTGCACTTTTCTAGAACATCACAATGTAAAAGAATTCGTTCAGAATATTGTTCACTTAACAAACCGATAACTACATTACCAACAAGTCTACCTTCTTTGTCGGGAGTCTCATCAATGGAAACCCAAATTGAACTATCTTTAATTTCATCTCTTATCTTCTGTATTGTCTCATCGTAGATGGATGGAGCATACGTCTTCCTAAGTGTTGACTCATCCGGGATTGTATGTTGAGTATATTTTTCAAGGAATTCCCTGAAGACCTTATTCTTTAGTTTGTAGAGAGGAATATCAGCAGAGATGAGAGAACGGCACAGGTCGATGTTAAACTCAGATCTTACATTCGATGTTGTTGGTTGTGTTAAAAACAATTGTCTCTGCTTGGAATTTAGTTGTTTGTTGGCCTGATATTTACTAGTTGTAATGTGTTGTTGCACCAGGAACTTTTGTGTAGATGATACTGCACACTGACACAAATTACAAAATAATATTTTATTGTCAGTTGATAAACCATCTTCTTTAAATTCTGAAATGTAACTTGTTAGTTTTGATTTTAAATTGACTGAATGACGTACTTTTGGCATATTTACCGTCTTTATAGTATGATTTACAAAACTGAACCTATGTGTACTCTGACTGGCATTTAACTGTTGAGCTGCACAACTGAAGTCTGTTAAAAATTTTAAATTAAATTAATACAGTTTTGTAACTTACTTTCCCATTGTTGATAGGACTGCTAATTTTCAAATAACTCTGATGTTAAAGGGATTACTGAACATGTGTTTAAATCTCTATTGTTGAAATGTATTTTTAAAAGTTAATGGAATTTTGTTTTGTTTTATTGTTAAACCTAATATAATATGGACTGTTTTATATGAAATATGGAAAATATATGGAAATTAACGAAAATATGTACTAAACTCTAAAATATGGAAAAATATGGAAAATAAAAGTAGGATTTTTCAACCCTACACATTGTGAAACATAAAGATAATGCAAAATATAAATTATATTAGCTTTATAAGTAAATATGTATTTACATATAAATCCTTTCACTGCTCATAAGCAATGCACACGGATGTAAAGATAAAGAAGGAAGGACTGTTATATTTAACTGGTTAGTTAATCCATAATTTCTACGACGAATTTTTCTCCATATTATGTTACAGAAGACAACTATTATCCTACTTGCCATGCGACTCTTCATGCTTCAAGTTTCCTCTGTCAGAAAAATATATGGATATAATATGGAGAAAAATTCGTCGTAGAAATTATGGATTAACTAATCAGTAAAATATAGCAGTCCTTCCTTCTTTATCTTTACATCCGTGTGCATTGCTGTAATTGAAAGCAGCACACGAAATAACCATATTTATTCAGCTCTACCAAACAAATGGCCACTCGTCGGCTGTTCAATTTGGGAGCATAACACTAGCGCCAGTGAGCGGTTTTAGCTGTTATTTAGTAAGTCTATGTTAAAAAATTTATTTGTGGAAGGTATGTTGGCTACATTGTATTCCCAGCAACACTTCCGCGGCGATTACAAAAATATTGATTGGTGCAAGTTATCTTAGCTACATTTTATTTCCAGTAACATTTGCGTGGCGATTACAAATTTGATTAATGGAATATGTCTGATATATATTGTGTGATTATAAATTTGATTGGTGTATTGAATGTTGGATACATTGTATTCCCGGCAACACTTTCGCGGCGATTAGAAATTTGATTGGTGCAAGATATGTTGGCTACATTGTATTCAGATTAACCTTTGGACGGCTGCTCCGGTTTCAATTTGTGCTAAGTATGTTGGCTACATTTCATTCCCAGTGACTCTTGCGCGGCGAATAGAAATTCATCCCGCAAACTCTCGTGTAGTTAGATACAAGTTAACAATTTCAAATTTCTGTTAACAATTGATTATATTTGCAGCCGTCTCTCCAGCAATGCCTCCTTTCCTTATTCTGATTCACTTCTATGATATAAATATGCAGAATTTAAAAATAATTCTATTGGCAGCGTTACACCCGGAAGAAGGCGCATTCGTATTATGACATGAGGAGACGCATGTGATTAAGTAGACCGCTCTGCTGAAAATACTGTGTTACTAAGCTCAACTTACTGATTTTTGCTTGAAGATTTCCTCGTTATATTAATATTATTATTATTATTATTATTATTATTATTATTATTATTATTATTATATTATTATGATTATTATTATTAATATTATTATTTATTATTATTATTATTTTAAACATTGAATGAATGAATGTTAGCCATGATGTCCCATGTTGGGCACAGGCACTGCCGTCGTGATCTAATACAGGCAGACCACGTGACTCGCTTAACAGCTGATCGCGTAGGGCGGTCTTTCAACCATATCAATTAGTTGTAGTACATGAAAAATAACATATATTTCTCTGAAATGCAGTGTAATCGCGTCAGTAAAATTTTAAACAGTGACTGTGAGACACAATTCACTTGCAACGTAAGGTATAATAATATTTTTGGTGTGAAAATTACTTTGTTGCAGGCAAAGTTCCTATGTGTAATACCTGCCTTTATTTCGATTAAATGTTGCGCCCTTATGCGGTTAAGTGAATTTTTGGTGTTATAAACAGTAAATATTTGTACTAATATACACGTGAAAGTGAAACATTGACTGGGATGTAAAGTAAATTATGATTAGGCCTAAGTTCATCGTTACTGATGTTACTCTTGTCTAATCCATTTTTGTTAGTTTACCGTATTTGTTTTATTAAATTTAAATTATTGCGCCCTTCTTATGTGTGAATAATCTACATTATAAATAATACGTTTGATAATATACACAATTTGAACTAAAAGCGAGATACATATAGTATATTATGAAAAATTATACCTTATAGTTTTCATTATTTTTACAGTATCTAGTATTGTAATTAATTGAAATAAAGCACGCTGGCTTCATTACGAAATTCTTTCACATTCATTTAAGCACGATTCAACAATTTTCAGTTGCATCGCACGCATATTTTGATGTGTTGACATTATAGGTTATGTTTACTGACATTATAGGTTATATTTACTCTATCAGTACTTGCCTTATTTCTATATTCGCAATTATGCATAATAATTAAGCATAACGCTACGTATAGCTTGTAAATGCAATTTGTCTACACTTCAATTGTATTTATTCGTTTCATACGGTACTCCAGTCTGATTAGTTTAATATGTTACCAGGGCTAAACTAGCGTTGAGGTAGTTCCCTTCGTATTCATACACCTTGCATATATTAATTAGTTCGGTTAGTTCAGGCTTTTATTATGCCTTGCTTAGAGGATGAAATGCATCTCCACAAAAAATAAATTCAACTGTTTTCAGTTCAGAAGTTACCGGAATTATACCTCAGCGCTCGTTTAACCCCAGTTAAGTAACATAATCGTATGTACATTTCATAGGAGGGACTGTGGTGAATTTTCTACTTATAAGTAAGGAAGATAACCGTGTTCTGAAGTTTATCCTAAATATATTTTTCTTTATTAAATCTCACAATAGCTTTCGTTCTCAACTTAAAATGTTGGCGCAAATAGGTTATGTTAACATGGTGAATTCTCTTCACATAAAAATAACACAGTTTTATAATTATTCCTGCCACATTATGCAACAAATAAATGGAACTAGGCGGAACTTATGCAAACATTACATTGATTAACAATTTAATTGTATTATTTATTTGTTCCCTACTATACTGGGTCGTATTGAATTCTATTTATCTAACCTACCAGCTGAAGGAACACACAACCGTACGTACCTACACTAATTTCATAGGAGGGACTGTGGTAAATTTTCTACCTACAAGTAAGGAAGATAGATGTGCTAAATTAAAATCACAATATAAATAATTCTTCTTTATTAAATCTCAAAATAGCTTCCATTCCAAACTTAAAATGTTGATGCAAACAGGTTATGTTAACATGTAAAACTCCGTTCACATTAAAATAACACAGTTTTGTAATTATTTCTGCAACATATTATGCAGTAAGAAGTGAACGTATCTTATACACACATTACACTAAATAAAATTGAGCACCGACACGCATTAAAGTAATATATTTCACTCAGCTCCGTATACTCAAATAGAAAAGCCCGACCCATCGAGTGACGTCACATATCCTGCATTACGGCCTGGTTTAGATCACGATGGCAGTGGCACAGGCCTCCTGTGATGGGGTTAGAACCCCCTCGACAGGGATGGCTCAAGTGTACTCGCTTGGTGAGCCAATCCAGGCGAGCTTGTCGTGTATACTACTTTTGTGACATGGTTAATAATTCTACTAGACTTTAACTAGTCTCAGCACTCTGTTCTTTGTTCATTTTTTCTTAAACATTACATGGTTTTTAATAGTACAATCTTTTAACATTTCATGTGCATTATGAATGCATGTTGTGATATTTTGTTAGATAATGAAGTGTTATTATTATTATTATTATTATTATTATTATTATTATTTTAAACATTACATGGTTTTTAATAGTACAATCTTTTTAACATTTCATGTGCATTATAAATGCATGTTCTAATATTTTGTTAGATAATGAAGTATTACTATAATTATTATTATTATTATTATTATTATTATTATTATTATTATTATTATTATTACGAAGTACCATTTATTTTAAATAGTATTGTTCTAGATAACTGTTTATAGACCTAAGCAGAATGTTATTTTTCTAGACCTGACAAACGATAATGGATCGTATTCTCTCCAACATAATATTTATGCGAAAGTTTATTTTTTCCTCTTGGTGTCCTGTATTACGTATTGCACCAACTCCAGCTGACATGGTATGTATAGCTATTATGAGATCAGATGACTGCCTTACCAGTTGCTTTGTAAACACTGTTCTATCCTGTGTGCATATAACTTAAGAGATAATGTACCTCAGTTTTGAAGTCTATTTATTACATACTTAGCCTATATCTCTATTAAAATTTAAAAAAATGATGCTGGGCGCGATAGTCCATGAAGGACCAAGGCTGATCAGCAGATAGCTGACCTCACGTACACATACTTCAGCTTGATAAATGATCATTCAACCAGTACGGAGGTGTCGTGTGGTTACCTTAATGATCTCTCCAGCAGTTATAGCTAGTTTCCGCAACCGGATTTCGCTACCTATCATAGGTCCCCAAATTCACAGATTCCCTCAGCTGTTATAGTTGATTTCCGTAACCAGTTGGATTTCGATAATTTTCGTAGCTCCCAAAACACATCACGTTGCAGGGTAGCACCGGTCCCATACACTGGCCGAAATTTCATGACTACGCAGCGCTCATTCCGTAACGCGAGTTCAGGCATGATGCCTTAGAACAGCGTTGTCTGACACAGCCTAAACGGAGCGGAGCGCTCCACTATAACTCGTTGCGTGCTCCGGTGCTTCCACAGACATAAGCAAGTTCACGCTCCGACTGGACGTCTCTAGCTCCACTACCGGTTTCGGAGCTTACAACTCTGACACTACTGCCTTAGAACAAGCTTGCTTAATGGGGGCATTCAGCTCCCAGGGAATATAGAGAGATTCGTGATGTGGCGGACGTAGTACATTACGGACTTTCCCTCTTTTTGTAATATATAACTAAAAAAGTTGATTAAGTATTTTCTAACGTATATGTTGTTGTTGTTGTTTTCTAATGCCAGGCGTTTGACAATAAAGTCATTTGACCTCTTGCACTCCAATATTTTTCAAATATATTATCATGGTCAGCCACTGAAGCACAGATTTTGAGGTGTTCCGAATCCATTTCTTGGTTTGAGTTGCACAATGGGCAGTTAGGGGACTGATATATTCCAATTCTATGCAGGTGTTTGGCCAAACAATCATGGCCTGTTGCCAATCTAAATGCAGCTACAGACGATTTTCATGGTAAATCGGGAATTAACTGTGGATTATGATGCAGAGAGTTCCATTTTTCCCTTGAGATTGTGTTATCAAATGTTGTTTGTTGAAGTCTAAGTATGTAGATTTAATAAATCTTTTCACAGAGTAATACGTAGATTTAGTAACAGGTCTGTAAGTAGCAGTGCTGCCCTTCTTTGCTAAAGCATCCGCATTCTCGTTTCCCAGGATTCCACAATGGGATGGTATCCATTGGAATACAATTGTTTTATTGAGTGATATTAATTGAAAGATTTCTAACTTATATAAAACAACAGAAGTAAACCTAATACATTCTAAGCATTGCTTCAAATATAAACGCTTAATAATGTTCATAAATATACTTGGGCCTATATGTTACTTTATTTGTACTTCCAATAACCGAATAAATGAAACAGATTTACTTATGACATTTTATAACGTTAGAAAGTACGCAAATAACTTATTTAAATTATAGAAATATAGAAAGAGGCGGATGTTGGCTAAGAAAACGCCTAGAGTATATAATTACCCAATGGTCTTTTCTAAACACCGATCGCTCTAATAACATGGATTCGAACAGTCCAGATTGGAGAGGAGACGCGCAAGTTCCTTTACCCAGGATATAGATTGGAAAAAAATCCTTTCTTAAAATAGATGAACGATCGAGATAAATGATACGTGGTACTTCATGGCCAATATAATGTGGAGCGCCACTATAAAAATAAACATGCTAATATGTATGATTTGGTAGTAGAAGAGGGTCGTATAAAATGACTTAGGATCTGTTTATTTAATTGGTTTATTTTACAAGGCTTTATCACTGCTATGATTATCTAGCGTCTGAGTGAGATGAAGATGATAATACCAGCGAAATGAGACCAGGGTCCAGCGTCCAGAGTTACCAGCATTCGTTCTTAATGGGTTGAGAGAAAACTGTGGAAAAAATCTCATCCAGATACCTTTCTCAACCAGGATTTGAACTAGGGTTCGCTCGTTTCGCGGTCAGACATGCTAACAGTTACTCCACAGCAGTGGGCTTGAAGATCTTGGGGTAGCCTCCTTAAACGAGGAAAGTTTAATTCTGAGTAGTAATAATAATAATAATACTGATATTATTTCGTTATTATTAATAGTTGCGATGATAATAATGTTCAGCAAGTCAGACGAGTAATGTTGGCCATTTGAGATGCCGGCGTTCTGTAATCTTGTCGTGCTGGCATTGTTTACGTGCCTGATATTTTTATTATTTATTTTGTAAGTCTGCATGTCCAGTTACTTCATGTCCCATAGCACAGACACGCACGTAGTCTAATCTCATGGAATTTTTTGTAGTCTAGAGAATTGGTCTTCATATGTTAAGTATTCTGTAATCTCTGAATTAAACTAATCTTATTATTTTGTTTGTTTTGGTACAGTGAGTAACAAAAATATTCGGACATCCGTCAACTAACAATTCAGTGACATAATATATTATCATACAAATATATAAAAATAAGCTTTTCTTACTTTTTCCTAAAAGCATCGCATTTCATATAAACATTTTCAACACAACAATTCCAATTAACTTAATTTTCTTCTAATTATTAAAACATAAAGGAAAATATTTGATTTCTAATACTAACAAAAATATTCGGGCACTTTTTGAAAACAAAGAATACTATTCCAGCTCATTATTAGTACATTGTAGGACCACCTTCCTGCTTAATAACCTCTTTCACTCGGCATGGCATGCTATGTACTAATTTTTTTGTTATGTCTATAGGAATGTTCACCCATTCTTCTTGAAGTCTTGCTTTTAGCTCTTCTTTAGAAGAAATAGACCTTGATCCAACCCTCCTGTCAAGTTCTTCCCATAAATGTTCAATAGGGTTCAAATCCGGCGATTGTGGAGGAGGATGAAGCACTTTAAGGCATTTGTAGAGCAGAAATTCTTGTACAATATAGGAGTTATGCTTGGGATCGTTGTTCTGGTAAAACATAAATTCCTTTTCAATTCCGAGCTTTTCTGCACTTTTCACTAAATTATGTTGCAGGAGGTGTAGATAGTCTTCCTTCTTCATGATATCCTCGATGAACACCAATTCACCAACCCCAGAAGCTGACATGCACCCCCATATCATCACATTTCCTCTACCGTGTTTAACAGTAGCTCGCAAATTCTTGGTTTTCATTTTCTCCTTAGGCTTTCTTCACACCATTTGTCTACCATCGCTGCTAAAAACATTGAATTTGCTCTCATCAGAAAAAAGAGCTTTTTCCCACTAATCTTCGCCTTTATTTTCATATTCCTTAGCAAACTGAAGTCGTTTACGTCTGTTCCGTTCACAAACATAAGACTTTTTTCGTGCTATTCTTCCGTTGTAGCCCCGTTTATGTAATGCCCTTCTAATTGTTTGGGCATGCACTTTTTTACCCGTAGCCGATTCAATTTCAGAAGCTAACTTCGGGGCACTTACACGAGGGTTCTTTTTAATCTGTCTGATAATAAGAGATTCTTCTCTGTCTGTGGGGACTTTTCTGTGCTTTTCCCAACAGGGCTGTCCGAATATTTATGTTACTTAGTAAATTGTATATTTTTTTATTTTTATATAAATATATTAACATACCATTTCATTAGCAAGCTCTTATTATGTCCATGTTATGCAAATTGATTTATTTGACGTAATCGCAAACGTAATTTCTGCGTTTTTGCAAACATGTTTAGTAACATACACATAAAAATTTGGAATATTAAGTGTCCGAATAATTCTGTTATTCATTGTATCTACGAAACAATTTTATTTTTAAATTTCTAAATGTAATGAATAAATGCCCAGCAAATACATTTTCATTAAAAAGTTGTGTATTTATATTGTTAATCTGTTAATTATTTGCTAAAGCTTCACTTCTAATATTGCATTGTGTATGTTTTTACCCGTTGCTTACGAGATTATTCGTACGCAACGCGACGGTTTTTATTTGCAAGAAAAAGAACACAGAGCGAGTATAAAGTTGGTCCTCATTGGTTGATGGAATGGAGTAGAGGGGGTGGAAAGATATGCCTAACTTAATGTATTTGAAAACAATTCAGACACTTAGTAAATTTTCAAGTTTTCTTGAATATTTAATAAGTAAAGGAATAGGAACATACATAAATGGAATTAACTGTTCTAAATATACCAATTTGCTTCACATGGACGTACTAAGCGCATAGCAGTGCAATTTTATTATTTTATAGAAACATGCCACTATTGGTACCGAACGCTTCTCATTTTAATTTCGAGTGGGGATCGCAGATGTGCAGTTCATGGTTGTTTGTAACCGGTGAAGTGCTGTGTGCGTGAATTAATTTTTGTGTTGGATATTGAGATTTTGGATAAATGTA
Source organism: Periplaneta americana (assembly GCF_040183065.1). Taxonomy (NCBI): domain Eukaryota; kingdom Metazoa; phylum Arthropoda; class Insecta; order Blattodea; family Blattidae; genus Periplaneta; species Periplaneta americana. The sequence goes on along the minus strand of NC_091125.1, from coordinate 10,938,944 downwards.
CGGCCTGAGAATATCTTCACGAGTTGAAAGGTTAGTTACGCACTTTTATTATAGCCTAGACTATATTTGACATTTTCTATAGGCTAGATGGTTTGTCAAAATCTTGCGTTGGTAATTTTAAAGGTGAAACTAGGGTTGAGGTTGAACCCGCGATTTCGGAAGTGAAAATCGTTGAATTTAGAAGGGATTTTTGTGGATATTTGGTTGATGGTATATACTACATAACAAAAGCATAAACTAACCAAACGTAACTTGTCACAGATTCATATATGCAAAGTGTATAGGCCTAATCGCGAGTACGAAGAGAACTACTTCAGCTCTAGTTTAGCTATTTAAAACTATGATAAATGATAGAACAAGAATGTTAGTTCAGTATCATGTATGCATTTCTTTGCATGTAACACAACAGTTTAAAAATAAAGCTCTTTGAAGTTAAATAAAGAGGTATAATACAGTAAATTTTTTAAATTTATTTATCTTCGAATTTTTACTAGTTTCAGATTTTATGCATGGATACGTGTCTGCGTGTGCGTGCGTATGTATGCGTGTGTATGGTAAAATGCAACGTGGTATGACTGGGTTATTTCCAAAACCAAAGATAAGTAGGACTACATTGAGTGCGTACAGTTGCCTGGGTTATTTCCAAAACCAAAGATAAGTAGGACTACATTGAGTGGGTACAGTTGCCTGGAAACTATATTCTGCAAAGCATAAAGTTGGGTTATAAGATCATAGCAGTCCATGTTTTCATAGTGTAGCTTTCACACCGCTTAAGTTACTGATACAAATGTGGCATTCATTCATGCATTCATATATGTATGTATGTATGTATGTATGTATGTATGTATGTATGTATGTATGTATGTATGTATGTATGTATGTATGTATGTATGTATGTATGTATGTATATATTATTTCATGGATCTTACATTAGAAATGAAGCTATAAGATGTGGAACAAGTCAAAATTTTACAAGATTACAATTATTTTTTGCGAGATGTGAGATGAGGCCGAGGATTCGCAAACAGGTTACCTGGCATTTGCCTTATGGTTGGGGAAAACCTCGGAAAAATCCAACCACGTAATCAGACCAAACGGGGATGAAGTGAGGTGAGGCCATAGATCACTCGGCTTCCGCCCCACGTCTGAGGACATCTTCGGAAGAAACCAGTCAGACCAAATGTTTAAGAATTTTCGTTAACCCGTTCTGCGTTTGTGTAAGAGAGATAATAATATTATGAAATACTAGTTAATTGGTCACTTTGTTCCAATTTGGCTTCCTCAGATAGATTGTGATGGAATCTTTTTGGATCACGAAAATAGAGGAGCCATAATAAAATTAGGCCTCTATTTTGTACTCGTTTTCATCTTGTTATATTTTTAAAACATACACATTAATTCAAACGAGTTTATCATACTTTTTGTGGTATTGACCTACTACTCGTGTATAAAGTTAACATTCCAGTTGTAAAATATACAATAGTTATTCGACATCCGAGGGTACCTCAGAGGTAACCTGCCTTAGTAAAGAACTTCGTTTAAATGTACTAAGCGTCATTCCTCGCAATGCAAGGTCTATTTCAAATTGAACTCTTTCATTCATTCAATGTTCTGCCCAAGGGCAGGTCTTTCACTGCAAACCCAGCTTTTTCAAAAATTTCCTGTTTTCTGTCTTCCTCTTTATCTTCTCATATTAGGATCTATATCTTAACGTCGTCTGTCATCTGATATCTTCTTCTGCTCCGAACTCTTCTCCTCTTCACCATTCCTTTCAGTGAATCATTTAGTAGGCAGTTTCTTCTCAGCTAGTGACCCAACCAATTCCTTTTCCTCTTCCTGATCAGTTTCAGCACATTCTTTCTTCACCCACTCTTTCCAACACAGCTTATCTCTCGTAGTACACCCCTATTATTTGAAGCTGTCCACTTGCTCTACTGCCTCATTTAGAATTCGCAGGTTTACCTTCTTTATTTGTATTCCTACGACCATGGTCTTTGTCTTATTTGCATTTATATTCATCTCAAACTGCTCACAGTTGTCATTTAGCTATTGAACTGTTTATCTATTATTTATTTATAAAAGGGGATGGCCTATTAGCTATTTAAATTTTATCTTTTGGTTAGTATTTTATACAAATTATGAAGTATAAATATTTAGATTCTATGCTACAGTGTTTGTTACGAGATAGTTACCCTTAATAAATCTTCATGCGATCCGTAGAAAAGTAGGACAGCGTTCATAAAACTTTCGTTGGTACAGAGAAGTGTTTCGACCCCCATTGTAAACCTCAAGTTTTTGTGAATAGAAACCAGGTTTTTGTGGATACAGTATAGATCTACTGCAACAGCTTCAAGTCGTCACCATGGCAACCACTGAAACAGCACCCAGAGTACATCCTGACAAGTAGCGACTTTTTCACATTATCAGTGGTAGGCAGCTGTTTTGTTCGGAAGAATTGAATCGTCATTACTGTGGTACAGCAATTATTGGTGTTCTGTCAGGCTATTCTTTTCGTAGTTATTTTATGTTGATGGAGGTAGAATTATTTTGAGCTTAGTTTTAAATTTAATTTAGCTGTGTAAGTATTTCTAACGCTATTTATAGTGTTCGTGCATTTATAAAATGTCGCAAGGTGGCAAGTTCTTACTCCCTCAGTTAACGGCAGTTTCACAGGACAAACTTTTACTTAATTACACCTCGTAGAATGAATATATTACCTGGTCAGAATTACTTTAACGAACTATGACTAGCCTAGGCCTACAGTATCGCTTCGTTTACTTTCGGTTTTCTCGTAACACAAGCAGAATAAACTTAGGTCTAACTATGGAAATGGATTCTTTGTTTTTCCGAAGAACCAAATATCACACAACTTCTATGCATTTTTGTTATCTTTATTGCGCCTATAAAACATGAACTCCATGAAAGACTGATTGATACAAATTAGTTAGAAAGAGAGAGAAATACCACTTCCAACATGGCGTCGCAGTGATTCTACAATCACGCTTTCAGACAGAAAGAACATTGCAGTGGTTTTCCCAGTTTGGTATAGAGCTCACGGCAAGCAGGCGGCCGGCCTGTGCAGACAGACACTCAGGTAGCTGAGTGGTTAAAGATCCGCCTGTCATGGTGTTCGAGTCCCGGTAAGGCTTGGAAATTTCATGTGAAAAATTCATATAGTAACTCTTGTCGCGGAAAAGACTGCAGTTTGGGTTTTTATCTCGTCTTTCTCCAGTTTTCCACGTGGCACGAAGGCCATGCAACACACCACTCCTAAATCTAAACACTTCACCAACACAGCAGAAGAATTACACGGAAAGTAACGTCAACACAACCACTCTACAGAGAAACTCAACTGGACTGTCGAGAATGCTTAAAACGGTTTGTCGCGTTTTGCATGATCTTCGTGCAAGTTACGCGCCACACGGTCAAGCTATATTATGTAACAGAACTCTCTGTACTAGGCCCTTCTTATGCTGTCCCTTCCATGCCTTGCATGCACATAAACAACAAGTGTATCTGCGTCTAAATCAATTTTAAATTCACTTACAAAATACACGAATATACAATTTAAGAATATTATACTACCATTGAATATAACGCACACAGGACATACTGCAAATCAGTGAGTTAGCAGACGGCAGAGTTCACGCATGCGCAGAATGAGAATATGTCCAATCGTGTTCTCCGCGAACGAAACTTGAGACTACACTAGGTATGGCCAGACGTCGCACACGATTCGAATCTTGAAAACTATCCCCTCCCTACGGGATGCTTGACATGCTATATTGTTCGTATTCTCAGTATCGTTTCGTATGAGGATAGGTATCGATTAACGCAGGGGTCGTCAGGAGGGTGCACGCTCGTGCTAGCGTCTCTTACCCTTGAGCCCGCTAGTGCATTTATAGGAGCGGACGGGTAAGCAATATTTCAGTGGCGGCTTTTCGTTCGTACCATAAATTACGTAACTCAGTGGAATTCAATAGTACTAACAGTGTAACGAAGCATCCGATGTTCACATGTGTATTTAAGTAAGCATATTTTACACAGTTAATAAATACTCAGGATATCCGTTTTAATGCCAATAACTTTAAAAAAAAGTTACTTCTGAAATCGTAAAGTCCAGTCAAAGGAGGAGACAAGCCAAAAAGCCACATTCATTGAATGTGAGGAAATAATTTCTCCGGACTAAATTCTATGACAATATATTATTCTAATGATAGCTTATATTTAAAATCTGTAAAATTTGGAATTTATGAGCACAGACGGCAGAATATTTAAATTTATGTAAATACTAGCCGTACCCGTGCGCCCCGCTGCACCCGTTAGAAATAAATATAAAGTAATTACATAATTAAAATAGGACATTTGATCCAGGGAACATTCGTGTTTGATAGAAGGATAAATCGTTTAATATGTTACTTAATTTAAATTGTATTTAAAATATTAAAATGCGATCATTTTGATCCAGAGACCACTCATTTGGTGCAATGACAATTGCTATTATCAATTATTTTTGGAAAAGCGAAAATTAACAGAAAAATTTTGGCTACAGATTTATTATTATGTTTATATTATATTATATTATGAAAAAGTGTGTTGATAACGGATGTACTCGAATTAGAAAGTTTTTAATTTGTTGTGGGAGCTTTTGAATCTCAGGAGGAATAACTTTTACAACAGCGCAACATAATCTGCTTGGCTCATTACCCAATTTTTTGTATTACATTTATTGCATATGTATTTTATGTATTTTAACACGATTCAATTGAGCATAGTTAAAATTTGAATTATAAAATAATGGATTGCTAATCTAACGCACTATTACTGCATACTAAATCAATACACTCCCCTTGTTCGTTAATTCTCTGAGATAAAAATGAATATGTTCATAAACATTATTATAAGAAATACAGGAAATGAATATACAGAATAACCTATCAAGTTTTCTGTGCATAAGAAGCTATTTTAATCTTACCTGTCCTCAATTCACTCACAAGTTACTGTAATAACATTATAGCATTATGTCCATCCAGAGAAACTACAATTTCCAATGATGAAATAATAATTAATTATACAAATCGGTTAATTTAGCTTCTGATATTACTTCATACAAACACAAAAACATTGTCTGTAGGCTATGTTTCACAGCTTTCGATTGTTGTGTCCAAGGCCCCTTATAGACGAAGTCATTTGTTTTTTATTTCAATACACCGCCTTAGATGGCAGTTATTTTAATTTTAAAACTCATTTATCTCATTAAATATCAGTCCTATCAAAATTTTTCATAGAATAAAACTTTTCAGAAATCATTTTTAAAGAAACGTTTGTTATGTAACATATTTCACAAAAATCAATAATAAGCGAGGTATTTCGATTTATTTAATTCAGGCTCCCTTATAACCCCCCTTTTAAATAACGTATTTTGAATGCCATATAGCCTAAAATCTAAGTTACAACGAACTTAATTTATATTCCAATTTTCATCGAAATCGGTTCAGCCATTATCGCGTGAAAAGGTAACAAACATACAGACAGACAGACAGACAGACATACAAACAAAAATTTCAAAAAAGCGATTTTCGGTTTCAGGGTGGTTAATTATATATGTTGGGACCAATTATTTTTGGAAAATCGAAAATTACCAGAAAAATTTTGGCTACAGATTTATTATTAGTATAGATTTTAATTGCGGTTTATTCTCATATCTGACTGGACCCCTCAATTTTGTTAATTCTTTATGCAAAACAATAATAAATTAGACCAAGCGAGTTGGCTCAGACATTAACGTCTGAGACTCGCAACAGGCAGGTCCAGGTTCAAACCCCGTAACCAGCCAAATTGACTGATGTTTTTCATGGTTTCCCTCACAAACGCCAATGTCGAATTGAAAATTAAATACTATGATTTATCATCGTCTCAATCATCAATATCATAAATATTAATCAAAATCTAAATTCAGTCACACGAACACAAGTCATCTACATTATTAACACACGACAATAGAAACAGGAACTCAACAATAGTAAAAACGACCAAATTATTACCCAAAGATCCTACACACGCGATGTGGCCACAGATGTTAAAGCGTGTGTAAATAAACTCAACAACCGAGGAAAACGTACCTTAAGAGACCGTTACTTGCTTTCAGTCCTCTGATGATTCACGTAGAAAAAGCATAGCTAAGCAGACCGAACAGGCGCTACTAGGAGCGAACAGCCCGTCTCAATAAAATCGTAATGAAACAGAAGTGCTGCGCATTCTCATAAGCGCTGAGTACTTATTCTTCTCGAAATTCTTTCATGGAGCGAGTCTTGATGGAAGTCCACTGGTAAGTAGGCAACAGTTTCGCACTACTGTCCACAAGTAGCATATTACAGGGGCACTCGTTTACTGCACATGCGCAGTGTGTTGTAACCGAAACTTGAACAATAAGGGAGCTCCAAATTTTTTTCCATATCTATACAGTACATACTCTTAGATCTGTGATTGATAATTTTGTACGCGGTCTGTAACAGTTGGTTTTGCCTAAATCCCAAAAGACACAAAACTTATACGAAAGTCGACCTGATTGGCGAGTTGGTATAGCGCTGGCCTTCTATGCCCAAGGTTACGGGTTCGATCCCGGGCCAGGTCGATGGTATTTAAGTGTGCTTAAATGCTACACGCTAATGTCAGTAGATTTACTGGCATGTAAAAGAACTCCTGCGGGACAAAATTCCCACACATCCGGCGACGCTGATATAACCTCCGCAGTCGGTAAATAAAACATAACATTAACCTATACGAAGGAACATAGTGTTCTATCGTCGTTAAAATTGCCCGTTCAAGACGTTAGGAAAATGCAATCATTTACTTACTTATTTACTTACATACTTACTTACTTACTTATTACATACTGGCTTTTAAGGAACCCGGAAGTTCATTGCCGGCCTCACATAAGCCCGCCATTGGTCCCTATCCTGAGCAAGATTAATCCATTCTCTATCATCACATCCCACCTCCTTCAAATCCATTTTTATATTATCTTCCCATCTACGTCTCGGCCTCCCTAAAGGTCTTTTTCCCTCCGGCCTCCTAACTAACACTCTATATGCATTTCTGGAATCGCCCATACGTGCTATATGCCCTGCCCATCTCAAACGTCTGGATTTAATGTTCTTAATTATGTCAGGTGAAGAATACAATGCGTGCAGTTCTGTGTTATGTAACTTTCTCCATTCTCCTGTAACTTCATCCTCTTCGCCCCAAATATTTTCCTAAGCACCTTATTCTCAAACACCCTTAACCTATGGTCCTCTCTCAAAGTGAGAGTCCAAGTTTCACAATCATAAAGAACAACCGGTAATATAACTGTTTTATAAATTCTAACTTTCAGACTTTTTTCACAGCAGACTAGATGATAAAAGCTTCTCAACCGAATAATAACACGCATTTATATTTATTCTGTGTTTAATTTCCTCCCGAGTATCATTTATATTTGTTACTGATGCTCCAAGATATTTGAACTTCTCCACCTCTTCAAAAGATAAATTTCCAATTTTTATATTTCCATTTCGTACAATATTCTCGTCACGAGACATAATCATATACTTTGTATTTTAGAGATTTACTTCCAAACCTATCTCTTTACTTGCTTCCAGTAAAATTCCCGTGTTTTCCCTAATCGTTTGCGGATTTTCTCCTAACATATTCACGTCATCCGCATAGACAAACAGCTGATGTAACCCGTTCAATTCCAAACCCTCTCTGTTATCCTGGACTTTCCTAATGACATACTCTAGAGCAAAGTTAAAAAGTAAAGGTGATAGTGCATCTCCTTGCTTTAGCCCACAGTGAATTGGAAACGCATCTGACAGAAACTGACCTATACGAACTCTGCTTATGTTTCACTGAGACACATTTTAATTAATGGAACTAGTTTCTTGGAAATACAAAATTCAATAAGAATATCATATTAAACTTCTCTCTTGATCGAGTCATATACCTTTTTGAAATCTATGAATAACTGATGCACTGTACCCTCCATTATCTGTCGAATACAAAATATCTGGTCAATAGTTGATCTATTACGCAATCATTTAACTATAATAATTCTCAAAACAAAAGCCTTATATTTCTGGAGGTAAATAATCTTAAACCCTCAGTTTCCTGGTAGTGCAGTGCGGACCAGAAATACTGCTGGAGTAATAGTTCATGCTAATTAAGTTATGTGACCTAATAAAGAAGATGAAAGCCGCAAGATCTTACCTTGTTGGCGAAACGATTAGTTCACTAGCATTACTTCCATTGGGTATCCCATTCCATTGTCTGGTATTCTGTTGTAGCCAAATGTTCGACTGGGTTTGTTGCAGACTCCCACTCCATGGGCTGCATGTCATTTTGAAATGATGCCTTCCAACTGCATGGGCTCCTGATGTCCCTAGAAAATTTCAGAAATGTGGAATAATGAATTTTAAAGTTTAAATCGAGGATGGAGAAGTTTTAAGGGCTATAAATGCAGTAATTTGCCTCACTACAGAACAGAACTAAAGTTGTGTGTCCCAAGATGTAGATTGACGCGTTTAAATTAGTCTTATTCCTAAATGAGTGGATTCTATGAAACATTTAGAGGTCACTTTCTCTGAAAATTTTCTCTATCGCAGGTAAATGTCTCTGTAAACCTACAATACTGGAAGAAACTGCATAGCCTACATTACTTTCATACATAGGCCTGTAATTCCTGAAATTGTTTCGAAAATTCTGAAAGATTTGTAAAAGGCCTCCAAAATTTTCGGAACGCTTGGAATTTATTTTAACACAGCTAGTGATATCTGGAGTAGATGGAGTAGGGAAAGGGACTCGTGTGCTGGGGATGATTACACTCCGGCTGACAGATTATGATGTGCGTATATTTTTATCTTTCCACGATCTCGGAGGTATACCTGGTAAGGTTTATCTTGTCTCGGTAGCAATAAAACCAAGTCCCTTCAAATGAGGGTGGAGATTATAGGAGTGTTGTAAATTTTCAGGATTCCTTTCAAAATCTTGTTATTGTACAGGCTACCGGAACTCAGTTTCTTGAAAGACAAGCTCAGTGACGGAACTTTACAGTACGAAGAGAGATATTTTGTTACTTTATTTTGCGCTACAGAATGTATCAACTAGCAGTAGCGGACGGTGGGTTTGAAAGTTGAGGAGGCCAAGACGTGATTGATGAGAATATAAAATATAAGGCCTGTGACATACCTCATTACCAAGCGCAGAATTTATAGATTTTAAGAAATTAAAATTAGGTTTTCCAATTTATGCTTTAGGATATTAAATCTTATGTTTAGGAATTTATATGATTTTACGGGGAAAAAAAAAATAAAAATAAACAACATACTGTTAATATATTACAACGGCTTGGTAAAGATTGCCTCTCTTTAGGACACTCCAAGCCCTAACCTACCAATTACGTCATATTGAATTTGAGAATGTTATGTTATGTTTTATTTAACGACGCTCGCAACTGCAGAGGTTATATCAGCGTCCCCGGATGTGCCGGAATTTTGTCCCGCAGGAGTTCTTTTACATGCCAGTAAATCTACTGACATGAGCCTGTCGCATTTAAGCACACTTAAATGCCATCGACCTGGCCCGGGATCGAACCCGCAACCTTGGGCATAGAAGGCCAGCGCCATACCAACTCGCCAACCAGGTCGACTTGGATTTGAGAATGTTACGCTTTGCTACATAAAACGAATAAGAAAAGCAATATTTCGAGAGTAAGTAGATAGCAACAAAATTGATTCGAACCTAAGAATCAGGGCTTGCTCAATACTATTACATAGTCTAATTTTACAGCAAATTAACTGGACGTTCCTCTTTCTTCGCCAACCGATCAAATAGGTCACAATATACTGAATAACTGCTACTAGAAGAAGCTAGAGACAAATCTGAATTTGTTTCTAAACTCTCGATATATTTAAAATACTGTATAAGTAAATACGTCTCGTAACACAAAAGAATAAAATAACAAGAACACCCACAAACAAGAGAAAATCTAACAACATAAATGAAAACTTTTACGCAGGGGGAGAAAACTAACAACACGTGACTCATTTTCTAAAACCAAGAAGAGAGAAAGAGAGAGAGCTTCCCAATACAGTCGAAACCGGCCGTAACTATAAGCAGTACAGTTGTCAGCGGTGGGTAGGACGTCTCCAAATCGGCTCCCTCGCGCGTTCTATTAAGTTTAAACACCCTTCTAACCAGCTATCTTATTGGTTGAACTGCTGTTGTCATAGTTACCGGGGAGTAGCGTCATGTAGCCGACACCTCTCTCCCGCTCTCGCATAGACACAGCAGGCTGCTAGATGTCGACTATACAGGTTACAGCGCTATCTGTTATTTTTCAATACGAATTATTTGTACTATCTACAGTATAGCGAACGGGCATCACCAACGGGATGTGTTCGGTTTTACGTAACTTACAGTACATCTTAGTCGTAGTGAATAGTAAAATTAATATAAAAGGAAAAATGTTCGTCATTTTCTGTAACTTGAATGTGATCTTAATTCAGCTGAAATTATTACTGCCATATTGTGTTCTGGTAAAATATTAGCGGAGGCCACTGCTACACTATATCCTACCCTATACTATATTATATTATACTATATGCAGTACTATATTATACTATATATTATAATACAATACTACAATATATATATATATATATATATATATGTTATACAATACCACACTATACTATATATTACTGTACATTATACTACTATACTATAATATACCATACTGTATAATAAAATATACTATAATATATTATACTATATACTATAACATACTATACTATACACTGTACCATACTTTATACTGTACTGAACTATTTTATACTATGCAAAAATATGCTTCCTTACAAATGGCTTTTAAAAACCTGGAGGTTCATTTCCGAGGCTTATTGTATGGTTTCGTAACAAGCTGGATTTTACGGACATGGGTTGTTAGCCCTTCGTCCAACCCCCAAGCTGGAGGACCACCCCTTATCGGCTGTCCACGACTGCTTATTCAATATATTCGCAGCTACCCTCCATATCTGGAGGCCGTCTCCTCTATCCGCAACCTGAGGACGCGCCATGCCGTGGTGATAGGGACCCACAATACATGGACTACACTACACTACACTGCACTACACTACACTACACTACACTACATTACACTACACTATACTGTCCTATATACTATACTGTACCATATACTATATACTACACTGTACTAAATACTATAGTGTACCATATACAATACTGTACTATACTATACTATACTATACTATACTATACTATACTACACTATACTATACTATACTATACTATACTATACTGTATACTATACCATATAAACTATACGATACTCTATACTATACTATATTATATACTATACTATACTGTATACGATAATATACTGTACATATGATAATCTATACTATACTATATTATACTATGCTATGTTATATACTATACTATATACTGTATACTATACTATATACACTATACGATACACTATACTATACTATACTAAACTATACTATACTATACTATACTCTACTACACTATACTATACTATACTATATACTATACTGTATACTAGACTATATATTATACGATATTCTATACTATAATATACTGTATAATATATTATTTATAGTATGCTATACCATACCATACTATAATCTATTATATACTACACTATACTGTATACCATACAATATATACTATACGATACTCTATATTATGCTGTACTACACTGTACTATAATATTCTATAGTATACTATACTATACTGTACTATACTATACTATATTACACTATATACTATACTGTATACTTTACTACATATACTATACGATACTCTATACTATACTATACTATACCATACTATACTATATACTATACTGTATAATATACTATATATTCTATACGATACTCTATACTATACTATACTGTACACTATGCTCTACTATATACCATATACTATATCATATATTATCTTGTATTCTACCATAGACTATAATGTATACTATACTAAATACTATACCATATACTATAACGTATACAATATACTATACCATATACTAAACTGTATACTATGCTATATACTATACTGTATACTATACTATATGCTATACCATATACAATACTGTATAGTATACTATATAATATCCTGTATAGTATACTACATATTATACCATATAATATACCATATGCTATACTGTATACTATACCATATACTATACCATATACTATACTATATACTACAGTGTATACTATACCAATTACTATAATATATACTATACCATATACTATACTGTATACTATACTATATACTATACTATATACTATACCATATACTATACTATATACTATACCATATACTATAATGTACACTATAATATATACTATACCAAATACTATACAGTATACCTTACTGTACACTATACTGTATACCATATTATATACTATACCATATACTATACTATATACTATATTACATAGTATACTGTTTACTGTACTAAATACTACACCATAAACAAAACTATATGCAATATACTATTCCATATACTATGCTGTATACTATACTATATATTATACTGTATATTATACTGTATACTATACCATATACTTTACCAAATACTATACTGTATACTATATTATATACTATATTGTATACTATAATATATACTATACCATATACTATACTGTATACTATATTATATACTACACCATATACTATACCATATACTATAATATATACTATACTATATACTATACCATATACTATACCATATACTATACTCTATACTATAATATAAACTATACCAAATATTATACAGTATAACATATTATATACTATACTACATACTACACTGTATACTACTAAATACTATACCATATACAATACTACATACTGTATGCTATTCCATATACTATACCATATACTATACTGTATGCTATACTATGTTATACTGTATACTATACCGTATAATATACCATATACTACACTATATTCTATACTGTATAGTATATTATATACTATACTGTATACTATACCATATACTATACTATATACTATACCATGTACTATACTATATACCATACCATATACTATACCATATAATATTATGTATACTATACTATACTATATACTATATTATACTTTTCACATTATACTATTCTACACTGTATGTCATTCTATACTATTTTATACTGTATGCCATACTGTACTATACTGTATACTATACTATACCATACTATACAGTAGGCCTATACTATACACTATAGTTCACTCTACTATACTATACTATTGCTATACTAACTACTGTTACTGTTACTGTAACTATAACTATAACTGTAACTATAACTATGAGTATAACTATAACTATTACTATTACTATACTCTATATACTATACCATATTATATACTGTATACTATGCTATATGCTGTACCATATACTATACTATATACTATACCATATACTATACTGTATACTATAATATATACTATAACATATACTATAATGTATACTATATACTATACCATATAATATACTTTATACTATACTATATACTATACCATATACCATACTGTATACTATACTAAGTAATATACCATATACTATACTGTATAATATACTATATACTGTACCATATACTATACTGTATACTATATTATATACGACACTATACTGCATGCTATACCATATACTACACTGTATACTATACCATATACTATACTATATACTCTTCCATATACTATACCATATACTACACCATATACTATACTATGTACTATACCTTATAGGCCTACCATACTGTATACCATACTATATACTACACCATATCATATTATATATTATACTATGTACTGTACTATATACTATACCATATACTATAATGTATAATCTACTATATACTATACTGTGTACCATAGTATATACTATTCTATACTATATACTATACCAGGCTATATGTCATATTATACTATTCTACACGGTATGTCATTCTATACTATTCTATACTGTATGCCATGCTATACTATACTGTATGCTATACTATACCATACCATACAGTAGGCCTATACTATATACTATACACTATAGGCTACTATATTATACTATACTATTACTATAGTAATTACTGTTACTCTTACTGTAACTGTAACTATAAGTATAACTACAACTATAACTATTAGTATTACTATTATTATTACTATACTATACTATGCTGTACTATGAATTGTTGCTGCTTTCTATTGGTTTTTACAATGAAACGTCTCAGGAGCCACATTCAGATAGTTAACAATTTCAATATTCCAAACTAAAAGAAGTATCTGTATATTAAAATAACACGTTTTCCTGCACTCTGCTTAAAATTTAAGTACGCTGTGATTTCCGAAAGCGCTTACACAAATACTCACCAACTGTGTATTTAATAACATATATTTTTTTTTAATTTCCACTTTTGAGTTGTGATTCTCATCTCCGTCTCTCTCCGGAACTGAATTGATATTCTCACAGAATCAGTTGCATTGGCCTTAATTGCTAACTACATTCAACATGCGAATCAAATGCATGAGCTTAGCTTGCACCAAGTCTGTTGCCATTCCCACATTAAATTCAGTGCAGTCTAGTGGCAGCAAGAGAAAAAGAGATTTGTGGGACGGAAGTGTGAAAAAAATAGAAACAAAAAAGAACGTACACTCCTTTCCTCATGTTTGGCCATAAAAATATGATTAATGCATAATATACAGCTCTAAATATTCCTAAGCATGATTTACCTAAAGGGAAATGAAAGAATTAAATGGAAAATGCAGCTTAATTGTCGCCAAATTGAGTGGAACCAAGGGACCGAGAGTGAGATTGATACATATTTCTATGCACATAACGAAAGAGGCCGCAAAGCAAATTGAGATTTTGAGTTCATTTTTTCGGAATTACAATACGTCAAGTATCAAATTAAAACGAGAAGAATATTATTCCATCATATGATTAATTTTTTATGTAAATTTCTTTTGATTAATTAAAGTAGGCCTATTTCTGGCTTTTATTTTCGCTTTGTTTTCACTTTTCTTAACTTCACATAGCACACACTCTTTCTTAAACGGTATAGTTTTTTCATTAGTTTTATATAATATTTACAGAATCCTGAATCCAGAATATAACAATTGCGTATGTTACGTCGTAACAACATACATTGCCTCTCAAGACAACCCAATTCGATACTACATGACTTACATGAACTTCCGTGAGGAGTATATAATTATACATCTTCTTCGATCCAGTTATGGATATAATGTGTAGAATTAGGAAAGTATTAATTTTATACTTTTAAAATACATCGCGAAACACATTGCTACACACATCACTTATGATCAGGCTTCGAGACTTCGGACCCAATAGAGCAGCTCAGTGGGAAATCCGCATAACGGCGTACTGAGTATAGTGATAAAGCGTACAGTGGGTGGGGGTACTGTAGAATGAATGCCAAGAAATACGCAAAGGAAAACGCTCTGGATTTGAAGGTTCTGACGAATAATTTGGTTTTCATACAAACTGTGTCTGGAACTATTACACGGTTAGAAAAGTCAGAGCAAGAGATGCCGGAAGCCCACAAATTAATTTAGAAAATAATGCAGAGAATTAATGAGACATCAAGTACAGCGGTACTGAACGTTTAAAACAGAAGTGGAAATCAATTTTATGTAAAAATAACGGATATGGAACATTGTGTAACATGAACAGCAAATTAGTGGACATAGAGTCACCCGACAGTAAAGGACTGTCTCTTAGAGACTGCAATGATGTTAGGTTTTTTCGCTTTGCTCCTATCACGTCATGCGACGTAGAGCGCAGCTTTCTACAGTACAAACTTTGGCAGATAACAGAAAAAGATTTGCGTTAGAGACACTGATAATGTATCTTGTAGTAGGTACATTGCAATTCGGTACCGTAACTGCACTTCCTAAAGACGAACAATAGGATAAATGAAAAAATTGAAATTCCTACATGCTTATTTCCAACATTAACACTGTGTATAATTAAACAAATGCTTATAAAAGACAGGAGAATAAATGCTTTTCACATTCTTTTGACATTATCATTGTTTAATGTATATTTACTTACAGAATGTACATATGTGTGTTTCCCCATACTACCGTACTCTACTCTAAATAGCAACGTTGTTACCTCAACACATCTCTATCTACCTGCAGCGAGTCAACAACCTATAGTGCATGCACAGTAAACTTATTGTATCGGGTCCAAAGTCTCGAAGCCTGCTTATGATACGTAATAAAGTTTCAATCTCAACGACGATATACATCAATATCAAATATATCAACATAATTAATTGCTTCTTATAAGTTCGTGTGTACATCTTCAACTTTACCTTTGAACAGTCTCACTAAGCTTCAAGCACATCATAATAGTAACTGGCAAATTCTAAATATCTTCAACGTATGTAAGTAATGTATCGAGTTCAACTAAATATTTGATATTTATGCAATACAAAATAATATTTAGTGCATTCACTCATTTGTGTAATGGCATATTAAACAATACTTTATAATCTATATTACTGGTTATTCAATTTACATTAAACAACCCTCGGCATATACATTTATACATCAAATTACATAAAAAATGAAATAGGCATAACAAACTTAATCATTTTCTTGCATGTACATATTAAGTTGATGTCCATTATAGCCTATTACAACGTATTACAAAAAATGGTAACCAAATTCAATTACACAATATATATTCAAATGCAGTATTTATGATCACTTTTAATTAATTATTGAGCACGTAGCACACTTCCTAAATTCACATGTAGTATTTTGAAAACACTCCGTCTTCGATTTCTTGATCTTCAAAAAATTTTATTGAATATTTTTAAGGATTCAATCCAAATATTACATTACCATTTATATTTTGGCCATTGATGATCCTATTGGGTTTATATTTTTCTGGATTTTTTTATACTGAACAATTCGTGTATTTAATCTTTTTTTCTTTCTAAATTATTCTGTAGTGCTTTTATTCTGGATCTTTATGGTCACCCTCATTGAGGGCAGATTATTTTGCGAAAAATTAATATAATGTTTAAATAAATTTCTTCATCGCTCATTGCACTCACATCACAGTATAATCACATATTTTTCAAATAACATTATTGTTGTTTTTAATGTGTCATATATTTGTTAAATATGCATATTTAATACGTTTTATATTAATACTTCTATTTACTTGTCTATGGTTAATACTATCTCAGTATCACAAAATTACTACACCTTGTTCAAGGTTTCCATATGTCCTTTTATGAAATATAACTATTTGCCTAGTAGCATTTACGCACACACACTTCAACATATTTAACATCGTTAGTTCAATTAAATATGCAAATTTACAACATTTTGATTGTTCAAGTATGCTTAAGTGTTTCACGGTTTTTAACATTTTAATCTTGACAATCCTAAACCACACTGTAACACGTATTTTCTTCACATTTTGTGTTGCATTATGTTGTTTTTCATTAGATATCTCTAACTCGTATCTGAAGATATCATACTGTATGGTGAAAACGTTAACATTTTTAATAATATAACGCAAATTGATAAGTGTACAATTTTCATTAAAAATAAGTCATATAATGGAATAATATTGTTCCCTATTCAATTTAAAAAAAGAGAGAAAGTTTTCATTGTTTGTAACGTTGAGTGCGCACATATAAGTAGTCTACTACAATATTACTGTAACAGAGAACCACAGGTGTAGCTCGATCGGTTAAGGCGTTGCCTGCCGTTCCGGAGTTGCGCTCGGGCGCGGATTCGATTCCCGATTACCTGGTTGGGTTTTTCCGAGATTTTCCCCAACTTTAAGGCAAATGTCATGTAATCTATAGCGAATCCTCGGCCTCATCTCGTCAAATATCATCTCATTATCACCAAAATCCATCGACGCTAAATAATCTCGTAGTTGATACAGCGTCGTTAAATAACCAAGTAAAAAAACTGTAACAGAATTGCTTAACTGTGAACAAGTGGTGAGGGAAACGTAGGAACATACCGAGAACGCTCTATCTGAAAATGGCTCTGAGATATAACATTTATATCTACTTACGCCTAAAAAGGCGAACCCCACAAAATACATGTCGTACAAAAGACCAGCGGCCAATCTTCGTTATAATTTCCACATTTTCTTCGTCTTCTTCTGCTGGTAGGTCTCCAATGGTGCTGGCATGGGATGTAGCAATGGGAGCTAGCATGGGATTTAATATGGAAACTGGCATGAAAGCTAATATGATATACCATTGCAGCGCTGGCATGGAATCTCGCATGGGAGCTGGCAATGGACGTTGCAATGGGAGCTAACAAGGAAACTGAAATTGGAGGTATTATGGGATCTAGCATGGGAGCGCTAGCATGGGATTTAACAAGGAAAGTGGCATGAGAGCTAATATGGGATATAGCATTGAAGCGTTGGCATGGGATAAAGCATGGGAGCTGGCAATGGTCGTTGGCATGGGAACTAACAAAGAAACTGACATGGGAGCTAATATGGGATATAGCAATGGGAGCTAGCATGGGATTTAACAAGGAAACAGGCATAGGAGCTAATGTGGGATTTAGCAATGGAGCAAGCATGGGATTTAACAGGGAAACTGTCATGGGAGCTAATATGGGATCTAGCAATGGGAGCTAGCATGGGATTTAACAAGGAAACAGTCATGGGAGCTAATATGGGATATAGCAATGGGAGCTAGCATGGGATTTAAAAAGGAAACTGTAATGGGAGCTAATTTGGGATATAGCAATGAGAGCTAGCATGGGATTTAACATGGAAACTGTCATGGGAGCTAATATGGGATATAGCAATGGGAGCTAGCATGGGATTTAAAAAGGAAACTGTCATGGGAGCTAATATGGGATATAGCAATGGGAGCTAGCATTCAATATAACAAGGAAACTGGCATAGGAGCTAATATGGGATATAGCAATGGGAGCTAGCATGGGCTTTAACAAGGAAACTGATATGGGAGCTAATATGGGATCTGGCATGGAATTGGGATATTAGAACTGACATGAGTTCTAGCATGGTATGTGACATGGAATTGCTGGCTTGAGAGCTCCCTTGACAACTTGCAAGGGATCTGGTAAAGTTCCTCCTAATATATCTGGCATAGGAACGTGTAATGGGCCGTGACATGGAATCATGCATGTGAACTCCCATAGAATCGCTGGCATGGAAACTGGCAATGTGAGGTAGTATAGGATCTGACGTGGGAGCTGATAAAGGATCTACCTTGGGATCACTGTCAAGAGAGCCGGAAATGAGAGCTTGCATGGGAGATTGCAAGCAATCTGTCTTGGGAGTTGTCAAGGGTGTGCAGGAGTACCATCTGGCAAAGGATTTCGCATGGGAGCTCGTATGAGACATTTAAGGGATCTGCAATGGAAGCTTTCATGGGAACTAGCATGATATCTGGAGTGCGGTTTAGCAAGGGATCTGTCATGCGATCTAACATCGGATCTGTCATGGATGCTGGCAATTAGAACTGACATGAGATCTAGTATGGTGGATGACATGGAATCGCTGGCATGAGAGCTCGCATGACAACTTGCAAGGGATCTGGTAGGGTTTCTCCCAAAAATATCTGGCATAGGAACGGGCATTGTGAAATGGCATGGAATCAGGCATGGGAAATGCCCTGGGATCGCTGGTATGGGAACTGGCAATGGGAGGTAGTATAGGATCTGAATTGGGATCACTGGCAAGATAGCCGGAAATGAGAGCTTGAATGGAATTTGCAAGGTATCTGGCATGGGAGCAGTCAAGGAATCTGACATGGGAGCTGGCACGCGTGTGATGGCATGGCGCCTGACAAGGGATTTCGCATGGTACTCGCATGAGACCTTTTAGGGTATCTGGCTTGGAAATTGTCATGCGAAATAACATTGGTGACAAGTGGGCTAGCATGGGACCTAGCAGTGAAAGCTTGCATGGGAGCTAATTTTGGACCTGATATGTGAGCTGGCAAGGAATCTGAAATGGGAGCTGGCACGTGTCTGGCAAGGGATTTCACATGGTATCTCGCATGAGCCGTTGTAAGGGATCTGGCATGGAAGTTGTCATGCGAACTAACATCGGTGACATGTGGGCTAACATGAGATCTAGCAGTGAGAACCTGCATGGGAGTTAATATTGGATCTGGTATGGCAGCTAGCAAGGAATCCGGAATGGGATCTAGCATCAGAGCACAAGCGAAGGATATGACAATGGAACCTCGCATGGGGGAATGGCATGGGATCTTGCAAGGAAACTTGCATGGGTGCTAGCATGGGAGTTGGCAATGGAAGCTGTTATGGCATCTCGGATGGAAGGTATCATGGCATTTCGCATGGGATCGCTGGCATGGCATCTAGCAAGGGAGCTGGCTTGGGAGCTGGCGTGGGACCTGTCATGCGATTTAGCATGATATCTGGCATGCGATCCAACATCGGATCTGGCATGGAAGCTGGCAATTAGAACTGACATGAGTTCTGGCATAGTAGGTGACATGGAATCGCTGGCATGAGAGCTCCCTTGACAACTTGCAAGGGATCTGGTAAGGTTCCTCCTAATATATCTGGCATAGGAACGGGCAATGGGACGTGGCATGGAATCAGGAATGGGAACAGCCATGGAATAGCTGGCATGGGAACTGGCAATGGGAGGTAGTATAGGATCTGACGTGGGAGCTGGTAAGGTATCTTACTTGGGATCACTGGCAAAGAGAGCAGGAAATGAATGCTTGCATTGGAGATTGCAAGGAATCTGGCATGGGGGCCGTCATGGGTGTGCTGGCAAGGTCTCTGGCAAAGGATTTCGCATGGGAGCTGGCATGAGACCTTTTAAGGGTACTAGCATGGAAGCTGTCATCCGAACTAGAAAGATATCTGGCATGCGATCTAGCATGGGATCTGTAATGCGATCTAACATCGGATCTGGCATGGAAGCTGGCAATTATAACTGACATGAGATCTAACATGGTAGGTGACATGGACTCGCTGGCATGAGAACTCGCATGACAACTTGCAAGGGTTCTGGTAAGGTTTCTCCCAATATATCTGGCATAGGAAGGGGCAATGGGACGTGGCATGGAATCAGCCATGCGAACTGCCATGGGATCGCTGGCATGGGAACTGGCAATGGGAGGTAGTATAGGATCTGAATTGGGACCTGATAAGGGATCTTCCTTGGGATCACTGTCAAGAGAGCCGGAAATGAGAGCTTGCATGGAAGATTGCAAGGTATCTGGCATGGGAGTAGTCAAGGAATCTGACATGGGAGCTGGCACGGGTGTGATGGCATGGCGTCTGGCAAGGGATTTCGCATTGTAGCTCGCATGAGACCTTTTAGGGTATCTGGCTTGGAAACTGCCATGCGATATAACATTGGTGACAAGTGGGCTAGCATGGGACCTAGCAGCGAGAGCTTGCATGTGAGCTAATTTTGGACCTGATATGGGAGCTGGCAAGGAATGTGGAATGTGATGTAACATAGTAGCGCAAGCGAAGGTAATGGCACTGGGAGGACGCATGGGAGCAATGGCAAGGTGTCTGGAATGGTAGCTGGCAATGGGATCTGGCATGGCAGGTGGTATGTTATCTGGCATGGGAACTGGCGTGGGAGCTGGCAAGGTGGCTGTTGTGGGACCTGGCAGGGTTGCTGGCCTGCGACCTGTGATGGGGGCAGGCATGGGGTCTTTCATGGGAAGTGGCATTGTGTCTGGCGTGGGAGCTGGCATGGGGGCTGGTGTGGGTCCTGGCAGGGGGGCTGGCATGGCAGCTGACGTGGAAGCTGGAACGGCAGCTAGGATCGACGCAGGCATGTTAACTAGAACGGCAGCTATTGTGTCAGCTGGCATGTCATCCTGCATTGCTGGTGGTAATTTATCTGGCATGGGAACTGACATAGGAGATCGAATGTGCGCTGGCATGGAAGCTGGCGTGGGGGCTTGCATATCAGATGGAATGGTAGTTGACATGGGATCTAGCATGACATCTAAGGTACCTATACACGCACTTATCCTGGCACGAAGCATGGCAAATTGAATTTCAAGTGGCAGGGCGCCAGGCATGGGACCTAGCAAGTGGGCTTGCATGGGACTTGGCAGGAGTGCTGCCATGGGGGCTGGCAAGGGAGCTGGTAGGGAGGCTGTCATGGGAGGTGAAAGGGGGGATAGCTTGGGACCACGCATGACATCTAAGGTACTGATACAGGCACTTATCCTGTCACGAAACATGGCAAATTGAATGTCAATTGACAAATTGGCTGTCATTGGACGTGGCATGGGGGCTGGTGTGGGACCTGACAGGAGGGCTAGCATTGGAGCTGGAATAGGGGCTGGCGTGGGAGCTGCCATGATAGCTGGCATGAGGGCTAACATGGAAGGTGGCATGGGGGCTAGCATGGGAGCAGCCACGGCATCTAATTTCGAGGCTAGTATGTTAACTAGAATGGCAGTTAGTATGTCAGCTGTCATGGCATCCAGCATGGCTGGTGGTGTGTTATCTAGCATGATACATTGTGTGGCAGGTGGCATGTCAGCTCGAATGGGAGCTGGCATTAGATCTAGAATGGTAGGTGACATAGAATCTCTGGCATGAGAGTACGTATGACAACTTGCAAGAAATCTGGTAAAATTCCTCCCAATATATCTGGCATAGGAACGGGTAATGGGACGTGGCATGGAATCAGGTATGTTATCTGCCATGGGATCGCTGACATGGGAACTGGCAATGGGAGGTAGTATAGGATATGACGTGGGAGCAGATAAGGAATCTACCTTGTGATCACTGGCACGAGAGCTGGAAATGAGAGCCTGTATGGGAGATTGCAAGGAATCTGGCATGGGTACTGTCAAGGATGTGCTGGCATGTCATCTGGCAAAGAATTTCGCATGGGATCTCGCATGAGACCTTGTAAGGGATCTGGCATGGAAGTTGTCAAGCGAACTAACATCGGTGACATGGGGGCTAACATGAGATCTAGCAGTGAGAGCCTGCATTGGAGTTAATATTGGATCTGGTATGGCAGCTAGCAAGGAATCCGGAATGGGATCTAGCATCAGAGCGCAAGCGAAGGATATGACAATGGGACCTCGCATGGGGGCACTGGCATGGGATCTTGCAAGGAATCTTGCATGGGTTCTAACATGGGAGGTGGCAATGGAAGCTGTAATGGCATCTCGGATGGAAGGTATCATGGCATTTCGCATGGGATCGCTGGCATGGCACCTGGCAAGAGAGCTGGCTTGCGATCTGGCATGGGATCTGTCATGCGATCTAGCATGATATATGGCATGCGTTCTAACATCGGATTTGGCATGGAAGCTGGCAAATAGAACTGTCATGAGCTCTGGCATTGTACGTGACATGGAATCGCTGGCATGAGAGCTCCCTTGAAAACTTGCAAGTGATCTGGTAAGGTTCCTCCTGATATATCTGGCATAGGAACGGGCAATGGGACGTGGCAAGGAATCAGGAATGGGAACAGCAATGGAATATCTGGCGTGGGAACTGGCAATGGGAGGTAGTATTGAATCTGACGTGGGAGCTGGTAAGGGATCTACCTTGGGATCACTGGCAAGAGAGCCGGAAATGAGAGCTTGCATTGGTGATTGCAAGGAATCTGGCATGGGAACTGTCAAGGGTGTGCTGGCATGGCATCTGCCAAAGGATTTCGCAAGGTTCTGGCATGAGACCTTTTAAGGGAACTGGCATGGAAGCTGTCATCCGAAATGGAATGATATCTGGCACGCGATCTAGCATGGGATCTGTCATGCGATCTAACATCGGATCTGGCATGGAAACTGGCAATTAGAACTGACATGAGATCTACCATGGTAGGTGACATGGAATCGCTGGCATGAGAACTGGCAATGGGAGGTAGTATAGGATCTGACGTGGGAGCTGATAAGAGATCTACCTTGGGATCACTGGGCAAGAGAGCCGGAAATGAGAGCTTGCATGGAAGATTGCAAGGTATCTGGCATGGGAGCAGTCAAGGAATCTGACATGGGAGCTGGCACGGGTGTGATGGCATGGTGTCTGGCAAGGGATTTCGCATGGTAGCTCGCACGAGACCTTTTAGGGTATCTGGCTTGGAAACTGTCATGCGAAATAACATTGTTGACAAGTGGGCTAGCATGGGACCTAGAAGCGAGATCTTGCATGGGAGCTAATTTTGGTCCTGATATGGGAGCTGGCAAGGAATGTGGAATGTGATATAACATAGTAGCGCAAACAAAGATAATGGCACTGGGAGGACGCATGGGAGCAATCCCAGGGTGTCAGGAATGGTAGCTGGCAATGGGATCTGGCATGGAAGGTGGTATTTTATCTGGCATGAGAACTGGCGTGGGAGGTGGCAAGGGTACTGTTGTGGGACCTGGCGGGGTTGCTGGCCTGCGACCAGTGATGGAGGCAGGGTTGGGGTCTGTCATGGGAAGTGGCATGGTGTCTGGCGAGGGAGCTGGCATGGGAGCTGGTGTGGGTCCTGGCAGGGGGGCTGGCATGGCAGCTGGCGTGGAAGCTGGCACGGCAGCTGGGATCGACGCAGGGATGTTAACTAGAACGGCAGCTGTTGTGTCAGCTGGCATGTCATCCAGCATTGCTGGTGGTAATTTATGTGGTATGGGAGCTGACATAGGACCTCGAATGTGGGCTGGCATGGAAGCTGGCGTGGGAGCTTGCATATCAGATGGAATGGGAGCTGACATGGGACCTATCATGACATCAAAGGCACATATACACTCACTTATCCTGGCACGAAGCATGGCAAATTGAATTTCAAGTGGCAGGGGGCCAGGCATGGGACCTAGCAAGTGGGCTTGCATGGGACTTGGCAGGAGTGCTGCCATGAGGGATGGCATGGGAGCTGGCAGGGAGGCTGGCATGGTTGCTTAAAGGGGGGATGGCTTGGGACCACGTATGACATCTAAGGTACTGATACAGGCACTTATCCTGACACGAAACATGGCAAATTTAATGTCAAGTGGCAGATTGGCTGTCATTGGACGTGGCATGGGGGCTGGTGTGGGACCTGGCAGGAGGGCTACCATTGGAGCTGGAATAGGGGCTGGCGTGGGAGCTGCCATGATAGCTGGCATGAGGTCTAACATGGAAGGTGGCATGGGGGCTAGCATGGGAGCAGCCACGGAATCTAGTTTCGAGGCTGGTATGTTAACTAGAATGGCAGCTAGTATGTAAGCTGGCATGGCATCCAGCATGGCTGGTGATGTGTTATCTAGCATGATACATTGTGTGGCAGGTGGCATGTCAGCTGGAATGGGAGCTGGCATGAGATCTAGCATGGTAGGTGACATAGAATCGCTGGCATGAGAGTTCGCATGACAACTTGCAAGGGGTCTGGTAAGGTTCCTCCCAATATATCTGGCATAGGAACGGGTAAGGGGACTTGGCATGGAATCAGGTATGGTATCTGCCATGGGAACCCTGGCATGGGAACTGGCAATGGGAGGTAGTATATGATATGACGTGGGAGCTGATAAGGAATCTACCTTGGGATCACTGGCACGAGAGCCGGAAATGAGAGCTTGCATAGGAGATTGCAAGGAATCTGGCATGGGTACTGTCAAGGAATCTGAAATGGGAGCTGACACGGGTGTGCTGGCAAGGCGTCTGGCAAGGGATTTCACATTGGATCTCGCTTGAGACGTTGTAAGGGATCTGGCATGGAAGTTGTCATGCGAACTAACATCGGTGACATGGGGGCTAACACGAGATCTAGCAGTGAGAGCCAGCATGGGAGTTAATCTGGTATGGCAGCTAGCAAGGAATCCGGAATGGGATCTAGCATCAGAGCGCAAGCGAAGGATATGACAATGGGACCTCGCATGGGGGCACTGGCATGGGATCTTGCAATGAATCTTCCATGGAAGCTTTTATGGCATCTCGGATGGAAAGTATCATGGGATTTCGCATGGGACCGTTGGCATGGCATCTGGCAAGGGAGCTGGCTTGCGATCTGGCATGGGATCTGTCATGCGATGTAGCATGTTATCTGGCATGCGATCTAACATCGGATCTGGCATGGAAGCTGGCAATTAGATCTGACATGAGTTCTGGAATTGTAGGTGATATGGAATCGCTGGCATGAGAGCTCCATTGACAACTTGCAAAGGATCTGGTAAGGTTCCTCCTAATATATCTGGCATGGGAAAGGGCAGTGGGATGTGGCATGGAATGAGGCATGGGAACAGCAATGGAATAGCTGGCATGGGAACTGGCAATGGGAGGTAGTATTGGATCTGACGTGGGAGCTAGTAAGGGATCTACCTTGGGATCACTGGCAAGAAAGCCGTAAATGAGAGCTTGCATTGGAGATTGCAAGGAATCTGGCATGGGAGCTGTCAAGGGTGTGCTGGCATGGCATCTGGCAAAGAATTTCGCAAGGGATCTGGCATGAGACCTTTTAAGGGAACTGGCATGGAAGCTGTCATCAGAAACTAGAATGATAACTGGCACGCGATCTAGCATGGGATCTGTCATGCGATCTAGCATCGGATCTGGCATGGAAACTGGCAATTAGAACTGACATGAGATCTACCATGGTAGGCACCATGATTCCTTGGCATGAGAACTCGCATGACAACTTGCAAAGGATCTGGTAAGGTTTCACCCAATATATCTGGCATAGGAACGGGCATTGTGACGTGGCATGGAATCAGGAATGGGAACTGCCCTGGGATCGCTGGCATGGGAACTGGCAATGGGAGGTAGTATAGGATCTGACGTGGGAGCTGATAAGGGATCTACATTGGGATCACTGGCAAGAGAGCCGGAAATGAGAGCTTGCATGGAAGATTGCAAGGTATCTGGCATGGGAGCAGTCAAGGAATCTGACATGGGAGCTGGCACGGGTGTGATGGCATGGCGTCTGGCAAGGGATTTCGCATGGTAGCTCGCATGAGACATTTTAGGGTATCTGGCTTGGAAACTGTCATGCGAAATAACATTGGTAACAAGTGGGCTAGCATGGGACCTAGCAGTGAGAGCTTGCATGGAAGCTGATTTTGGACCTGATATGGAAGCTGGGAAGTTATGTGGAATGTGAAGTAACATAGTAGCGCAAGCGAAGGAAATGGCACTGAGAGGAACAATGGGTGGAATGGCAAGGAGTCTGGAATGGTAGCTGGCAATGGGATCTGGCATGGCAGGTGGTATGTTATCTGGCATGGGAACTGGCGTAGGAGCTGGCAAGAGGGCTGTTGTGGGACCAGGCAGGGTTGCTGGCCTGCGACCTGTGATGGGGGCAGGCAAGGGGTCTGTCATGGGCGGCATGGTGTCTGGCGTGGGAGCTGGCATGGAGGCTGGTGTGGGTTCTGGCAGGGGGGCTGGCATGGCAGCTGGCGTGGAAGCTGGCACGGGAGCTAGGATCGACGCAGGCATGTTAACTACAACGGCAGCTGTTGTGTCAGCTGGCATGTCATCCAGCATAGCTGGTGGTAATTTATTTGGCATGGGAGCTGACATAGGAGCTCGAATGTGGGCTGGCATGGAAGCTGGCGTGGGGGCTTTGTACATCAGATGGAATGGGAGCTGACATGGGACCTAGAATGATATCTAAGGCACCTAAACACGCGCTTATCCTGGCACGAAGCATGGCAAATTGAATTTCAAGTGGCAGGGGACCAGGCATGGGACCAAGCAAGTAGGCTTGCATGGGAGTTGGCAGGAGTGCTGCCATGGGGGCTGGCATGGGAGCTGGCAGGGAGGCTGGGATGGGAGCTAAAAAGGGGGGATGGCTTGGGACCACGCATGGCATCTAAGGTACTCATACAGGCACTTATCCTGACACGAAACATGGCAAATTGAATGTCAAGTGGCAGATTGGCTGTCATTGGACGTGGCATGGGGGCTGGTGTGGGACCTGGCAGGAGGGCTAGCATTGGAGGTGGAATAGGGGCTGGCGTAGGAATTGCCATGATAGCAGTCATGAGGGCTAACATGCAAGGTGGCAAGGGGCGAGCATGGGAGCAGCCACGGCATCTAGTTTCGAGGCTGGTATGTTAACTAGAATGGCAGCTAGTATGTCAGCTGGCATTGCATCCAGCATGGCTGGTGGTGTGTTATCTAGCATGATACATTGTGTGGCAGGTGGCATGTCAGCTGGAATGGGAGCTGGCATGAGATCTAGCATGGTAGGTGACATAGAATCGCTGGCATGAGAGTTCGCATGACAACTTGCAAGGGATCTGGTAAGGTTCCTCCCAATATATCAGGCATAGGAACGGGCAATGGGACGTGGCAAGGAATCAGTTATGGTATCTGCCATTGGATTGCTGGCATGGGAACTGGCAATGAGAGGTAATATAGGATATGACGTGGGAGCTGATAAAAGGGGCCTATCTTGGGATCACTGGCACGAGAGCCGGAAATGAGAGCTTGCATGGGAGATTGCAAGGAATCTGGCATGGGTACTGTCAAGGAATCTGAAATGGGAGATGGCACGGGTGTGCTGGCATGGCGTCTGGCAAGAGATTTCACATGGGATCTCGCATGAGACCTTGTAAGGGATCTGGCATGGAAGTTGTCATGCGAACTAACATCGGTGACATGGGGGCTAACATGTGATCTAGCAGTTAGAGGCTGCATGGGAGTTAATATTGGATCTGGTATGGCAGCTAGCAAGGAATCCGGAATGGGATCTAGCATCAGAGCGCAAGCGAAGGATATGACAATGGGACCTCGCATGGGGGCACTGGCATGGGATCTTGCAAGGAATCTTGCATGGGTGCTAGCATGGGAGGTGACAATGGAAGCTGTTATGGCATCTCGGATGGAAGGTATCATGGGATTTCACATGGGACCCCTGGCATGGCATCTGGCAAGGGAGCTGGTTTGCGATCTGGCTTGGGATGTGTCATGCGATCTAGCATATCTGGCATGCGATCTAACATCGGATCTGGCATGGAAGCTGGCAATTAGACTTGACATGAGTTCTGGCATGGTAGGTGACATGGAATCGCTGGCATGAGAGCTCCCTTGACAACTTGCAAGGGATCTGGTAAGGTTCCTCCTAATATATATTGCATAGGAACGGGCAATGGGACGTGGCATGGAATCAGGCATGGGAACAGCAATGGAATAGCTGGCATGGGAACTAGCAATGGGAGGTAGTATAGGATCTGACGTGGGAGCTGGTAAGGGATCTAACTTGGGATCACTGGCAAGATACCCGGAAATGAGAGCTTGCATTGGAGATTGCAAGGAATCTGGCATGGGAGCTGTCAAGGGTGTGCTGGCATCGCATCTGGCAAAGGATTTCGCATGGGAGCTGGCATGAGAACTTTTAAGGGAACTGGCATGGAAGCTGTCATCCGAACTAGAATGATATCTGGCACGCGACCTAGCATGGGATCTGTCATGCGATCTAACATCGGATCTGGCATGGAAACTGGCAATTAGAACTGACATGAGATCTACCATGGTAGGTGACATGGAATCCCTGGCATGAGAACTCGCATGACAACTTGCAAGGGATCTGGTAAGGTTTCTCCCAATATATCTGGCATAGGAATGGGCATTGTGACGTGGCATGGAATGAGGCATGGGAACTGCCCTGGGATCGCTGGCATGGGAATTGGCAATGGGAGGTAGTATAGGATCTGACGTGGGAGCTGATAAGGGATCTACCTTGGGATCACTGGCAAGACAGCCGGAAATGAGAGCTTGCATGGAAGATTGCAAGGTATTTTTCATGGGAGCAGTCAAGGAATCTGACATGGCAGCCGGCACGTGTGTGGTGGCATGGCGTCTGGCAATGGATTTCGCATGGTAGCTCGCATGAGACATTTTAGGGTATCTGGCTTGGAAACTGTCATGCGAAATGACATTGGTGACAAGTAGGCTAGCATGGGACATAGCAGTGGGAGCTTGCATGGGAGCTAATTTTGGACCTGATATGGGAGCTTGCAAGGAATGTGGAATGTGATGTAACATAGAAGCGCAAGCGAAAGTAATGGCACTGGGAGGACGCATGGGAGCAATGGCAAGGTGTCTGGAATGGTAGCTGGCAATGGGATCTGGCATGGCAGTTGGTATGTTATCTGGCATGGGAACTGGCGTGGGAGCTGGCATGGGGGCTGTAGTGGGACCTGGCAGGGTTGCTGGCCTGCGACCTGTGATGGGGGCAGGCATTGGGTCTGACATGGGAAGTGGCGTGGTGTCTGGCGTGGGTGCTGGCATGGGGGCTGGTGTGGGTCCTGGCAAGGGGGCCGGCATGGCAGCTGGCGTGGGAGCTGGCACGGCAGCTAGGATCGACGCAGGCACGTTAACTAGAACGGCAGCTGTTGTGTCAGCTGGTATAACATCCAGCATTGCTGGTGGTAATTTATCTGGCATGGGAGCTGACATAGGAGCTCGAATGTGGGCTGGCATGGAAGCTGGCGTGGGGGCTTGATAACCAGATGGAATGGGAGCTGACATGGGACCTAGCATGACATCTAAGGCACCTATACACGCACTTATCCTGGCACGAAGCTTGGCAAATTGAATTTCAAGTGGCAGGAGGCCAGGCATGGGACCTAGCAAGTGGGCTTGCATGGGACTTGGAAGGAGTGCTGCCATGGGGGCTGGCATGGAAGCTGGCATGGGAGCTGAATGGAGGGATGGCTTGCTACCACGCATGACGTCTAATGTACTGACACAGGCACTTATCCTGACACGAAACATGGCAAATTGAATGTCAAGTGGCAGTTTGGCTGTCATTGGACGTGGCACGGGGGCTGGTGTGGGACCTGGCAGGAGGGCTAGCTTTGGAGCTGGAATAGGGCCTAGCGTGGGAGCTGCCATGTTAGCTGGCATGAGGGCTAACATGGAAGGTGGCATGGGGGCTAGCATGGGAGCAGTCACGGCAGCTAGTTTCAAGGCTGGTATGTTAACCAGAATGGCAGCTAGTATGTCAGCTGGAATGGCATCCAGCATGGCTGGTGGTGTGTTATCTAGCATGATACATTGTGTGTCAGGTGGCATGTCAGCTGGAATGGGAGTTGGCATGACAACTTGCAAGGGATCTGATAAGGTTCCTCCCAATATATCTGGCATAGGAACGGGTAATATGACGTGCCATGGAATCAGGTATGGTATCTGCCATGGGAACGCTGGCATGGAAACTGGCAATGGGAGGTGGTATAGGATATGACGTGGGAGCTGATAAATTATCTACCTTGGGATCACTGGCACGAGAGCCGGAAATGAGAGCTTGCATGGGAGATTGCAAGGAATCTGGCATGGGTACTGTCAAGGAATCTGAAATGGGAGCTGGCACGGGTGTGCTGGCATGGCGTCTGGCAAGGGATTTCACATGGGATCTCGCATGAGACTTTGTAAGTGATCTGGCATGGAAGTTGTCATGCGAACTAACATCGGTGACATGGGGGCTAACATGAGATCTAGCAGTGAGAGCCAGCATGGGAGTTAATATTGGATCTGGTATGTCAGCTAGCAAAGAATCCGGAATGGGATCTAGCATCAGAGCGCAAGCGAAGGATATGACAATGGGACCTCGCATGAGGGCACTGGCATGGGATCTTGCAAGGAATCTTGCATGGGTGCTAGCATGGGAGGTGGCTATGGAAGCTGTTATGGCATCTCGGATGGAAGGTGTCATAGGATTTCGCATAGGACCGCTGGCATGGCATCTGGCAAGGGAGCTGGCTTGCGATCTGGCATGGGATCTGTCATGCGATCTACAATGATATCTGGCATGCGATGTAACATCGGTTCTGGCAAGGAAGCTGGCAATTAGAACTGACATGAGTTCTGGCATGGTAGGTGACATGAAATCGCTGGCATGAGAGCTCCCTTGACAACTTGCAAGGGATCTGGTGTGGTTCCTCCTAATATATCTGGCATAGGAACGGGCAAAAGGACGTGGCATGGATTCAGGAATGGGAACAGCCATGGTATAGCTGGCATGGGAACTAGCAATTGGATATAGTATAGGACCTGACGTGGGAGCAGGTAAGGGATCTACCTTGGAATCACTGGCAAGAGAGCCGCAAATCAGAGCTTGCATTGGAGATTACAAGGAATCTGGCATGGGAGCAGTAAAGTGTGTGCTGGCATGGCATCTGGCAAAGGGATTCGCATGGGAGCTGGCATGAGACCTTTTAAGGGAAATGGCATGGAAGCTGTCATCCGAACTAGAATATCTGGCACGCGCTCTAGCATGGGATCTGTCATGCGATCTAATATCGGATTTGGCATGGAAGCTGGCAATTAGAACTGACATGAGATCTACCATGGTAGGTGACATGGAATCGCTGGCATGAGAACTCGCATGACAACTTGCAAGGGATCTGGTAAGGTTTCTCCCAATATATCTGGCATAGGAACGGGCATTTTGACGTGGCATGGAATCAGGCATGGGAACTGCAGTGGAATCGCTAGCATGGGAATTGGCAATGGGAGGTAGTATAGGATCTGACGTGGGAGCTGATAAGGGATCTACCTTGGGATCACTGGCAAGAGAGCCGGAAATTAGAGCTTGCATGGAAGATTGCAAGATCTCTGGCATGGGAGCAGTCAAGGAATCTGACATGGCACCTGCCACGGGTGTGCTGGCATGGCGTCTGGCAAGGGATTTCGCATGGTAAATCGCATGAGACCTTTTAGGGTATCTGGCTTGGAAACTGTCATGCGAAATAACATTGGTGACAAGTGGGCTAGCATGGGACCTAGCAGTGAGAGCTTGCTTGGGAGCTAATTTTGGACCTGATATGGGAGCTGGCAAGGAATGTGGAATGTGATGTAACATAGTAGCGCAAGCGAAGGTAATGGCACTGGGAGGACGCATGGGAGCAATGGCAAGGTGTCTGGAATGGTAGCTGGCAATGGGATCTGGCATGGCAGGTGGTATGTTATCTGGCATGGGAACTGGCGTGGGAGCTGGCAAGGGGGCTGTTGTGGGAACTGGCAGGGTTGCTGGCTTGCGACCTGTGATGGGGGCAGGCATGGGGTCAGTCATGGGAATTGGCATGGAGTCTGGCGTGGGAGCTGGCATGGTGGCTGGTGTGGGTCCTGGCAGGGGGGCTGGCATGGCAGCTGGCATGGAAGCTGGCACGGTAGCTAGGATCGAAGCAGGCATGTTAACTAGAACGGCAGCTGTTGTGTCAGCTGGCATGTCATCCAGCATTGCTGGTGGTAATTTATCTGGCATGGGAGCTGACATAGGAGCTCGAATGTGGGCTGGCATGGAAGCTGGCGTGGGGGATTGCATATCAGACGGAATGGGAGCTGACATGGGACCTAGCATGACATCTAAGGCACCTATACACGCACTTATCCTGGCACGAAGCATGGCAAATTGAATTTCAAGCGGCAGGGGGCCAGGCATGGGATCTAGCAGGTGGGCTTGCATGGGACTTGGCAGGAGTGCTGCCATGGGGGCTGGCATGGGATCTGACAGGGATGCTGGAATGGGAGCTGAAAGGGGGGATGGCTTGGGACCACGCACGACATCTAAGGTACTGATACAGGCACTTATCCTGACACGAAACATGGCAAATTCAATGTCAAGTGGCAGATTGGCTGTCATTGGACGTGGCACGGGGGCTGGTGTGGGACCTGGCAGTGGGGCTAGCATTGGAGCTGGAATAGGAGCTGGCGTGGGAGCTGCCATGATAGCTGGCATGAGGGCTAACATGGAAGGTGACATGGGGGTTAGCATGGGAGCAGCCACGGCATCTAGTTTCGATTCTGGTATGTTAACTAGAATGGCAGATTGTATGTCAGCTGGCATGGCATCCAGAATGGCTGGTGGTGTGTTACCTAGCATGATACATTGTGTGGCAGGTGGCATGTCAGCTGGAATGGGAGCTGGCATTAGATCTAGCATGGTAGGTGACATAGAATCGCTGGCATGAGAGTTCGCATGACAACTTGCAAGGGATCTGGTAAGGTTCCTCCCAATATATCTGGCATAGGAACGGGTAATGGGACGTGGCATGAAATCAGTTAAGGCATCTGCCATGGGATTGCTGGCATGGGAACTGGCAATGGGAGGTAGTATAGGATATGACGTGGGAGCTGATAAGGGATCTACCTTGGGATCACGGGCACGAGAGCCGGAAATGAGAGCTTGCATGGGAGATTGCAAGGAATCTGGAATGGGAACTGTCAAGGAATCTGATATGGGAGCTGACACGGATGTGCTGGCATGGCGTCTGGCAAGGGATTTCACATGGGATCTCGCATGAGACCATGTAAGGGATCTGGCATGGAAGTTGTCATGCGAACTAACATCGATGACATGGGGGCTAACATGAGATCTAGCAGTGAGATCCTGCATGGTATTTAATAATGGATCTGGTATGGCAGCTAGCAAGGAATCCGGAATGGGATCTAGCATCAGAGCGCAAGCGAAGGATATGACAATGGGACCTCGCATGGGAGCACTGGCATGGGATCTTGAAAGGAATTTTGCATGGGTGCTAGCATGGGAGGTGGCAATGGAAGCTGTTATGGCATCTCGGATGGAAAATATCATGGGATTTCGCATGGGACGCATGGCATGGCATCTGGCAAGGGAGCTGGCTTGCGACCTTGCTTGGGATGTGGCATGCGATCTAGCATGATATCTGGCATGCGATCTAACATCGGATCTGGCATGGAAGCTGGCAATTAGAACTGACATGAGTTCTGGCATGGTAGGTGACATGGAATCGCTGGCATGAGAGCTCCCTTGACAACTTGCAAGGGATCTGGTAAGGTTCCTCCTAATATATCTTGCATAGGAACGGGCAATGGGACGTGGCATGGAATCAGGCATGGGAACAGCAATGGAATAGCTGGCATGGGAACTAGCAATGGGAGGTAGTATAGGATCTGACGTGGGAGCTGGTAAGGGATCTACCTTGGGATCACTGGCAAGAGAGCCGGGAATGAGATCTTGCATTGGAGATTGCAAGGAATCTGGCATGGGAGCTGTCAAGGGTGTGCTGGCATGGCATCTGGCAAAGGATTTCGCATGGGAGCTGGCATGAGACCTTTTAAGGGAACTGGCATGGAAGCTGTCATCCGAACTAGAATGATATCTGGCACGCGACCTAGCATGGGATCTGTCATGCGATCTAACATCGGATCTGGCATGGAAGCTGGCAATTAGAACTGACATGAGATCTACCATGGTAGGTGACATGGAATCGCTGGCATGAGAACTCGCATGACAACTTGCAAGGGATCTGGTAAGGTTTCTCCCAATATATCTGGCATAGGAACGGGCATTTTGACGTGGCATGGAATCAGGCATGGGAACTGCCGTGGAATCGCTGGCATGAGAATTGGCAAAGGGAGGTAGTATAGGATCTGACGTGGGAGCTGATAAGGGATCTACTTTGGGATCACTGGCAAGAGAGCCGGAAATTAGAGCTTGCATGGAAGATTGCAAGGTATCTGGCTTGGGAGCAGTCAAGGAATCTGACATCGCAGCTGCCACGGGTGTGCTGGCATGGCGTCTGACAAGGGATTTCGCATGGTAGATCGCATGAGACCTTTTAGGGTTTCTGGCTTGGAAACTGTCATGCGAAATAACATTGGTGACAAATGGGCTAGCATGGGACCTAGCAGTGAGAGCTTGCTTGGGAGCTAATTTTGGACCTGATATGGGAGCTGGCAAGGAATGTGGAATGTGATGTAACATAGTAGCGCAAGCGAAAGTAATGGCACTGGGAGGACGCATGGGAGCAATGGCAAGGTGTCTGGAATGGTAGCTGGCAATGGGATCTGGCATGGCAGGTGGTATGTTATCTGGCATGGGAACTGGCGTGGGAGCTGGCAAGGGGGCTGTTGTGGAATATGGCAGGGTTGCTGGCTTGCGACCTGTGATGGCGGCAGGCATGGGGTCTGTCATGGGAAGTGGCATGGAGTCTGGCGTGGGAGCTGGCATGGGCGCTGGTGTGGGTCCTGGCAGGGGGGCTGGCATGGCAGCTGGCGTGGAAGCTGGCACGGTAGCTAAGATCGAAGCAGGCATGTTAACTTGAACGGCAGCTGTTGTGTCAGCTGGCATGTCATCCAGCATTGCTGGTGGTAATTTATCTGGCATGGGAGCTGACATAGGACCTCGAATGTGGGCTGGCATGGAATCTGGCGTGGGGGATTGCATATCAGACGGAATGGGAGCTGACATGGGACCTAGCATGACATCTAAGGCACCTATACACGCACTTATCCTGGCACGAAGCATGGCAAATTGAATTGC
This sequence comes from Periplaneta americana, assembly GCF_040183065.1. Lineage (NCBI taxonomy): Eukaryota > Metazoa > Arthropoda > Insecta > Blattodea > Blattidae > Periplaneta > Periplaneta americana. The sequence goes on along the minus strand of NC_091125.1, from coordinate 10,902,646 downwards.
AAGCGGAAGGGGGCCAGGCATGGGATCTAGCAAGTTGGCTTGCATGGGAATTGGCAGGAGTGCTGCCATGGGGGCTGGCATGGGAGCTGGCAGAGAGGCTGGCATGGGAGCTGAAAGGGGGGCTGGCTTGGGACCACGCATGACATCTAAGTTACTGATACAGGCACTTATCCTGACACGAAACATGGCAAATTGAATGTCAAGTGGCAGATTGACTGTCATTGGACGTGGCACGGGGGCTGGTGTGGGACCTGGCAGTGGGGCTAGCATTGGAGCAGGAATAGGGGCTGGCGTGGGAGCTGCCATGATAGCTGGCATGAGGGCTAACATGGAAGGTGACATGGGGGCTAGCATGGGAGCAGCCACGGCATCTAGTTTCGATTCTGGTATGTTAACTAGAATGGCAGATTGTATGTCTGCTGGCATGGCATCCAGAATGGCTGGTGGTGTGTTATCTAGCATGATACATTGTGTGGCAGGTGGCATTTCAGCTGGAATGGGAGCTGGCATGAGATCTAGCATGGTAGGTGACATAGAATCGCTGGCATGAGAGTTCGCATGACAACTTGCAAGGGATCTTCTAAGGTTCCTCCCAATATATCTGGCATAGGAACGGGTAATGGGACGTGGCATGAAATCAGTTAAAGCATCTGCCATGGGATCGCTGGCATGGGAACTGGTAATGGGAGGTAGTATAGGATATGACGTGGGAGCTGATAAGGGATCTACCTTGGGATCACGGGCACGAGAGCCGGAAATTAGAGCTTGCATGGAAGATTGCAAGGAATCTGGAATGGGAACTGTCAAGGAATCTGAAATGGGAGCTGACACGGATGTGCTGGCATGGCGTCTGGCAAGGGATTTCACATGGGATCTCGCATGAGACCATGTAAGGGATCTGGCATGGAAGTTGTCATGCGAACTAACATCGATGACATGGGGGCTAACATGAGATCTAGCAGTGAGATCCTGCATGGGATTTAATATTGGATCTGGTATGGCAGCTAGCAAGGAATCCGGAATGGGATCTAGCATCAGAGCGCAAGCGAAGGATATGACAATGGGACCTCGCATGGGAGCACTGGCATGGGATCTTGAAAGGAATTTTGCATGGGTGCTAGCATGGGAGGTGGCAATGGAAGCTGTAATGGCATCTCGGATGGAAAATATCATGGGATTTCGCATGGGACGCCTGGCATGGCATCTGGCAAGGGAGCTGGCTTGCGATCTGGCATGGGATCTATCATGCGATCTAGCATGATATCTGGCATGCGATCTAACATCGGATCTGACATGGAATCTGGCAATTAGAACTGACATGAGTTCTGGCATGGTAGGTGACATGGAATCGCTGGCATGAGAGCTCCCTTGACAACTTGCAAGGGATGTGGTAAGGTTCCTCCTAATATATCTGGCATAGGAACGGGCAATGGGACGTGGCATGGAATCAGGCATGGGAACAGCCATGGAATAGCTGGCATGGGAACTGACAATGGGAGATAGTATTGGATCTGACGTGGGAGCTGCTAAAGGATATACCTTGGGATCACTGGCAAGAGAGCCGGAAATGAGAGCTAGCATTGGAGATTGCAAGGAATCTGGCATGGGAGCTGTCAAGAGTGTGCTGGCATGGCATCTGGCAAAGGATCTCGCATGGGAGCTGGCATGAGACCGTTTAAGGGAACTGGCATGGAAGCTGTCATCCGAACTAGAATGATATCTGGCACGCGATCTAGCATGGGATCTGTCATGCGATCTAACATCGGATTTGGCATGGAAGCTGCCAATTAGAACTGACATGAGATCTACCATGGTAGGTGACATGGAATCGCTGGCATGAGAACTCGCATGACAACTTGCAAGGGATCTGGTAAGGTTTCTCCCAATATATCTGGCATAGGAACGGGCATTTTGACGTGGCATGGAATCAGGCATGGGAACTGCCCTGGGATCGCTGGCATGGGAACTGGCAATGGGAGGTAGTATAGGATCTGACGTGGGAGCTGATAAAGGATCTACCTTGGGATCACTGCCAAGAGAGCCGGAAATGAGAGCTTGCATGGAAGATTGCAAGGTATTTTTCATGGGAGCAGTCAAGGAATCTGACATGGCAGCCGGCACGTGTGTGATGGCATGGCGTCTGGCAAGGGATTTCGCATGGTAGCTCGCATGAGACCTTTTAGGGTATCTAACTTGGAAACTGTCATGCGAAATGACATTGGTGACAAGTAGGCTAGCATGGGACATAGCAGTGAGAGCTTGCATGGGAGCTAATTTTGGACCTGATATGGGAGCTGGCAAGGAATGTGGAATGTGATGTAACATAGAAGCGCAAGCGAAGGTAATGGCACTGGGAGGACGCATGGGAGCAATGGCAAGGTGTCTGGAATGGTAGCTGGCAATGGGATCTGGCATGGCAGGTGGTATGTTATCTGGCATGGGAACTGGCGTGTGAGCTGGCATGGTGGCTGTAGTGGGACCTGGCAGGTTTGCTGGCCTGCGACCTGTGATGGGGGCAGGCATTGGGTCTGACATGGGAAGTGGCGTGGTGTCTGGCGTGGGTGCTGGCATGGGGGCTGGTGTGGGTCCTGGCAGGGTGGCTGGCATGGCAGCTGGCGTGGGAGCTGGCACGGCAGCTAGGATCGACGCAGGCACGTTAACTAGAACAGCAGCTGTTGTGTCAGCTGGCATGTCATCCAGCATTGCTGGTGGTAATTTATCTGGCATGGGAGCTGACATAGGAGCTCGAATGTGGGCTGGCATGGAAGCTGGCATGGGATCTGAATGGAGGGATGGCTTGCGACCACGCATGATTTCTAATGTACTGATACAGGCACTTATCCTGACACGAAACATGGCAAATTGAATGTCAAGTGGCAGTTTGGCTGTCATTGGACGTGGCACGGGAGCTGGTGTGGGACCTGGCAGGAGGGCTAGCTTTGGAGCTGGAATAGGGCCTGGCGTGGGAGCTGCCATGATAGCTGGCATGAGGGCTAACATGGAAGGTGGCATGGGGGCTAGCATGGGAGCAGTCACGGCAGCTAGTTTCGAGACTGGTATGTTAACTAGAATGGCAGCTAGTATGTCAGCTGGAATGGCATCCAGCATGGCTGGTGGTGTGTTATCTAGCATGATACATTGTGTGGCAGGTGGCATGTCAGCTGGAATGGGAGCTGGCATGAGCTCTAGCATGGTAGGTGACATAGAATCGCTGGCATGAGAGTTCGCATGACAACTTGCAAGGGATCTGGTAAGGTTCCTCCCAATATATCTGGCATAGGAACGGGTAATAGGACCTGCCATGGAATCAGGTATGGTATCTGCCATGGGATCGCTGGCATGGGAACTGGCAATGGGAGGTAGTATAGGATATGACGAGGGAGCTGATAAAGGATCTACCTTGGGATCACTGGCACGAGAGCCGGAAATGAGAGCTTGAATGGGAGATTGCAAGGAATCTGGCATGGGTACTGTCAAGGAATCTGAAATGGGAGCTGGCACGTGTGTGCTCTCATGGCGTCTGGCAAGGGATTTCACATGGGATCTCGAATGAGACCTTGTAAGGGATCTGGCATGGAAGTTGTCATGCGAACTAACATCGGTGACATGGGGGCTAATATGAGATCTAGCAGTGAGAGCCTGCATGGGAGTTAATATTGGATCTGGTATGTCAGCTAGCAAAGAATCCGGAATGGGATCTAGCATCAGAGCGCAAGCGAAGGATATGACAATGGGACCTCGAATGGGGGCACTGGCATGGGATCTTGCAAGGAATCTTGAATGGGTTCTAGCATGGGAGGTGGCTATGGAAGCTGTTATGGCATCTCGGATGGAAGGTGTCATAGGATTTCGCATAGGACCGCTGGCATGGCATCTGGCAAGGGAGCTAGCTTGCGATCTGGCATGGGATCTGTCATGCGATCCACAATGATATCTGGCATGCGATCTAACATCGGATCTGGCATGGAAGCTGGCAATTAGAACTGACATGAGTTCTGGCATGGTAGGTGACATGGAATCGCTGGCATGAGAGCTCCCTTGACAACTTGCAAGGGATCTGGTGTGGTTCCTCCTAATATATCTGGCATAGGAAAGGGCAAAAGGACGTTGCATGGATTCAGGAATGGGAACAGCCATGGTATAGCTGGCATGGGAACTGGCAATTGGAGGTAGTATAGGACCTGACGTGGGAGCAGGTAAGGGATCTACCTTGGGATCACTGGCAAGAGAGCCGCAAATCAGAGCTTGCATTGGAGATTGCAAGGAATCTGGCATGGGAGCTGTCAAGGGTGTGCTGGTATGGCATCTGGCAAAGGGTTTCGCATGGGAGCTGGCATGAGACCTTTTAAGGGAAATGGCATGGAAGCTGTCATCCGAACTAGAATGATATCTGGCACGCGATCTAGAATGGGATCTGTCATGCGATCTAATATCGGATTTGGCATGGAAGCTGGCAATTAGAACTGACATGAGATCTACCATGGTAGGTGACATGGAATCGCTGGCATGAGAACTCGCATGACAACTTGCAAGGGATCTGGTAAGGTTTCTCCCAATATATCTGGCATAGGAACGGGCATTTTGACGTGGCATGGAATCAGGCATGGGAACTGCCGTGGAATCGCTGGCATGGGAATTGGCAATGGGAGGTAGTATAGGATCTGACGTGGGAGCTGATAAGGGATCTACCTTGGGATCACTGGCAAGAGAGCCGGAAATTAGAGCTTGCATAGAAGATTGCAAGGTATCTGGCATGGGAGCAGTCAATTAATCTGACATGGCAGCTGCCACGGGTGTGCTCGCAAGGCGTCTGGCAAGGGATTTCGCATGGTAGATCGCATGAGACTTTTTAGGGTATCTGGCTTGGAAACTGTCATGCGAAATAACATTGGTGACAAGTGGGCTAGCATGGGACCTAGCGGTGAGAGATTGCTTGGGAGCTAATTTTGGACCTGATATGCGAGCTGGCAAGGAATGTGGAATGTGATGTAAAATAGTAGCGCAAGCGAAGGTAATGGCACTGGGAGGACGCATGGGAGCAATGGCAAGGTGTCTGGAATGGTAGCTGGCAATGGGATCTGGCATGGCAGGTGCTATGTTATCTGGCATGGGAACTGGCGTGGGAGCTGGCAAGGGGGCTGTTGTGGGAACTGGCAGGGTTGCTGGCTTGCGACCTGTGATGGGGGCAGGCATGGGGTCTGTCATGGGAAGTGGAATGGAGTCTGGCGTGGGAGCTGGCATGGGGGCTGGTGTGGGTCCTGGCAGGGGGGCTGGCATGGCAACTGGCGTGGAAGCTGGCACGGTAGCTAGGATCGAAGCAGGCATGTTAACTAGAACGGCAGCTGTTGTGTCAGCTGGCATGTCATCCAGCATTGCTGGTGGTAATTTATCTGGCATGGGAGCTGACATAGGAGCTCGAATGTGGGCTGGCATGGAAGCTGGCGTGGGGGATTGCATATCAGACGGAATGGGAGCTGACATGGGACCTAGCATTAAATCTAAGGCACCTATACACGCACTTATCCTGGCACGAAGCATGGCAAATTGAATTTCAAGCGGCAGGGGGCCAGGCATGGGATGTAGGAAGTGGGCTTGTATGGGACTTGGCAGTAGTGCTGCCATGGGGGTTGGCATGGGATCTGACAGGGAGGCTGGCATGGGGGCTGAAAGGGGGGATAGCTTGGGACCACGCATGACATCTAAGGTACTGATACAGGCACTTATCCTGACACGAAACATTGCAAATTGAATGTCAAGTGGCAGATTGGCTGTCATTGGACGTGGCATGGGGGCTGGTGTGGGACCTGGCAGGGGGGCTAGCATTGGAGCTGGAATAGGGGCTGACGTGGGAGCTGCCATGATAGCTGGCATGAGGGCTAACATGGAAGGTGACATGGGGGCTAGCATGGGAGCAGCCACGGCATCTAGTTTCGATTCTGGTATGTTAACTAGAATGGCAGCATGTATGTCAGCTGGCATGGCATCCAGAATGGCTGGAGGTGTGTTATCTAGCACGATACATTGTGTGGCAGGTGGCATGTCAGCTGGAATGGGAGCTGGCATGAGATCTAGCATGGTAGGTGACATAGAATCGCTGGCATGAGAGTTCGCATGACAACTTGCAAGGGATCTTCTAAGGTTCCTCCCAATATATCTGGCATAGGAACGGGTAATGGGACGTGGCATGAAATCATTTAAGGCATCTGCCATGGGATCGCTGGCATGGGAACTGGCAATGGGAGGTAGTATAGGATCTGACGTGGGAGCTGATATGGGATCTACCTTGAGATCACTGGCACGAGAGCCAGAAATGAGAGCTTGCATGGGAGATTGCAAGGAATCTGGCATGGGTACTGTCAAGGAATCTGAAATGGGAGCTGGCACGGGTGTGCTGGCATGGCGTCTGGCAAGGGATTTCACATGCGATCTCGCATGAGACCTTGTAAGGGATCTGGCATGGAAGTTGTCATGCGAACTAACATCGATGACATGGGGGCTAACATGAGATCTAGCAGTGAGAGCCTGCATGGGATTTAATATTGGATCTGGTATGGCAGCTAGCAAGGAATCCGGAATGGGATCTAGCATCAGAGCGCAAGCGAAGGATATGAAAATGGGACCTCGCATGGGAGCACTGGCATGGGATCTTGAAAGGAATTTTGCATGGGTGCTAGCATGGGAGGTGGCAATGGAAGCTGTTATGGCATCTCGGATGGAAAATATCATGCGATTTCGCATGGGACGCCTGGCATGGCATCTGGCAAGGGAGCTGGCTTGCGATCTGGCATGGGATCTGTCATGCGATCTAGCATGATACCTGGCATGCGATCTAACATCGGATCTGGCATGGAAGCTGGCAATTAGAACTGACATGAGTTCTGGCATGGTAGGTGACATGGAATCGCTGGCATGAGAGCTCCCTTGACAACTTGCAAGGGATCTGGTAAAGGTCCTCCTAATATATCTGGCATAGAAACGGGCAATGGGACGTGGCATGGAATCAGGCATGGGAACAGCCATGGAATAGCTGGCATGGGAACTGACAATGGGAGATAGTATTGGATCTGACGTGGGAGCTGCTAAGGGATATACCTTGGGATCACTGGAAGGAGACCCGGAAATGAGAGCTTGCATTGGAGATTGCAAGGAATCTGGCATGGGAGCTGTCAAGGGTGTGCTGGCATGGCATCTAGCAAAGGATTTCGCGTGGGAGCTGGCATGAGACCTTTTAAGGGAACTGGCATGGAAGCTGTCATCCGAACTAGAATGATATCTGGCACGCGATCTAGCTTGGGATCTGTCATGCGATCTAACATCGGATCTGGCATGGAAGCTGGCAATTAGAACTGACATGAGATCTACCATGGTAGGTGACATGGAATCGCTGGCATGAGAACTCGCATGACAACTTGCAAGGGATCTGGTAAGGTTTCTCCCAATATATCTGGCATAGGAACGGGCATTTTGACGTGGCATGGAATCAGGCATGGGAACTGCCCTGGAATCGCTGGCATGGGAATTGGCAATGGGAGGTAGTATAGGATCTGACGTGGGAGCTGAAAAGGGATCTACCTTGGGATCACTGGCAAGAGAGGCGGAAATGAGAGCTTGCATGGAAGATTGCAAGGTATTTTTCATGGGAGCAGTCAAGGAATCTGACATGGCAGCCGGCACGTGTGTGATGGCATGGCGTCTGGCAAGGGATTTCGCATGGTAGCTCGCATGAGGCCTTTTAGGGAATCTGGCTTGGAAACTGTCATGCGAAATGACATTGGTGACAAGTAGGCTAGCATGGGACATAGCAGTGAGAGCTTGCATGGGAGCTAATTTTGGACCTGATATGGGAGCTGGCAGGGAATGTGGAATGTGATGTAACATAGAAGCGCAAGCGAAGGTAATGGCACTGGGAGGACGCATGGGAGCAATGGCAAGGTGTCTGGAATGGTAGCTGGCAATGGGATCTGGCATGGCAGGTGGTATGTTATCTGGCATGGGAACTGGCGTGTGAGCTGGCATGGTGGCTGTAGTGGGACCTGGCAGGATTGCTGGCCTGCGACCTGTGATGGGGGCAGGCATTGGGTCTGACATGGGAAGTGGCGTGGTGTCTGGCGTGGGTGCTGGCATGGGGGCTGGTGTGGGTCCTGGCAGGGTGGCTGGCATGGCAGCTGGCGTGGGAGCTGGCACGGCAGCTAGGATCGACGCAGGGACGTTAACTAGAACAGCAGCTGTTGTGTCAGCTGGCATGTCATCCAGCATTGCTGGTGGTAATTTATCTGGCATGGGAGCTGACATAGGAGCTCGAATGTGGGCTGGCATGGAAGCTGGCGTGGGGGCTTGCATATCAGATGGAATGGGAGCTGACATGGGACCTAGCATGACATCTAAGGCACCTATACACGCACTTATCCTGGCACGAAGCATGGCAAATTGAATTTCAAGTGGCAGGAGGCCAGGCATGGGACCTAGCAAGTGGGCTTGCATGGGACTTGGCAGGAGTGCTGCCATGGGGGCTGGCATGGAAGCTGGCATGGGATCTGAATGTAGGGATGGCTTGCGACCACGCATGACGTCTAATGTACTGATACAGGCACTTATCCTGACACGAAACATGGCAAATTGAATGTCAAGTGGCAGTTTGGCTGTCATTGGACGTGGCACGGGGGCTGGTGTGGGACCTGGCAGGAGGTCTAGCTTTGGAGCTGGAATAGGGCCTGGCGTGGGAGCTGCCATGATAGCTGGCATGAGGGCTAACATGGAAGGTGGCATGGGGGCTAGCATGGGAGCAGTCACGGCAACTAGTTTCGAGGCTGGTATGTTAACTAGAATGGCAGCTAGTATGTCAGCTGGAATGGCATCCAGCATGGCTGGTGGTGTGTTATCTAGCATGATACATTGTGTGGCAGGTGGCATGTCAGCTGGAATGGGAGCTGGCATGAGCTCTAGCATGGTAGGTGACATAGAATCGCTGGCATGATAGTTCGCATGACAACCTGCAAGGGATCTGGTAAGGTTCCTCCCAATATATCTGGCATAGGAACGGGTAATAGGACGTGCCATGGAATCAGGTATGGTATCTGCCATGGGATCGCTGGCATGGGATCTGGCAATGGGAGGTAGTATAGGATATGACGAGGGAGCTGATAAAGGATCTATCTTGGGATCACTGGCACGAGAGCCGGAAATGAGAGCTTGCATGGGAGATTGCAAGGAATCTGGCATGGGTACTGTCAAGGAATCTGAAATGGGAGCTGGCACGGGTGTGCTGGCATGGCGTATGGCAAGGGTTTTCACATGGGATCTCGCATGAGACCTTGTAAGGGATCTGGCATGGAAGTTGTCATGCGAACTAACATCGGTGACATGGGGGCTAATATGAGATCTAGCAGTGAGAGCCTGCATGGGAGTTAATATTGGAAGAATCCGGAATGGGATCTAGCATCAGAGCGCAAGCGAAGGATATGACAATGGGACCTCGCATGGGGGCACTGGCATGGGATCTTGCAAGGAATCTTGCATGGGTTCTAGCATGGGAGGTGGCTATGGAAGCTGTTATGGTATCTCGGATGGAAGGTGTCATAGGATTTCGCATGGGACCGCTGGCATGGCATCTGGCAAGGGAGCTAGCTTGCGATCTGGCATGGGATCTGTCATGCGATCTACAATGATATCTGGCATGCGATCTAACATCGGATCTGGCATGGAAGCTGGCAATTAGAACTGACATGAGTTCTGGCATGGTAGGTGACATGGAATCGCTGGCATGAGAGCTCCCTTGACAACTTGCGAGGGATCTGGTGTGGCTCCTCCTAATATATCTGGCATAGGAACGGGCAAAAGGACGTGGCATGGATTCAGGAATGGGAACAGCCATGGTATAGATGGCATGGGAACTGGCAATTGGAGGTAGTATAGGACCTGACGTGGGAGCAGGTAAGGGATCTACCTTGGGATCACTGGCAAGAGAGCCGCAAATCAGAGCTTGCATTGGAGATTGCAAGGAATCTGGCATGGGAGCTGTCAAGGGTGTGCTGGCATGGCATCTGGCAAAGAGTTTCGCATGGGAGCTGGCATGAGGCCTTTTAAGGGAAATGGCATGGAAGCTGTCATCCGAACTAGAATGATATCTGGCACGCGATCTAGCATGGGATCTGTCATGCGATCTAATATCGGATTTGGCATGGAAGCTGGCAATTAGAACTGACATGAGATCTACCATGGTAGGTGACATGGAATCGCTGGCATGAGAACTCGCATGACAACTAGCAAGGGATCTGGTAAAGTTTCTCCCAATATATCTGGCATAGGAACGGGCATTTTGACGTGGCATGGAATCAGGCATGGGAACTGCCGTGGAATTGCTGGCATGGGAATTGGCAATGGGAGGTAGTATAGGATCTGACGTGGGAGCTGATAAGGGATCTACCTTGGGATCACTGGCACGAGAGCCGGAAATGAGAGCTTGCATGGGAGATAGCAAGGAATCTGGCATGGGTACTGTCAAGGAATCTGAAATGGGAGCTGGCACGGGTGTGCTGGCATGGCGTCTGGCAAGGTATTTCACATGGGATCTCGCATAAGACCTTGTAAGGGATCTGGCATGGAAGTTGTCATGCGAACTAACATCGATGACATGGGGGCTAACATGAGATCTAGCAGTGAGAGCCTGCATGGGATTTAATATTGGATCTGGTATGGCAGCTAGCAAGGAATCCGGAATGGGATCTAGCATCAGAGCGCAAGCGAAGGATATGAAAATGGGACCTCGCATGGGAGCACTGGCATGGGATCTTGAAAGGAAACTTGCATGGGTGCTAGCATGGAAGGTGGCAATGGAAGCTGTTATGGCATCTCGGATGGAAAATATCATGCGATTTCGCATGGGACGCCTGGCATGGCATCTGGCAAGGGAGCTGGCTTGCGATCTGGCATGGGATCTGTCATGCGATCTGGCATGATAGCTGGCATGCGATCTAACATCGGATCTGGCATGGAAGCTGGCAATTAGAACTGACATGAGTTCTGGCATGGTAGGTGACATGGAATCGCTGGCATGAGAGCTCCCTTAACAACTTGCAAGGGATCTGGTAAGGTTCCTCCTAATATATCTGGCATAGGAACGGGCAAAAGGACGTGGCATGGAATCAGGCATGGGAACAGCCATGGAATAGCTGGCATGGGAACTGACAATGGGAGATAGTATTGGATCTGACGTGGGAGCTGCTAAGGGATATACCTTGGGATCACTGGCAAGAGACCCGGAAATGAGGGCTTGCATTGGAGATTGCAAGGAATCTGGCATGGGAGCTGTCAAGGGTGTGCTGGCATGGCATCTGGCAAAGGATTTCGCTTGGGAGCTGGCATGAGACCTTTTAAGGGAACTGGCATGGAAGCTGTCATCCGAACTAGAATGATATCTGGCACGCGATCTAGCATGGGATCTGTCATGCGATCTAACATCGGATCTGGCATGGAAGCTGGCAATTAGAACTGACATGAGATCTACCATGGTAGGTGACATGGAATCGCTGGCATGAGAACTCGCATGACAACTTGCAAGGGATCTGGTAAGGTTTCTCCCAATATATCTTTCATAGGAACGGGCATTGTGACGTGGCATGGAATCAGGCATGGGAACTGCCCTGGGATCGCTGGCATGGGAACTGGCAATGGGAGGTAGTATAGGATCTGACGTGGGAGCTGATAAAGGATCTACCTTGGGATCACTGGCAAGAGAGCCGGAAATGAGAGCTTGCATGGAAGATTGCAAGGTATTTTTCATGGGAGCAGTCAAGGAATCTGACATGGCAGCCGGCACGTGTGTGATGGCATGGCGTCTGGCAAGGGATTTCGCATGGTAGCTCGCATGAGACCTTTTAGGGTATCTGGCTTGGAAACTGTCATGCGAAATGACATTGGTGACAAGTAGGCTAGCATGGGACACAGCAGTGAGAGCTTGCATGGGAGCTAATTTTGGACCTGATATGGGAGCTGGCAAGGAATGTGGAATGTGATGTAACATAGAAGCGCAAGCGAAGGTAATGGCACTGGGAGGACGCATGGGAGCAATGGCAAGGTGTCTGGAATGGTAGCTGGCAATGGGATCTGGAATGGCAAGTGGTATGTTATCTGGCATGGGAACTTGCGTGGGAGCTGGCATGGGGGCTGTAGTGGGACCTGACAGGATTGCTGGCCTGCGACCTGTGATGGGGGCAGGCATTGGGTCTGTCATGGGAAGTGGCGTGGTGTCTGGAGTGGGTGCTGGCATGGGGGCTAGTGTGGGTCCTGGCAGGGGGGCTGGCATGGCAGCTGGCGTGGGAGCTGGCACGGCAGCTAGGATCGACGCAGGCACGTTAACTAGAACGGCAGCTGTTGTGTCAGCTGGCATGTCATCCAGCATTGCTCGTGGTAATTTATCTGGCATGGGAGCTGACATAGGAGCTCGAATGTGGGCTCGCATAGAAGCTGGCGTGGGGGCTTGCATATCAGATGGAATGGGAGCTGACATGGGACCTATCATGACATCTAAGGCACCTATACACGCACTTATCCTGGCACGAAGCATGGCAAATTGAATTTCAAGTGGCAGGAGGCCAGGCATGGGACCTAGCAAGTGGGCTTGCATGGGACTTGGCAGGAGTGCTGCCATGGGGGCTGGCATGGAAGCTGGCATGGGATCTGAATGGAGGGATGGCTTGCGACCACGCATGACGTCTAATGTACTGATACAGGCACTTATCCTGACACGAAACATGGCAAATTGAATGTCAAGTGGCAGTTTGGCTGTCATTGGACGTGGCACGGGGGCTGGTGTGGGACCTGGCAGGAGGGCTAGCTTTGGAGCTGGAATAGGGCCTGGCGTGGGAGCTGCCATGATAGCTGGCATGAGGGCTAACATGGAAGGTGGCATGGGGGCTAGCATGGGAGCAGTCACGGCAGCTAGTTTCGAGGCTGGTATGTTAACTAGAATGGCAGCTAATATGTCAGCTGGAATGGCATCCAGCATGGCTGGTGGTGTGTTATCTAGCATGATACATTGTGTGGCAGGTGGCATGTCAGCTGGAATGGGAGCTGGCATGAGATCTAGCATGGTAGGTGACATAGAATCGCTGGCATGAGAGTTCGCATGACAACTTGCAAGGGATCTGGTAAGGTTCCTCCCAATATATCTGGCATAGGAACGGGTAATAGGACGTGCCATGGAATCAGGTATGGTATCTGCCATGGGCTCGCTGGCATGGGAACTGGCAATGGGAGGTAGTATAGGATATGACGAGGGAGATGATAAAGGATCTACATAGGGATCACTGGCACGAGAGCCGGAAATGAGAGCTTGCATGGGAGATTGCAAGGAATCTGGCATGGGTACTGTCAAGGAATCTGAAATGGGAGCTGGCACGGGTGTGCTGGCATGGCGTCTGGCAAGGGATTTCACATGGGATCTCGCATGAGACCTTGTAAGGGATCTGGCACGGAAGTTGTCATGCGAACTAACATCGGTGACATGGGGGCTAATATGAGATCTAGCAGTGAGAGCCTGCATGGGAGTTAATATTGGATCTGGTATGTCAGCTAGCAAAGAATCCGGAATGGGATCTAGCATCAGAGCGCAAGCGAAGGATATGACAATGGGACCTCGCATGGGGGCACTGGCATGGGATCTTGAAAGGAATCTTGCATGGGTGCTAGCATGGGAGGTGGCAATGGAAGCTGTTATGGCATCTCGGATGGAAGGTGTCATAGGATTTCGCATGGGACCGCTGGCATGGCATCTGGCAAGGGAGCTAGCTTGCGATCTGGCATGGGATCTGTCATGCGATCTACAATGATATCTGGCATGCGATCTAACATCGGATCTGGCATGGAAGCTGGCAATTAGAACTGACATGAGTTCTGGCATGGTAAGTGACATGGAATCGCTGGCATGAGAGCTCCCTTGACAACTTACAAGGGATCTGGTATGGTTCCTCCTAATATATCTGGCATAGGAACGGGCAAAAGGACGTGGCATGGATTCAGGAATGGGAACAGCCATGGAATAGCTGGCATGGGAACTGGCAATTGGAGGTAGTATAGGACCTGACGTGGGAGCAGGTAAGGGATCTACCTTGGGATCACTGGCAAGATACCCGGAAATGAGAGCTTGCATTGGAGATTGCAAGGAATCTGGCATGGTAGCTGTCATGGGTGTGCTGGCATGGCATCTGGCAAAGGGTTTCGCATGGGAGCTGGCATGAGACCTTTTAAGAGAAATAGCATGGAAGCTGTCATCCGAACTAGAATGATATCTGGCACGCGATCTAGCATGGGATCTGTCATGCGATCTAATATCGGATTTGGCATGGAAGCTGGCAATTAGAACTGACATGAGATCTACCATGGTAGGTGACATGGAATCGCTGGCATGAGAACTCGCATGACAACTTGCAAGGGATCTGGTAAGGTTTCTCCCAATATATCTGGCATAGGAACGGGCATTTTGACGTGGCATGGAATCAGGCATGGGAACTGCCCTGGAATCGCTGGCATGGGAATTGGCAATGGGAGGTAGTATAGGATCTGACGTGGGAGCTGAAAAGGGATCTACCTTGGGATCACTGGCAAGACAGCCGGAAATGAGAGCTTGCATGGAAGATTGCAAGGTATTTTTCATGGGAGCAGTCAAGGAATCTGACATGGCAGCCGGCACGTGTGTGATGGCATGGCGTCTGGCAAGGGATTTCACATGGTAGCTCGCATGAGACCTTTTAGGGTATCTGGCTTGGAAACTGTCATGCGAAATGACATTGGTGACAAGTAGGCTAGCATGGGACATAGCAGTGAGAGCTTGCATGGGAGCTAATTTTGGACCTGATATGGGAGCTGGCAAGGAATGTGGAATGTGATGTAACATAGAAGCGCAAGCGAAGGTAATGGCACTGGGAGGACGCATGGGAGCAATGGCAAAGTGTCTGGAAAGGTAGCTGGCAATGGGATCTGGCATGGCAGGTGGTATGTTATCTGGCATGGGAACTGGCGTGGGAGCTGTCATGGTGGCTGTAGTGGGACCTGGCAGGATTGCGGGCCTGCGACCTGTGATGGGGGCAGGCATTGGGTCTGACATGGGAAGTGGCGTGGTGTCTGGCGTGGGTGCTGGCATGGGGGCTGGTGTGGGTCCTGGCAGGGGGACTGGCATGGCAGCTGGCGTGGGAGCTGGCACGGCAGCTAGGATCGACGCAGGCACGTTAACTAGAACGGCAGCTGTTGTGTCAGCTGGCATGTCATCCAGCATTGCTCGTGGTAATTTATCTGGCATGGGAGCTGACATAGGAGCTCGAATGTGGGCTGGCATGGAAGCTGGCGTGGGGGCTTGCATATCAGATGGAATGGGAGCTGACATGGGACCTAGCATGACATCTAAGGCACCTATACACGCACTTATCCTGGCACGAAGCATGGCAAATTGAATTTCAAGTGGCAGGAGGCCAGGCATGGGACCTAGCAAGTGGGCTTGCATGGGACTTGGCAGGAGTGCTGCCATGGGGGCTGGCATGGAAGCTGGCATGGGATCTGAATGGAGGGATGGCTTGCGACCACGCATGACGTCTAATGTACTGATACAGGCACTTATCCTGACACGAAACATGGCAAATTGAATGTCAAGTGGCAGTTTGGCTGTCATTGGACGTGGCACGGGGGCTGGTGTGGGACCTGGCAGGAGGGCTAGCTTTGGAGCTGGAATAGGGCCTGGCGTGGGAGCTGCCATGATAGCTGGCATGAGGGCTAACATGGAAGGTGGCATGGGGGCTAGCATGGGAGCAGTCACGGCAGCTAGTTTCGAGGCTGGTATGTTAACTAGAATGGCAGCTAATATGTCAGCTGGAATGGCATCCAGCATGGCTGGTGGTGTGTTATCTAGCATGATACATTGTGTGGCAGGTGGCATGTCAGCTGGAATGGGAGCTGGCATGAGATCTAGCATGGTAGGTGACATAGAATCGCTGGCATGAGAGTTCGCATGACAACTTGCAAGGGATCTGGTAAGGTTCCTCCCAATATATCTGGCATAGGAACGGGTAATAGGACGTGCCATGGAATCAGGTATGGTATCTGCCATGGGCTCGCTGGCATGGGAACTGGCAATGGGAGGTAGTATAGGATATGACGAGGGAGATGATAAAGGATCTACCTTGGGATCACTGGCACGAGAGCCGGAAATGAGAGCTTGCATGGGAGATTGCAAGGAATCTGGCATGGGTACTGTCAAGGAATCTGAAATGGGAGCTGGCACGGGTGTGCTGGCATGGCGTCTGGCAAGGGATTTCACATGGGATCTCGCATGAGACCTTGTAAGGGATCTGGCATGGAAGTTGTCATGCGAACTAACATCGGTGACATGGGGGCTAATATGAGATCTAGCAGTGAGAGCCTGCATGGGAGTTAATATTGGATCTGGTATGTCAGCTAGCAAAGAATCCGGAATGGGATCTAGCATCAGAGCGCAAGCGAAAGATATGTCAATGGGACCTCGCATGGGGGCACTGGCATGGGATCTTGAAAGGAATCTTGCATGGGTGCTAGCATGGGAGGTGGCAATGGAAGCTGTTATGGCATCTCGGATGGAAGGTGTCATAGGATTTCGCATGGGACCGCTGGCATGGCATCTGGCAAGGGAGCTAGCTTGCGATCTGGCATGGGATCTGTCATGCGATCTACAATGATATCTGGCATGCGATCTAACATCGGATCTGGCATGGAAGATGGCAATTAGAACTGACATGAGTTCTGGCATGGTAGGTGACATGGAATCGCTGGCATGAGAGCTCCCTTGACAACTTGCGAGGGATCTGGTGTGGCTCCTCCTAATATATCTGGCATAGGAACGGGCAAAAGGACGTGGCATGGATTCAGGAATGGGAACAGCCATGGTATAGCTGGCATGGGAACTGGCAATTGGAGGTAGTATAGGACCTGACGTGGGAGCAGGTAAGGGATCTACCTTGGGATCACTGGCAAGAGAGCCGCAAATCAGAGCTTGCATTGGAGATTGCAAGGAATCTGGCATGGGAGCTGTCAAGGGTGTGCTGGCATGGCATCTGGCAAAGAGTTTCGCATGGGAGCTGGCATGAGACCTTTTAAGGGAAATGGCATGGAAGCTGTCATCCGAACTAGAATGATATCTGGCACGCGATCTAGCATGGGATCTGTCATGCGATCTAATATCGGATTTGGCATGGAAGCTGGCAATTAGAACTGACATGAGATCTACCATGGTAGGTGACATGGAATCGCTGGCATGAGAACTCGCATGACAACTAGCAAGGGATCTGGTAAGGTTTCTCCCAATATATCTGGCATAGGAACGGGCATTTTGACGTGGCATGGAATCAGGCATGGGAACTGCCGTGGAATCGCTGGCATGGGAATTGGCAATGGGAGGTAGTATAGGATCTGACGTGGGAGCTGATAAGGGATCTACCTTGGGATCACTGGCACGAGAGCCGGAAATGAGAGCTTGCATGGGAGATTGCAAGGAATCTGGCATGGGTACTGTCAAGGAATCTGAAATGGGAGCTGGCACGGGTGTGCTGGCATGGCGTCTGGAAAGGGATTTTACATGGGATCTCGCATGAGATCTTGTAAGGGATCTGGCATGGAAGTTGTCATGCGAACTAACATCGGTGACATGGGGGCTAACATGAGATCTAGCAGTGAGAGCCTGCATGGGAGTTAATATTGGATCTGGTATGGCAGCTAGCAATGAATCCGGAATGGGATCTAGCATCAGAGCGCAAGCGAAGGATATGACAATGGGACCTCGAATGGGGGCACTGGCATGGGATCTTGCAATGAATCTTGCATGGGTGCTAGCATGGGAGGTGGCAATGGAAGCTGTTATGGCTTCTCGGATGGAAGGTATCATGGGATTTCGAATGGGACCGTTGGCATTCCATCTGGCAAGGGAGCTGGCTTGCGATCTAACATCGGATCTGGCACGGAAGCTGGCAATTAGAACTGACATGAGTTCTGGCATGGTAGGTGACATGGAATCGCTGGCATGAGAGGTCCCTTGACAACTTGCAAGGGATCTGGTAAGTTTCCTCCTAATATATCTGGCATAGGAACGGGCAATGGGAGGTATTATAGGATCTGACGTTGGAGCTGGTAAAGGATCTGCCTTGGGATCACTGGCAAGAGAGCCGGAAAGGAGAGCTTGCATTGGAGATTGCAAGGAATCTGGCATGGTAGCTGTCAAAGGTGTGCTGGCATGGCATCTGGCAAAGGATTTCGCATGGGAGCAGGCATGAGATCTTTTAAGGGAACTGGCATGGAAGCTGTCATCCGAACTAGAGTGATATCTGGCATGCGATCTAGCATGGGATCTGTAATGCGATCTAACATCGGATCTGGCATGGAAGCTGGCAATTAGAACTGACATGAGATCTACCATGGTAGGTGACATGGAACCGCTGGCATGAGAACTCGCATGACAACTTGCAAGGGATCTGGTAAGGTTCCTCCCAATATATCTGGCATAGGAAGGGGCAATGGGACGTGGCAAGGAATCAGCCATGGGAACTGCCATGGGATCGCTGGCTTGGGAACTGGCAATGGGAGGTAGTATAGGATCTGAAGTGGGACCTGATATGGGATCTACCTTGGGATCACTGGCATGAGAGCCGGAAATGAGAGCTTGCATGGGAGATTGCAAGGAATCTGGCATGGGAGCAGTCAAGGGTGTGCTGGCATGGCATCTATTAAGGTATTTCGCATGGGAGTTCGCATGAGATTTTTTAAGAGATCTGGCATAGAAGCTGTCATCCGAACTAGCATGATATCTGGCAAGCGATCTAGCATGGGATCTGTCATGCGATCTAACATCGGATCTGGCATGGAAGCTGGCAATTAGAACTGACATGAGTTCTGGCATGGTAGGTGACATGGAATCGCTGGCATGAGAGCTCCCTTGACAACTTGCAAGGGATCTGGTAAGTTTCCTCCTAATATATCTGGCATGGGAACTGGCAATGGTAGGTAGTATAGGAACTGACGTGCGAGCTGATAAGGGATCCACCTTGGGATCACTGGCAAGAGAGCCGGAAATGAGAGCTTGCATGGGAGATTGCAAGGAATCTGGCATGGGTACTGTCAAGGAATCTGAAATGGGAGCTGGCACGGGTGTGCTGGCATGGCGTCTGGCAAGGGATTTCACATGGGATCTCGCATGAGACCTTGTAAGGGATCTGGCATGGAAGTTGTCATGCGAACTAACATCGATGACATGGGGGCTAACATGAGATCTAGCAGTGAGAGCCTGCATGGGATTTAATATTGGATCTGGTATGGCAGCTAGCAAGGAATCCGGAATGGGATCTAGCATCAGAGCGCAAGCGAAGGATATGAAAATGGGACCTCGCATGGGAGCACTGGCATGGGATCTTGAAAGGAATCTTGCATGGGTGCTAGCATGGGAGGTTGCAATGGAAGCTGTTATGGCATTTCGGATGGAAAATATCATGCGATTTCGCATGGGACGCCTGGCATGGCATCTGGCAAGGGAGATGGCTTGCGATCTGGCATGGGATCTGTCATGCGATCTGGCATGATACCTGGCATGCGATCTAACATCGGATCTGGCATGGAAGCTGGCAATTAGAACTGACATGAGTTCTGGCATGGTAGGTGACATGGAATCGCTGGCATGAGAGCTCCCTTGACAACTTGCAAGGGATCTGGTAAGGTTCCTCCTAATATATCTGGCATAGGAACGGGCAAAAGGACGTGGCATGGAATCAGGCATGGGAACAGCCATGGAATAGCTGGCATGGGAACTGACAATGGGAGATAGTATTGGATCTGACGTGGGAGCTGCTAAGGGATATACCTTGGGATCACTGGCAAGAGACCCGGAAATGAGGGCTTGCATTGGAGATTGCAAGGAATCTGGCATGGGAGCTGTCAAGGGTGTGCTGGCATGGCATCTGGCAAAGGATTTCGCTTGGGAGCTGGCATGAGACCTTTTAAGGGAACTGGCATGGAAGCTGTCATCCGAACTAGAATGATATCTGGCACGCGATCTAGCATGGGATCTGTCATGCGATCTAACATCGGATCTGGCATTGAAGCTGGCAATTAGAACTGACATGAGATCTACCATGGTAGGTGACATGGAATCGCTGGCATGAGAACTCGCATGACAACTTGCAAGGGATCTGGTAAGGTTTCTCCCAATATATCTGGCATAGGAACGGGCATTGTGACGTGGCATGGAATCAGGCATGGGAACTGCCCTGGGATCGCTGGCATGGGAACTGGCAATGGGAGGTAGTATAGGATCTGACGTGGGAGCTGATAAAGGATCTACCTTGGGATCACTGGCAAGAGAGCCGGAAATGAGAGCTTGCATGGAAGATTGCAAGGTATTTTTCATGGGAGCAGTCAAGGAATCTGACATGGCAGCCGGCACGTGTGTGATGGCATGCCGTCTGGCAAGGGATTTCGCATGGTAGCTCGCATGAGACCTTTTAGAGTATCTGGCTTGGAAACTGTCATGCGAAATGACATTGGTGACAAGTAGGCTAGCATGGGACATAGCAGTGAGAGCTTGCATGGGAGCTAATTTTGGACCTGATATGGGAGCTGGCAAGGAATGTGGAATGTGATGTAACATAGAAGCGCAAGCGAAGGTAATGGCACTGGGAGGACGCATGGGAGCAATGGCAAGGTGTCTGGAATGGTAGCTGGCAATGGGATCTGGAATGGCAAGTGGTATGTTATCTGGCATGGGAACTTGCGTGGGAGCTGGCATGGGGGCTGTAGTGGGACCTGACAGGATTGCTGGCCTGCGACCTGTGATGGGGGCAGGCATTGGGTCTGTCATGGGAAGTGGCGTGGTGTCTGGAGTGGGTGCTGGCATGGGGGCTAGTGTGGGTCCTGGCAGGGGGGCTGGCATGGCAGCTGGCGTGGGAGCTGGCACGGCAGCTAGGATCGACGCAGGCACGTTAACTAGAACGGCAGCTGTTGTGTCAGCTGGCATGTCATCCAGCATTGCTCGTGGTAATTTATCTGGCATGGGAGCTGACATAGGAGCTCGAATGTGGGCTCGCATAGAAGCTGGAGTGGGGGCTTGCATATCAGATGGAATGGGAGCTGACATGGGACCTAGCATGACATCTAAGGCACCTATACACGCACTTATCCTGGCACGAAGCATGGCAAATTGAATTTCAAGTGGCAGGAGGCCAGGCATGGGATCTAGCAAGTGGGCTTGCATGGGACTTGGCAGGAGTGCTGCCATGGGGGCTGGCATGGAAACTGGCATGGGATCTGAATGGAGGGATGGCTTGCGACCACGCATGACGTCTAATGTACTGATACAGGCACTTATCCTGACACGAAACATGGCAAATTGAATGTCAAGTGGCAGTTTGGCTGTCATTGGACGTGGCACGGGGGCTGGTGTGGGACCTGGCAGGAGGGCTAGCTTTGGAGCTGGAATAGGGCCAGGCGTGGGAGCTGCCATGATAGCTGGCATGAGGGCTAACATGGAAGGTGGCATGGGGGCTAGCATGGGAGCAGTCACGGCAGCTAGTTTCGAGGCTGGTATGTTAACTAGAATGGCAGCTAGTATGTCAGCTGGAATGGCATCCAGCATGGCTGGTGGTGTGTTACCTAGCATGATACATTGTGTGGCAGGTGGCATGTCAGCTGGAATGGGAGCTGGCATGAGATCTAGCATGGTAGGTGACATAGAATCGCTGGCATGAGAGTTCGCATGACAACTTGCAAGGGATCTGGTAAGGTTCCTCCCAATATATCTGGCATAGGAACGGGTAATAGGACGTGCCATGGAATCAGGTATGGTATCTGCCATGGGCTCGCTGGCATGGGAACTGGCAATGGGAGGTAGTATAGGATATGACGAGGGAGCTGATAAAGGATCTACCTTGGGATCACTGGCACGAGAGCCGGAAATGAGAGCTTGCATGGGAGATTGCAAGGAATCTGGCATGGGTACTGTCAAGGAATCTGAAATGGGAGCTGGCACGGGTGTGCTGGCATGGCGTCTGGCAAGGGATTTCACATGGGATCTCGCATGAGACCTTGTAAGGGATCTGGCATGGAAGTTGTCATGCGAACTAACATCGGTGACATGGGGGCTAATATGAGATCTAGCAGTGAGAGCCTGCATGGGAGTTAATATTGGATCTGGTATGTCAGCTAGCAAAGAATCCGGAATGGGATCTAGCATCAGAGCGCAAGCGAAAGATATGTCAATGGGACCTCGCATGGGGGCACTGGCATGGGATCTTGAAAGGAATCTTGCATGGGTGCTAGCATGGGAGGTGGCAATGGAAGCTGTTATGGCATCTCGGATGGAAGGTGTCATAGGATTTCGCATGGGACCGCTGGCATGGCATCTGGCAAGGGAGCTAGCTTGCGATCTGGCATGGGATCTGTCATGCGATCTACAATGATATCTGGCATGCGATCTAACATCGGATCTGGCATGGAAGATGGCAATTAGAACTGACATGAGTTCTGGCATGGTAGGTGACATGGAATCGCTGGCATGAGAGCTCCCTTGACAACTTGCGAGGGATCTGGTGTGGCTCCTCCTAATATATCTGGCATAGGAACGGGCAAAAGGACGTGGCATGGATTCAGGAATGGGAACAGCCATGGTATAGCTGGCATGGGAACTGGCAATTGGAGGTAGTATAGGACCTGACGTGGGAGCAGGTAAGGGATCTACCTTGGGATCACTGGCAAGAGAGCCGCAAATCAGAGCTTGCATTGGAGATTGCAAGGAATCTGGCATGGGAGCTGTCAAGGGTGTGCTGGCATGGCATCTGGCAAAGAGTTTCGCATGGGAGCTGGCATGAGACCTTTTAAGGGAAATGGCATGGAAGCTGTCATCCGAACTAGAATGATATCTGGCACGCGATCTAGCATGGGATCTGTCATGCGATCTAATATCGGATTTGGCATGGAAGCTGGCAATTAGAACTGACATGAGATCTACCATGGTAGGTGACATGGAATCGCTGGCATGAGAACTCGCATGACAACTAGCAAGGGATCTGGTAAGGTTTCTCCCAATATATCTGGCATAGGAACGGGCATTTTGACGTGGCATGGAATCAGGCATGGGAACTGCCGTGGAATCGCTGGCATGGGAATTGGCAATGGGAGGTAGTATAGGATCTGACGTGGGAGCTGATAAGGGATCTACCTTGGGATCACTGGCACGAGAGCCGGAAATGAGAGCTTGCATGGGAGATTGCAAGGAATCTGGCATGGGTACTGTCAAGGAATCTGAAATGGGAGCTGGCACGGGTGTGCTGGCATGGCGTCTGGAAAGGGATTTTACATGGGATCTCGCATGAGATCTTGTAAGGGATCTGGCATGGAAGTTGTCATGCGAACTAACATCGGTGACATGGGGGCTAACATGAGATCTAGCAGTGAGAGCCTGCATGGGAGTTAATATTGGATCTGGTATGGCAGCTAGCAATGAATCCGGAATGGGATCTAGCATCAGAGCGCAAGCGAAGGATATGACAATGGGACCTCGAATGGGGGCACTGGCATGGGATCTTGCAATGAATCTTGCATGGGTGCTAGCATGGGAGGTGGCAATGGAAGCTGTTATGGCTTCTCGGATGGAAGGTATCATGGGATTTCGAATGGGACCGTTGGCATTCCATCTGGCAAGGGAGCTGGCTTGCGATCTAACATCGGATCTGGCACGGAAGCTGGCAATTAGAACTGACATGAGTTCTGGCATGGTAGGTGACATGGAATCGCTGGCATGAGAGGTCCCTTGACAACTTGCAAGGGATCTGGTAAGTTTCCTCCTAATATATCTGGCATAGGAACGGGCAATGGGAGGTATTATAGGATCTGACGTTGGAGCTGGTAAAGGATCTGCCTTGGGATCACTGGCAAGAGAGCCGGAAAGGAGAGCTTGCATTGGAGATTGCAAGGAATCTGGCATGGTAGCTGTCAAAGGTGTGCTGGCATGGCATCTGGCAAAGGATTTCGCATGGGAGCAGGCATGAGATCTTTTAAGGGAACTGGCATGGAAGCTGTCATCCGAACTAGAGTGATATCTGGCATGCGATCTAGCATGGGATCTGTAATGCGATCTAACATCGGATCTGGCATGGAAGCTGGCAATTAGAACTGACATGAGATCTACCATGGTAGGTGACATGGAACCGCTGGCATGAGAACTCGCATGACAACTTGCAAGGGATCTGGTAAGGTTCCTCCCAATATATCTGGCATAGGAAGGGGCAATGGGACGTGGCAAGGAATCAGCCATGGGAACTGCCATGGGATCGCTGGCTTGGGAACTGGCAATGGGAGGTAGTATAGGATCTGAAGTGGGACCTGATATGGGATCTACCTTGGGATCACTGGCATGAGAGCCGGAAATGAGAGCTTGCATGGGAGATTGCAAGGAATCTGGCATGGGAGCAGTCAAGGGTGTGCTGGCATGGCATCTATTAAGGTATTTCGCATGGGAGTTCGCATGAGATTTTTTAAGAGATCTGGCATAGAAGCTGTCATCCGAACTAGCATGATATCTGGCAAGCGATCTAGCATGGGATCTGTCATGCGATCTAACATCGGATCTGGCATGGAAGCTGGCAATTAGAACTGACATGAGTTCTGGCATGGTAGGTGACATGGAATCGCTGGCATGAGAGCTCCCTTGACAACTTGCAAGGGATCTGGTAAGTTTCCTCCTAATATATCTGGCATGGGAACTGGCAATGGTAGGTAGTATAGGAACTGACGTGGGAGCTGATAAGGGATCCACCTTGGGATCACTGGCAAGAGAGCCGGAAATGAGAGCTTGCATGGGAGATTGCAAGGAATCTGGCATGGGTACTGTCAAGGAATCTGAAATGGGAGCTGGCACGGGTGTGCTGGCATGGCGTCTGGCAAGGGATTTCACATGGGATCTCGCATGAGACCTTGTAAGGGATCTGGCATGGAAGTTGTCATGCGAACTAACATCGATGACATGGGGGCTAACATGAGATCTAGCAGTGAGAGCCTGCATGGGATTTAATATTGGATCTGGTATGGCAGCTAGCAAGGAATCCGGAATGGGATCTAGCATCAGAGCGCAAGCGAAGGATATGAAAATGGGACCTCGCATGGGAGCACTGGCATGGGATCTTGAAAGGAATCTTGCATGGGTGCTAGCATGTAGGGTTGCAATGGAAGCTGTTATGGCATTTCGGATGGAAAATATCATGCGATTTCGCATGGGACGCCTG